>NC_051308.1:108047816-108676628 GCF_015220235.1 Choloepus didactylus
ATGCATGTGAAGTCAATGTTAAAGGAGCTGAAAAAAAAAATACAACGGTTAGATATTACATGTTCATAGAATATACTGAGCAATTCTGATTGAATTAGGCACTCTCAATTTTGCTTAAGACTCCTAACAAAAATAGAAGTGGATATTATTTTTCTGCTTGCACAGATGAGGGATTTGAAATGGAAGTACATAGAAACTTAAATAAATTAGACAAGTGAAAAAAACTAACCAGGTAAATGGCCAACCAAGGACCTGGGACAGAGTTGATCCTAAATCCCATGAGCCGACTAATCTCACAGTCCTAGAGAATCACGGGTTTCAACCAGAGCCTAAGTGAGGACGGGGGAGGTCCCATTCTTTCTGCCACCCAGATCACTGTGATGACGAACAGGACAACTAGAGATTCCTACACCCATTTTCTTTCCTACCTGGAAAAGTTGGCCATTGGGTTCCAGACTCAACATTGGCTGTGAAGCTCCAGATGTTGGAGAAAGGGCTGAACATAGGTGTGTAATCACCTCTATCCCACTGGTGACCGAGCTGCAGTTGGAGCCAATTGTTCACCAGGGGGCTTGGCATCAGCTGCAGTTGCAAATCTTGCACATCTGACATGTAGTCGCTCCAGTCTCTATCAGAGGGCCTGGGGTGACAGGCATCCCAGCTGGGAGCTGAAAGCAAAACAGGGGTCCCCCAGTGATCAATCTAGGTTCTTTCCCTATAAACAACCTCCAGAACACCCTTCTTCATGTCCCTCTAGTGTCCCCCTCCTGACAGCGCTCTGATCCAGGTGATCTAGGCAACAGACACAGGCCTCAGTGCATGAAGGAGATGTCACCTTTCATGTGGTGCCTGGAGAAACGGAGATGAATGGTGGCCAGGCTGGAACATGCCTGAACAGAAAATCACCTACTTAAGACTGGAGGACCCTGGATTTGCAGAGGAGAACACACCTATTGTTCTGTTATTATGAAACCTAGACTACTATTCTAGAGAGAATGTTCTAGACAGGCTGCATGGGATGGGAGAGAAGGCATGGCAGATCTCTACCAGAGGAATAAAAGCAAAGGGGAAGAAGAAGTTGGGGCTGCAGGCTTCTGGACGATGCCTTGAAAACTGAGTTGGGCATGTCTAGACTCAGAACCACAGTATATGAAGTTTCAGGGGACTGGGAGCTTTTGAACATCCTCTTCTGAGGAACTTGTAACCACTCCTCCACCTCCCATATATGCATACCTTCCTCTGTCACATGTCAGTCACCAGCAGCTGTAAATAATGCAGTGTGGGTCTGAGCTCCTTATTGGGTCCTTAGGGGCCAGAAGTGTTTTTGAAGCAGAACCTGTGGTCATTACACAGGTAACACAAGGCCTAGTCCCTACATGACAAACCCTCCAGGGATGTTAGGAGCAGGACCTCATAATCAAACATATTTATATATCTACAGAGAAATAAATGCACAATCTCACAATGTGGAGTTAATAAAGCCTTCAAAGAGCCTCATGTCACTTCAGGTCATGTTCAGAGGGAGACTGGCCCCAGGGAATATACCCCATTGGTACAGGGTGCTACTCTCTCCTCTCCACGCCTCCCACCCTCATTAAGGTTTGCTGAGTGTTTCCTTAGAACATTTGTTCATGTATCTGTTAGAATTTCATCTTGCTTCCAGCACCATTTAGCTGACTCTCATCATTGATGCCTGGATTCATGCCATCATCTAACTGCTTCCTCAGATCCTTCCCTCTCACACTATCAAACGTCTCACCAGTCTCATTACCCTAAGGTCTTGTTCTTATCATGCTGCTCTGCTACTTGTGAACATTCACCTCCACTGCCTGTACACAAAACTAAATTCTTCATGTTTCCTTTATAGTCATGACAAATTCTGCCCCCACTTATGTTTATCAAATTCAGTTCCCACGACTCCTGTATACAAATCCTCCCCTATAATGACTGAGCCATGTGCCTTCCAGTTTCCTGATCTTTGTATGTAAACTCTTCTCTACCCTCCATATTTCCTCAAGTCACTACTACTAATTCTTTTCCCTCAGCAATTTAGTACCCTTTGTAAGCTTGTATGATAATTCATATTGAGCTGAATAGTAAAATATCTTAAAAGAGCAAAGCTCTTTGGTGAAGGATTTGCTAAATACAGAATAGACGACTTTAAAATTGGAAGCATAGAGAGGGGCAATTAGTGCAAGAATCCTTCCCTAGGCCCCCAAGGCACATCATGCAGTTTCTGCTCAAAGGCCGTGTGAGGGGAGCTCACTCTCCCACAAGCAGCCACTGTGCCGTTAGACACCTCTGGTGGCCTGGAGTGGACCTGTTCATACAGCCAACACCTGTTGATCTGTATTCTTCACATATTATTCCTGATTCACCCAAGACTGTCACCAAATGAATCTGTTTCCCTCTCTCTTAATCCTTCACATATTTGAAGCTGGGTCTCATCCTATATGGTCTGTTATCTCCACTCTTATTCTCATTTCTTCAGCTCTTTACATAGCAGTTACCACCTCACCAATTCTGGGACAATGTTCAATGCCATCCCCATTAAAAATGAGATGCCCCTCTGCTAACCGTTCTCCAGGGAGCTAGATCTTGTCTTCCATTAAAAAACAATGCAGCTTCAGATTGAGGTGACTTTAGCAGCTTTCTCTCACTCCTCCCTCCAATTAAAGGTGCAGTGACTACCCACCCCCACCCCCACCCTTCTCAAAAATGAGTGCAGAATGAGTTCTCCTACTCTGATGTTCCAAAAATGATTTGAAATTAAGGTCTAGGGTAATTTTAATATATCACTGTTTAATTTCATCAGGATGCTTTCAACACTGTTCCCCTGTGCTGATATTTCTCAAATTTAAGTATTGAAGAGAATCTGCATTTGTAAGAGAAAAGGGGAACATTTTATCAAACTTTTCATATACTGTACCATTTTTTTAATGATGGGGAAAGCCAGAGGAGCTTGTTGGACACTGGTCAGGAACTGCAATGGGTAAGATCACTGCATGAGAGTGGAGAAGACCACTTTAGAAAAGCAGATTTGACAGAATGTTGGTCTGATTCTGTGGTCATGAGGGCTGCAAGGTGGCCATGGCCACGGCAGTCTCCTCACTCTGGCCTCCCTTGGGATCAGTGGCCTGCACTTGACAAAGTTGGCCAGGATGAAAAAGTCAGAGTCTGGGGCTCAGAAGATAGCAAGGCAACCTGACACACTTGCTATCTGTGCATCAAACTCTACCCTAGAGTCTGATTCAAATCAAGATGGATCAGTAGCACCATCTACAAGACAGCTCCTCTCAGTCTACAAAGAGTTTTGAGAAGAAAGTATCTGGAGATACCTCTGAGGCCCTTGAGGGTTTATTTTCTTTATAATGAGACTACTTACTGCTTATATTCGGAACACAGCAGAATCCATGCTCAGGAAACAAAAAGCAGGTGCTGCAGGGAGGATGTTGGGAATCAGTCAGGTCATTGTGACTGGAAGGACTCAGATAACATTGATCAATTGAGTCCTGCAGGACTTCCTTCACTGTGTCCTTCTCCAGCTCCCTGATGAGCCTGGTAGGGTTGGTTGGACAGATGATTAGCACAGGAGGGATTAGACACCAGAGTGTCCCAGGGTGGTTCTGATTGGAAACCTAAGGGGGAGGTCACAGAAGGCAAGGAGCCATCCCTCCAAAGAGAAGAAAACAATCCTAATCAGACTAGGACACAGTGGGGCTGCCATGGGGGCAGGAAAGTCAGAGCAGCCCTCACTCAGAGCCTTCGAACTAAGGCTAACAGTACAGAAGACAGATATGCAGCTCACCCTGGTTTTAACTACACAGGAGAGGACATCTGGCTTCTGTGAATGCAAGAAAACCCTGAGACTAGTTAGTCTTGGTCATGAATTTTTACCTGGGATCTGGTGATTCTTCTTCCTCTTCATTCTCCTCATCTTCATAATTTTCTGCAAACAAATTCAGAAAAGTCCAAAGAGATATTCATAGTTTCATTTCACCATTTACAAATGCAACATCTTATGTGTGTTCATGGAAACATAAATTGCCCTGTAGGCAGTCAGAATCCAGTTAGAGACTCTACTGAAATTCTCATATTTTATGTTCACAGGAGAGGCCCTCATGAATTATAGTCCATCGGGGAAGGGGTCCCTGATCTCCCCATCATGGCATCCTTTGTGTGAAACTTGGCAAATGTGAAAATTGTCTTCTCTTCATCAACTCGTGGGATAATTGTCCAGCTTCCCTCTGGACTTCCCCACCTTTGTACCCCACCCTGCCCCAAGGATGGTCCATAGAGCTCAGTGGTTCTATCCCAAGACAGCCCTCATGTAGAACACACTCCTTTCTTTAGGGAGAGGTCTAGGGGCCCTGTCCTACTTCCCTCGATACGTCTGAGGACGTCACAGGGATCTGCAGGTTGGCACCTGCTCTTTAATCAGGGGAAGTTCTTCGTATGTAACAGATTCCCTTATAGACCATGACCAACCACAGGTTCTACTACGTGAAGTCTCTAAACCTGCTCCCACAGTGAGGGTTTCCTTGCATTTGTAAATATTGTCTCATTTGATTTCTACAGAAACCACGCAACACACTATTTGAGCCATCTTACAGGTGAGGAAACACAAATTCTGGATGGAACAATCAATTGTCCACAGTTAATAAAGGCAGGGCACAGGCTAGAGGGAGGGAGACTTTGATATTAGCTGCAAGGCTCTGTTCACTCTAACAAACTGCCTGCTCTCACATCCTTCCTGCTGCCCACGGACACTGGAGAGATGCTGCCATCTGCCCTAAAGATCAAGTTCCACTAGGGATGAAGGAGACACTTTTAATCCTGTGACCTCCACCCCAGTGTGTTTCTCATCTGCTCGTGCCAGGCAGACCTGATCCTGTTGTGGCCCCAAATGTGAAGTCATCAAACCAATCCCGAAGAGTGTTTATTCTTTTTGCTTTATTTTTGCATTCATTCATTAATATAACCTCTTCTTGCATGCAGAATAGCTGGCATAAAACAGGCAACATATTGTTTGATCCATATGACAGATGAAGAAACACAAATCCAGGATTGAAAAAAAAGTCACTCACAAACAGTAAAGAGAGTGTTCAAGCTAGTGGCTGGGACCCTTTGATAGTTTCCACATGGCTCTATTCCCTCCAACAGGCTGCCTCCTGTCACATCCTTATTTCTGTCTGTGGACACTGAATGGATGCTGCCTTCTGCCCTAAAGTCTATGTTCCATAAAGGATGAAAGAGACACTGTTAATCCTGTGACCTCCACCCCAGTGTGTTTCTCATCACTGCTCTCACCCGGGTAGTCCTGATAGTGCTGAGGCCCCAAATGTCAACTGGAACACAGGACAGCAGGAAACAGTCACTTGTGGCAGGTGGAGGTGCGCATCTATTGAGAATCTGAGAACATGGAGTGGCTCAGTGGAAGCAGAGTTGGTGGCCAACTTACCTGTGCGGAAGTGGCTGAAAATGTTCTCTGCCAGTCTGCAGCCCTCAACCAGGAGTCTGAAAAGCACTGGGTCTGGAGGACCCTGACACAGGCCACGGTAATGGTGTTTACCTTCTGCTACTTGTTGCAGACAGACTGGGGTTTAGCACCCAGGAATTGACACCTTAAGATTAGAGTCAACACTGCCAACAAACTTGGGCAGCCACATGTACTCCAGGGACATTGTTCATTGATGACTATTAGCAACAATGTTTCTGGAGAGATGAGATGTTGCACCTGGAAGAGGGCCTCTTGCTGGCACAGCCATCCCCATGGGGCAGTGGTAGCTGAGATTTGGTTTTGGTGTATATACACTGCACACTAGAGGCTGCCTTGTGTCCTCCACCTACCAGGTGTCTGTGAAGCCTAGGACATACTTTCCAATATATGCAGGTGAGGCAGAAATAAGAAGAGTCTAAGGAAGAGTGCAGAGATGCCTGGCCAAGTGCTGTCCATGCTGAAAATTTTTTCCTAGTCTCTTTAAAAATAAATTGGGTCTGCAGCACTCAAGTTCAGTGACAACATCTCTGAAACTCAAAAGAGATGGTGAGCAAAAAGAATAAGAAGCTTTCAGGTGGACTAGTGGAAATTTATTCTCTTTACAATGGAGTACTCACCAGCTTCATGGGGAGAGAAGCACATTTCATGGACATCAAACAGGTATTCAGTGCTGCTGGGAGGCCTTTGGGGATCAGCCAGGTCATGGTGACTTGAGGGGGTCAGATAGCATTCGTCCAATGAGGCCTGAATGTCTTCATCCAATTCCTGGGTCCCCTCCATTTTGCTGCTAGGCCTGGTAGAGACAACATAAAACTTTAAACCAAGAAGGATTAGACAGCACAGATTCAGCTGGCCATGTGATAGGGGGCATATGAGAGAGATCACAGAAGACAAAGTGTGCAGCCCTTCTAAATGGATGACGAGTGTCTTATGATGAGGGAAATTGTGGGGCATATGGACAGGAGAGAGACAGCAGTAGGTTAGCAGTGCACCACAGACAGAAGGTCTGAGGAAGGGGACTCAGCTCTCTCAGGATGGTACATTATCATGACACAGCCCATGGGGAGAAGAATAACAGTGACTTCAACTTTTGTGCATACATTTTGTTCAGTTTTATGTGCAGAGGCCCAAATAATTCTTGCCTCAAATTATTCTGGATTCTACAATATCAGTATCTCTTGGCCAATTTTTCTCAATATTTTCCAATATATGCAGGTTTTTCTTAGTTGCTTTCCTTTCTATTAAAATATCTGCCCAAATTTAAGGCAAAATATCCTGAAAGGAGACATACAACTTGTCCCGGTTTTAACCACACAGGAGAAAACAAGTGGTCCCTGTGAGAACAGAAAATCCCTGAGACACCTCAGGTCCAAATAACTCTCCAATGTCATAAAGAAAATAAAGAACATTGTTTTAGTAATGACATCACTGTTTGTGAAGAAAATGAGCATTTTTCCTTGACACTTGC
Source organism: Choloepus didactylus (assembly GCF_015220235.1). Lineage (NCBI taxonomy): Eukaryota > Metazoa > Chordata > Mammalia > Pilosa > Megalonychidae > Choloepus > Choloepus didactylus. The sequence goes on from NC_051308.1 coordinate 108,054,785, forward strand.
ATGTGGATTGTGTGACTACATTTGACTTCTGTGTTCTTTTGGGGACACTGGCCATGTTTTCCCTGCTAATTACCACCCCCTGCTCATTCACTGGTACCTGGGAGCCAGAAGTTCTTCCTCTTCTTTACCCTCCTCATGCTCATGATTTTCTGCAAACAAATTTTTAATTGTCTAGTTATACATTAGTACTTCAGACTGCACCTGTTACAAACAAATGGCCTATCTGTTCATGGAGACAGTATTATGTAGGATGCCTTCAAGATACAGTGAGAATTTTACTGAAATGCCCCATATTTTGTTTTTCAAAAAATGAACTGAACTGTTTTTCAAATCCATTAGGGAAAATGTTTCAGATCTGGTTCATTATCATGGCACACTCAGCCTCAAACTGGGCAAAATTTTAAAGAAGTTACATTGTCCATCAATCCTTTGAACTTTTCCAGGTATATCTTCCAGCCTGCCACAAAGCTAGGTGCCAAACACAGCAGCTCTAGGGCCCGTCAGGGCTCCAACACAGACCCACTCCTTCCTCTAAAGTATGGAAAAACTATCCTGACCCACTATACATTGAGACCTACAAATCTGCTTCTGCTCTGATAACATGAGAAACTGTCTATGGAATGTGTTCCAGTATAAACCAGAATAGAGACAGACTGGGATGTAGAGGGTTGGGAACAATGGCATCAATGAGTCAAGAGTGTTGACCTCCTTGGACACCAACGTGCTCAAGGGACGCTGTTCAGGGATGAATATTCACAAGACTATTTCAGAAGAATCAAAACTATCCACCTTAAAGAGGGGGCTCTTGCAGACACGTGGGCATGTGTTGCAGTGGTTCCCATGATTTTTCTTGATCCCTTTGTGTTCACCACTCTACCTGACCAGGTGTTTCCACCCTTTACTAGCTAGTGAAGGCCTGGGTGACAGAAATGTGGCAGAAGACAAGGAAGAGTGAAAAGATATGTGACATTGATATCTCTGCTTAAATTCAGGTCTAGGTTCATATTCTAACATAGATGGATCAACAGGGTCGACTGCAGGGACCACATGTCTCAGCCTAGACAAGAGGAGGTGAGCACAAAGAATGTTGGTTCTAACTGGGAGGCCAATAGGAAACCAGTCTTCTATAATAGGAGTACTCACTGGCCTCATCGAGAGGAGAATGAACTTCCCGTTCTTGATACATGAGGTCCATGCTACTTGGAGGCTCCTGGAAGTCAGGCAGGTCATGGCAGTCCAAGGAAGTGAAAGAGCCTTCATTCAGTGTGTCCATCTGTACATCTTTCATTTCTTCCTGTTTTTGGAGATCCCTAGTGAGTGTGGAAGAGTATGAAAGATAGATGATTAAACAAGTAGTGTGGCACACCACACTAGAGCATCCCAGCTAGTCCTCTTTGGAAAGCTTATGGAGAGTTCCTGAGGGTAAGGGGGCATCTCTTCAAGGAGAAACAGAACAACCCTTCTCTGAATAGTGCAAAGTGTGGCTGCTGAGATGAAGGAGAGTGAGCGCTGCCTTTGTTCAGACTACTGGCTGCATAAACTGCTGATGAATATGCATACAAAGGAATATTGTGTGGTTGTAGAAAAGAATGAAGTCCTGAGGCATGCAATGAGGTGAATGAGTCCTGAGGACATTATTTCAGTGAAATAAGCCAGAAAAAAGGACAAATATATTATGGTCTCATTACTTAAATTAACTATATTGAACAAACTCTGAGAATTAAATTTGAGAGCATTGGTTATCAAGACAGAGAAAGTGGGCAGACATTGGGCAGTCAATTAAGGAGTACAGAATACTGAATAAAGCTCATTGCACAAGTTAGGAAAAAAATAGCACAGAAATGTGTGAAAATGAGGGTCTAGATTGTGAGATCTTACAGCAGTCCCATTATTCCTCAGTTTTAAATGTTATTTCTCAATTCTGAGATGCTGTGTTTTTTGTGCATAACCTGGTAGTTCCCTGGCCCTTTGGGTATCTGTGTGATACCTGAGACTCAGAGTTAGAATTCTGCAGTTCTGAAGATCAGTGTTATTGCATACAGCTACTGTTAAAGGTGCTGAAAAAGAGGTCAGACTCCAATTAAAGACAACAATGATGCTGCTATGGTTGGGAGAAAGGAAAATCAGAATACAGGGTAAAGGATGATACTGTCTGTATTTTAAAATTTCAGCTTCTCTGTGAGACCAAAGTAAGAGTTCTTTATTTTGTCCAAAATTTAATTTTTCTGAAGCACACTATCAGATTTAGCATGTCTGATCAGTTTATTAAAAGAAACTAATTACATGGAAACTAGATTAGGGAATGTGACCTTGTTATGCAGTACAGGTTATTGAAATACACTGACAGTTACAAGAGTTTTTTGGGCAGAAAAGAAAAGTATTTCCAGAGTCTCCTGAGGGACTGGAAGAAAAACCTGGAATTATTAAAATTCCCTAATGGGGGATGTCCTAATATTCTCTACAGCATTAGGACTCCCAATTTAATAAGCCAAGGCCATTGATGCTGTAGCTTGCCCTTATGAAGCTTATTTGTGTAATGAAGTATCCAGCCTACTCATAATTATACTGAAGAGTCACTGCCAGAGAATCTCTTTTGTTGCTCACACTGGTCTCTCTCTCTAAGCCAAACTCTGAAAATAAACTCTCTACCCTCCCCCCTAGGTGTAACATGACTCCCAGTGGTGTAAGTCTCCCTGACAACATGGCACATGACTCCCAGGGATGAGCCTGGCCCTGGCATCCTGAGGTTGACAATGCCTTCTTGACCAAAAGGGGGAAAATAAATGAAACAAAATAGAGTTTCAGTGGCTAAGAGATTTCAAATAGAGTTGAGAGTTCATTCTGGAGGTGACTCATACGCAAGCTTCTGCCAAGTGTTGCAAATTGCCACAGTATACCAAGGCCCAACCAACAGTATTCCTGAAAATCCTAAAGATGACCCTGGGCTCTGTCTAAGACTGTACAAACATTTTATCTATTAAGTTTATTTTTACAGAACCTTGAAGCCTCCAGATGGCTCCTATGCCGGATCAGCCCTGAAACCAAGAGGTACAGGTATCTCAAAGAACAGCAACCAGTTTCATCCCTCTACCTCATATTATTGACACCCCTCTCCAGCACAAAGAGGTTAGAATTGTCATTGCCTAGATATCCCTGAAGACTGAGAGAATGATCAAATGATAGGGAAGAGTTGTATCTGATAAGTTAGGATTTAAAAAGTGATGATGACTACTGACTAATTATATAGATATTCCCTTTTAGTTTCTAGTGTATTGGAATAGCCAGAAGGAAGCATCTAAAATGGTTGAACTATAATCCATTAGCCTTGATTTTGATAAAGATTGTGGAACTCTATAGCTTTCATCTTGTGACTGTGTGAGTCTAAAAACCTTGTGCCTGACACCCCCTTCATCCAGTGTATGGGCAGATGAGAATTAAGACATGCACAAAAGAAAAGACAATAATAGGTTGGGAATACAGGGAAAAAATATCCCTATGTGAACTATGGAGAATAATTAATAGTACTACTGTAATAATCTTTCATCAATTTTAACAAATGTAACTACTCTTAAAAAATAGTAGAATTAAAAGAAAAGTGCTAGCATCGATTGTATCTGATATTCCTCACCAACGCAAGTGTTGGTTGTGGGGAAGTGGATGGGAATCCTGTATTTTATGCATGATTGTCCTGTAAACCCACTACTTCTCCAATAAAAATTTAAAAAAACAAGGCAGGAGAGAGAGAGCAACACCTGGAACCCAGTGCACTGACCACACTGAATGCTTTTAATAAACAGACTCAACTATCTATCCCTGTATGCCACTGTGATGACACACAGCATGCATGGAAAACCATAAGAGTGACCTTAAAACTTGTGCATAAATTTTGCTAATTTTATATGTGATGGCCCAGTGAATATAGGCTCTTGAGGCCTTGAAGATGCCCAGTGACCTTGTGACTTATTGGACTCTTTCTTTCAAATTATAACACTATCTATATATTTTTCCCTGGTTCTTACTTTTGTATTTCCTTCTGTTGGTAACAAGTTAAGGTGGAAATGCATCTATTATTGAAACAGGGGAAGGAGCTGATCCCTAGATCAGCTCGATCCCTAGAGTTCAGGAAATCTCTGAGACATTTCATGTAGCATCAGACTGCTTCTGGGCTAGTACACTTAGAAAATTAATAGGAAGCATAAGTGCTGTCAACTTCCCTGCGAAGGCAATGTCCGCCTGGCCTAAGAGAGCCGTCGTGATCTCTCCATGACTTCTCACCCTGTTGGATGTCTGGGTTAAATCTTCATTCGACAAGCAAGGGCAACTGGTTTTAGGTGACACCTATGATTAATAGCTATAGCTAACATACTTGGTATCAGGACAAATGCATCTTCAGTAATATAACTCTTCATTATAAAGGAGATTTGAGACAGTAGAAACTAAAATACTGCAATCAACTATGGAATCCTGTTTTTCCAAACTTGACTTTCAGCACTTGGGAAACCTTCCCTCCTTAAAAAGGGAAGGGATAGCAGACGCCATAGGAAGCCTACCTATTTATCACCTATTTATACTATAAAGAAATTAAGAAAAATTAGGATCACACACAATAAACTCACTAGGAAGAAAACAACCAATTAAAAAAATGGAATAATGCAGATCATCATGGTGACATAAGAAAGTTCCTGAAATCTTCACCCCCGAGATTCAGTGAAAAAAAGAACACTTGTTCAGAACTCTGGAGGAAAATAAAGACTGGAGAAGGATCCCACAAACACTGAATCAAAGAAAGAGAAAAATATCAGGTAGGAAACTTCTGCCCAGGAGCAGACAGTCCTCTTCCCTTCCCCTTACTTGGGCCCATGCAGCTTGGGAAGTACACAGACAGAGAGGAAAAATGTTTGCTATCTGCAGATGACATGACCTTTATTTTAAAACCCCCAAAAAACTACTAGAGCTAATAAATGAGTTCAAGAAAATGGTGGGATACAAGACCAACATGCAAAAATCAAGATTGTTTCTATTGTATATGCTAGTAATGAGCTACTTGAGGAGGAAATCAAGGAAAAAATTCCATTTACAATAGCAACTAAAAGAATCAGGTATCTAGGAATAAACTTAACCAAGGATGTAAAGGACCTGTACACAGAAAACTATACAACATTGCTAAAAGAAATCAAAGAAGACCTAAATAAATGGAAAGAGATTCTGTGTTCATGGATTGGAAGGTCAATTCTACCCAAACTGATCTACAGATTCAATGCAATACCAATCAAAATTCCAACAGCCTACTTTGTGAAAATGCAAAAGCTAATTATCAAATTTATTTGGATGGGTAAGGGCCCTCAAATAGGCAAAAATACATTGAAAAAGAAGAACAAAGTGGGAAGACTCACTCTTTCTGACTTTAAAGCATATTATAAAGCCACAGTATTCAAAACAGCATGGTACTGGCATAGAGACAGACATACTGATCAACAGAATTGAATTGAGAGTCAGAAATAGACCCTCAAACTCTTTGGTCAGTTGTCTTTTGACAAGGCTCCCAATTGGGACAGAATAGTCTCTTCAATAAATGGTGGTGGGAGAACTGGATATCCATAACCAAAAGAATGAAAGAGGACCCTTATCTCACAACATATACTAATATTAGGATAGGTCTTCAAGATCTTCAAGTGATAGATGGTAGTTTGTTAGACATTACACACAAAGCACTACCAATGAAAGAAAATTGGTAAATGGGAACATCTCAAAATTGAGTACTTCTGTGTTGTAAAGAACTTTGTCAAAAGAGTGAAAAGGCAGCCAACTCAATGAAAGAGTGTATTTGGAAACCACATATCACATAACAATTTGATATTCAGAATATATAAAGAAATCCTACAACTCAATAATAAAAAGACAAAGAACCCAATTATAAAATGGGCAAAAGAACATGAATAGAGACTGTTCCAAAGAGGAAATACAGATGGCTAAAAAGCACATGAAAGGATATTCAACTTCCCTAGATAGTAGGAAAATGCAAATCAAAACCACAATGGGATATCATCTCATGCGTACTAGAATGGCCACAATCAAGCAAACAGGAAACTACAAATATTGGAGATGATCTGGAGAAATAAGAACACTTACTCACTGCTAGGTGAGAACGTAAAACGGTACAACTGCTATGGAGGACGTTTTCGCGATTCCTCAGGAAGCTAAGTACAGACTTGCCTTATGACCAGGCAATCCTGCTTCTCAATATATACCCAGAAGATCTGAAAGCAGGGATGCAAGCAGAGCTTTGCATATCAATGCGCATAGTGGCATTATTCACAATTGCCAAAAGTTGGAAACAAGCCAGGTGTCCATCAATAGATGAATGGATAAACAAAATGTGGTATATACATATGATGGAATATTATTCAGCAGTAAGACGGAATGAAGTCCTGAAGCACATGACAACATGGATGAACCTTGAGAACATAATATTAAGTGAAATGAGTCAGACACATATGGACAAATATTGTATGATCTCACTAATATAATCTAAATATAATATGTAAACTCATAGTCATAAAATACAGAATATAGGCTATCAGGATATGGAATGACGCTAAAAAATAGGGAGTGGTCACTTAATATGCACAGACTTTTTAACTAGGTCAAACTTAAATGTTTGGAAATTGATAGAGGTGATGATAGTACAGCATTGTGAGAATAATTAACAGTACTGAATTGTGGGTGAATGTGGTAGAAAGGGGAAGTTTAGAGTCACCAGAAGGAAAGGTGAAGGTTAAAACATGTGATTGTACACCACACTGATTGTTTGGTAGACAATGAATGTGTTTAACTGTGCAAATATTTAAACGTTGTTTCACGAACTAGAACAAACATATGACACTATTACAAGGAGTTAACAACAGAGGGGTATATGGGAAAAAATGTACCTGTTGCAAACTATGGCTTATCATTAACAGTAATATCTTAATATTGTTTCATCAACAGTAACAAATGTACCACACCAATACTATGGATCATAATATGAGAGCGGGGGATAAGGTCTATTGGATTCTTTAGGTTTTCTTTCTTATTTCTTTTCTTGAGAAATCAAAATGTTCTAAAATTGATCATGGTAATGTATGCACAACTATGTGATGATACTGTGAGCCAGTGATTGTATACTTTGTATGGTTTGTATGGTGTGTAAATATCTAAAAGAAGTTGCATTAAAAATGCAAAAAAAAAATAGGAAGCATTAACCAAAAAACAATCTGCTAGGAAAACCGACAAGGTTCCTGAAGCGGATATATCATGGTTGGCAGAAAGGATGAAATAGATATGATCATCTGCTTCAGTTTTCCCTGCACCTAAGGTCTCCAGATGACCCCAGAACATAAGCGGCCCCTGATTATCAGCCTCACCTGCCAGCCACTGACTCTTCTTCTTGTTCATCCTTGTGAGTGTTCTCATGTTCTGCAAATAAATGTGAACAGGGACAGTCATATTAGGCAATTCCCTCTTCACACATTAAAAACTTAGGACTTATCTAAATACTAAACCCTTAAAATTAGAAAAAATATTTTTGTGCTACATGGACAATAGGATCCTTGGCTGTTCATGGGGATGTGTGTGTCAAGATCCATGTGCTCCTTCAGGGAGGGCTGCTCCACAGACCATGCATGTGCCGTGCATCCAGCACTGAGATGGCATTTTTGCAAGACAAACAAACTGAGCTTAGAGAGAGACTGGGACTCAGAGCTGAGGAGCAATGAAATCAACATGTCCCAAAATTACAGTCAAGAGGACTGACTTCCTCCACATGAATATGTGCTCAGGAGATGCTGTTCAGGGATGAATATTCACACAAATATTTCAGGAGAATCAAGACAACCTCTAAAAGCAGGAGCTCTTGCAGGCACCTGTGTGCATGTGTTACAGTGCTGTCTGTGATTTTCCTTGACCCCTTCATCCTCCCCACTCTGCCAGGCCACTTTCCTCCACCCTCCACTAAACAGAGAAGGCCTGGGGGAGAGACATGTTTCAGGAGACCAGGAGGAGTGAGAAGACACCTGATAAGGATATCTGTGCTTAACATTGGTTCTAGAGCAGAATTCAATCAAAGATGGGTCAACAGGGCCACCTGCAGAGATCAAATGCCGCAGCCTGGACAAGAGGTAGTGATTACAAAGAACATAGAGACTACCTGGGGGGAGAGTAAGAAATTTGTTCTCTACAGTAGTTGTACTCACTGGGCTCATCCAGAGGAGAGCAGACTTGCAGTTCATCACATGTGGGCGCCATGTTACTAGGAGGATCCATGGAGTCAGACAGGTCAGGGCCATGGAAGGTAGTCAAAGAGCCTTCCTCCAAGGTGTCTGTGTGTAATTCACTCAATTCCTCAGGTTTTTCCAGCACCCTAGTGAGTGTAGAAGGGTATGGAAGACAGATAATTAAACAAAGATTGATGGCACAGCACACTAGAGCATCCCAGCTAGTCCTCTTTGGAAGGGTAGTGAAGACTTGCTGAAGGCAAGGGGACATCTCCTCACAGGGGAAGGGGACAATCCTCTTATGACTAGGGCAGAGTGTGGCTGCCAAGGGGGCAGTAGAGAGAGAGCAGGAGGTGACCAGTGCACCGGTTACAGAATGTCAGCTGAAGGGGGCTCAGCTCTCTCTACGGTACATAGTCATGACACACAAGCCACAGGGAGAACTACAGCAACTTTGGTGCATACATTTTGATCAGTTTTATGTGCAGAGGCCCAAAGAATTCTTGCCACTAAGGCATTGCAAATTCCATAATGTAAGTGCCTCTTTGCCAGTTTCCCTCAATATTTTCACATATATGATATTTTTCCTCTAGTTACATTCATTTCTATTAAAATATATGTGGAAATCTCAGGCAAATGGTGCTGAAAGCAGATACATCTCACCCCAGTTTTAGCTACACAGGAGAGAACAGGCAGCCTCTGTGAGAACAGAATATCCCTGAGACATGTTGGTTCACCTCAGGACCGAATGACCCTCCTAGTCTTTTATAAAGAAAATAGATGATCTTGTTTCAGAGAATGATGACATTCTTGGTAAAGAGAAGAAATCAGTTCGATCAGCACTTGGTCTTCACCCCTGCATGTGGAATCTGGGACTACTTTTGACTTCTTTGCTCTTTGGGGAGCACTGTCCATGTTTTCCCTGCTCATTACCAAGCCCTGATCATTCACTGTTACCTGGAAGCTGGTAGTTCTTCCACTTCACCCTCCTCATCCTCATGATTTTCTGCAAACAAATTAAAAAATGTCCAGGTATACATTAAATAGTGCAAACTGCACCTGTTGTAAACAAGCGGGCTTTCTGCTCATGGAGACAGAATCATTCATGATGAGTTCAAGACACAATGAGAATTTTACTGAAAGGTCCGATATTTCAGTTTTTTAAGGAAATGAAGTGAATTGTTTTTCTCCTCCATCAGGGAAATGGTTTCAGATCGGGATCATTATCATGGCATGCTCTGCCTTAATTGGGCAAAATGTTAAAGAAGTTATCTGTCCATAAACTCTTTTAACTGTTCCAGCTTTATCTTCCACCCTGCCAGAAAGCTGATTGCCAAACACAGCAGCTTCATGTTCCCTCAGGGCTTCAACACAGACCCACTCCTTTCTCTAAAGTGTGGAAAATCATCCTGACCCACTTCCCTCTATACAGTGAGGCCTCCATGGAGACCTACAAACCTGCTCCTGCTCTGTGAACATGGGAAATTCTCTATGGAAAGTGTTCCAATATAAACCAGCATTCCTATGGCCAGGTGCAACTACATCAAGAACCTAAACTAACCCCAAACAGAAGGACTTTGCTTTTTTGAAATAAATTCATGAATATTACATTTTGGTGATACCATAATGGTGCAACACACTTTTTGACCCAGATTACAGTTGAGGAAACCCAAATGCATAAGGATAAATCAACCCTTGGTGCACAGTTAGAAAGGGCTGGGCTCAGGCTACAGATGGAGAAACTTTGATATTTGCTTCAGGGCTCTTTCCAGTCTCACAAGCTATCTCCTCTCACATCCTTATTCTGGTCCATAAAACTCAATGGATGCTTCCTACTCCACAAAAGGCCATATTCTATCAGGGATGAAGGAGATATTTGAAACACTATAAACTCCAAACCCAGTGGGTTCCTTGTCTGTGCTCCCACCCAGGGAGTCCTGATCCAGTTTTAACCTCAAATGTCCACTGCCAAGGAAGACAGCAGGTACAAGTGCCATGTGTGGGGTGGGGAGGTGTGGTGCCTCTTGTGACCCTGGGAATTAGAGCAGCTCCGTGTCATCAGGGCCTGTGGCCAACTTACCTGAGCAGAGCTTTTGATAAAGGCGCTCAGCCAGCTTGAGTCCTTGAAGCATTTTCTCTTGAAAACATGGCCACTGGGAGTTGTCAGGCTCATTCTGGGCTAGTAGGTCTCTGAAAAGCTGTTTCAGGAGTTGAGACAACTCTCGCCCTCCTTGTAGTTTCTCCTGAAGCTGGATCAGCTCCTGTGGTTGATGGTCAATTGGGGAAATGGATTTCCTAAGATTGGATACAAGAGAAAATGTAACAATGCAAAGAGGCAGAGGATAGATTATAAGGATTTCACAGAGATATCTTTGAGCATATTCCTAAGAAGCTGTTTCCCCAAATTTTGCTTCATATTTGGTGACCTGCCTGTTGCAAAGAGAATGAAGAAGCTTGGTAAGATCATCACCTTATCTGAGACACCTCCTGAAAGATTCCTGGATATACCGCCCTGCTTTACTCTTTGAAAATAAAGCCAGTTCAGTCCCATCTCTGCTTCCTGAGGATGTCCCTTCAGGCCCTCCCCTCTGCACATGTGCGTTTCCTTGCCTTCCATGGAGTGCACCACACAGAGAGTGGACACAGAGCCAGATAGAAGTGTGAGAGTGGTATAGCTGGCATGTATTGAAAAGGTGAAATGAGAAAAGAAAGTGTCAAGAAAAAGCATTGTTTTGAATGAAAGGAAGACAGCTATGGTCAGTCAGAAGTAGAAAAAGAGTAAAGGAGTCTCTGGGTAACAAAATTTACCATTTGACTGTTCTTTAATTGTTTGATAAATACTTGTCTGACATGTACTTGGCTTGGAAATTAATGCCCTTCCCCTATTTCTCCCAGCTGAGCTGCCCCATGGCAGAGGTTTCCCCACCTTCCCGGCAGCCAGCACTACGTGGAGCCCTCCTTACCCGAGCCTTGCAGCTGCTCCGGGCTGCTCTGCCAGCTCCTCCTCCTCAAACTGCAGCTTCTCCCCCAGCACAGACTCCAGGATGTCTTTGTACTCTCTGGATTCTGAGGATAGAAAGACACGCCTGCCTCAGTGGAAAGCTGGACATGCTGCTGTGGTCACTGCTTTCAAGGGAGAAGGCAGGGTCCAATCCAAGGTCAAAAGTCACCACAGCACAAGGCTCTATGCCGGGATATCCACAAGGTCATTCCCCAATCTCTCGACAACATGGCTAGTTCATAGACAGGTAAAGTAACTTGAAAAAGATGACCCAAACTGCAATGAATTAAACCAATTTCACATTCGCTCAGGTCTGGCAACAAATCCTGGGACCGTTTAGCAAGCCTTGCAGCCCCTTAGGTAAGGAAACAAGCAGAGGCCTAAAGTACTGGTGTGTTGCACAATGGGAAGGCCCCAGAGTGTCGGGCTGATGGTTCCCTTCTGCTGGGAGTTTCAAGAATTTCAAACATGACACAGACAATATAGATTGTCTAGAAACAATTGTGCAAAATATAAGGCTTAACACCACAAGTGTCTGAAACAAATGGGATAAAATACTACTAAGTTTGAATTTAATTAAAAATAGTAGAAAGAAAGAAGCAATAAAGTGTTATTAATTTTAAAATGTTATTACTGTTACTGTGCCCTGCCCTCCTGTGGGAGCTTTATAATTATTAATTTCCCTATTCATTAAAGCAACTCATCAAGGTAGGAACTACTATAGGATCAGTTAACAGGTGGCCAACTCAGGGGCACAGAAGACAAGCAACTTGGACTTGAACCCAGGAACTCTGACCCCAGGCTCCGTGCTCTTGTCCACTGCCCTGTTATCTTCACACACAGTTTGTGGGAGATATGCTGCTTCTTCAACTTCATTTCTCCCCATTTATATTATGACTATAAGAAAAAATGTTAATAAAACTTAGCTTTTCAATTCCCCAAAGCTTTCTACTTTAATTCCCTTTTAGGAGGCCTTAATTTTTACTTTCTTAATGTCAGTCATTTTCAATAAAACAAATCCCCCCCTATCGGTTTACTCAAAAGCAATTGTAGGAAAATGAAGCCAATTCAGGTTCACAGTTGACTCTGATTCCTTGTATTCATTCTGTTGTGCACATGCCCCTGTTCCCATGATCCCCTCAGGCCGGTGGTTTTCCGAAAGTGGAGGATGACTATGGGGAGGGCTGTGGCTGCCCCACGTGCTGACAGCCTAGGTCTGCCTGGGTTTGCCTGGGTCTAGGGGTCTCCTCCACTCAGCCTCATTCTCATATTGACCACATGTTGCATAGCTCAGATCCCGACATCCCACCTAGAGCTGCTGGCCAGTCTGAAGCATAGAGTCTCACCAGCTCAGGGAGAGGCAGAGAGGGGTAATGAATGCTCTGATTCCCCCAGATTCACACACAAGCTCACCTCAGAATGCTAAATGGCTTCCTGGGATTCAAGTGGAAGGGGAGAACCCCTGGGAGCAGGACTTCCCTCTCCCCAGGCTGAGTCTCTGCACCCAACTAGGTTCAGTGAGGTCCAGTGAGGAGCAGACTCAACTTTCAGCTCCTTCAAGGCAGGCAGAGTGTAATGTCAGGACGTTTCCCCAGGAAACTAGAACAGGGCTTTGCCAATTGGGCCTCAGTAGTAAGGGTCAATTGATAGAAATCCATTAGTCCCAATACATTTAGATGAATAAGTGATGTTATATGCTTTCAGTTCCTGATCCAATATACAGAGGATCCTAGAGAAGTAGTGTAGCCCATTCCTTAGTGAAACAAACATTTTGTGCCTTCATGAAACTCAAAATTGGAATTGTTCTACTTTCACTCTCTCTGTTAACTTTGAAAAACTGTTTTACTTCCCTGTGCCTCTGATTTTCCATCCTCTGCAAATTGAAAGTAAAATGTCTATTATTACATCCCCAAGATTGTAGAATGGATGAAATTAATTTTGATGTATGGGAGAGAAGGATAAATTCAGAAGGGTATTTAGTTTTTCAGAGGGAAAACAGAAAATCGGCCATCACTTTGGTGTCTGGGACCCTGTAGGACTTACTATATTTCTGTAGCTGATTGGCCAAGGAGTACGAAGTGGCTTGAGATATAAGGAATTTCTCAGACAGGTCTCTGAAATCCTGTTTGCACTTTGCCAGCTGGGAGCGCAATTCCTTGTTGATTTCCTGGATATTCGTGCCTGTCCTGGGAGCACAGGACGTGCTGCGTGAGACTGCCATGCTGAAGCAGGTGGCAGAAGAGGTGGACGCAGAGACTGGGGGGAAGAAACCAAGTACAGGACGGTTTAAAAACAAGTGAAATCAAATGTATTGAAGCAGGAATGGAGAATAGGGTACTGTAATTTTTAACTTACTGTTATGAAAACCTTGATGAATACCCCACAACTCTTGAGATTCCTTAACCAGAAAAACAGGGTTCAAGATGCCAGAGCTCAGAGCCTGCGGCAGTGCCTGGGGCTCAGTCTCCAACGACAGTGCTGGAGGGAGGGCCGAGCCTGCCAGGTAACTGCCTGGAGTCACAATAACAGAATTAGAAGGTGGGGGCGTCGTGGAATCTTGGGGCCTCTGCCTTCCATTTGCCTAGGCCAAGCTGATGCACAGCCCAACTGCTCTCCTCTGAAGGTCACCACCAGTGGGGTCCATCCCCTCAGCAGCCACTCTCAGTATTTGTGTGTCCTTGTGCTGACACCACCCCCTATCTCTTAAAGAAAACTAAGCCAATTTCTCATTCTTCATTCTTGTATAAGCGTAACAATACCAAGGCTGTAATCCTCTCCCCAGATCATTAGTTTCTTCAGATCTGCCCTGAAGTCATACCCACCTCTTTTTAAATTAAACAGATCTTAAGGCTTTACTTGTGGGGGAGGATGTAAAATTTTAGACTACCTTATTGTGTTTCTCTGGGTCTTCTCCCATATATTCCATATTCACTATAAAGTACAGAAAAAATAGCAGAGTATGTATTAAGCAAATGAATACATAATTCTAAAAAATGATTTCTTCCTATCTCCTGTTTTTGTTCATCCCAATATCATGTTTGTTTCTTTTCCCTCCATGGGAAACCAAGTTTCCTCTTCATTAAATTCAATTAAAGATTCACAGTCTACCAGCTACCCCTAAAATCCTTCTGTATGCCTGGGATACTTGATTTTCTAAAGTCACTAAACATTACATTTCACATTTTCATTTCCAGATTTAATTCAAGCCCCACAAGAGCCATCTCCATGCTGTTAAACTGATTAAGATACTCTATGCTTATCTCCTTGAATATATGGAATGACTTGTAAACCTGATGCTATTTTTCATGTTTTCACTTGATATACCCATATATTGAACAGAACAGGGCTCAAGAGCTGGTTTAAGGAATATTTCTCGGTAGGATAATTGAGTTATCCTAAAACCAGTGATGTATATTTGCCCCCCTCTACAGAACATGGGTGGTGGTTGATTCATAGTGTAAACACACTATGGTGTTCAGTGGTGTTGAGGCTCAGGTTAAGAAGCAAAGTTGGCAGGCAGAGGATAGCAATCCCTGAATCCCCTCACTTTCTGGGCATCCATTTCCACCTATGTTTGTGAGCCTGATCCTTGGATGACTCCTCTGTAGCATCCTCCTCTTCAGTATAGCTGCAGGTTTTGCCTGAGTTGAAGGTGACATGTGTGTGACCATAGGTCCCAAGCATTCATGAAAAAGGAAAGGAAGGAGGATTCCATCAACCACTCTCCTAGATGAAAAGAAATTCTTTTTTCAATTTTCCACAATTTGATCTACAGATTGAATGCAATTCCACTCAAAATCTCACAGAACCTCTTGGTAGAAAGTCAAAGCTGATTCTGAAAATACAAAATTGCATTGGTGTCATCCTGTTCTGTAAGAGAAATGGAAGGGAGATCCTGCATTTGTTACCTCATATATAGGGCCATCTTTTTGGTCAAGTGGGAATGTGCTGTTTACAAAACTCATTAGGCTCTGCTAAATGCAATAACGTTTCTCTCACTATCCTAAACTTGACCCCACCCATGCATGGCATTCCCTGAAACTTCACTTTTTCAGTCAACCTAGAATTTTTTTCAGATTCATTGCATAACCATGCACATCAGAAGAACTTTTCTCATCACTTCCTGTGTTTCTGCTATTGATTTTGGTGCTATCAAAATAAAATCTGTATAAGAAACAAAGGGAAGGACACCAAAACAAGCATTTGTCACATTCAATGAAAGCAATCAGCAGACAGGATTCCCTCTGCATGAGATTCTCCTGATGCCTTTGACCTGAAGCTGTCAGAGACCGAAAGCCCAGTGCTGTCAGACACCACCCCTTCTTAGTGTCCTCCCTTCCACTAGGATGAGCCTGTGGGCGTCTACTTGATGTTCTCACCCACAGACACCTTAGGTGAGTTGGAAAAAGGCTTCTTTAAGTTCTTTCCAGTAAAGCATTGAAACTGCACCTCTGTATGCCCCAGTGTTCTTAGCACAATGGTTTACACACAAGAATTCAGTAAAAGCTTTCACTGATTTCAAATAATTTAGAATTCAACATATCTAAATCAGCAGAGATGTTGTATTTTATAAAATTTTAGATGGGTGTGAATTACTTACACAATGCTGTGCACAAGTAGCACCATCCATTACAAACATTTTTTCATCCCTCCAAACAAACTCCAGTGATTAATACTATTTAACACCACTGAAATATGTATCTGAAATTGGAAAGAACAGGACATTTTAGGTTGTATATATGTTACTGGAAAACATTTTTTAAATGTCCCTAGAACTGCACAACATAAAGAGTGAACCCTAAGGTAAACTATGGACTATCATTAATAGTAGAATTATAACAATATTGTTTAATCAAATGTAACAAAATACCAGTGTAATGGGGAATGTTAATAATAGGGAAAACTGTGTGTGTGAGTGGGTGTATAAGGGAACTCTGTACTTTGTGCATTACTTTTCTGTAAACACACAACTGCTCTATTAAAAAAAAATGGTTAGGGAACACAGAGGAGCAAAACAAGTGGTTTATTTATTCTTTTTCTAAGAGGACAGAGTCACTGTGTATAACAACCAAATGGGAATCAGAAGACTAGGAGTATAGAACAGTGCCTAAGTTATCACTGCAAACCTGAAAGGTGCTTTAATCCTTCCTGCCTTAGTTATCGATCTGCAACTTGAAGATAAAATAGTTCTACAATTTAAAGACATGGCCAGTATTTAAATTGTTTTTACATGGGAGAAAACTGTGAATTCTGAAAAGCATTTAGCAAATCAGACATCATGCAGAACATGACCATTTTGGCAAAGATGAACTCAGAAGCCTCACTAAACTTGCCTCTTTATTTCTCCAGCTGGCCTGGACGTGGTGATTAGCTACAGATATCAGCGGTTCCTTGTGGAGATTTTGTAGTCAGCACTGCCAAACTGAGCCACCATGGAGCCAAGTAGTGTCCTATATCCAGAAAGGCTGAAATCTGGCTGAAGTTCAGAGTTGCTGGGACGGGACAGGTCATCCAGCTGTTGGGAATAACCAGCAGGAGGATCAGGACAACCACTGAGGTGGCCCCAGGCAGCACTGACCACTTTCTCCTATCAACCCTCTCTCATTACACTTTACAAGCTTTACTATTTACCAGACTGACAGACCTGTGGGATGGTTGAATTAATGGGTAAATTGGCTAGATTATGTTGCCCAATGTTTGGTCAAGTGGGTACTGGCCTGATGGCTTCTGGAGGGTATTTTCCGGATTTTAATCTCTAGTTGGATGTCTGCATCTCTGAGTGATTACATCTACAGTCAACAAAGGAGCCTGCCTTCAGCAATCAGAAAAGTCTTATAAAATTCATTAAAGGCCGTAAAAGGAAAACTGATAATTTCAGCAGCTAGAAAACAAGAATTTCTCTGTCTACTTCAACCTGTTGGCTTCTCCTGGGGAATTCATCAAACCTGCACTGGCGTGTCCACTTGTGGCCAACCTTATGGAAATGGGACTTGCTAGTCCCCAATGTTGCATGGCTCAATTCTGAGAATAGATCTCTGCTGAGCCCTGACTGATATAGTCCATGAATTCAGACAATAGTATGTACATCTCTGTATGCATGGGTCCTCACACAGAGCCAAGCACTGAGGAGGCTCATAGTTTTGCTTCTTCGCTGACTGAAAAGGGAAGTGACTACACACCTTAAATTATCTCTCTACATTTGGTTCCCAAGCACCCTCTCAGGGATGCTATACGATCACCAAAGGGTAGCAAATCCCCAACCTAGAGAGGCCACTGCCCTTTACCATGCACTCTCTGTGACCAGTCTCCAGGGTGAGCTCTGGTGAAAACAGGACTGTTTTGAGGACTCCGGTCAACACACCTCTCAGTAGGAAGAGATGTCTTTGGCCTTCAGCCCCTCCTCTGGACTGCCACAACAGCAGATACAGGGGGAGAGAACATGATTTCTTGAAACTGTTTCTGTTCTTCCTCTCACTGCTTTGGGATCCTCAAGGAACTCTTAATGGCATATGCCTCCAAGGGGAAGGAAAACTAAGCACTCAGAAAACATTGAAGGGGCCTTGGGTATAAAGCCTATCTCAAGTGTAAGTGCAAGAGAATAGTATTACTATCACTGCTTCAGGTGCAAGGATCCCCTTACAGCGGCCTCTACAGAACTCAGGGAAAAACATTTTAAGGCAAGAATGGACATCTCCAACCTTTCTGCAAACAGTGACTACTCCAGCTCTAATATTTGCATCCATCTCCTCTTGAAATTGATGCTTCACAACAGTATAAACCAGCTCTCAGTCCATCCTCTGCATTTCCTTGAGCAGGTAAGCAATCTCTCAGCTGAGAAAAGGACGCCCCCAGTGCTCACGGGACCATGTTCTCTGGCAGGTGGACTGAGGTCATGGGCAGTCTTCAATGTCCCCTTAAGTTTGAGATCTCCATCTGAAAACCATCCTTATTCTCACCACCTTTGTTCACCATATGCTCATGTCCTTTGGGCCACAATTACCTCTTCCAGCTTTGAATTATTCTCATCCTCCACACAAGCTGACTTTCTTTCTTCCATCTCTTTCTGCAACTCTGTGGCATCGGGTCTTAAACTGAGGTCAAGTTCCTGTAAGAAATACACAAAACTGAGACAAATTCAGTCTCAACTATAGTTCCCAGGACATTGTTAACACACATCTCAAAACCTCATGGACTCAGAGAAAAACTGAGCAAGAGTGACCCCTGAGAATGTGAATAGGAACTTGAACTTACTGATGAGGAAACTGAGGCCCAGAAAGAATGAGAAATGTTTTTTTGAGGCCTCATATTCCTGGATGGCAGCAAAGCCCCACCCAAAGCCTTGACCTTCTGCTTCCCTGTCCACAACGCACTAACACATGCTCCACGACCACACATCTGAATATATGACACCTTGGAACAACTATGGCTATTTCCACAATTAGAACAAAAATATCAGAAGGCCCTTTCCTGGGACCAATCTTGTGTAACTGTTCTGTATTCCTAATATACTCAGTCAGTGTTCAATCACTGGCTGAGAGAATGGAATCAAGGAGCACATAAGTATTCAATAATACTCACCACAACCATGATTAAAAGCTATTTATGTGGTTGCACTTTGCTTTTTATGCCAGAAGAGAATCTTCCCGGCAGCAGGGAGGATATCTGTCCTCTTCACCCCATATTACAAGAGATTACACAATGTCTGACACATAAAACAATGAATTAATACTTTTGAAGTAAATAAATAAAAGTCACTAGGATTAGCAAACTTTTACCAATGTCCTCTATTTCTGATCACAATCCTCACAAGTCCTATCCTGGGTCAGAGTGAAAGCAGTAACTCTAGGAAAGTTGGGCAAGATAGAAATATCAGCTTCAAAATGTACAAGCATTGTACAGTTTTCCCCCCACCTGCCTTAAATGTATGGTATTTAAAATGCAATTCTGGATCCTGAGAAAGTTTGTCCCCTCCAGGTGTTGGTAGGCCCAGTTCAGACTCTTTCTCACTGTTGGTAACTGCCTTTAACTGCTGCCGCTTCCCGTGAAACTGCAGGATTTCCTCTCAAATCCTTCCTCCTGATGAGGGAGAATCCCTGATACCCTAACAGGTCTCTTTTCTTTCTGGAAATCCTGATCCTCATATCTGTACCTGTGGGCAGACACTCTGGGCTTATCTTTCCTCTCCCCTATTTCCTTGATATTTTCATTTTCATTTCTAGAGGCAGTCCTTAATATTATCTTGCAATTTTGAGGATTTTTTTCTTTTAATTCCTGCTATTATCTTTTGAATTTCCAGGTGCTGTGTTGTTACCTTGTGGTCTGAACAGAGGAACATCCAGTGTGGCAAGGCCAGACTAAAGTAAAATCGGGCAGGACCCATTACATCAGGTCCCCTCCCTGTGCTGACGGCCATTAGCAGGTTGGGTGGGTGGGAGGAGAAAGGAAACAGAAGGGGCCAGGCCTGTGTTGGAGGAAAAGGCAAGTGGCCTCAGGAGAGGGGCGTGTATTATGTGGATGACCCAGCTCCAGAAACTTCTGTTGTTTACTCTCCTGCTGCTCTTATGCCATATAATTTCTCCTGCTATAAGAAAAATTTATCTGAAGGCACTGGGAAGTCCATTCTTCTCTTCCATGGTTACCATATTTCTTGCCTTGTAAGCCCCACAAATTAGGATAATTCTCTTTACCCGAAAATGCATAACTCCTCAGGCCAAGGCTTCCACAATCCACTGTGTTCCTGGCTCTTCAGAGACACTGCTGTTGGTAGAGATGTGCACTCAGGTCTGTGGGTGTCAGCACTGCCTCTGCCACCCGAGGCTGCCCTTCTCTGGCCCTTCCCCTTTCCTGGTCATGAGGCCACCAAATGACAGGTTGGGACCAGGGGCACCTCTTCTTCTTTCCCAGTGTTTCCCTATGGATATAACAGGACCCACACCTCTCAGAATGTTGTGCAGATTGAGATAATTCAACTTCACTGTTAGTGCAGTTTGTGGTTCATGAAGAAAACTTGCTAATATTAGATATTATGACAGGTGTCCTCAACAAATGATATTTTTCTTTAACTCTAATACAACAAGTAGGAAAGCCATAATATAAATGTAAAGCTTATATGAATTGTTACATTTGAACGTTACCCCCACGGAGATCAACACCTAGAACATATCCAGCTGTCAGGATCTTCTGACATGCCCCCTCCTGATCACACCCACTCCTACCCTTAGCAGTCGTCCCTATATAATTTCCATGCTATTCAAAACCTTGCTTTACTTTATTGTCTGCTTTTTATTCACCATTAAGACATTTTGGTTTTAAGCTGTAATCTTACAGTATACATATTCTGGTATTTGGCTTATTTTAACTAAAAAGTATGGATTCAATAGTTATCCATGTTTTAAACAACTTTGTTGCTAATTAAATATACCACAATTGTTTATCTTTCCTAGTGATAGTGGACATTTGGGCTGTTTCTGTTCCATCCTCTACAGATGTCCTCGGAGATATCAACAATCTTCCTCTGGGTTACACAATTAGGAATGAAATTATAGTTAAGCCAAACCAAGTACTTTGGAGGTAGTAAAAAAAAAAAAAAAAGTAAAAGAAAAGAAATCTGGAAAACAAAAGCATATTAAATAATTCATAAGAAAAAAATGAAACAAAAGTGCATGTGTGTTATGCATATGCATATATACATTGACAGTTACATTTGAAAGTATTAGTCAATGTGTTTTCTGTGTATATCCTCCCCAGCCATTCAAGTTCAGTGGTTGGAGTTGACCATCTTCACAATTCTCAATGAAAGTGACTGGAGACGGTTGGATTCTGGCTCGGCAGGGTGGACCCCTGCAGCCTACAAGGAGTGCGGCCCTGCACTTGCTTTTCCCCTGGAAGATTTCTGTACTTTGGATTCTCCAGAACCACAAGGCAAGGTTTCACTAATGAAGTGGGAGGGAACATTTTTGCTCCTACTGAAGGACACAGGCCTAGACCTGGGGGAGATCCAGTGGAGAAAGAAAAATCCCCTCACCAGGGGAGGGGAGTTGGACGAGAGGCAGTTCTTGTGGGAAGAAAGGAGGCTGGGACATTAACAGCCACGGAGGAATGTGTGAGTGTGGAATGCAGTTATGGGGACTTCCAGAGATGCTCTGTCATTCTGGGGCTGGGAATAGAACCACCTTTGTATTCAGCTCCCCATCCTCCTTGTCCTCTTCTCCTCCTCCTCCCATATCCTGCCTTTCTGTCCTCTCTTCACCACCCCTTCCTCTTCCATATAGAGATAGTGCACAGGGGCCCTTGGTCACAGTAGGTATATGAAACTCATTGATTTCTTTTAACATAGAAAAACAAAGTAATTTTACCTCAGGTCAAATAAAATGTATGAATACATAACATATATTACAGTATATAATACACAAAATATAAAATATAATAATACTAATATACAATAATATATTCTCTATTCAAATGAGCTCACCTTCTGTTAGCTATCATCTCCCCAATTTCCACTATGACTTGCTTGACCCACATCCTTCCCCAGTGGTCGAGCCAGCTCACATGTACTCTTTAACCTAGAGAGGAGGCGAAGGAGAAGCATGAGGCAGGCTGTAGTGGAGCTATGTCAAACGTTTCCCTTAATATGGCTACATGGGGTGACATTATAACCTACTCTAAAATACTGTGAGGAATCTGCACTGCCAAACTTAATGGTATGGATATGGGGTCTCTTGCATTCAAAGCCAGTTCTTTGGTACAAATATGTTTAGACCTGGGTGAGGGACCTTGGGATCAGGCAAAACAACAGAAAACTTTTGTGACAAGGGAAAGATACAAAATTATCTAAGTTATCCTGAGGGATATAATTGCCTTCTCCTTTACACTCACATTTTCGCTGGTCAAACCTGGAAAAGTTACCCGTGGAATCCCCACTTTACTTGCCTTCAATTCAATCTGAGGAGACAGAAGTTCAAATGAATCAACTGGCCTTACAAATTTTTCTCCTCCCCTGTTTGATTATCATGTGTTTTAATTACCCGTTCCCATTTTCAGTAAGGCTGCTGCAGTGAGGGTGATGAGTAATGTGGTATATCCATGTAATAGTAGGTTTTCTCCTCTATTTCTGCACTCAGAGTGTCTTCAGTGTGCTTGTCTACCTTTTTCACACACAGGAATCTCAACAAACCTTAACACTTGTAGGGTCTTGTGGCTGGACTTGGGAAGATTCAACCAAGCTTTCAGAGCTTCTCGGAGCTCAGGCTGGCTCTTGATCTGTCAGGATCCTTGGTGGACAAATACCCATATTCCTCCCTTTGAGGTTGTAACTGTAGATTAATGATCTAGACACCTTATTATAGCCATGGAAAAAAGCCCAAACACCACAATTTTCCTAATGGCAAAAATGATTACAATCCTATGGAATGCCCTCGATCTATTCCTATCCCTCGAGACATACATTTACTAAATTTCAGCTGTGTGCAAGTCCTTTCCATCCACACCAGAAGGAGACCCTCTAGGAGCCCAACCTAGATCATCCGGGAGCCTTTCAACTCTTTGCATAATCTTCCCTTGTTTTTTTGTGTGTTTTTGCTTCTGAGGACTCTCTGAGTAGGGCTGCTTTTAGGCTACGGGAGCCACTTTGCTCTACATCCCACAGAAAACCTGGGAGTTTGTGACCACCAAAACTCATTCACCCCCCTCCCCGCCAATCACTAACAGGTACAGGAGTGTGTGTGAAATCTCAGACTCCTGGCCCCGACCAGAATAATTCTCAGATATAACTTAGCTTCCACATTCTCCTGCAGGACAAATCTCCCCCAGTGGATTTTGCCTGAAACTACAGCCTACTCCGCAATTAATTCAAAATGGATCATAGACCTAAAGGTAAGAGAACTACAAAACTTCTAGGGGAACAGATAGGATAAAATCTGTGTGACTGTGGACTAAGCTAGAGTTCTAAGAGCCACCCTCAAAGCCTAAGCCCTCTGAAAGGTGGCATGACTTAGGGGGAAGAATCGGGCTCTGGGCTCAGATCTCAGGTGGAAATTGAGCCCTGTCAACTATCTGATTTGTGAACCTTTGGCAATTAAGGCTTCACCCTTAGCAGCAGTAATCCATCCCTGACAGTCAGATATCCTGGGTGAGAACACCAACGGGAGCGTATCTCCCATTATTTTACATAGGAAAATTATGATGTGTTATTTGTCAATATGCAAAAGCCCAACTAGTTTCTAAAATAGAAGTCAGCAGATTACAGCCCATAGGCCAAATCCTGCTCACTGCCTGTTTTTATGAATAAAGATTTCTTGGAACACAGCCACACCCATTTGTTTATGCACTGTCGGCAGTTGCTTTCCTGCTGAAATGACTGAGTTTAGTAGCTGTGACAGGGACTTTATGGTTTGCAAAGCGAGAGCTATTCATTATCTGACCCTTCACAGAAAATGTTTGTCAACCCCTGTTACAAAATAGGACTAAAATTCAGTGAAATGCCTTCTATAGAGTAACAGCTATCACATTAACAATGTAAAATTATTTAAGACATCGATTAATCTACAATAACATGTTCTTAACAGTACATTTTTTTTGCATGAAATGTGACCTTTTATATTTTTGTTTTTATTTATTTTTTAAAGCATCAGGTGCATCTAAAACACAGCCCCTTTGTTGCTGGCTTTTCAAAACCTCTGCAGGAGTTTCTGACATTCTACCAATTGTGTTTGTAATGTAACTTGACACTTTAACCCTCACACATTTTCTTTAAAATGTTGTATTGACTTTGGGTTCATGTATTAGTATTTTTTCTTTTATGAGCAATAGCCCCAAATATTTTATTTAGAAATACATATTTTCTACGAAATTGTAATATTAAAATCTAGGAGGCATTCAACTGGGAAAATGGTAACTGTGTCAACATTCCACTGCATTTGCCTTTATTTCACTTCTTAGAGGCTCAGTATTCTCATGTGGAAAATGGGAATCAGGCCTCCTCCTGGGGATGGTGAAGCTTCAGTAAGTAAAGACATGCCTGGCACATTGTGGGAAATCATTAGCTGTTTGTTCCCTTTCCTTTTCTCACCTTTAGATTAGAGGAGCAAATAATCACAAATAGAAAATATCTTCAGGAGTTTTTCCAAATTTAAAATGCTTTCACCTACTTAAGATGGCCAGAAGACTCAAGTTTAACTTTGGAGCCAAGGGGAATAGAAAGGGCTACACATTCAGATACAAGATCCTAGTGTTGCAACAAACATTCTGAAATCTCCTGAGGCTTAACACAATGCAGGTTTATTTCTTAAGCACTTCCCAGTCCTGTGCTGGTTGCTGGGGGAGTGTTGGTAGCTCTACTCCATGTGGTCTTTCAGGGACCCAGGCTCTTTCCATCTAGCGACTCCACCATCTCCCAGGCACTAGGAGATCTCCACTGGATCCTCCAGGCCCATAGTCAAGGGAAGAGAGAGAGCATTAGTGATAGTGCAGGAGGTTTCAGGGTCAGGCTGGAAGGGGCGCACCCACTGCCACCCACTGCGCCAGAATGTAGTCTCAGGGCCCCAGCTAACTGCAAGGGAAGCTTGGATATACACTCCAGCCATGTGTGCAGGGAGAAGAAGGAATGGATTTGATGAGCATCTAGCCAGTCTGTGCCAGAGACTGACTAGATGTTCTTGGATTCTTATGAAGGACAAATCCTTACCATGCATAAACTCTGCCAGAAATGCCAATAATCTGAGAACTTGTCTGTAGTGGGTACCCATGAAAATAGTAGCATATGGAGATAGTTATGCTGGTTTGGGACCGTTTATCTGAATACTTGTTTAAATACATTTTAAAAATTCGCCTGGGATCTGAATATGCTTACCTCATGTTGTGTGTCATTTAGGCATTCTAAAATTTCAGATATACCTCAGAGTAAGTTTAGAAATACATACGTAAGAAATGTTACATTCAATGACATTTTCTCTCCCGAAGTGGTCTACATGAACTCATATTTATTTTGTTATTTTATAAAATCAGAAGTCATACACAATACCAAGAAGGATTCTATATCCATGATGGCAGGTAGAACATTTGTTGAAATACTACCATTATTATTGAATTTGAAATGCAGATTCTATGGTGAACTACGTAAGGAGCATTTTCAATTTTTCAATACCTCTAGTAGATCTAAGTACAGACTTTTTTTGAAGTTATTTGTTTTAAATTATGATTATATGAATATTTTAGGATTATAATTACCATAAAATGATGGACAAAATGTATCATACCAAAATAGAAATTTAGTTTGAAGTAGAAAGAATTGATTACAACATTTAGAAGACTAGAAACAAGATTTATAAGAGCATATTAAAATAGACTTTTAAAAAACTCTACAGTTTTTTAATCATTTGGGAAAACAAAACTGCATTTAATGATGTTCATGAAAGTCACATATGAGTTAGCTTAATCAAAGATCAAACTTTCATAAGGTGGAGAAAGCACTTTAAAGCAAACCTCTGGGTCATTTCAAGGAAAAAAGAATTTTAAAATCTTTATTCAGTAGTGTAGAGGTAGCAAAGCTTCTTCAAGACAGAAGTCACTCTTGACCTCCAGTTGCCTTGATCACAAGTCAAAATCGAACATGGATAAATGTGATTTAAAATGGTCTCTTCCCTTTCTCTTGGTGCTCAGGTATCATCAAGGACAGGTGGTCCCTTTGTCCTTGATGATATTTGGGGCCCAAAGCAAGTTGCATGGACGAGGGTGGCTTTTCGGTCAGCGGTTCCTTATTTACCTCTGTTGCTTCTTTGTTGTATCAGAGTTCACATTTACTATTCATGAAACACATTTTAATCTGTGACCATATCAGACAAATGGAAGCTAACCACTGGTTAGTATGTTGAAAATAAACACGAGGGCTATTATAATGTTGCTGTCTTTACAATTAGCTGAGCAGCATGTCCTGAGCAGCAGTGACAGCAGTGGCTTCTCCCGGGGATGACAGGCTGACAGTCACTCCTTGGAGGAAGGCCATTAGCATGTCCCACCATCAATGTCACTTTACTGCGTCAAATTAGTTAGTGTCCCCTCAGGAGAGAAACTGGACCTATAAATTATCCTCAACATCTCTGGAAACTGTGTTTGTGAAACCTGTGATCAAGTGTGAGCAAATTATTAACACGGCTCATAAATTAACTAGTTTCAGGCTTATCACATTTTACCAGTAGATAATAAAGGGTAGAAAAGTTCCGACTACCTTGCCCCTGTGTTGAGGCCATGTCTGCTGACTTTTCCTTGAGGAGGCCACAGCTGATAGTTATTTGTTAGGAAGAGCAAACACTTGGAATGTCAGGACAAATGTTTGGAAACTGTAGTATCCGAAAGGAAACAAGTGTAAATCTATTGAAAACAATATGATTAACCTCATTATCTCATTGCTCTGATAAGTCCATGGCAAAGGTCCAGCCCTTTTTCTCTTGGTGGCAGCTGCTTGTTAGTGACTTCACAAATTAAGTTTGAGCCATTTTAGCCTTTGGGAACTGAAATTATCTTAACAACAAAACAAAACAATATTTTTGATGCCTTGTTATCTTCTTAAGCTGCCTTGTTCAAGAGGAATAGTGCTAACGTGGCAGAGTTCAACCACTACAAGAATGAAAATTGACAAACTGTGTATACTTAGCAAAAAGTTTACACAAAGACGACATGATACCTAGAAAACCTAATGTGGCCAAATCTGGCCTGGGTTGTCTCTATCAGGAAGAGACACCCACCAGGAGCAGCACTCAACTCTCTTCTGAGTTCGGGTAGACAGACAACCCACAGGGATACTGGAGATATGTGACGATTCAATTCATGGAACTTTATACATCTCCTTTTCAGTTTCAACTTCTCCATCTGTGTAGGCTAGAACGTGCAAATTCCTGGGGTTTTGTCTCAGTTTACCATTGAAAGAGAACTGAACACACACACACACTCATTCAACAAAGAGTCCCTGCTCTCTATTCATTCTGTAGTTCCACTCTCCCAATTTATTTACAGACAATCCCTTCTATAATCCACAGGACTGAATAGGTGGCATTAGCATCTCAAGTATCTATGTAGAAAAGGCCTGGAATATAAAACTCTTGTGACTAATATCTATTCACAAAAGCTTTCTGAAGTGTTTGAGGTTGAGTTGACTTATCTGTCAGCAACTTCAACTTACTTGAAAAGGGATTTAGTAATATTCTACTGATAACCTAACTGGGCCTTGAAAGCTTGCTATCTAAGCACATGGGCACAAGCCATGCTATTTCCATTTGAAGCAGGTGTCACAACCCCTGTCTGCATTTGTGACACAACTGAAGAAAGCTACTAACTGTGGACGTAGGATCATCTGTGTGTGAACTGTTTTGAGTGAGGCTGAAAGACCAAAAGCCAAAGCGGATCATCATTTGGATTGGACTCGGTCATTTTCTTTGCCTCATTTCTCAGCCTGAGTTAGCATTGTGATAATGAGAGTTTGCCCTAAAAAGTAAGAAAATAGGGGAGCTACAGGAGCCAGACCTTCTAAGTGAGTGCCAGTGACTTTGAGAGTGGTGATTTTACTTGACTTTACATTTTGTATCATTCTACAAATTCTGTAATACTGGGCTCTGACTTGGAGCTGGATTGAATCCTGACTGTAGAAGGGCAAGGGCAAAATAGATGCTTAGCTGAGTGAAAACACAGTGTATAAATAAGGACTAGTAGAGCTCACAAGTTTGTGTTCCTTTTGAAACATCACAGTTTCCTTCACTCACGTTCTTTTCTTTTTATTACAGTGTCCTGTGTGTTGCAGCCCTTGGCCATTATGCATGCCCCCTACTGGTGACCCCCAGGCTTTTTACAGCTGGGAGCTGTGCTAAAAGTTCTGGGTAAGTGGTGAACCCCAGTAAAATTGTGCATCACCTAAAAATTGCCTTCCACCTCCACAGTAGCGGATATAGCAATTCTGCAGAAGATAATGGACTCCACTGTTATCAAGTACTGGTTTCAAAGCTAGCTGAAGTATAGCTTTGATAGCCTTTATTGATAGCTTTATGGTTTTCAAGAACAGAGACATTGACTGGGATCATATTTTGGGGAGGTGATCCAATACAAGGGTAGGCAAACTTTGTTAAATATTATTGAACACAAGGGTCAGATTTGGCCCGAGGGCCATCGTTTGCTGACTCCTGCTCCAGTGCATCAAAGGGGCCACGTGACCTGTAAACAGGACCCTCATTTGGCAACAGTCCCTCTCAGCTTATGCAAAGCACTTATCTAGAAGAAACAGGAATAAAAGATACCTGACCACATTCCCTCACTGGGTATAGTTGTAGGGATGAAGCAAGATGGAAGATATGTGAAAGCACTTTGAAAATTTCAAAACTCCTCACAAATGTAATGGGTGGTTCTGCACAGTCATTTTGGTTCACCAGGTGGAGTTTACCTCCTTCACCTTTTTAACTAAATGAGTGATGGGAAAGCTCTTTTATTTTCTGAGTAATGTGGTTGTCTGTAGGCTCCTTCTGTTCTACAGTTGACACCCAAGTTATTGAAATGTCTTTTTAGTATGAAATGTGGATGAAGGGATATAGGGTAGATTGTAGCAGGCTAAAGATCAAATGCTGATGAAGAATGATTAAATTCCCTTTAATCATCAGAATCTGAGTGTGTTTTAAGCTCTTCCACCTTTAATACAGGCCTTAATAAATAATAATGCTTTGATGTCTGTAAGTATGTTTGAATTTCACAAGTCTGCATGTCAAAACTCAGAGATGGGCTCAGCAAATATGCTTTTCTGGACTAGCAATACTAATTAAGAATGAAAGTCATACTTAAACTTACTGCTTTGGCAATAGAAGGGTAATCAGAATCCCAATTCATGAGATTTCTAGGTTTTTTTATTTTTCTCACCAGAGATATTAGTGTCCTCTTTAGACATGCATTCATATCATTATATCAGTTAGGAACTGTTTTCTAGTAACAAAGATCCAACTGTATAAGCTTAAAAAACTAGTTTTGTATTCTCTTACATAAAAGATGTCTGCAGGCATGTAGTGTGTGGGTGGTAAGTGCCTCTATCATTCCACTCTGCCTGCTTGTTCACGTGTGTCACTTCATCCTCAAGGTCACATCATGGTTGCTGGCTATCCAGCCATTGCCTCTGTGTTCTGGCAAGAAAAGGCAGAAGAGTAAGGAACAAAAAGAGCAGTACTCCTGGATGAGGCAGGCCTCTTTAAAGAGCTGTCCCCGAAGCTTCACACAATGGCTTCTTCTAATATGTCCTGTTGGCAACACCTAGCTATAATTCCATCTAGAAAATGCAGCTTTAGACTTCATCTATTTGGTGTCCCAGAAAAATTCTGCATTTGGGTACTAAGGGAGAAAAGTAAAACAGTAACTGAGCAACTATAGTGGTTACTTATACAAAAATCATAGTGTCAATTTTTCTTGCATGTTTAATTTTAATTTATACTAAATTAATGCCTTCTAACTTCTGTTGACTCAGCTGTGTGTGCATGATGGCTTGTTCTAATTTTATGTGTTGAAATTTCAGCCTATTCAGTTCTTGGTACAGGTACATATCTCAGTTTATATTTTAGGATCATTATATTCTTACTGAAAGTGCTGTAGCAAATCTAAAATATAAATTTATTTCTTTCTCAAGAGAGCTATAAACTGAAAATTATCCCCCCCCTCCCAGATTTGCTGTTGGGTTTTCTCTCCTGTGGATATAAGCTTTGTTAAGTCTAGTACCAGCGTGAATTCCCAGTGATGTGCGGCTCACACCCAATTCTATTCTCCCCAATCTGTTTAGGGGACTTTGTTGATGGCCTTGCATTGTGTCTCTTTTCTTGTGCAGACTTAAAGGTGAAACAAAACTACCCACTCTACAGCTCTGTGATGTCCTTTTTCCCATCCCTCTGATCAAAGCTTATCTTAAAGAAAGAAAAAAAAGAAAGAGGGAAAAAGAGAGTGAGCAAGGACAGGAATGAACTACCGTGTCCAGTTTTTCTATTGCAGATTAGACTATAGGTTGTTCTTGTGCAAATTTCCATCCCATGGAATGAGAATCCCTTTGTTCATAGTATGTTCTCTGCCCGTACTGGCCTGTGATGGGTGTGCATGCAATATATGGTAGTTGATGCAGTCACAACCATTTATTGAATGCCTGCTGTGGTTATAGCAGCGGGCATTGAATGCCTGTGCTGTCTCTGCCAAGCAGGCCCCAGGCCTCCCGCAAACCTTCTTGACAATGTCCCTGGGAGAACAGTGTCATCTGAACATAGAAGCTACCTAGTGACCCTGGCAAAGATTATCAGCAGTGGTCAAGGATGTCCCAGCTGGAGATGTGTCCCAATATTGGGAAACAGTGCCAACATGTGACTATGGCCTTCTTTTGTGTTTTGAGTGCTACTGGGTGATATAGGTAGAGTCACATGGTCTCTATACTAGATCTCTGCAGTGATTTCACTAACACGACCCCATGTCACTGGTTTGATGGCTTGGAGGGGACTGACCTCCAAACTTCATTAGTATCTGTCACAAATCTTTATCTGAAAAAGGTAGTTGACTCTGGGAAATGGTGGATGCAGATATTACCTGTTCAAAAGTCTTTTGGAAATTTAGAGTTTTTGTTTTGTTGCTTCAAATATTTATTTAAATGCTTATTGTGCCTGGAGACCATGGTGATCTCTGCCTGGAGCAGCTTTCGCTCTTCACTGAGCTAGCTTCTTCTTGTCCCTTAGTGCTGAGTTCAAATATCAACTTAACTTGGGGGCCTTTCCTCCCCTCCCAAATTAAATGAAATCCCCTCCTTTCCTGTCATTTACCATCCAACCTCTTGTTTGTGCCTTTTCTTACATCCTCAGTTCTAAAACTTTGTCTATTTCTGTGTATCAGGTAATAAGCATGGGGTGTGTCTGTCTTATTCAGTGTGACATCCCAATGGCTAATACAGCAGGGATGCATGCAGTCAGTATTTGTTGAATCAGTTAGATTGCATTTAAGGATTTCCCTGTGAATTCCTCTATCTTTATGGACCCTAAGAGAACTGTACCTTTATCGTGGGAATAGAATGCAACCTCTGAGTCTTCTTTGGAAAGTTTCTACTATATACTGCACAAGTCTTTAATACTATGTCCCCATTTAGGAAGGGTTATACATCATCTTCCCCAAGGAGATGGAACCATTGCCATTTGGGCCTCAGGCTATGTAAGTTATTTAAGGACACTGGATTCCAAAATCAAATCCCAACATTTTCATCCACTACTCTTTGTCCTTGCACTACTTATTTAACCCTCTAGGACACATTTTCCTTATCTGAAGTGCAGGTAGAAGTGTTAACCCAGCTCAGTGGGTTATTGCATGGGATAAATGAAATGATGAAAAAAAAAGAGCCTTATTCAAGGTATGGAACAGAATAATGATACTATAGAATTTTTTTAAAATGAACAAAAATTATATAAAATTTACAATTACTGAGAATAGAGGAGGACATTACTGAATGTTAAAAGTGTGAATTTAACAAAAAGATATAAGAATCCAAAATATGTATACATGTGAAAACAGAGCCTCTACATATAAGAGCAACAACTGATAGAGCCACAAGACAAAACAGAAAATAAATTACAAGGAGATAGAAGTCAGCAAGCATACAGAAGTCCTCAAGAAGACTATCATCAATACAACCTAATTGACATTTAGAGAACACTGCACCAAACAACAGAGAATGAAACATTCTTTTCAATTGAACATGAAACATTCTTTCCAATTGAATATTAAACATCCAGCAAGATATGCCATATCCTGCGTTGTAATGCAAAGCTTAACGGTCATGATTTTTTTTTTAAATTCGTATATTCAGGCAACGGAATTCTACAGAGCAACAAAAACACAAATTAGCGCTATATGCAAAAGCAGAGATAGAATCACATAGACCTGTTGAGTAGATGAAGTCAGAGCAAGAGATTTCATACAATATTATTCCAATGCTATGAATTTCAAGAACAGGCAAAACTTATTCCTGGAGATAACAGGACACTGATAACATCTAGGGAGAATTTCAACTGGGAAAGGGGCACCAGGGAATCCTGCCGTGCTGGGAATGTTCTCTAACTTGATTTCAGACGTGGTTCCGTGAGTGTGTTCATAAGTAAAAGTCCATCTCATGCAATTAAGATTAGCTCAGTTTATGTTCTTTATTAAATATAATTCAGAAAGTAGTAAAAATGTTCATAATTGTCATTTTTCAAAAGAACTGTAACTTTCACAGTCTGTTCCTCACAGTGATTGATAGATGCTCACCTCTCACCCAGGTGAACTCCTCTGTCCATGGTACCTTCCAACCGACTGTGTGTGTAAGTCAGTGAGGCTGGTCCCTGAAACAGGAAGCGCAAATGAGCGACCGGAATCCGGCGGCCATCTTTTTTCCACCGCCTTCTTCGCACGTGTTTTAAGTTTTTGGCTCCCTCTGCGTGCAGCTCAGCTCTCCGGGACCTCCCAAAATCTTCGCCGTTTTTCCGTCGGTCCGGCCTGGCACCCAGCTGCGCCTCCTGTGACAGTCCCGGGCTGCTTCTTCCTCACCCGCGGTTGTGGCCAGGTAGTCGCGATAGGCCTTGTTTCCTTGGCGCATTACGGGTAAGAGAGTGTAAACCTTGTCTACGTAAAAGCAGTGCTCCCCAACCGCAGCACCAGCTTCACCTGGCATTTTGTAAGAAATGCAGAGTGACGGGCTTCTTGGAGCCCAGAGTAGTCAGGCATTAAAAAAAAAAAAAAAAAAAATCCTCAAAGACGTCAAGATTTTATCTGCCTTACAGCTTTTTGTCCCAGATTTTTCCTCTGGATAGAGGAAAACTTTCCCTCACGTGCCCCATAATGGTCTTATCATAATTCAGATCTCCCTTCAAAATCAATGCTATTGAATTTTAAAGATCAGCAAAGGCTTTTGGAGCTGAACTGACAAAACTCATATTGGGTGTTCTTGCAGTCTTCATTCTGAAGATGATAAAAATGCCAAAGAGCCATGATTCCCTGTTGTATTTGCTTGTGTTTCATGCACTGAGTTAACTTTAAACTGAAAACTATGAAATGAACCAACAATGGGATGATCTATTTTATATTTGCTGTTGAGATGTGGACCATTGGATGTCAAAGATAATACAAATTATAACCCTCAAAGCCTGTGATGGTCCTGTTTTTGCAGCCTGACTTACATCCACAAAACTAGGGAATTTGGAGCCCAGTATGCCGCAGTGTCCTTATTCTACATTCTGGGGATAGTTTCTGTCCTTAAGTTAGAGCTGGCTCAATCTGCCTTGTAATAGGTGGCATCTTAGATTTCCTGCTAAGTCTCTTCTCTTTTTTTGGAATTGTACACCTGATATATCTGTCCTGAAAATTCATATACTTGTCTTTTGAAGAAACCCTACATTTCTATAAATTGATATGAGTGTGTATATAAATACCTTGCATTGTTATCACTGTTTTCTTTTACCTGCTTAAAGATGATCTATTATTGTTGTTATATTGTTCCACCGTGTGAGTGGTTGACATGTGTTGTGAATTTTCAGCTTATGGGAAAGCTGAAGCACAGAGAAGGACCTGTCTCTCTCTCTGTCACATAACTTTGGTTGTAAACCTCTCAAGTAATGTGCTCTTATTTCATCTGTGGACTAATAAGGGTAATCTAAAAAATTCAATTAGCTGTTTATTTTTATTAACTTATGATTTTTCCCCCATTAAACTCGTAGCCATAAAAGCCATGATTACAAGATGAGTTTAAGATTTCAAATTTGGTTACTGATATCTTTTTTTCAATAAAGAAAAGATAAAATTCAGTGCATTTCAGCCAAGTGAAAGAAACAATTCAGGAAAAATTGTGTTAGGCTTATGAAAGAACCAGCTTTTTTGCATCTCTAAAAATATATAACAGCCCTATCTCCAGATATCATTTCAGAAACTAAAATTACGATTCATGAAAGGTGGAACAGATCCATGTAATGTGAGACTTGATTAGTGAAGTTGATTTGGAAACTTAACAACCTACATTAGCTCTCATGCTGCCCTTTGCTCACTACTCAAGGGCTTGAGTAACAGGGGAACGATAAGGAACTTTCTGAGGGCTTTTTCTTTTGTGTTTTGAAACTTTGCTGTGCTGTCTGGGACCAGTTCTGTGCAGTGTGTATTCCACTCTTGTTAAGATGTGTTGGGGATTGAATTTCTCAACATCGGCTTTCAGAGACCATCCTCAAACCGTTATCCCTGAGTGTTCCAATCAAGAGAGATCATACTTATATCAATAATTTCCTCAAGAAATCCATTAACAGTGATTCAGACCCATTTTTCCACCCCTGATCTACTTCCTAAATATGGAAATTTCTTTTGGAATTCTACACGTTTATAACCAGAAGAACTGACATTTCTTGCTATCACCAATACTCTCCATGTGTAATTTTCACTGTTTCCTTTAAAAAATAGAGGTGGAAGTAGAATTTTCAAACCTCATGAAATTTCTAATTCTGAGAAATTCCAGTAAACCGAATTATGAAGCGGTTGTGTAACAGAAACACTCTAGTTTTGGGGAAGTTACCCTCTAATAGCTAGCTTTAATGAAAACTTACTATGTGCCAGACATGATTCTAAGCACTTGACATTTAACTTGAATTAACTCTATGGGAAGGTATAATTCTAAGAATTCATTTTACAGATGAGGAAATTGAGGTTTAATGAGTTTAAATGACTTGTCCAGACCTCTTCGTTTTTAAGGAGCTGAGCTGGGATTTGAACCCAGGCACTCTTGTTCTAGTGCTTGTGCTCTTTACCACTGTGTGATATGGTCCTCCCCATGCAAACATGTTCTTTGGTGTTGATTTGCAAATATTCTTTTGTTTTAGTGTACATGTTTCACTCTGGGACTGCTCATATGCTACATATTGAGACTTGATACTTTGATGCCACCTGAGAAAGCCTGTTTGATCTTACTAGACTTTTTCAGGTACTTTAATTCTTTTTGCTAATTTAAGTGCTATGAAAAATAAAAGTATGTCCCAATATGATTAGGAAAAAGACAACCATTTAATTGGCATTCTTCTCTCTCCAGCTGGATGTGCCTGTTAAGACATTTCCTCTAGATCTTTGATTCATTTTTCTCTGGTACATTATTCTAATCAACCTCATTTCTGCAGCCCCCGTTTTATTTCACATTAGCCTCTGATCATCCAACAATTGATTTTTTCTGCTCAATTGCCTCTGTGAAAAACTGTGGGAAGCCAGAGGGTATCTTTCCCAAAGCAGCAGCCCTTCTCCTGGGGCATTTTCCCATAATGCAGGTCTAGAATGTCCCTTTAGTTCTTGGTATACAGCCACCTGAGAGGCTTTTTATTTACTGGGTGAAAGATCTGGCATACTTAGGTTACAGTGGCCCAGAAATTTTGAAGGCCTTTAGTTCCTTGATCAGTAAAACTAGACTTACAAGCTGTATTCCAAGGACTTTGATTTTCATATGTTAGTAAAAGTATTAAGCTTGAAAAAAATATATAAAGGTCAATTGCAAGGGACCACAAAGAATCAACTTTTACTTCAGGGGTTTGAAGTATCTGTATCCGTTAACGCAAAGAACAGACCATTTTTGGTGAATCTGTGTCTTAAAATAATGAGCTCATAGTTTGTCTCTTTGGTTCCACGTGGCCAGCTTAAGCATACAGGGAGTTAATTGGCTCATGATATGGAAAAGTCTGATGGCAGAAGAAGCTTCCGGGGACATATGGAACAGAAGTTCAGATGATGTTATTAGGTGTTGGTCTCAGTGTCTCGGTTATGCTTCATTCTTTGTTTTATCCATTCATGTAGACTTTTATCAGGCTGTGGCATGGCAGCCATCCATGAATCCATCTTCTTAGCAATGCTTGCAGAAGGGAACCTTAAGGGTTCTGTCAGCTGTTAAGAATTTGAATTTTACTGGTTTTGTGATTGGTCTGGTGTGTATCATGTGCCCTTTCCTGAAGCCGGGAATGGGGAGCTGAGGGGTGGGGAGGGCGGGGGAGTGTGATGGTGTGCTTGGCCTGGAGTGGGTCACATATCCAGCTCTAAAGCCATGGATGGCGTTCGACCTACATAAAACAGCAGAAAGTGGAGGGGAAGGGTGCTGGTTCCAGAGGGATGGCGCAGGATTCTAGGATGGAAAACTATGTCCATATGTTGAATAAGGTACTGTAATACATAGTAGTGCAGGGTTGGGAGGAACTTTTAGATAACATTTAGTCCAAATACCCATATTGAATCACATCCATAAGATTTTCCTCATGTCTCCCTAATACGTGGACATCTTCAATGACATTTTTTACCTTGAAGATAGACTGTATCATCTTGAGGTCTTTCTGAATTTAGAAATACTACCAACATCTGTGTTGGAGGAGTCTGTAGTTCATTCACTGGCTTGCCCAACCTCCTATGTGTCCTTCTGTCCATCCATATTTTTACCATCTGTCACTGTTCTAGGTCATCAGGCAAGACCCTTGATTTCACCGTACTTAGATCTTTAAGGTAGACAGAAAGGTCAATTATAATAGAGTGATAGAGCATCTATAAGAATACTGATGGATTGTGTGTATTTGGTTGAGGAGGGACTTATAGGGAAGGAGATTGGAAGGCCTCACAGAAGCAACAAGACCTGGCTAGGACTTGAAGGATGAATAGGAGTTGCCAAGTAGCCAAGGGGAAAATGGGTGGATTTACCATCTCTTCTCTACGATGAAGCCCTAGATGCAGACTTGCATTTGAATTACCTGGGAAAATTAGCTTATAAAATATTTTAGGCCAGTTAAAACACTAAGTATACATCTCTGTTGTACGTAATGGGAATAATAAGTACATGATATAGAAAGATTTTTATACAGGTGTGCCATGTGGTATCTTTCAAGTTACCCCAATCTCCTATCTTCTAATAGGTCCATAAAAAATGAATATATAAAGCCTCCATGGATAAAATTTTGGCAAATTAACTTATAGAATTGATAATATGATTTCTCTAACAATTTCAAAAGTTTAAAAAAAAAAAAGATTGGCTCTTGTTTGTTTCCTCATGCATTCATGTGGGCAATTATATATTTGAACCTCCATTTCCTCATCTGGTACATGAAGATAAAAATAGTATCTTCCAAAAGGTTTTGGTTGATACGGAGAATAAATATCCCAATCTGTGAGAAAAACTGAATATGGTGCTGGCACCTAGCAAGCACTCAGTGGATGTTACTTGTTATTATCAAAGGTTATCTCTGTTTTATACCTCATAGGTTTGCAGAGGCTTAAGAATTCATTTTAGTAGATTAGTTTTACTAGTTGATTTTTACATTTTTCTGTAGACCTGGGATGGAAGATATTTTTAAATTTTCCCTTGTTATTTAATTATAAAAATTAGCAATATTAAAGATAGTGAGATTTAGCAAAAAAATTAACTCCACATGCTTGTAATGCTTCCCTGAGTTAATAATTTTTCTGTCCATCATATTTTCTCCTTGGCCCACAATTCCTCCCATATTTGGACCTTGGCAAATGATGACTTCATTAATTTAGGCAGTCTGTGAACTCGGATTTACTAAGTTATAAGAGATCAGTGTAGAAGCATCATTGGGCAATTTGGATTAAAATACTCTCCATTTTATCAGAACAAATTTACGTTTATGGATAAGTATATTGAAATGCATTAGGTTTTTCATTGGAAAATTTTAAAAGGATAAAAATTATTTCCTCAACCTAAGTTACTTTTTTATTATGACATTTGTCATATGATCTTTCACTAGGAATATACTTTAAGAGCTTTTATTTTACTTTCAGGCTTGAAAATTATAGCTGATTTAATCCCTCTATTATACAAGTATGGTGGATGCATTGTAGTTTTATTTAAGCATAATTTAGTGTCATGGTACATGGTTATAGTCCAATTCTAAACATGTTGGGCTCTGATACTGGACTTACTCACAGAAATGAATCTTGACTGTGTTGGGGAAGATTAGTGGGTTACATTAAGGCTTGCTCTCTTCCACAGCTGAAAGCATTAACATTTATTAAATAACACTGGGCCACTGTAGTCCCTTCTCTTTCTTGTCTCATGGTTCTCATCACTTAAGGTCAGTTGGAGTGTCAAACTTGCTTGCTTGCCCCCTCTCCATCTCTCCCTCCTTCTTTCCTTTCTTAGCACATAATACTTAACCTAGTGCAAAGGGAACCAATAAGTAAATGCAAAAATAATTTCCCAGACTCTATCAGATATCTATCAAGTATCCGTAGCGTTAAAAAGACAGCACCATTCATATCTCTAGTTGAAGTCTGGAACTTTGGGTATCTGTGTGACACCTGAAACTCAGAGCTAGAACTCGGCAGATAGGAATTCAGAATTAGCACATATAGCAACTGTTAAGAAAGCTGAAAAAGAGTCC
This sequence comes from Choloepus didactylus, assembly GCF_015220235.1. Lineage (NCBI taxonomy): Eukaryota > Metazoa > Chordata > Mammalia > Pilosa > Megalonychidae > Choloepus > Choloepus didactylus. Next base: position 108,093,448 of record NC_051308.1, read on the forward strand.
AGACTTCAACTAGAGATATGAATGAAGCAGATGTGGTTCAGACTAGGGAAAATTGGGCCAAAGGGTAACGAACAATACTGACTGCATTTTAAAACCTCAAATTCCATGTGAGACCAAGGGAAGAGATGTTTAGTTGGTGCAAGATCTATCTTTCCTAAACACTTTAACTCATACAGTTTATTCAAATACCGTAATTACATGGAGCTTTTAATAGGAAGTGAGACCTGGTAGGTTTGCATAGGTTAGTTTGAAATAGCCACACATCCCAAAGTAATGTGGGCAGCGAATAAAAATAGATATGCAGGGTCCCCCTGAGGAGCTGGGGGAAAATGCAGAGGTGCAGGGCTTCCTCACCTGGATTGTTGCTGATGTTCTCACAAACATTGAGGACTAACAGTTTGATGTGCCAAGCAGTCTATCATGGGACTTGCCCTTATGAGGCTCGTTGCTGCAAAGGAGAGGCTAAACTTGCTTACAATTGTGCCTAAGAGTCTTCCCCAGAGAGTCTCTTTGTTGCTCAGATGTGGCCCTCTCGTAAGCCAACTCAGCAGATGAATTCACTGCCCCACCCCCTGCCATGGGCTCCCACTCCCAGGGGTGTAAATCTCCCTGGCAACGCAGGATATGACTCCTGGGGATGAATCTGAACCGGACACTGTGGGATTGAGAACATCTTGACCAAAAGGGAGATGCAAAATAAAACGAAACAATGTTTCAATGGCTGAGAGATTCCAAATGGAGTGGAGAGGTCACTCTGGTGGGCACTCTTATGCACTATGAAGATAACCCTTTTTAGGTTTTAATGAATTGGAATAGCTAGAAATAAATATCTGCAACTATTAAAAAAAAAAGTTAACACCTCATCCTTCTTCCCCGTCTCACATGCATGCACACACAGGCACACATCACACTGAACACAGTAGCTGACACATAGGAGGTATTTAATAGACATTTGTTGATCACACTGAATGCAGTACCTGACACATGGGAGGTATTTAATAGACATTTGTATTTAATAGACATTTGTCAAAAATTAATTGGTGAAAAAGTGAGAATACAGACAGCCTGCAGCCGCCACCCCCAGGCTTCTAAGCTGTGCCTAGAGGTCAGACGATGCAACAGCCATGACCTGGCCAGTGCTGCAACCGCTGGAATAAATGGAGTTGATGAATTCGATACTTATCCATTCAATAAACTTACTTATGTCTGGCCTTTATGAATTGCTGAATTCTAGTTCTATGAGAAATAGAGACACAAAAGGAGAGAGAATTATCCTTACATTCAAAGTATTTAACATCTTGTTGATAGATCATATTGACATGGCTGTAATTCAGAAATAACAAATTTAGCCCTCTAGCTTTATGTATCAGCAGCAGCTAGTTTATGCAAAAGTGGCTTTTGTTGATTTGGAGGACTCTTTTGATATTGAAGGTTGTTCTGGTTTGCCAATGCTACCATATATGCAAAATACTAGAAATGAATTGGCTTTTATAAAGAGGTTTTATTTGGTTACAGAGTTACAATCTTAAGCCCATAAAGTGTTCAAGATAAGGCTTCAACATTTGGGAAGCTTCACTGGAGGATGGCCAATGGCATCTGGAAAACCTCTGTTAGCTGGGAGGGCTCGTGACTGGCATCTGTTCCAGAGTTCTGGTTTCAAAATGGCTTTCTCCCAGGACTTTCCTCTCTAGACTGCAGCTCCTCAAAAATGTCACTCTTTAGTTGCTCTTTGGACATTTGTCCTCTCTTAGCTTCTCTCGAGCAAATGTCTGCTTTCAAAGGCCATCTCCAAAATGTCTCTGTAAGCTATTGCTCCTCTCTCAGTTCCTGTGCATTCTTCAAAGTGTCCCTCTTAGCTGTAGCAAGCTCATTCCTTCTGTCTGAGCTTATACAGTGTTCTGGTAAACTAATCAAGTTCCAGGCTGAATGGGCAGGCCCACATCTCCATGCAAATTCTCTAATCAGAGTTATCAGCTACAGTTGGGGGGGTCGCAGCTGAATGGAAACAATCAAAGAATTACAATCAAAGCAACATTAATATGTCTGCCCACACAAGATTGCATCAAAGATAATGGCATTTTTGGGGACATAATGAATTCAAAGTGGCACAAAGGTAGATGCAGGAATTTGCTTAATTCAAAATGGAATATTGAGTTTTTCTGATTTTCATGATTTTCTCTTAATTGGTAACACTTAATAATAATAGGTGACTCATTTTGGAGGGGTTTGTGGCTGGTTGCTCAAGGGGAAAATAATGTTTTTAGCTGTAATTTGATGGATTTGAATGACAGCCTGAATAATCCAGTTTCTCCCTAGCTCCCCTTCCTCCCCATTCCTTCCTAAAAGAAAGAACCACATAACGAATTAAAAAAAAGCAACCCCAACCACTCAATTGTATGAATTCATATAGTCCTTTTCAGAGTTAGTTTGACAAAAAGGTGTAGCCTGCAACTTTTATATGTGAGGTCAAGCTTTCAATCCATTAGAACATTAATTTCTGTTTTTTTAAATGGGGCTTCCCTTGCCTAAATGTATTACAATAAAGTCTTATCAATAGGGCAGTGGAACAAAAGAGGAAATAGTACTCTTTGGAAAACAACTGCCTAAGGAGTGGAGTACAAAGTCTGGTTGTATTTTCAAGCATCACTTAAACAGAAAATTCCTGCCCCACATCCTTTTTCTCCAAGAAGTCCTGATGGCAGCATTTGGGAAACTTGATCAAATGCTTCTTTAGTGAGTAAGTCTGTGGATAGAAGCAAGCAGGCTTACTGAAAGGTTGGATACTATTACCGTGTGGTTTTTTAACTAAATTTATGCCTTTAAAATGACCTTGGATTAAAACAACCACCTCTTCTGTGGTCATGGTTAGCAGATGATTACTGTAATTCTTTGCTCAATGAAATAAGAAAAATCTCTCTGACACCCAACACAAACAGCCATGTTTGCTTGCCTAAATCAGAACTTTGGTGCTTGGGTCTTAGTTTATACCTCATGGCTCCAGTCACACAACCTTCCCACGTGTGAGGCTTAGATCACAAACTCCAACATCTACAGGAGAGCTTTGTGCACAGTGATCTATTATGTGAGTGCTTAATTCTTATTCTGCTTTTGGCATTTGTCCTTCCTCATCAGAACCAATATCCCATATGCAACCCTCTATTTGTTTTTCTTGTATAAGAATTCTAGCCCCTCTTTAATTTTTAAAAATTTCACATGGGCCTTCTGGGTATTTTAGTGAGGATTTTGATTGTCATAGACATGACACCCAAGTTTGCCTTCTCAGCCTGGGAGTTTGGTCTTTCCTGGGCTCTCTCTGAAATAAAAGGTATTTCCTTTCCTCTTTCCTTGTACTTGTAAAGCGCCTTTCCTTTCTGCATGTGGGGCCTACTTAGCCCTTTCATTACTCACATTTTTTTGCCAATTTCTGTGTTTATTTTTGTTTTTTTACAACTCTAAGTGGTCATGGACCTTTAGATAGTCCTTGCCCACTCCTGCCATCTGTGGTTCTGGTAGGTATTTAGCACTAGCCCCCTCTTCTTTAGTGGAATTCCACGAGGAGGCATGTTGCTTGCTCTTGTTCTTGGGCAATGCAGAAAGGAACTACAACAGCAAAACTCTGCTTTTCTTGGGAAACTCCTCTCTTTTGAATGGAGAACTCTCAGTGGCTCTTCCTATTTTGTTTCCATCACCAAAATAAGCAGGGATCTTGCATAACACCAGGGTAGGATAAAAAAAGTAATTTTAAGGGAAACGTACGTTCATATAGATAAAAGGGGGGCTAGTCCTGGGCAGGGGACAGTGGCCCACAAACTGAAGGCGTCTTCTTTCTAATTCAGGAAGGAAACCAGGTAGTAATAACTTCGGTGGGTGTATTTTATAAAATAAAAAATAAATTGCTCCCCTTCATCTCATCCCCAAGTTTTTCTTTGAAATTATTAAGGTAAATCTTGACCTTGGGTAACAAGGTCTTACAGGATTGTTAGTTGAAATATGTAATGGTAGGAACAGATCAAGTCCTGTATTTTAAATATTATTTTTCTATGACCTTAGCACTTAATTTCCTTGGAGATCATTTGGGTTGAGGTGCCTGCCCTAATCTGAAGTCAAAGCCAAAACTACCCAATTATGATTCCTATTTGGTGTGATACTAGGAGAATAGAAGGCTGAGTGTTAAAATGAATAAAGATGTCTACCCTAGCTCTTTTAGCAATTAGTGGGCATATTATTTGTCCTTTTAACTGATTCCAAATAATGTGTGTTGATAGAAACAGAACAGACAATTCAGTGTTTCAGACTGTTTGTGGGTAGCAGTCTTCCTGTTTCAAAGTCTTTGAAAATGCAGCTAATTTGCAAAATAGGGGGGATAGTTGAGAGGAACAAAAAGTTCCTTAATTTAAAAGTTCCTCCTTCTCCCATTCTCAAGGTATGAAAATTTCAGACTTCAGGAAAAGCTGAACAAAGTTCTTCTTTCCCCTCTTAGAAATGAAGCACAGTATCCTTAAAATGTAGCTGTGAAGGAGTAGGCCCAAGGGCATTCCAGGTAGTGTCTTATGTCTGTAATTACAAAGCCAGAGGGATCTTGAATGGGCTCACACAAACCTTTTGGGTCTTGGGCTGGCAGCACCACATTTGGGAGCCAGGGTACTGCCTGGAACTGACTGTGAGTGTGGTTCTTTCTTGCAGGCACAAAAGGTTCATCTAAATGGGGGACCATTTAAGATTATAAAGCTTGGCTCTTAAGGAGCCCTGCTTTCTTTGAGTGTTGTTGATTCAAGTAGGTTTGGAAACTGGCAGGGTGGATCCAGGCTTATGTTTAATCTATTTGATTAAAAAATCTAATTAAGATTTAAAAACTCACAGTTGATTTCTCCCCTCCCCTCAAAAAAGAAAGAAAAGAGAGCAGAACCTAAGATGGCGGCTAGGTGAGACAGGGCAAAACGCCTCTGTGAAAAATACTAGATAAAAACCAGAAAGTGACCCAGAACACCAGTTCTAGCAATGCACCAGCTGGACAAGTTCTGCTAAAACCACAGGGACTGTGTACTTGGTGAAACCGGGAGTCTGCATTCTGGAACGAGTGAGTAAGCCGGCTGAAAGTCCGTGGCCATGCTGCGCTGTGGGAAAACTGGGGGTTGGTGTTTGGAGACGGACTAGTTCTTTTAAAAAACAAACAAACAAAAACCCAGGAGTGGCTGCAGTTACAACGGTGAGAACCGCGTAGTGAAGCACGGCAGAAGTGGACTGTGCCAACCTCTCGGTGTCTGGCGTGGAGGATAGAGCGCTGCTGATTCCCTCAGGGCCGGGGAGCAGAGGGGAGAGCCAAAAGGAGAAAGAAACCGCTCCACATTCAGCCAGCTCCCCAGAAGGGACCCGCAGCCCAGAGCCATGCCAGGAAACCCAGTGTGATGGGGAGTATATCCCATGTCACCACACACACGCCACAATATCGGCCATGGACAGCGGCCTTGGGTGCGCGCACAGCTAGTTGTCTCAGAGCTAGGAAGGCAGAGCTGTGCGAAAAGGAGGGGGATTGAGACACCCCTTTTAGCCATCTTTGCATCAGGCTTGGAGTGCCCCTGCAAGGCCCGGCGGCCTGGGGCTTCCCTTGAGGGATGGCGCACACTTGTGATGTTGCACAGCCTTCCCTCAGCAGAGGTCCTGGCATTTATTAGGTTACAAATTTACATTTCTAAGGTCCCAAACCTGTTCAAACTAAGGCATCAACAAGAGGATACCTTCACTGAAGGAAGGCCTATGGCACCCAGAAATATGTACCAATGTACCCATTGTACAATGTACAATGTACAATGTAAATAAGTACTATATGGCACTCTGTCATCTGGGAAGGCATGTGGCTGGTATCTGCTGGTCCTTTGCTCCTGGGTTTCATTTCAAAATAGCTTTCCCCAAAATAGCTCTGGGTTTCTGTCTCTCTTGGCTTCTCTCAGCTCTCTGCTTGGTTCTCGTGGGGTGGTTCTCTCTAAGCATCTGAGAGTTCTCTCTTAGCTTCTCCAGGTCAAACTCTGGGCTTCATCTCTTAGCTTAGCATCTCCAAAGTCCTTCTGTCTGCATCTCCAGGTGTCCCCAAGCCTCAGGGTCTGTGTTGGCTCTTGAGGTCTCCTAAGTACTCCAGTGAACTAATCAAGGCCCACCCTGAATGGGTGGGGTCCACACCTCCATGGAAATGATCTAATCAAAAGGTTTCACCCTAATCAAAAAAACTGATAAGTCTGTCCCCAAAGGATTGCCTTACAGAACATGACTTTTTGGTGGAGGTAATATATCCAAATTGGAATATGTACCATATAGAATTGTATCTTTCTTATTAATTTAAAATTATATTGTGAGCACTTTCCCATGTCATGTTGTATTTTTAAAGATATCTTCATTGGGTGCATATTACATCAACCTTTTGGATGTAATAAAATTTAACTATTCTCCAGTGTTGGGAATTGAGTTTGTTTCCATTTTTTCTGTAATATGTTATGATGGGCGCATCTGTGTACAAACATTTGTCCTTGAATTTCCGTTTCTTTAATTATAGCCCAGGGGAAATTACTAAAAGAAAGGTTATGTAATCTTAAAGATTCTCCATATGTCCTGTCATTTTGCTTTCCAAAATATACTTACTTATGCTTCTACCAATACTAGTGAGGCTGTTAGAACTGTACCTTTGTAAACAATGAATGTCAACATTTTAAAGACAATCATCATCTAAAATAGAGGAGGAGAACAATGGATCTCATTTTTTTTCTTGTGCAATTGTTGGATTACAAATGAAGCCCAGAAGTTTTGTTTGTGGTTTTATTTCTCCAGAATGTTCTTATTTCTTCTTTCAGTTGTTCATAATTTTGGGGGCATCCAGGGTATTGAAGGGGTGGGGCTGGGGAAGCCAGGGAGCTGAGAGGAGAGGGGCTGTATCCTGTCATGGGAGGTTACTAGATTAGTGTCCCTGGTACCAGGATTCAGTCTTTTGATGCTTTAAATTCATCCCTTTATTCACGCAATAATTATCGAATCCTCACTTGTTCCAGGAACTATATTAGGCATCAGGGATGTATCACTGAACAAAAAAAAGGCCCTTTTGTAAGTTCGGTGAAGCTACCTCATTGTGTTATGATGAGGATACACTGACAAATTTGTATAAAGCACTTACCATGATGAGAATAAGTCACGGCTGCTATTATTATTATTTCTGCTATTGCTTTATTGTTATCACTAGCTAAAATAAAAAACAGTGCTCAGCCAGGTCTCATCAATAGTCTCCTTATCACACTTGGGGCACATTGTCATAGGTCCTGTGCTTCCCAACCCAAGAAGCTTCTCTGCATTTCTCCTTTAGCCCCTTGATGAACTGGCATCCTCAGGGCACATGGTTCCAGAGGCATTGAGGGATGCGTGGCAGTGTCCAGCTGAGCAGCAAGATCTGGGGACAGGCCCGTGGCCTTCTGGGAGCTTCTCTCATATGCATCAGTTTAGTAGAGGTGCTCCTCAAGGTTAAACTTCAGAGAGAAGTGGAGTTGCAGGATATTCTGTCTCTTCTCTGGGTTTTTGCTCTGTTAGTGGATGCACTCAAGCAGCTGATTGGTACTCGTCAGTCCCTGTATGAGAGTTAAAACCTGCACTTCTTCCTTTCTCAGTTCTTCCAAATTCTGCTTTCCAAGAGTTCCCTGCTCTTGAGAGCTGAGAACTCAGTGTTGACGGAGGCAAGAGAAACTTTGGTTTGGCCTTCCTATTCCCAGGAATCTGCTCTGAAATGATACTCCTGTTGGTGTCTTGCCTGGTTCCTGTCACCACCATTTCAAACAAGACTGATTTTTAATCAAAAACTACATATTTCAAATACCAGCAAGATGAAGGTGTAGCTTCTCATTCCTTACTGGCACAGCCACAGAGAAGCATGGACGTGAGTAGACTCAGTCGGGACGTGGAGGGGTCTCAGTCAGAGTTCAGCTCAGTTCTGACCCTTTCAGCCAGTTGCCCCATCTGCAAAATGGGGAGACAAAGGTACCTGCTTCACAATGTGCGTGAAGATGACATGAAATTAAAAAATATTGTTAATTAGGGGTTCAGGTTTAGGCTCCCAGTTTGGAGGCCTCCTGGTGATGTGGAGGAAATAACCAGACTTCTCTAAACTTATCTGAAAAATTAGGGAACAAATAGTACCTCCCCTGTGAGGTTGTTGGAGAAGTCACTGAGTTCTTTCAAGTGCAAGGTGCTTGGAGCAGGGCTCCATAAACAGTCAGTGCTCAGTCTTTGCTGCCTCAGTCATGTTAGCTATTGTTATTAGCACAGATAGTAGTCAGTGCTCAAGTTAATTTTTCCTTTTAATTAAAAATTAGAGTTAATGAAAATACTTATAAATGGCCATTTATATTAAGGCAGCCCTAGTGACATTGACACAGACATTTGGTACCTTCCCTTGACTCAAAGTAGGGGGTAAAAAACACAAAGAAAACTTTAAGAATCTAAGTGGAAAGAAATGCCTTCTGATTTCTGAAGGGATGCCATTGTCTTTTTAAATCATCTTCCTCTCCTACTCACCTCTCACCTGGCATTGGAGGGATTAGGGTGGGGTCAGGTCTGGACTGGCTCATTTTTGCAAATTCAAATCAGCTTCTTAGCTACACTGAAGCTTAGATTTGAGTGTTATAATTATAAAAGGCCAGGCTGTAAGCCCTCTGGTGCTCCTGAGTTCAGATGGGGAGAGATCTGAAGGCTCATAAGCTTTTCAGAACCTAAACTGTGTGACCAAAATAGTGTGAAAAGATTTACAAGAGTTGCTCATGAGATTCATTGGCACTAACACAATCTTATTATAGAATTTCTACATAGAGGTTAGTTAAAAGAGCATTAGACACGTGACCCAAGCACTTCACATTGAGGAATGTGGGTGGAGACCACACCAGGTGTTCATTGCCTTGAAAGCCAGAAAGAAACAGAGACAGACAGACACCAATACAGCATGGAACAGGAATCTGTTAGGAGGAAGATGCAGAAAGCACTTTCCCACTATCCCAGTACTCTGATCTGTCTTGAGGTATCAAAGGGGATGCAGTAAACTTGGCAGAAATAACCTTGACCTCCCCCCCTCCACAGCTTGTATGCTGAAGAAATGTCCATGTGTGTGTATCTGTGTGTAGACATGCACACACACACACACACACATATGGGGGTTGGCAGTGGGGATGGGAATTCCTTTCTCTAAAAACTCCAGAATCTTTTTCAGTAAGAATCTGGAAAGTGATCAAGAGAGCTGCCTTATACATTCATGTTGAGGAAGCTTAACAAGAATCCAAATAGTTTGATTTTCCTTTAATTATACCTGGTAATGCTCACTGTAAAAAAAAAAAACAGCAACAGTAAGAAAAATATCCAGTTTTTCATAAAACTTCACCCCTCAGGATCATAACTGGGACCTTTATGGAGAGTTTCCTTCTGGACATCTCTCTCTGCTTGTCCTTTACTGACTAGGCCTGTGCTGTCCGACATGGTAACCACTTGCCACTCCTGGCTCTTGAGCTCTTGAAATGTAATAAGTCCTGTCAGTGTAACATATACACTAGATTTTGGGGGGCAGAAAAGACTATAAAATATTTTAATAATTTTACATGTTGATTGCAGGTTAGTATATTGGATATATTAAATAAAATATGTATTAAAATTAGTTTACTTGCTTCTGTTTACTTAATATTGTATCTACAAGAAAATCACGTATTACAGTTATGCCTTTGTGGCTTGCATTATATTTCTATTGGACCATATAGACAATTCACAGCTGTATATTAATAGGATCATGCTATGTTTTTCCTGCTTTTCCGATTTTTAAAAATATATTGCCAACGTCTTCTCATAAGAATTGAAACATAGGAACATTATTATTACTTTATAACCATGCATAGATATAACTAGCACCACTTTGTTCGATGTATAAGGTTTTATACAACAAAACTGGTGAGCATGCTTGTATATTCATCTTTGCAGTCTTGGCTGATTATCTTCTTAAGACTGAGGTTCTCAGCCTCGGCACTATTGACATTTGGGGCCAGATAATGCATTATTGTGAGAGGTTGTCCTGGGCATTGTAGGATATCTGGTCACATCCCTGGCTGCTACCCACTAGATGCCAGTTGCATCCTTCTGGTCATGAGAACCAAAAATGTCTCCAGACCTTGTCAAGTGTCCTTTGTGGAACAAAATCCCTCTGGTTGAGAAGCATTGACTTAGGGCAAATGACCAGAATGAGTAATCCTGGGTCAAAAGATACATGCATTTGAAATTGAAATATATCCTAAAATTCTTATCTAGAAGATTGGTGCCATTTCATATTTCTAAAAGGAGTAACAAAAATACTCATTTAAATTACAAATGACACCAAAAAATTAAGAGAGGAACTAGGGCTGGTTATTTAATTGTCATTTTCCTTGTTAGGAATTTGTTTAATCAGACTATTTTCCTGAGATCAGCTCTTTCACAGAGCTTGATGGGGCCATGTAGGTAATTTGTCTGGGTGGGGAGCTTTGCATGGAGGTACCATGGACCATCTCTGCTTAGCATAGCTTAGAGGACATCTGTGAGCCAAAAAGGAGGTGTGCAGTTTGAATGTATTATGCCCACCCAAACGCCATTATCTTTGATGTAATCTTGGGTAGGCAGACCTACCAGTCTTAATTAGATTGTAATTCTTTGAGTGTTTCCATGGAGATGTGCCCCACCCAACTGTGGGTGATGACTCTGATTGGATAATTTCCATGGAGGTGTTGGCCCACCCATTCAGGGTGGGTCTGAATTAAATTACTGGAGCACTATATAAGATCAGACAGAAGGAGCAAGCTGCTACAGCCAAGAGGGACACTTTGAAGAATGCACAGGAGCTGCAGATGAGAGTTTGAAGATGGCCGTTGAAAGTAGACTCTTGCTCCACAGAAGCTAGGAGAGGACAAATACCCCAAGTGCAACTAAGAGTGACATTTTTGAAGACCTGCAGCCTAGAGAGGAACGTCCTAGGAGAAAGCCATTTTGAAACCACAACTTTCGAGCAGACATCAGCCATGTGCCTTCCCAGCTAACAGAAGTTTTCTGGACGCCATTGGCCATCCTCTGGTGAAGGTACCCGATTGCTGATGTGTTACCTTGGACATTTTATGGCCTTAAGACTGTAACTTTGCAACCAAATAAACCCCCTTTATAAAAGCCAATCCATTTCTGGTGTTTTGCATTCCGGCAGCATTAGCCAACCAGAACAGGAGGGAAGGATAGGACATCAGAGAAAAAACCTCCTCCTCCTTTGCAATGTCTAGGATTTTCTTACTGTGACAACAGGAATCATGTAAATAATGATGATGATGATGATGATGATGATGATGATGAAGATAGTCAGCTGTTGAATGTTTGTTATGTGTCAGGTACAGGGCTAAGCTGCCTTAAGTATGATTTCATTTAAACATCAGAAAAACCTTGTTTGGTAGGTGCACAGAAAGGAGGCCTGGCTTTCATTCAATATGGCCAGGATCACATCATTAGTTTGTTGTGCAAGAAGATTTGAACCAGTCAGTCCAAGTGACTACACTATTCATGTATTCATTCTTCCAGCAAATCCTTGACCTTCTCCTGGTTCCATTGATGAGTATGTGGTAGTGAGCAGAAGATGACATGAACTAGGCCTCATGGAGGTTGCACTGATTAGTAATTTGAGATGTAACTATCAATCTATGTATCCATATGCATAACACGTACACCCTTTTGTTTCATCTTTTTCATATAAATTATGTAATCTGCCTTTGTTTTTCAGCTTTCTTTTCTTTTTACCACCTCAGAGTACTTGGTTTAGCTTAACTATATTTCATTCCTTGTTATGTGACCCACAGAAAGAGGGTTCATATCTCCCAGGACACCTGTATAAGGAGGACCAGAGCAAAATTGTTGTAAGAGCCACAGACAGGAAATACCCCAAATTTCCACCATCATTAGGAAAGACAAGCAATTGTGGAATAATTAGCAATAAAGCTGGAAGAACCACTGGTACTGTAAAATCCATAGATTTTAGGGAAAAAAAAAAAAAACAAATATCAGAATATATGAACTGTAAGATTACAGGTTAAAACCCAAACCTGTTACAGGTGAGTAATAAACAGATTATTATAAAGTAAAGCAAGGATCTAAATATTTAATTAGATAGTTCTGACACTATGGGTGGGAGTGAGTATGATCAGTAGGGACTTCGGAACCTCCTGACAGCCAGGCATGTTGTAGGTGTTGATCTAAGTGGGTGTTACGTATTCATTTGAAACAATTCATAAAACCTTTACATTTATTTTATGCCCTTCCTTCATGTTGTATTAAACAGTTAAAGAAATAATATCCTTTCCTGAGTATACCTATCATAATATCTATTATTAGCCAAGTTTTCTTCATGAACCACAAACTGCACTAACAGCACAGTTGAACTCTCTCAATCTGCACAACATTCTGAGAGGTGTAAGTCCTGTTATGTCCATAATGAAACACTGGGAAAGACGAAGAGGTGCCCCTGGTCCCAACCTGTCAGTTGGTGGCCTCATGACCAGGAAGTGGGAGGGGCCAGGGAAGGGCAGCCTCGGGCGGCAGAGGCAGTGCTGACACCCACAGACCTGAGTGCACATCTCTACCAACAGCAGGGTCTCTGAGGAGCCAGGAACACAGTGGATTGTGGAAGCCTTGGCCTGAGGAGTCAAGCATTTTCAGGGGAAGAGAAATATCCTTCTTTGTGGGGCTTACATGGTATTAAATATGGTGCGCATAGCAGAGAAGAATGGACTTCCCAGTACCTTTAGATAAATTTCTTAGAACAAGAGAGAAATTTTATGGCATAAGAGCAGAGACACCTAACCAGCTTAAACTTCTGGAGCTCGGTCACCCACATAATACACACCCCTCTCCTGAGGCCACTTAACTTGACTTTTCCTCCAATGCACGCCCCACCCCCTCCCAGCTCCTTTCTCCTCCCATCCGCCCAACCCGCTAATGGTGGTCAGCACAGGAAGGGAAGAACTTAATGGGTCCTGCCCCATTTTCACTGAATGCTCGGCCTTGTCACAGTGCAATGCTCCTTAATTCAGATTACAAATTAACAATATGCGTGTTGGAAATTATAAAGCAGGAATAGGGAAAAAAAACCTCAAGAATTGCAAGAGAATATTAAGGATGGCCTCTAGAACTCAAACGAAAATTTTCAAGGAAATGGAAAGATAAGTCTGGAATGCCCACCTGCAGGTACAAGATATGAGTATCAGGATTTCCATAAAGAAAGAGACCTGTTAGGACATCAGGGATTCTCCATCATCAGGAGGAAAGACTTGAGAGCAACATGCTGTAGTTACATGGGAAGAAGATGGAGGGATAGGCCATTACCTAAGGGGAGAAAGAGGCAGGAAAAGGCCTATGGTAACCCAAGGGGGACAAACTTTCTGCAGGGTCCAGAAAAGCATTTTAGAGCACTATACATTTAAGGTATATGGGGGGCAAACTGACACAGTTATTTTAACTAAACTGTTAAAGGATTGTAGCTTTTCCTTGGGTAGTAGATACATGAACGTAGTCTATGAAATTGTAACTTTGTTGCCAACAGAAATTACCCCATTCTTGGGCTATTACCTTACAGTTCTTGTAGATATTTTGACATGAGGCTTGGCTAGATATTTGAGTTTGACCACCAGAAGAGCTGAGAGTCCTTCAGCTTGATGATGGAGAGTAGACATATGGGGCTCAATGTTTCTTCTCTCTGTTAGCCAGTGCTGAATTTGGTCATATGTGAACCAAAAAAATTGGTGGTTTGATCCCATCTGGGCACACCAGGTTTCAACTGATCCAGGTCCTTTAAAGCTGTGTTTGTGCTACACTTTCTCTATTAACTAGGCTCTGAACCTTAACCTCAGTTTCTCTACTTTAAATGATCCTGGGAAAATCCTACTGGAACCCCAAAAGTTCACATTACTAAAGGAGTTTAGCAAAAAAAAAAGTCTGTTTTGGCAAGGGTGAAAGCAATCTCTGAATTTGTAGAGACTAGGTACACAAAGACACTAACACAAACTCTCCTGAGGCTGGGATTTTGCACCTACCTGTTGCTGGAATGCTGATTTCATGCACTTCATTCAAAGATCACCAGGACCACACATCTCATTAAACATACATTGTGACTCAATACAGGTGAGAGCACACCCGATGGTATCAGTAAAAGTAAGAACATATTCTTTAGGTTTTATCAGTAAAGTAAGAACCTGTTATGGGTTTTCTTCTGTGGCTGCATAATTTGGGGGATATTTTAAGGAAGGGGAGGTGGCTATGGGTTGTTCCAGATCAGATGCTTTCAGAACACAGGGGCAACCCTATGACAGGGATATGAAATAGCAGTGATTTACTTATCAAGAGAAGGATGTTCAGTAATTTGTAACATGTTTTCATTACTGTCTAAAAGAAATGTATAAAGTGGCCTTGTTTTTCTCATTTTTGTCATGATTTTGGAGTAATCTACTGTGAGGTTTGTATTCTGTAAGATCATGTCCAATATTAAAACATAGTGGTCTGCCTGTGATTGTCAGATCACCTCTGAACATCAGAGGCTGATATCTTTTTATTCTTCCTCATTGGAAATGTCTAGAATAGAGAAGAAAAGAGAGGACTGTGGTGAAGCTGCTGGCTATGTATAGCAAGCCTAGCTGAGAAATGGTTTGCTTTTGACCAAGTTTCTTCAATTTTCAGTAGCACAGTTCTTCATTAGAAAATGGCCCAAATAGGAATCCTTTTGACTTGGGTTGCCCTAAGTTGTGAACGATGTGCCGGTATATTGTTGAACCCCGTGTCTGGCACATGGTGTATTCTCAGTACACATTAGCTCCTGACAGCCCATCAGCATCAGCATTTTCATTATCTGTTCGATGTCTTTAAACTACTGCATTTCCTTTCATGGGATGGATGGACCAGTATGTAAGTAAACATTTACTACTGGATGGGCATGAAATTGGTTCCAGTATTTATTTTTCAAATATGCTGGAGGGAGTGGGGCCATCCTTATGGATATATCCCTTACCAGTTGCTAAGTATTTCTGTAGGATAGGTCCCTGGAAATGAAGTTGCAGCATCAAACTATTTGTATATTCTATTTTGCTAACCCATGCCACATTGCCTTGAAATGAAGCTGTACCAAGTCTCATTCCCAAATGGTTATAGGAATATTTTCTTTATCCTCTTGCCAAAACTTTATGGAACCTATACCTCCTATTTATTTTAGCTAACAATTAACCTGTTGTCTGGAGATTTCCCAAAATTGGTTTACACTGAAGTAATGTCAAGGATAAAATCAATTGTGAGGCAAAGGGAACCATGAAAAATCCAAGACCATCATGGTAGCCCAAAGGAACTTCCTTCCCAACTTAGTTAGGAAAAGCTGTGGCCCAGATTTACCATATGAGGTCTCTAAGTGATGCATTACATTATCACTCAGGTCTGGTGGAGGTGTTTAATATGCTGGTAATTACATGGTTTTTCTAGCAGTATTCAGGAAATCAGATCCCCAAATCCACAGATTCCACATTTGGTTCCTCTAAGGAGTCCTATTCAGATTTGATGTATCCTACTTAAAATCATTCCAATACGTAAGGATTGTCCCAGTGATAAGTACAATTACAGTAATTTCCGGAAGTTCTGTCACATGCTTCTTTATAAGGAAAATTGACAGGGTAACCTTTCTTTCTTTCCTTAGTTTCCCTCCGGAATGGAATGTCCTAGCAACTGAAAGGAATACTGTTTACCTTATTTACTCTTACTGATCTAGGTGGTATATTTAGGCAGAACTTGTTACTCAGGATTAAAATTATTCTTCTCTAAGAAATGGTACAATGGATTCTCCCAGCATTGACCATTAGTCAGGGTCAGATCTGGTGAGATAACTAAGGATATTTTATTTAGAAAGAGCACAGTTGCCACGGACCCTGGTTTCATTACCTACTTAGGAGCACACCTCTTAGCTCTCACCTCCTCCTATTCCATTTACTTGCCTTCTATTTCTGTCTGTTACAATTTTTACCCACATCCTTCCCTATGATTGAACTTTCCAGCTCACATAAACTGTTTAACCTGTGGTTGGGTCTAAGAAAAAATTTAAGAAAAGCTGTAATGGGGATGCATCTACTGTCAGCCTTACTTTGGCTGTGTGGTGTGAAATGATAACCGACAATATAAACAACATTTAGGAATACACACGGTCAACTTTTAATGGTAAAGATGTGATGCCTTTTGCACTGATATTAACTTCTTTTGTGTCTGAGACCATTGGATCAGGCAAAATAAAACAGTTTGTGAGGTGGAAATTATACTAAGTTATCAAAGGAGTAATACTGTGTTACAAAAATACATATCCCTTGCCCCAGAATTTCCATATCATGCCAAGAAAACTTTCCAGTGGCATCCATACCCTATTTATTAACCCTCAAATTCAATCTCATGGCACATGATGTAAAATACTAACCCAACCTTTCAAATGTTTACCATCACCAGTTTTGAATAGCAGGTATTTCAACTGTATGTAACCATATTTAGTAAGGCCACAGCAGTGAGGTGATAACTAAAATGGTGTTTCCATGGGATAGAATGTTTCCCTTTTCTTTTTTTTTTTTTCTTTTAGGGAACAGCTCAAATGACCTCTAAAGTCTCTTTCTGAATTAACTTTCTAGACAGTTTTTCAATTTCTGAGTGACCTTTGTATACACTAGTCAGTGTCCTTTTAAAATATTCATTCTTAGGCATTTTATGTTGTTTTTTTTTTTAAACTTTTTATTTTTAAATTAGTTCAAACTTATTGGACACTAACAAAAAGGATACAAACCCCATACAGAGAACTGTGACATACCCCCCACCCCTCAGATACCCAGATCCACCAATTTTAACTTTTTGTCACCCTTCCCATATCATTCTATCTATCTGTCTATCTAGCTATTTTCTGAATGCTTGAATGTATATTACATATATAATTCTCCTTGAACATTTAATACAGTCATGTACATTTCCTAAGGACAAGGATATTCATTTATGTAACACCTTCAATGCAGTCATCAAGCTAAAGCAATTTAATATTGACATAAAGCTTATAGTCTATATTCCAGTATTTTCATATGCCCCAATAATGTCCATTTAAGCCTTTTCTCCTCCCTTGCTATATCCCTTCCAGGATGATATATATTGCATTTAATTGTCATTGTCTCTTTAGTTGTTGTTTCTTACTTTTTTTTTAATTGTGAGAACATACATACAATATAAACTTTCCCGTCTCAACCACTCCCAAGCCTATATTCAACGTGAATAATCACATTCACAATATCGCAGTACTCTCATCATCTTCATTCACTGAAACTTTCATATCTTTCCAAACAGGAACCCTATATCCATTATGCATTGAATAACCCATTCCTCCTGCCCCCTGCCCCTGACTCTATGACCTTGCATGGTCTCCAGTATTTTCATTCTAGTTACCATGGGGCTTAAATTTGACATCCGAAATCTATGACGATCTTGTTTGCTTTGCTATCAACTTTTTTTTTCTACTTATCCATCCATGAACGAGACAAAGGGGAGTGTGGTCCGTATGGCTTTCCCAATCACATTGTCACCCCTCATAAGCTACATTTTTATACGATCATCTTTAAGATTCTTGGGTTCTGGGTTGTAGTTTGATGCTTTCAGTTATTTATTGCTAGCTATTCCAATTCATTAGAACCTAAAATGGGTTATCTATATTGTGCATAAGAGTGCCCACCAGAGTGACCTCTCGGTTCCTTTTGGAATCTCTTTGCCACTGAAGCTTATTTCATTTCCTTTCACATCCCTCTTTTGATCAAGAAGATGTTCTGCATCCCACAGTGCCAGGTCTCGATTCCTCCCTGGGAGTCATATACCATGTTGCCAGGGGATTCACTCCCCTGGGTGTCAGATCCTACTTAGGGGGGGACGGTAGTGATTTCACCCACCAAGTTGGCTTAGCTAGAGAGAGAGGTCCACTTCTGAGCAACAAAGAGACATTCAGGAGGAGGCTCTTAGGCACAATTATAGGGAGGCCTAGCCTCTCCTTTGCAGCAACAATCTTCCCAAGGACAAGTCCTGTGGTAGAGAGCTCAGCCCATCAAACCACCGGTACCCTATGTCTGTGAGCACATCAGCAACCATCAAGGTGGGGGAGCCCAACACCCCTGCATTCTCCACCAGCTCCTCAAGGGGGCTCTGCATATATATATATATATATTTAATTAACTCTTTTTAAAAAAAAATTACTATATAAAAAAATTTTTTTTAAAAATACAATAAAAAATTTCAAACAAACCATAACAAGGAAGTCCAACATGTTCCTACTCTACCCCAAGAAAATAACCTAATATAGCAAAATTTCTGTGAACTTGTTCCTACCATACCCATCAGAAATTAACAAACCATAATCATTCTTGGGCATTCCCAGAACCTTAAATTTACCCATGATAGCTTGCCTGTTCTTATTGGGTTATCATTCCCCCTTCATTAATTGCTCTCTATCACTAGTTCCCCTACATTCTACATTATAAACCATTTATTTTAGGAGTGTGTTGTTTAACCTCCAGGTGTTTGTGAATTTTCTAAATCTCTGATGGTTATTGACTTCTAATTGTATTCCCTTGTGGTCAGAGAATGTGCTTTGAATAATTTCAATTTTTTTTTTAATTTATTGAGGCTTGTTTTATGTCCCAGCATATGATCTATTCTGGAGAAAGTTCCATGAGCACTAGAGAAGAATGTGTATCCTGGTTATTTGGGATGTATTGTTCTATATATGTCTGTTAAATCCAGTTTGTTTATCTAATTCCTTAGGTTTTCAATTTCCTTATTGGTCTTCTGTCTGGTTCATCTATCTATAGGAGAACATGATGTGTTGAAGTCTCCCACAATTATTGTGGAAACATCAATTGCTTCCTTTGGTTTTGCCAGTGTTTCTCTCATGTATTTTGTGGCACCATGATTGGGTGCATAAACATTTATGATTGTTATTTCTTCTTGTTGAATTGCCCCCTTTATTAGTATGTAGTGGCCTTCTTTGTCTCTCCTAACATCCTTGCATTTAAAGTATTTTATCTGTGATTAATATTGCTACTCCTGCTTTCTTTTGGCTGTAGCTGGCATGAAATATTTTTCCCATCCTTTCACTTTCAATTTCTTTGTGTCCCTGTGTCTAACATGAGTCTCTTGTATGCAACATATTGATGGTTCATTTTTTTTTTATTCATTCTGCCAATCAATATCTTTTAATTGGGGAGTTTAATCCATTTACATTCAATGTTATAACTGTGAAGGCATTTCTTGAATCAGTCATCCTATCCTTTGGTTTTTGTTTGTCATATATATTTTTTTCCCTCTCTCTCTTATTGTCCTTTAATGAACCGATACTGAATCTCTTTAGTACTGAACCTTTCTCCATATCTCTCTCTCCTTTCTTTGTCTCTCTGTCGGTAGAGCTCCCTTTAGTCTCTGAAGTAGGACAGGTCTTTTGTTAGCAAAATCTCTCAGCATTTGTTTGTCTGTGAAAAACTTAAGCTCTCCCTCAAATTTGAAGGAGAGCTTTGCTGGATAAAGTATTCTTGGTTGGAAATTTTTCTCTCTCAGAATTTTAAATATGTCATGCCACTGCCTTCTCAACTCCATGGTGGCCGCTGAGTAGTCACTACTTCGTCTTATGTTGTTTCCTTAGTATGTGGTGAATTGCTTTTCTCTTGCTGCTTTCAGAACTTGCTCCTTCTCTTTAGTATTTGACAGTCTGATCAGAATATGTCTCGGAGTGGGTTTATTTGGATTTATTCTATTTGGAGTTCGCTGGGCATTTATGCTTTGTGTATTTATATTGTGTAGAAAGTTTGGGAAGTTTTCCCAACAATTTCTTTGAATACTCTTTCTAGACCTTTACCCTTCTCTTCCCCTTCTGGGATACCAATGAGTCTTATATTTGGATTTTTTATTTTATCTATCATATCCCTGAGGTCCGTTTCGATTTTTTCAATTTTTTTCCCCATTCTTTCTTTTGTTTTTTCATTTTCCATTCTGTAGCCCTCGAGGTTGCTGATTCATTGTTTAGCTTCCTCTAGTCTTATACTATGAGTATCCAGAATCTTTTTAATTTGGTCAACAGTTTCTTTTATTTCCATAAGATCTTCTATTTTTTTATTTACTCTTGCAATTTCTTCTTTATGCTCTTCTAGGGTCTTCTTCATGTCCTTTATATCCTGGGCCATGCTTTTCTTCATGTGCTTTATATCCTGTGCCATGCTCTTGTTGTTTGTCTTTAGTTCTTTGATTAATTGCTCCAAGTACTATGTCTCCTCTGATCTTTTGATTTGTGTGTTTCGGTTTGGGTTATCCATATTGTTTGGTTTTTTCATATGCTTTAAAATTTTCTGTTGTTTTTGGCCTCTTGGCATTTGCTTTACTTGATAGGGTTCTTTTGGGATATGTAGTATTATTCAAAGACTAATCTCTAATTTGTCACATCTACAGCTTGGTGGCGTACACTTTCTCTAACTAACCAGCAGATGGCGTCCACAGGTCACCTATTCCCCTCAAGTCAGTTCTCCCCAACTTTGTCTTTGTGGTGTGTGGGGGTCTGATTCTTGTGAGGTCCAATTGGTGCACCAAGTTTGGGTGTGTTGTTGGTGCTGTCCGCCCTGAATGTGGAGCATGTGTCTGAGCAGTTAGGGAGAGAGGGCAGCTTTAATAATCAAACCTCCCAGGTGTTCCTGGAGATTTAAGGCTGTTGCAAGAGTCTGAACCTTCATTTCAGTCTCACCACAGATTGTCTTTGCCACTGATCCACAAGCCCTTGGTGTTAGCGTATGGTCGCTGGGATTTCCCAGTGGGTCCCTCTTCCAAGCCATGCCCTTCTAGGGCCTCTGCAGAGGGAAGGTTGTGCTATCTCACAAGTGCATGCCATCCCTCAAGGGAAGTTCTGGGCTGCCGGGCCACGTGGGCGCATTCCCAGCCTGCTGTAAGGATGGATGGCTGAATGGGGCGTGTTAAATTCCCCCTTTTCGCACAGCTCCGCCTTCCCAGCTGCGGGACAGTTAGCTGTGGGCATGAGAAAGGCTATTGTCCATACCCATTATTGTGACTTGTGCACGTCTTGCTGGAAACACTGCCCGTTGCACTGGGTTTTTGGCGCAACTCTGGGCTGTGGTGCCGGTGCCGGGCAGGAGCGTTCCCAGCCCGCCAGGAAGATGGCTGAAAGAGCTGTGGTTATTTTCCCCTTTTGGCTCCCCTCTGCCTTCCTGCTCTGAGATGGTTAGAGTGGGCGTGCGAAAGTCTATCTTTCATGCCAGATATTGAGGTGTTCACATAGCCCGTTCCTTCTGCTGTGCTGAGACTGTGCAGTTCTCGCTGCCGTATGTGCAGCCGCTTTTGGGTTTTTTAAAAAAGAACTAGTTGGCCCCCAAACGTCAACCCACGGTTTCCCCACACCACAGCATTGCTTCTGGATATTCAGTGGCTTACTCACTTGTTTCAGAACACAGACGCCTGGTTTCACCAAGTGCACGGTCCCTGTGGATTTAGCAGAACTTGTCCAGCTGATGCATCACTGGAATTCGTGTTCTGGGTCACTTTCTGGCTTTTATCTAGTATTTTTCATGAGGTGTTTTTTGCCCTATCTCTCCTAGCTGCCATCTTAGGTTTTCCCTGTTGTTTATTTTTATAAGAAGTTGTAGGTTTCCAGAAAAATCATTTAGCAAATAGAGTTCTAATTTACCCCACCTTATGCACAGTTTTCTACATTATTAATGTTTCACATAATTTTGCTAACTCTATTACAACTGATGAAACAATATTACAGTATTATTATACTTTTCACTATAGTCCAATTTTAATTTCAGGGTTCACTGGTCATGTTGAACATTCTTATGGTTTCTAAAAATATTTATTCTAGTGGCATATATACAGCCTAAAATTTCCCCTTTTAAACAAATTCAAAAATGTACTTAAGGGGTTTTAATTACATTGTCAGTGTTGCACTGCAGTCACCACCATCCGGGACCTAAACTGTTCAATCACCCCAAACACAAATTCCCTACCAATTAAGAATTAACTCCCCATTATATAGTGTTTGACTATATCTCAATAAAACTGCTTTAAAAACACGAAAAGATAGAAATAAGAAATCCCTAGAACCTACAGGAGGTGTGGAGGAGGCTAATTCCCATACAATGATGAGCAAATAAACTTAAATCCTACATTTTAACAGGACACGACAGCAAGGCAATATTTAGAGAAAAACAGTGTATAAAATTATTTGAGCCAGGACTTTATATCCAGCCAAGGTGCTCATGTATCAAGAGAGTAGAAAAACATTCTAAAACATCTGGAACCCAGGGAATCCTGACCCCACTGTAATAAATCTGTTAAAGATGAACTCTACCTCACCAGAGATGACCAGAACTAAAATAAAAACCGAAGTGGGGAGGAGTTAGGAAGATAGTCTGTAAATGGTGAGTTTTAAGAAAGTAGAATTAATGCCATAATAAGTGGCAAGTAAAAATAGAAGAAATGAGACAATTGAATAAGATCATTAATCATCAATGAGTAGAAATTTGAAGTTGAAAGATATATTTTAAAAATGAGAAACCATATACAAGATATTTAATAAGTTAGTATATTTTATTCTAATGATAAACAATAGCTATACAATCCTTCCTTAATAATAACACACACAATCACACACACACAGAGAGAAAAGAACTAGCATGGAGAAATACAGTAAATGCAATATAAATGGTAAATATGGTCTGCAACATATGAAATTTGGACATAAATCTAAATAGGAGAAATAATATTTATGTTAACATGTATCCATATGAACCAAAAATAATGATGATAATAATAGATTGGAACATATGAATAAAAAAATTCGCAAATCTATAGGGATATTCAAAAAAATGTAATGGTAGAATAGGAGAGGGAAAGCTGTTTTTTATAGCAGAGAAACAGCAAATAGATGCATAGAAGATTGAATAAATTAGAAAATTTCCCAGATACAAACACAACATAGTAATTGTCAAGGATCAGTGATGACCAATAAATCCTAAAAATTTAGAAGAATGTTATTATAGAACAGGGTATTCAATATTCTTGAAGTACCTCTCTCCACACTACTCAATTATAAAGGAAATAATGAATCTTTATAATGAGACTCCTGATAGACCCCTCCTTACCCCAGTGACCAGACCTTGGATCACAATAATGGTCATGAAAAAACTGGACAATCATCCTTCTAATAGGATGCACTAGGAGGCACCCAATCTCTTGGAAGTTATTGAGTAATCTTATACAAAATGTGAATCTGAACTTAGTCATGAGCAAAATAATCAGGCCACTTCAGAATGTAGAACATTGCACCAGAAACCTGACCTGGCCTCTTCAAAAAAGTCAACATCGCCATGAACAACAACAAAAAAACTGTGAGGATACACTTTTGGTTCAAAAGTACTACAAAGTAAGTCCTGTGCTGTTGAACCAAAACTGTAGCCACACCTTTTTGTTGTAGTTGTTTGCGGAGGTGGCTGTTTGACGAGGACAGGTAGGTTGTCTTGTTGAATGGAATAGATTCTGTAGTTGTCTGAGAATTTCCTCCTAATTAAATTCAGGTTAAACATTTTGAGCAAGACCACAATACTCCTAAAACTCTATGCTTCCTAGCGAATCCCATCTGCTGTCAAAGAATGTCCGATTTGACCAGCTGTTTCTCCTCTTACTGCTGAATCCAGTAATAGGTTTGGGGTGGAGAGGAACAAGGAATAAGGCCTCTCATACATGTCTGTCCAAGTTGGGTTTGGTCCTCTAGGTGTTACCACATTTGAAGATGGGAGGAGGGTGATGTTTCCAATTGATACAGCCTTCTGGAGTCAAAATATGGAGAGGTTGATAGTTCTGAAATTGATTCCTGGTGATGAATGGGATTTAACTTGAGTTGCTGTTTTATACTTTTTTCATGGGTAGAGAAGCTTTTATTAAAAATCAAGTTTCATGCATATTTGTTGTATCTTCTAGCAGTACTTTGTACCTAAGACAGAAAAGAAAAAAAAATCAAATGATGTTCTTTGTCAAGTCATGCTGATAGCTAAGCCTGCAGTGATGGTAAATTAACATAGAGGCCTGGAGCCCACTGAGTTCCTATTGAACCTATGAGCCTAAAGGAGTGAGATGCAGGAAGGCTCAGGGGTTAGTGATATCCACAGATTAGAGGAAACACCTACCTTAGTGACAGTCCAGACTGTAGAGTAGGCAGTCCCCTCCATACCAGAAGCTAGTGATGGCCCTTCTCATCGCTTGGCCTCACTGCTACGGAGGCCAAGTCCTATCCCTACCACCCCTTCCTCAGCTGCCAGTTTGTGCTCCTCCCTCCCCTTTATCTATAGCAAAGTCAAGGCTTTTTCACCTGAGGCCAGGCTAGGGTTGTACTAGGCATCGAACATGAAAATTCAGAAAGAGCCTGCTGAAGGACACATTGCAGGTAAAGAGACCTCCTTGAATTCAGAGCCTCAATCCTTTTATGAAGGAGGAAAGGGGGACTCAGGGAGGAGCCCCAGAATGTGAAAAACAAAGGCCCAGCCAAGTCCAGTTCCACCTTTCACAGGTGAAGAGACTGGCGACAATGGGCTAAGGAACTAGAGACACATGACCTGATACTGACAACCTTGGCCTAGAAGCCAGGCCTCAGGCTCCTTCCATGGTGTGGGGTTAGGGGAAGGAGAGGAAAAGCTCCAACCTAGAGGCACCTACAGGCATCCCAGTCACTTTGGCTGGGACAGGACCCACACTCTACAGAAGAAATGGTGTGCCTGCCCTTCCAAAGAGGCTCAGGAAATGAAAGGGCAGAAAGACAAAAGGCGTTAGCAAAAAGAGAGCAGGGAGCTTAACAGTGGCTCAACATATATTCCTAATTCCCTCAGGCTAAATTCATACCAGTTTACACCTAGGGGCATGTCTAGAAGTATTCTCAGAATTTGCTACTTGCGGCCTGCTTCCCTGTTGTTAAGGATATGTTACTTTAAATGAGGATTTAATACCTGGATAATGATTTCATGACACAATTTAACACATGACAGAATGCCCTGGACCGAGAAGATCCTTGGTCAAAATCAAAGAATGACTTCATTTGAACAAGTTTGACATCTTCAAAATCTCAACCTGGAATGACCTGGAACAGCTGAAATCATCCTTGCAGGGTGAGCCCTGGACCCCACGTGGCTTGCACTTCCATTTCTCTTGGAGAGCTCTGGGCTTTGGAATCCCCAGAGCCACAAACCAGGGATTTGGCCAATGGAGGAGGAAGGAGGGGGGTGGTTAAATCCTGTTGCAAGAGAGGGATCTCTGTCTAGGCTTGGAGAGACTCCATGGTTAAAGAATCCCCAGATTCAGAGGATGGGAGGAGAGCAGACGGGCTGTTATTGTGGGAAGAGTCTAGGGGTGAGACCAGTTGGAGAGAAGGTGCAGGAAGGGGTTAATGGGCGCTTCGAGGTGGACTGCCATTCTGGGGCCAGTGAATAGAACCTCCTTGGTATTCAGCTCCTCGTCCCCTACCTCTTCCATCTCCCCCTCTTCTGCATCAAACCCCCTCGCGCTCCAAATCCTCCAAACCCATTTTTAAGAAGGACTGAGAAGGCTCCACCTGTGCAGCTGCTGCACCTGCACAACCAACCCACTGAGGCCTGAGCAGTGGGGGCCTTGGGCTGACACCAGGGATGTTGGGTCCCAAATTCAGGAAACTCTGGATACATGAGGGTAACATCTCACTCACAGTATCCCCAGAACACTGAAAACTGGCTGGGGACCTCTGTCATGAAAAATGCAGTTCCAAGAGGAAAAACCATGATGCCCCATCATGCCCCAGTTGGACAGTGCACAGGGATCCCATGGCCCCAGGAGCTCCAGGCACTGGGAAGGCATCTGGGAGGCCAGGCTATATAATGTGTTACGTTGTTACATTCATAAATGTTGCTGGTTAATAAATGAATTTCATAGGAACAATATTTGACTTCTCCAGTGATGACTGATGATATTATCAAGGTCTACTAGCCCTGGAAGCACGAGGATGAAGGGTGAAGGAAGAATTGCCTGAATGTTTGAATAACCACAGGGCAAGGAGCCCTCAAAATTTCCTACTTTATCTTGAGATAATGTTTAATATAAGAGTCTTGCTGACTGTTCAGTCATTCAGCTGATTCTGTCAGTGATTCATGCCAAAGGTACTCATGCAAATACTCAAACAATTGAGTGTAAAAGCAGATGTTGAACTCATTCTATCTCCCAATTAAAGGAGGCATCTCTGCTTCAGGCAGGAGTCTGTTGATGGATCCTTTGGTTACTGTCATTGGTGGTGGTGATGGTGACAATGGTCCACTTTCCTACTTGTTTGTTTTTTAACTGTTTCTGAGAAATACTTGTGGAGTAGCAGCTTTGTAAGAATTCCAGAAGGTAAAAAGACATGGACAAGGACACAGTCCAAAGAATATTATAAGAATTTCAGAACAAAGTTTATGGAATGACTATTATGCAGATTTCCAAAAAAAGAGGCCCTCAATTAAAGTAAAAGAAATTTATTTATACTTCTGATTCAATATCATACAACAACTTTTTTAAGCTGTGGTCTGCAGCCCGGCTACATTAGAATCAGCTGAGTTGCTTGTGTAAACTATGCGGATTCTGCGGCCCCATACCTACTCGATCTCGAGACTGGAGTCCAGGACAAAACTTCCATACCCTCCACAGCAGATTCTAATACGCATCAAACTTAGGAACCCCTCCTTCATATTATGTCACTGGAGATTCTCACAAAGTAACAAAGATGGGAAATTTTATTCTTTTAAATTTATACTTCAAGCATTACAGGGTGAGTTTCTTAACAACAGTTTGCCTTTCCTATTCTTGTGCATTCCTCCAAGAACTGGTAAAGAAATGGAAAACAAAGCCAGGCAAAGAAACACTATTTCCTGTACACATCTGTCTTTATCACCACTACAAAGACTATTCTCTCACCGACCCTGTCCACCATATATGTTAATGTCAACATATCACCGAAGCAGCATATGTAAATAACATATCTTACATTTACACACAAACACATGCCATATAATCACTGAGAAGACACAAACTAGACTTCAGCACAACTGGGGGCCTCTCACATGCCACTTAAAAATGAGCACAGGTTTGCTTTCCATGAGACATTCAAAGGGCTTGCTCTGGCCATCAATCCCCCATTCCCCAGGTGAAGGTTAGGATGAAGAAAGGGGATTGCACATTTAGAGAGGGGTCAGTAAAATTTGGAGATCATAAATGAAAATAAACAGAAGGTGCTATGGGAAGTATGAGACAGCATCTGGGTAATGGCTGCTTTCACCATGTGGTCTCAAGAAACTCAGGTGATGCAGTATAGACAGAAGACCATCCTGACCAGGACCCATCTCAGCTGGCCCAGGGTCAGGTGTGGACCTGTGAGTCATGCTCCTGGAGCACCCACCAACACTCTGTCCACAGGGCACCCTGCTCAGTACTGTGCTTTCAGAAGTACCTGTGGAGCTCCAGTGTTGGGACCACACACTCCATTCAGAGGAAGCAGGACCCTATTTCCCCTGAGTTGACCATCTGAGGATAGGTGCTGAGGTGTGAAACTTGAGCTGTCCCTAGTACCAAGTGCCACCGAGGCTGTTTAGAAACAGTGCCACAGGGTCCTACATGCAAAAGCAGTGGGTTTTGCTTAGTGCTGGACCAGATGGATCTTGCCTAATGGTGTTCCATAACTGCAAGAAAGGCTTCCTCTTTTCTCTCTGCCCCACTAGGACAGCTCTCCTCCTCTTCCTTCTGACCCTTCCAGCTGGTTTGGAGGAATGGGGCCCAGATCCTGCTTAGTAGGTAGGTAGCTGCACAAAAGGGGACAGGCCCACACTCCCTGCTGTTTTAAGGACCTCTGGTGGCTTTACTTCATGCATGGCTCCTGGAGGGCAAGAATCACAAGACTGGAATGCATGGCAGAGCCCTGAGGGATTTCACCTGGACACAGAAAATACATCAAACCAATTATGAGTCTGTTGGCAGGCCAGCTGTTCACTAACTGTGTCTAGTATGAGAGCTAAGTGGTGACAGAGACCCAGAACCTGATGAGAGTCTGTTAAGAGGATGAACTGAGGGGATGCTGTGAGTCAGGAGGACAACTGGTGCCCCCAGGTCAGAGGAGGAGGACCCCCCCACTCAATGTGCTGATGATGTCCCTGCTTAGAGCCCCTACACATTGGGTGACCAGATCCTTACCTCACCCTCTTTAGGAGACAGATTCTTTTGTAGGAAAATGAGGACATTTTTCAGAGAAACCCCTGTTAAGTTTATCCCCAAATCACATTAAGGAGGAGAGGGAGGGGCCAAGTCAGCAGGGACCTCAGAGACCATCTAGTTCCACCTTTGCAGAGGAGAGGGCAGCCAAAGCCACACAGCCCATTAGAGACAATCCCAGGATTTGAACCCAGGTCTTTGGTCTAAACCAATATTCCAATGGGAGTAGGGCAGAAGGCTTCCAAACTTGACGCTGCTGGGTTACCTTTGCTGGGACAGGAATAAGGCCTTGCAGAGAAAATCTTATAAGTATTCTTCTAGAGAGACTTAGCAAAGAAATCATCAGAGAAAGACAAAGGGGAATTTGCAAAAAGAAAAAAGTTAAATCATGGCTTAATCTGTTTTCACACTGATGATCAACATTGTCTCAGGATGCAATTTAGGAGCATTCTAGGAATATGCTCCATTATTCATGGTAAAGTTTTAAAGTTTATATTCAAAGGTTTACTCTCTGGTTTATAAGCCATTTTCTTCAAAACACATGCTAGAAAATGTTTACCACTTAGTGTTTTACGTAAAAGTACAGAATGTCTCACCTATCCTTAGGTTTCAGTTTTTAATTATCAAATTCTCTTTTAGATCAATAAGACCAATGATTCTCTTTTTTGATGTTGCCTAAAGAAAAAGATATATTAAAATCAAATTGCTGTTCTTAAACCTATAGTGTGCAGTACAAGAAATTTATTAGGTGGCACCTGGCTTTTATTTGTTCCTGAGGTAGGACACATAACTGGCTTTAGGATCCCTATCCAAAAGCTAATTCAGAGGCTGATTCCCAGATATCCTCTGAACTAAAGGATCAGTCAGCTAAGTTACATTTCTACAGACTCCTGACTTGACATAAAGAAGGGGTAACTGTAGTAAAAAGAAGAGACGATGATGATAGCATGACGTGAACAGAAAAGTTAGGAGTGGGTGCTGATGGGGACTGCAAGGATGACGTTGATGGAAAATTCAAGGATGGTTTTTGAGGACCTGTGACCCTAGTAGTGGACCAGAAATCTTCTCCTGGATGATCAAAGCAGGTCCAGGATCACCTGCAGACTCCGATGACAGAAGGGGATGGGATTGGGGTGGTTCTGTGGCTCTGAGTGGTGCAGTAGTTTCCTTACCTCCAAATTAGTCCTTGCCTTCTTTAGAACATCATGTGTCCTGCTCACTGCAAAGACAAAACAGCCCAAAAAGCAGGAATGACCAGCTGGTCCAATACTTGTCTTGGCCGTGCTTTCTAATGCTTTAATTCTGGCCACTCCTCTTGGGGTCTCTTGCTACCCCCATCCTTCCCTCCCTCTGCATCCACAGTTACTCGTGACACAGGAGGTTTGGGGACATCAGTCTCTCCCTGGTGCTATCCCCCAGCCTCCCTGCCCACAGCTCAGCACAGCAGAGTGGGGAGTCCAGAAGACAACCTCCCTGTCCCCTGCCCATGCCCTGGCTCTGGGGCACCTACAATGGCTGAAGATGAACTGCTCCATGTTCTCCTTCTGCTGGATGGCGGTCTTCAGACGCTCAGTTGTACTCTGAAGGAGATTCTCCTGTTTGGTCAGTTTGGTTCTCAGTTCGAGAAGCTCCCTTTCCATCAGCTCTCCCTGGGAAGAGGGACAGACTGTCAATCAAAGATCACAAATCCTCAAGCACCCCATGCTTTGTGGCTCTTTACACTCCAGAGTAGGGCACCATAAACTTCTCAACTATTTCTATGCATAATTCTCTCCATAACACCTTCTACAGTCCTCTAGCTGATGGCAGCTTTTGCTGTGGGCATTAGGTGGGAATCCTGGCAAATGGGAAGCCACATCAAACTAGCACAGGCCTACACACCTGTAGTTAAAGCACACCTGACCCAGACCAGTACTTAAAGTCCCAGCTGTGAACAACAGCTCACATTCAGTCCTGACAACAGCTATATTACTGCTGCTTCACAAGTAGAACTTGGTAGTACAGGAATGTTATGTACATTCCTGTACAAATATAGCAGGCATATATATGTCTGGGCATTTATATATCTAGGCAGGCATTCAGACACGGCTGGCCTATGGACATTTTGCCCAAAAAAGAAAATAATTATTCCAATGAGAAGATGCCCATGTTTCCCCTTGCTGTAACTAGCATACTTGTGTTTGACGAAGGATCTGAAACATTCATTTATTGTTAAAATTGCTGGGGAGGGCATCCTGGAACATGCTTCCCAAAGTTCTGCCAACAGAGAGCCAGCCTGAGATGTGAAAGGTTCCTGAGGGACCCGGCTTCTTCAAGGCCTGGCCCAGAACCTCAAGTTAATGTCATTAGTTTGGGTTCCAGGGTGTGGCGTCAAGAGGCTTGAAGTCTCATGGTGACATTCTGGGATAATGTGTGACTATGTGGACCCGTGACTCACAGCAGGAAGTATTGAAGCTTTCACATGTCCCTTCATTTCAGCTCAGCCAAACCTCAGAAAGTTAAAGGATCCTCGTTGATTTCTTATTCCAGGGTCGGGGAGTGGGAAGAGAAAGGATGTGGTCAGAGCTGCACTGAGAGCAAACACCATGGTTTGTCCCATCTCAACATTCAGCTTCTGATATTCAGGAAAACTGAAGGACTTAAGAGAGAGAATATTTGGGGGCCTAAGAGCTAGATTTGAACCGGTAAAGGACATATCCTCTTACCACTTGCCAG
Source organism: Choloepus didactylus (assembly GCF_015220235.1). Classification (NCBI taxonomy): domain Eukaryota; kingdom Metazoa; phylum Chordata; class Mammalia; order Pilosa; family Megalonychidae; genus Choloepus; species Choloepus didactylus. The sequence continues at coordinate 108,124,513 of NC_051308.1, forward strand.
GCAAGGCAGGGCTGGGGGAGTTTGGCAAGACCGCTCTCCAGAACATGGTGAGGAGGGAAGCCGACTCCTCCAGGGTGTGGTGCAGGGCTCATGGTCACTATCACTGCCCAGCACCTGGGGAAGGAGGGATGAGTGATGGACCCACAGGGAGGAGGTATCACTTGTTTTTTTGTTTTGTTTTGTTTTGTTTTTTCTTTTCCAGCACAAGGTTCAATCTTCCTTTGTGGGTAAGGAACATACACCCAGAAAATGGGCCTGCTTGAATCTGCAAAACCCTTTTTAAATCTGGCAACCCAGGGTTCCTAATCTCAGCAGTGACCTCCCATATGAAAGAACTCATTTGACTATAGATTTCTCCGCCCTCTCTCTTTAGCCTTTCTAGTAGCTGCTCAATGATATCAGGTCTAAGTTCTCTGCTTTTTGCAATGGTACCACTTGCCCTTCCCTAAGTCTTATTTATACTTCAACTAGGCTGAACCATTTGCAGCTCCGAGGACTGAGGTGCTGCTCCCTTTACCTGTGCAACTTCCAAAACTCATGCCCCCTTGCTATGTCCTCTAATGGACCATTACTTTCCTTCCCTGGTATAAATGACTATGACTATATTTGTGTACTCCCAGAGGACAACTTCTAACACCATACTTATCGAACTTTATTGTACCAATTCACCTGTAGGTATACCTTTCCCCTCTGGTGTGGAAATCTGTGGAGGCAGAGGCTGTCCTTAAATGTGGGCATCTGTAGTGGCTTGGACATCACAAAACTTGGTACCTAGTCCCTCCCAGTGATGCAGCTCTCTGAGAAGCTTTGTTGACTGCTTTCCCTCCCCCTGCCCAGTCTGAACAGGAAGCCCCATGTCAGTCAAGTGCCTCACTCCTTCCACCCAAGTGGCCTATAAGGATGCAGGTTCCTCAACTTGTGTTCACTTTAGTGATTTCTCCCTGCCCACAGGTGTGCATGTAGCAGTGTTATTGTAGAAGATAATAAACGAGCAAAGCAAGCTCAGCACAGCACCAAGCATATGTTAATACTCAATGAATGATCTGTTGATGTTGACAACTAGGATGCCCAGGCTTTCCTGTGGTTCTGAGGAGGAATATCAAGTCAGGTGTATCAGGAACAGAAAAGTTTATAGTGAAAACAGGAGATATGGAAGAAACGGCCTTGGTTGGTATATGAAGCAGTTGTGCCCTTAGCTGTTAGAAGATGCAGAGTATGAAAAAAAGATTGGGAGGAGTGAAAATTAGAAGAAAGGTCCCTAGGGATGAAGGGGACCTAAGGGCCACAAATGGGCTTACCTCGGTGCCCTAAGCTACAGTTGCATGCTGAGTTCACAAGAGACTCTATCTTTTTCACCAGCAGTTTGCCCTTCCCAATCTGTTTTCTTAGGGCTCTATAGTTATCAATGTGGCCAATGACATGGTGGCCATGCTTGTTGGCAAAGGAGCCATCAGTATGAGCATCACACTCCAGCTTGGGAGGGTCCTTCATTACTGGAGAAGCATCCACACTGGACTCTGAAAAATAAAACCACAACGAAGCAGAATCCATTGTTATTCATAGTCATATGCTCCATTCGCTTTAATCCAAAAGAGATCCCATATAGTGAAAGAGGTCAGGAACAAGAAAGGAGAATTAGAAAGTTCAGGGGTGGGATGAAAACCACAGACAAAGTATGGCTTCCATATTTTATAAACTGTCTTACATTATCCCATGATGATAATATTGCCAGGAAGTGAATTTCATTCTTGATAACAAATGAAATATTCAGGGAAAGTATTATTAATAAAGAAACCATTTCAGGCAGAGAAGACACAGAGAAGGAAATAAAGCTGAAGACAGAGAACACTATCGGGAATGGAGAGATTACTGTGAAATGAAGCAAAAACAGAGCAGTAGGGAAACTGTAGGAGGAGGAAGAAAGCACAAGAAAGGCAGCTACCAGAGGTGCAATCAGGAGGGCTACAGGCCTCGGGGCATGCAGAGAAGAATCTCCAAATTCACATACTGGATATACAGAAAGACGAGGATTGCTTGCATCAATACTTTTCCATTATTGATCCCAAGTCCTTAGTTGGCACATTTACCATTTGTCCTGTTGATGATGAAAGTCTCTGAGCCAGAAGCAGAGGAACAAAGGCCAGGGCAGCCCAGAGCCAGAGACGTCACAGCAACAGTCCAAAGTGGAGCAAGAGAAACTGAATCGAGGTAGTGAAGACACAGTAATTGTCAGGAATTCTGGAATACACTGCACATCAAGTGCCTAATGAAAAGCAATAGCCATGAATAACTCAGTGTGATATGTTTCCATGCTTTAGAACCCAAGGTATTCCTTTAATTGGAGGGTGTTTTATGAGAAAGCATCTTCTAATTCAATAAATTATTAGGTATATTTTTGTAACCTTAGTTTTGAATATAATTTTATTTGTAGTGTCTATTACAATGCCGTGCAACTGAATGCAAGTATAGGATATACCTTAAAAGTGTGGAATCAAAGAATAAATGGATTTCTAGGGGATTAAACTCAACTAATCACCATTCTAGTCAGACAGAACAGAAAACATTCAACATTAAAAGAGAAATAGGAGACAGAACCCTTGGTGGAATAAAGAGGCTCTCTTGAAGACCAGGAAGAAATCTGATGGTGTAGGAATTGGACTAGATCACAAAGAAGATGGAAATGATCCTGCTCAGCTAAATGTGGCTTGGAGCCTGGTTTCCTGCTCAGCCCTCTGTGGTGGGTGAGAGGGAGGAGCAGTGACTGAGCCAGTGGGGTGAGTCTTGGCTGGTGACCTGGGAGCCAGGGAGAGGGAAAGCAGGAGAGAGGGAAGGGAGGGAGACATAACTGAGCACCACAACCATCATGGCGCCACAAGGAGGGCAAGGCATCCACCTGACCTCTGTGGAGCAGTGACTAGGAGACATCAAGGTGCTATGCTTGGCTGTCCAGAGGCAATTGGATGTCCATATGCAATTTCTTATTTAACAGTCACAATATGCAATTTCTTATTTTATTGTCTGTATGCAATTTCTTATTTGATCATGTGAGTGTCACCTTCATCAGACACATCAGGTCATTTTCTGATAAATGAGCATCTAGCAGAACCAGAAAAAGAAACAAAGACCAACATGTCCCAGGAAAAGCAGGCCTGAAAGTTTGAAAGCTCAGTTTTAAAGAACCTCAGTAGAAGTGGTTCCCAATTAGAATAAAATTAAGGATATGGCCATGGAGGTGATAGGGGATGTTGAAGTAAATGGTATATAAAAAGGAGACAGAAAAGAAGAGAAAGAAGAAATTAAATGTGTCAAGATACTGGGTGTGGGGAAGTACTGACATTCATATTAAAAGTTGTTGCAGTGAGGTTGGCAGGGCAAGATGGCGGCATAGAAAGGAGTGGAAGTTAAGTAGTCCCCCTGGAACAATGACAAAAAACCAGAAACAACTAGTAAATAATCCAGAATAACTGCGGGGGGACAAACAAGACCATCCACTCATCACACACCAACCTGAATTGGGAGGAATGCCTGAGAACACAGCATAAAATCTCTCAGTGGAGAAAGCCCCAGTCATTTTCAGTTTCCAGGGCTGTGACTCGGGGAAGGGTGGAGACAGCACAAGCAGAGAGCGAGCCCATTGAAATGCTAATGACCTCCACCTGGGGGGTCTGTCTTCTCTAGGAGGAAAGGGGTGGCACCCTTTCCATTCAGAACCAGACCCCAGAGCCTGGGGAAACACAGCCATACCTCCTCACACCAGTCAAGAATTATAGGCTAACAGGCATCACCTGCTGGGCAGAAAAGCACAGTGACCTGAGGCATCAAAGGGTGGAGCAATTTTCTAAGTCACACCCTCAGGGAAACCAGATACTGAATATTTCTTCCCTCTGAGACCTGAGCCTGTTCTGGTCTGGGAAAACCTGATTTGGATAACCAAGGAAACCATGCCTAGAGAACAGAAAATTACAACCTACACTAAGAAAAACAAAGTTATGGCCCAGTCAAAGGAACAAACATACACTTCAACTGAGATACAGGAATTTAAACAACTAATGCTAAATCAATTCAAAAAGTTTAGAGAAGATATTGCAAAAGAGATAGAGGCTGTAAAGGAAACACTGGGCATATATACAGCAGAAATCAAAAGTTCAAAAAAACAACTAGTAGAATCTATGGAAATGAAAGGCACAACACAAGAGATGAAAGACACAATGGAAGCATACAACAGCAGATCTCAAGAGGCAGAAGAAAACACTCAGGAACTGGAGAACAAAACACCTGAAAGCCTACACGCAAAGGAGCAGATGGAGAAAAGAATGAAAAAATATGAGCAATGTCTCCGGGAACTCAAGGATGAAACAAAGTACAATAATGTACGTATCATTGGTGTCCCAGAAGGAGAAGAGAAGGGAAAGGGGGGCAGAAGCAATAATAGAGGAAATAATTAATGAAAATTTCCCATCTCTTATGAAAGACATAAAATTACAGATCCAAGAAGCGCAGCGTACTCCAAACAGAAGAGATATGAATAGGCCTACGCCAGGACACTTAATAATCAGATTATCAAATGTCAAAGACAAAGAGAGAATCCTGAAAGCAGCAAGAAAAAAGCAATCCATTACATACAAAGGAAGCTTAATAAGACTATGTGTGGATCTCTCAGCAGAAACCATGGAGGCAAGAAGGAAGTGGTGTGATATATTTAAGATACTGAAAGAGAAAAACTGCCAACCAAGAATCCTATATCCACCAAAGCTGTCCTTCAAATATGAGGGAGAGCTCAAAATATTTTCTGACAAACAGACAATGAGAGACTTTGTGAACAAGACACCTGCCCTACAGGAAATACTAAAGGGAGCACTACACGGTGATAGAAGACAGGAGTGCGTGGTTTGGAACACAATTTGGGGAGATGGTAGCACAACAATGTAAGTATACTGAACAAAGGTAACTATGAATACGGTTGAGAGAGGAAGGTTTGGGAGCATGTGAGACACCACAAGAAAGGAAGAAAGATAAAGACTGGGACTGTGTAACTTGGTGAAATCTAGAGTATTCAACAATTGTGATAAAATGTACAAATATGTTCTTTTACGAGGGAGAACAAGCAAATGTCAACTTTGCAAGGTGTTAAAAATGGGGAGGCATTGGGGGAGGTATGCAATCAGCATAAACTAGAGCCTGTAACTAATAGAATCATCGTATTATGCTTGCTTTAATGTAACAAAGGTGATATACCAAGGTAAATGCAGACAAGAGGGGGGGATAGGGGAGGCATGTTAGATACTTGACATTGGTGGTACTGTCTGATTCTTTATTCTACTACTTTGATTTAAGGTTATTTTTCCTTTTGCTGCTTCCTAGCTGTCATTTCTTTTTTCCTCTTTCTTTTGCCTCTCTACCTTCTTTGACTCTCCCTCCTGCCTTGTGGAAGAAATATAGATGCCCTTATATAGATAGTGGTGAAGGTGGTGAACATATAAATGTATGACCATGCAGAGAACCATCGATTATTTACTTGGGATGGAATGTATGGTGAGTGAACAAAACCATATTAAAAAAAAATGGGTTGATGACAAAACCTCGAGGGCAATATACTGAGTGAAATAAGCCAGACACATAAGGACAATTACTGCAGGGTCTCACTGACAGGAACTAATTATAATATGTAAACTCATAGACATGAAATATAATGTACCAAGATATAGGATGAGGCTTAAGAATGGGGAGTGGTTGCTTAGTATGAGCAGAATGTTCAATTAGGATGAACTTAAATGTTTGGAAATGAACAGGGGTGTTGGTAGCAAAATGTGAGTATAACTAGCAGCGCCGAATGGTGTGTGAATGAGGTGGAAAGGGAGAGCTCAGAGTCATATATGTCACCAGAAGGAAAGTTGGAGGTCAAAAGATGGGAATGTATAAAACTGAATCCTATGGTGGGCAATGTCCATGATCAACTATACAAATACTAGAAATCGATTCCATGAACCAGAACAAATGTATGACAATACAATTAGAAGTTAATAATAGAGGGGCATATAGGGAAGAACTATATACCTATTACAAACTATATACTACAGTTAGTAGTATTTCAACATTTTTTCATAAACCAGTAACAAATGTACTATATCAATACTACGTGTCAACAATTGAGGCAGGTTGGTTAGGGATAGGGGAGGATTAGAGTTTCCTTTTCTTTTTTTCTTTTTTCATCTTTCACTTTATTTCTTGTCTGGAGTAATGAAAAGTTTCTAAAAATTGAACAAAAATTAAGTGTGATGGATGCACAGCTGTATGAGGGTACCCAGGGGCAAGTGATTGTACACTTTGGATCTTTGGATAATTGTATGGTATCTGAACAATCTCAATAAAAATGAAAAAAAAAATAGTTGTTGCAGTGAGATTGATGAGGGACATAGAGAAGAGGGGGAGACTGGTTAAACACACCCATCTGAAGGGCAGGCAAGGGCCTTCCAAGGATGAAGGAGAAGGGAACATGGCCCTTTAGTGGGGTGGAAGGAGTGGATGACTGCCACCTGCAATAAACCTGCCCATCCCTCAATACTTTCCCGACACCCTGATTTTCCTTAGGAATGGGGACATTTTGCTGCACAGCTGAGTTCCTCACATTAGGTAAAGAGAAACCAGGATAAAAAATCTGAGCAGGTCAGTAACATTGAGGCAGAGCATGGTGAAGTGGGAGGAAAGTACACTGCTTATCAAGAGAACTGGTTCTAATCCTGGTTCCATCTCTTAACTCCTGTAAACCCGAGCATGTCAATGTAGGTCTCACCGCCTTCGATCCTCTGTGAAGTACAGAGACAATAGGATCTGCCCTACCTCTGATGAAACTGCACATTTGAAAACATTTGGTAAGTTTTAAAGCATTGTGCAAAGACAAGGAAGAGGTATTAGAATATACAGCTCCTAATTTTTGATCAATTATTGTGTGCAGACATTTGTAAATTATTTCATTTAATGCTTCAAAGGGATGAAGGACAATGACTATAGAAAATTCATGTTACTTATTATCCTCATCTTAAAGATGAGGAGGCTGAGGCTTACATACCAGAGAGTTTAAACACCTTGCCTAAGGCAGACAACGTGTAAATGGAAAAGTCAGAATCTGCCTCTAGGTGTGGCCTCAACCCCAGGTTCTCCCTCAGTCACTCTATTAGGGCATCTCCAATTTCTACAGGACTCTAAGGAGCATGACAGGGACAAGATTGCCCTTAAACCTCAGACACATTGGTGACCCACCCACTGCATAGGGGCTTGCAAATTCCATTTTCCTTCATACCTTTGAAGAGTGGCTGCTTATTACCAGGATCAGTGTTGCCTGGGAAGTTCTGGATGACAGAGGAGAGGCTGAGGCTGTCTGTGCATGCACTGCCATCAACTCTGTTCCAGCAGTTGTTCTCTTGAATGCTCTGTTCCAGCCATCCTCTCAAGGCCTGTACTTCTGCCACCAACTTGCTAAAGTCACTGCTCAAAGGGAGTTGGTGACAGCATCCCAGCTATAAGATGAAGGAAGTGGTGGGGCCTGATAGCCCTGATCCAGTATTTCCAAGCACTTGTCAGAAACAACTCTGGCCTCCTTTTTGATCAGGACCCTACTGAATCCTCCAGACCCCAGGCATCTGATAGAGATGCCACCATTCTCTGTGGCCCTGGGACACTCTGAGCAGGCAGGCACCCAGTCTGGAGTTTTACTCAGCTCAGTGTTTCTCACTCATCTCCCCACCACCACCACACACACACATATGCAGGTAGAGACCATTTGATTGTGAGAAAAGATAAAGCCTATTATTTCATTCTGATATGAAGCTTAGTTTTACAAGCTAAATAACAGGGTCTTCCAAGGCAGGGGTTTAGCACCAAAGTAGAGAAGGTCGGGGCCTGAGGGAGAAGGATGTTTTATGACTGCTACACTCAGGAATCAAGAGGAAAAGGCTGAGGAAGGCATCAGGAGTTTGGATTGCAAGTAAGAATGGGAGTCGGACACTGCAGACCACTGATCATAAATGTATTAGTTAGGGTTCTCCTTGGAAACAGAATCAATGAGAGATGTCTCTTATTATCAAATTGTAAAAGTGACTCACGCAACTGCGGGAGCGCACAAGTCCAAATTCTGCAGAGCCGTCAACAAGCTGTCAACTCCAAGGAAGACGTCTGACGAACTCCTCGGGAAACGAACCGACAACTTTGACGAACTCCTCAGGAAACGAACCGGCAACTTTGAAGAACTCCTCAGGAAACGAACCGACAACTTTGACGAACTCCTCAGGAAACGAACTGGCAACTTCAACGAGCTCCCCAGGAAAAGCTTCACTGAGCAGCTGAAGAAGTGAAGGTTCTCTAACCGTCCGGCTTATAAGCCTCCAACTGATCACCCAGACCAAATCCAGCCAATTGCATTCTCTCACTGTGGAAGCACGCCCCTTGATGAGTCATCAGTCAGCTGCAGTCAATTGACTGATGATCCGACAAACCAACCAGCCTCAAATAGCCTCACAGCAATCGTCAGGCCAATGCCCGCTTGACCAGACAGCTAGGCCACGTAGCCAAGTTGACACATGAACTGAACCATCACAATAACTATGTGAACTTTTCAACCTACGCATGATTTTTTACCTCCACTCACATTATCTGTTCTTACCTGGTGGGGATGAAGAGAGCTGAGACATATTTTGCAATGCCCCAATCCCTTATCTGAAATTGCTGAGGTGAAATGTATTTTGGAATATAGAATTTGTTTCAGTTTTTAGCAAGGTAATAGGATGCATATACTCTATATTACTTGGTACACCCAGTTCCTTCTAGAGCCACAGCCCTTAATCAAACACATTAACAATTCTGCAATGAGCTATGTGAATTTTCCAACAAAGTGTTGTAAATGAAGACTATGAATTATCTCTCATAAGTTCACTTAGGTTTTGTAACTAAATGAGTAAATAAAAAACTTTTAATTCAGAGATCTTATTGGAGTTTGGAATTAAGGAGAAGGGAGCATGGATCTTTAGTCATAGTGTCTTTGAAATGAATCCAAAAAGACCCATAAAAAGAGGGAAAGACATAAAAATAGGGGTAATTCTGGACAAGTGGTTTCCAGATACTGACCCGTAGTTCTATGATGCACCTCACTTTCTTTCCCTAAATTCTAAATTCCCACTAAGTTTTGCTTACTCTTTCTTGAAAATATCATCTATCCATTCCCCTTTATCTTGACAATAGCACATTATATTGGATGCTCATCACTTAATGCCCAGAAAATAACTATACCCATCCTATTGGTTTCCCTGATTTTAATTTATCCCATCTATATATTCCACCAAACTTAGCATCTTAAAATTCTCTTTTCATCATCTACCTGTTTTGCTAGAAGAAACACACTTATTTTCCATGGCCTACTACATGAAATGTGAACCTCCTCCTTACCTTTAGGCTCTCTGTATACTGAAAATTCTCCTCCATCTAACCTGACTCTTCACAACTCCCTGACACAGAGCCTCTCCTAAGATCAGACTGGCCTCCTCTGACCAACACTCACCATGTGCATTTTAGCTCGCATGCTTTCACACATAAGCTATCGTCTCACTCAGCCGTGTGTGCCCCTGTATGTCTTCAAGTTCCAGTTTACTTTCTCTTTAGCAAATTAGGACACTTGATGGGATTTTATGAAAATTCAGATTTGGCTGAATAATGACAATTCTTGAACCAATAAACCATACTGCTTAAGGAATTTTTAAACAGATAACCATGAAATCTTAGGGTTGAAGACCTTGGAGAGACAACCTGTATAGGATCCTTGACAAATCTTCTCTGGTCTATTTAAATAGGGCTTGGATGTGGAGAGCTAACTCCTTCACTAGTCAGCATTCCATAACTAGACAGCTCTGGTTTTAAATGTAGTAGATCCAGATTCCACTGCCTGTCACACTTTGATCCTGTTTAGTCTTCTGGAGGTATATAAAACATATCAACTCTTCTCTACCATATCAGCTCTACTCTAGCCAGTTCTCATCTCCTCATGATCTTTCTGAAGCTGAAGATTTTTGGTTTCTTCAAACAGCTCCTGAGTTCCAGTCCCTCAACATTGTAATACCTTTCTTCATTACATTCCTGATTTTGTCAATGCCCCTTTTGAAAGATGGTACCCCACATTCTAACCGCACTTCAAGCACAGTCTCATCCCAGCATAGAGACACCACCACACTTTTACTATCAAAGCCTCAGGTTGAGTTGGCTTTTCCTGCAATCTTGGCCTACAACTAGCTTGTGGGAAATGTGTTTCTAACTCACCCCCCACCCACAAGCCCTTGAATGGCTACAGAGCCAGACTCCCCTTTCTGTGCTTCTACCACTGACATTTTAAAGCAATCCAGGATGCCATTTTATCCTTAATTATTTCATTAAATTGATGTCAACTTTCTGTTTCAGAAACCTGTTTTTTATGTTTAGAACCTTCCCCGTTTGAAGTGGAATACGGAAATATAACAATTCTCAAATACTAAGTTATTATTTCAGTAGGCGGCAAAAGTCCTCCATAAAATTGTATAAGATATAAATCCAGGCTTAAAACTTAGAAGCTATTAGTGGCGTTTGTAAAAGGTTTTGTTTGCTTTTGCATCTTTTAATTTTCCCACTAGGAAAAAGGGTCCATGAGGGAACAAGTTGTTCGCTACACTGGCTACATGATTTGTCTGTGTGCCAGTTTGAATGTATTGTGTCCCCCAAATGCCATTATCTTTGTAGTCTTGTGGGACAGACGTTTTGGTGCTGGTTAGATTTGCTTGGAATGTGCCCCACCCAGCTGTGGGTGGTGACTTTGGTGGGATACTCCCATGGAGGTGTGACCCCACCCATTCAGGGTGGGCCTTGATCAGTGGAGCCAGATAAACGTGCTGACTCAAAGAGACTGAACAGAGTGCAGCTGTGAGTGACGTTTTGAAGAAGAGCAAGCTTGCTAGAGAGGAATGTCCTGGGAGAAAGCCATTTTGAAACCAGAACTTTGGAGCAGACGCCAGCCACGTGCCTTCCCAGCTAACAGAGGTTTTCCGGACGCCATTTGCCATCCTCCAGTGAAGGTACCTGATTACTGATGTGTTACCTTGGACACTTTATGGCCTTAAGACTGTAACTGTATAGCGAAATAAACCCCCTTTTTATAAAAGCCAGTCCATCTCTGGTGTTTTGCATTCCGGCAGCATTAGCAAACTAGGACAGTCTGTATGTGCTATTCAGAATGTTCAAGATCCTTTCAAATGGTGATATCATTAGGATGATTCTTCATGTTTTTAAAAACTATGGTGTTACCTAGAATTTGAATACATTTTCTCTGGCCATCGAGTGGGTGAAGTTTGACACTTGTGGCCCCTTTTGAAGAATGTTCAAGCCAGATCTTGCTCATATCCCCAACATCTCTCCCCAGGCCTTGTGTTTGATAATTCCCCTGTCTTATTGGGGGCCCCAGGCCTGCCAGGGGAGTTTTCTGAAATTGAATCCTGTAGCTTCCATCATCTCTACAGCTCCCAAGGTATTGGTCTCACTGGGTTCCTAATAAAGGGCAGGAATCTCATGGAGAGTGCCAGGGGAAGTGAGTCGGGGAGGAACACCCACCTTTCAGTCTCTTGGATTTCACATCACGTGCCTCATAGGTGTGTAGCTCTGACTGGAGAGGCTGCAAGAGCTGCTGTTTCTCTTCACACTGTGGCTGCAGGAGGGCCAGCTGGTGCTGCAGCCTGCCAGGGGGAGGGAGGGCCCACTGAGCCGTCGGAGCTGCCCAGTCACAGCAGGGCAATAAGCCGGAGTCAACCTTGGCATCATGGTGCCTTAGCCAGAGGTCACAGATAACCATCGCTTCTATTTTACAGATGTGGAAGCAGAGCTCAGAGAGGTAAAATAACTTGCTCCGGGTCATACACTTAGTGGGTATTAGTGATCAGACACACAAGCCTGGTCTTTGTACTGCTCCTACAGTGCCCCTTTCATGATGATTTATTCTGGTGGACAATCATCATGGCTGGGGTAGAGGCTTCTTAGACTATCGTGAGATTAGTGTTTTGTATCTGCTGGAAGGCTGAGAGTTTCTTTCTCCAATCTTAAATTTAGGGTTTCCACTCCCTAAATTTTATAGAGAAAAAGACATGCCAAATGAAATTATTCTTTCTGCTAATAGTTACTCATAAATCACAAATACCAGGGGGGAAACTGAGCTTTCTAAATGGCACTACTGACTATCTTGCAGACATCTGTACTTCAAAATCTGAAAATGGGGTCCCCTTACCTATCAATGGGACACCTGTTACCTAGAGTCTTTCTCCTGGAGGGACAGTCATTCCTCCTGGAAATGCAAGATCTCCTGCTGTTTTACCTTCAAGTCTTCCATAAGATGCTGATGTTCTACCTTGTGGTGCTCCAGCTCCATTTCCATCTCTTGAAGCCGGGATTGAGAAGACAACAGAGACTCCCTCAGGCATTCTGTTTCCTGGGAGTGCTCTGGAAAGTAGAACACAGGTGGATTTAAATTGTGAGAGCAGGGGTCGGCAGGAAGATGAGCCCAAGGACATCTCACCTGACAAGCCGAACTAAGGCAGAGGGAAGGAGAGCCATATGTGGGTGGACAGGGAGTGCCGGCTCTCTATTTCAACACACCCTGGGGAATGGTGGACTCTTTCTTCCAATGCCCTTGATCCTCTGATTTAACGCTATCTACCATGCACTTAGAGAAAGTATTCTGGTTTCTAGCACTCATTATCTTCTAAGTGCTAACAAAACATATGTTTAATAATCCATTCTGGAATTCTGACAAAGATCACCATCAAGATTTCTTGCCTACACTTTTTAGAATATATTAGTTTCTTCATCTTAAAAATTGGGACACTTGCTTTTCTCTGGGTTGTGGCAACTCTCAGATCTTCATGATTTCTCAAAAATCATTGACAGGGACTCTGAGAATATGGCAGCAGATTCTGTCAGTCTTCTGGGATAGAATTCACCTGGGTCTGGTAAATGGCACTCATTTAAATGTATTACTGTCTTCTCATCTGTTAAATCTGTTCTAATGTTTCCGGACATTCAATGTTAGTTTAGTAGTTCTGTCTATTCTCCTATCAGTAATCTTTTATAATCTTCCCCAAGCAGTGACTTGTCCTCTCAAGTCTTCTTGTTCTGAAGTGTTTAATTTAGATGTATCTTTTGATGTCTTTTTCCTTTTCCACAAGTATTAATTCATTCTGGATTAACCCTTTCTGATACTATTCTTAGTTTTGTGTGGCTGTCTAAACCATATTTGTAAATAAAAATAATTATTAATAACACATTGAGCTGATCAATTCAAATAACAATGACCTCTGTCTCTCCATGGGAAATGGTGGTGATCCATGGATATCTATCGAATGGGACTGGGAAAGCTGTGGAGGACGCTGTGAGAGTCTCATAAGGAATAATGACCTAGAGAGGAACCCTGAGAATTAGAGTGAGGGGATGTGATGATGAGATATGAGGATGACACAGCAAGTCCTGGGAGGGACAAACAGAGCTACAATAACATCTGGAGAAAGTTGTGCAGGATTACAGACACTGTCCTTTCTTCCTTTACTCAAGTCTGCTTGAATCTGGGTAGATGGAACAGATGTCAAACTGGTTTCCAATTTGACAGCTAGTGACTCTGGATCTGCAGACTGGTTTGTTAAAAAAAAAAAATGATAGATTTCCTGGAGCCTGTGAGTCTGAGGGAACAGAGTTGGGACCTCTTATGAAGTAGCCCTTTGTAGAATTTGGGTGGGTGCATCTGCATAGCACTTTTATGTCCACTGTCTTCTCTTTGCTTCTCCAACTGGTGATTGGTGTGTTCAGGGAAGAAAGGGATCTGGCTGTGACCACAGTTAATGGGTTTTAAGCTCTCACCTCTGGAAATGTGACTCAGCTGAGCCTGAAGTCTCTGGTTTTCTTCTCTGAGGTCTGTGTTCTCAAAAAGGTGAGGTATGGACTCTGGGTCCTGAGTGGAGAAGTTAGAGGTGGATCCTGCCCAGAAATTGTAAACAATTTGCACATGTCTCAGCCTAGACAAGAATTGGTGACTACAAAGAATATACAGACTACCTGGGAGACCAGTAGGAGATTTGTCCTCTATAATAGGAGTACTCACTGGCCTCATCCAGAGGAGAGCAGGCTTCCCATTCTTCATATATATGGACCATGTTACTTGGAGGTTCCTCAGAGTCACACAGGTCATGGCAACCAAAGGGGGTCAAAGAGCCTTCATCCGGTGTGTCTGACTGTAGTCTGTTCATTTTCTGTTTTTCCAGCTCCCTAGTGATAGTGGAAGGGTATGGAAGATAGATGATTAAACACAGAGTGATGGGACAGCACAGTAGAGCATCCCAGCTAGTCCTCTTTGGAAATTTAGTGGAGAATTCCTGAGGGCAAGGGGACATCTCCTCAAGTGGGAACAAAACAATCCTGTTATGACTAGGGAAGAATGTGGCTGTCGAGGGGGAAGGAGAGTGAGAGCAGCAGTTGCTCAGAGTACTGGGTGCATAAAATATTGATGAGTACACATGTGATAGAATATTGTGCAGCTGCAGATAGGAATGAAGTCATGAGGCATGCAATGAAGTAAATGAATCTTAAGGACATTAGGTTGACTGAAATAAGCCAGAAACAAAAGGACAAATATGCTATGGCCTCACTAGTATACTTATATTATATATACATATTTAACTATAATGAGCAAACTCTGAGCATTAAATTTGAGAGAATAGGTTATCAAGAGATAGAAAGTGAGCAAAGATTGGGCAATCAGTGATTAAGGAGTACAGAATGTTCAATAAAGCTCACTGTAAAGGTTTGGGAATTAATAGCACAACATTGTGTGAAAATTAGGGCCTAGATTGTAAGCTCTTACAGTAGCCCCATTTATTCTTCAGTATAATATTATTTCTAAATTCTGAGATGCTGTGACCTTTGTGTATAACCTGGCAGTTCCCTGGGACTTTGGGTATCTTTGTGACCCCTGAGACTCAGAGGTTAGAGTTCTGCATCTCTGGAAGTCAGCATTACTAAATATACCAACTGTAAAAGAAGCTGAAAAAGAGATCAGACTTCATTTAGAGTATGAATGAAGCTGTACTGATTAGGAATAAGGTAAATCAGAATACAAGATGAAGCATGATATTGTTTATATTTTAAAACATCAACTTCTGTGTGATAGCAAAGGAAGGGATGTTTATTTTGTCTAAAATTTAATTTTCTGAAGCACACTAATTAACCTGTCTGGTCAGTTTATTTAAACAACCTGATTACATGGAACCTTGAGTAGGGAATGTAACCTTGTTATTCTCTACAGGTTAATGTAATGCCCTGATACATACTAGAGAATTTGGGGCAAAAAATTAAAAAAAAAAAAAAAAAAAAAAGAAGTATTTGCAAAGACCGTTGAGGGGCTGGAGAAAAAAAAATGTGGAATTATTAAACTCCCTTCATGAGGGCTTCCTGATAATCCCTACAACATTAGGGATTCCCAATTTAATAAGCCAAGTCCTTGATATTAAGGTTTGCCCTTATGAAATGTATTTCTGTGACGGTGAAGCTAAACTGACTGCTAATTATGTCTAAAAGTCACCCCAGAGAACCCCTTTTGTTGCTCAGACTGGTCTCTCTCTCTAAGCCAAACTCTAGAAATAAGCTCACTGCCCTCCCTCTATGCGGAGCATGACTCCTGGGGTTGTCAGTCTCCCTGGCAATGTGGAACATGACCCCAGGGATGAGTGTGGCTGTGGCATCCTAGAGTTGCCAATGCCTTCTTGACCAAAAGAGGGAAAAGAAATGAAACAAAATAAAGTTTCAGTGGCTAAGAGATTTCAAATAGAGTCGAGAGGTCATTCTGGAGGTAACTTATGCAAGCTTCAGCCAGATATTGCAAATTGCCACAGTATGCCAAGCCCCAACCAACAGTATTCCTAAATATCCTAAAGAATACCCTGGGCTCTCTCTCTCTAGCTAGCCAACTTGAAAGGTGAAATCACTGCCCTCCCCGCTACGTGGGATCAGACGCCCAGGGGAGTGAATCTCCCTGGCAACGTGGAATACGACTCCCGGGGAGGAATGTAGACCCGGCATCGTGGGATGGAGAACATCTTCTTGACCACAAGGGGGATGTGAAAGGAAATGAAATAAGCTTCAGTGGCAGAGAGATTCCAAAAGGAGCCGAGAGGTCACTCTGGTGGGCACTCTTACGCACAATTTAGACAACCCTTTTCAGGTTCTAAAGAATTGGGGTAGCTGATGGTGGATACCTGAAACTATCAAACTACAACCCAGAACCCATGAATCTCAAAGACAATTGTATAATAATGTAGCTTATGAGGGGTGACAATGGGATTGGGAAAGCCATAAGGACTACACTCCACTTTGTCTAGCTTATGGATGGATGAGTAGAAAAATAGGGGAAGGAAACAAACAAACAGACAAAGGTACCCAGTGTTCTTTTTTACTTCAATTGCTCTTTTTCACTTTAATTATTATTCTTGTTATTTTTGTGTGTGTGCTAATGAAGGTGTCAGGGATTGATTTAGGTGATGAATGTACAACTATGTAATGGTACTGTGGACAATCAAATGTACGATTTGTTTTGTATGACTGCGTGGTATGTGAATATATCTCAATAAAATGAAGATTAAAAAAAAAAGAATACCCTGGGCTCTATCTACAATTCTATAAAAAATGTCTACCTATTAAGTTTATTTTTACACAAATGTAAAGCCTTCAGATGGCTCCTAAGCCAGATAAGCCCTGAAACCCAGAGGTACAGGTCTCTCCCAGAACATCAACCAGTTTCATTCCCCTACCCCATAATGTTGACACCCCTTTTCAACACAAATAGGTTAAAATTGTCATTGCCCAGATATCCCTGAAAATTGAGAGATGTTCAAATGGAAGGGAGGAGTTATGAGGAGAAGTAAGGATTTAACAAATGTTTATGACTACTGACTCATTATATAGAGATTTTATTTAGTTTCTAGTGTATTGGAATAGCCCAAAGGAAATACATGAATTTGTTGAAATGTAATCCAGTTTCCTAGTGAGTGTGGAGGGATATGGAGGATAAACAATTACACAGGAAGTGATGGCACAGCACAGTAGAGCATCCCAGCTAGGCCTCTTTGGGAGCCTAGTGGAGAGTTCCTGGAGGCAAGGGGACATCTGCTCACAGGGGAATGAAACAATCCTCTTATGACTGGGGCAGAGTGTGGCTGCCAAGGGGGCAGGAGAGTGAGAGCAGCAGTTGCTCAGAGTTGTATCAAATGCTGATGAAACCTGCATGGCAATGGTAATGACACACAGCAGCCATGCTCAGTATTTGTATATCCTTGTGCTGACACCACCCACCTGTCTCTTTCAAGAAAACTAAGCCAATTTCTCATTATTCATTCTTGTATAAGAATACAGTTCAACCCTTGTGCATTAATTTTTATTTTTGCATTTACATATAGAGGCCAAGTGAATAAATATTCATGAGGTATTGTTAGAGCCACAGAGATCCTGTGTCTCTGGGCCTCTTTCACTCAATATTGTCACAGGATATGGACACTGGTTTTCTAGTTACTTTTCTTGCTATAAAACACCTGCCATCAATATAAGGCCGATACACAGATTCAGACATGCATCTTATTCTGGTTTAATCCACACAGGAGACAACAGGTGATTTCTGAGACTACAGAAATTCCCTGAGACTAGTGAGTTTGAGGAAGACTGACACTTGGTTACTAAACTTGAGAAATGAATTAAAGTGGGACTCATACAAGTACTAAAGAGAAAACAGTGTTCTTAAGAGAGATACTTTGTGTATGGCTAAATGATGTGATAGGAATATCCTTTAGTTTCTGTTTTTCACTGGATCTGAGATCTAGAGAGGCCACCATTGCTCTAACAGCCCATGATTATTTATCACCTGGGGGCCACTGGCTCTTGTCCTTCTTCCTTCTTCCTATCACATATTTCTGCAAATAAATTCAGACAGGGCTGTCAAATTAAGGAGTTCCTTCTTTCCACATTACAAATAGACAATACTATCTAACCATGTGGATATATGTAACCTTGGTGTGATAATAGGCATTTGTGAGAAGAATATTTCAGGAAAACTCAGGCTGTGTCTTATGACATGTGACCAGGTTTGCTTTCTTGATCTATCAGGCAGACTGTCCGTGATCAGGCAGAGCCTCAACACAGTGTCCTCTTCCCTGAGTCTGGGCAAATAGCTAACACCTCTTTTTCTCCCCAGAGATCACAGGGAACTTGCCTCTGTGCTTTTCAGATGCTTTGCCACATGATACACTTTTCCCAATCAGATATCCTGATTTCTCTTTGTTTAAATGAGAATATCCACTGTTCCTAGACTGATGGATGAAATCTATAAACACTCAAATAGAAAGAATGCTTGGTACTACACAGACAACAGGATCTTTGATCATTCTGGGGTGGGGGGAAGGTCCAGGTCCATGTATGGCCTTCAGGAGAAGCAATGGTCATGGGGTTTACCTTCTGTTACTCGGTGAGTCTAGACTGGTGTTTTGAACCAAGGAATCATGGAATTCACACCTCCAAAATTAGAATCAAGACTGCCAACATACTTCGGCAGACATATGTACTCCAGGGACATTGTTCATTGATGTATATTAGCAACAACATTGCTGGAGAAATGAGATGTCCCATCTTGAGAGGAGCTCTTGCTGGCAGAATGGTACCCATGGGGCAGTGGTAGCTGAGAGTTGGTTTTGGCCCCTTTATACTTTCCACTGGAGATGCCTTGTGTCCCCCACCCACCGTTGTCCATGAAGCCTAGGTCATAAGTGAGCCAGAAACTAGGAAGAGTGTAAGGGAGAATGCAAAGTTGCTTGGTCCAGTGATGTCTGTGCATAACATTTGTTCCTCGTCTCTTTCAAATCAAGTTGGGTCTACAGCACTTGAGTGCTTAGACAACTTCTCTCAACTAGTCAGAGATGGTGAGCCAAAAGAATAGGAAGCCTCTTGGGAGGCAGGTGGAAATTTACTCTCATTATAATGGAATACTCACCAGCTTCATGTGGAGAAAAGCAGATTTCATTGTCATCGAAGAAGAAGTCACTACTGCTGGGAGGCCTTTGGGAATCAAGCAGATCATGGTGACTTGAGGGGGTCAAATAACATTCTTCCAGTGACACCTGAAGGCCTTCATCCATTTTCTCTGTCTCCTGCATTTGGCTGCTGAGCCTGGTAGACATAAGATAAAACTTTAAACAAAGACGGATTAGACAGCACAGATCCAGCTGTCCATTTGATAGGGGTCATAGAGAGGACACAGAAAGCAAAGTATACAGACATTCAAAATGGAAGAAAACAAATATCTTATGAGAAGGGCAAACTGTCTTGCATAGGGGCCGGAGAGAGAAAGCAATAGGTGATCGGTGCACTGGAGATAGAACGTCTGATGAAGGACGCTCAGCTCTTTTTGTATGGTACGTCATCATGGCACGCAGGCTACAGGGAGGACAATGACAGTGGTTGTAACTTTTTTGCATACATTTTGTTCAGTTTTATGTGGAGAGGCCCAAGGAATTCTTGCCCCAAATTATTGTAGATTCTATGATATCAGTGCCTCTCAGCCACTTTCTATCAATATTTTCCAATATATGCTGTTTTTCCTAGTTACATTCTTTTCTATTAAAATATCTGCCCAAATCTAAGGCAAATATGCCGAAAGCAGACATACATCTCATCCCAGTTTTAACTACACAGGAGAGAACAGGAGTCTTTGAGAACAG
Source organism: Choloepus didactylus (assembly GCF_015220235.1). Lineage (NCBI taxonomy): Eukaryota > Metazoa > Chordata > Mammalia > Pilosa > Megalonychidae > Choloepus > Choloepus didactylus. The sequence continues at coordinate 108,144,312 of NC_051308.1, forward strand.
AAAATCCCTGAGACATATTGGTTTACCTCAGGTCCAAATGACTCTCCAAACCCCGTAAAGAAAATAGAGAACCTTGATTCAGAGAATGATGTCACTGTTGGTTAAGAGAATGATATCCATTCAGTGAACATTTTTTCTTTACCCTTGCCTGTGGAATTTGGGACTGCTTTTGATTCTTTGTTCTTTTGGGGACACTGACCATGTTTTCTCTGTTAATTACCAACTGCTGATACTGATCATTCATTGTTACCTGGGAACCGGTAGTTCTTCTTCTTCAAAATTCCTCAACTTCATTATTTTCTGCAAACAGATTTATAAATGTCCATTTATATAATAAGTAGGTCAACATTTACCTGTTACAAAGAAGTAACCTATCTGGTTATGGAGAGAGAAGTATTTAGGATGAGTTCAGGATACACTGAGAATTTTACTAACAGGTCCAGTATTTGGTTTTCAAGAAAGTGAAGTGAATTCAATTTCTAATCCATCAGGGAAAATGTTTTGGCTCTAGATTATTACCATGGCATGCTCTGCCTCAAATTCAACAAAATGTGGTAGATGGTACTTTGTCCATCAATCCTTTGAACTTTTCCAGCTATATCTTCGACCCTCCACAAAGCCAGTTGCCAAACACAGCAGCTCTATGGCCTGTCAGGGCTCTAACACAGACTCACTCTGTATGGAAAGACAATCTAGACCCACATCCCTCCATACATTGCGGCCTTCATGTAGACCTTCAAATCTGCTTCTGCTCTGTTAACATAAGAAATAGTCTATGGAACATATTCCAATATAAACCAGTATTCCTACTACCAGGTTCTGCTATATCAAGAACCTAAATTAATGCCAAACAGAAGGTCTTTATGCTTTTTTGAAGTGAATTCATGAATATTACATTTTTGATGATACTATACTTGAAACACATTGTGATGGTTGGGTTCATGTGTCAACTTGGCTAGGTGGCCTAGCTGTCTGGTCAAGCGGGCACTGGCCTGACGGTTCCTGTGAAGCTATTTGAGGCTGGTTGGTTTGTCGGATCATCAGTCAATTGACTGCAGCTGACTGATGACTATCAAGGGGAAATAGCACTGCAACTACACAATGGAAGTAAAGAAGAGTTTTCCTGGCATACAGGAGATCCCCTGGGGCGTCTCTTAGTACTACCATGCCCCGTGATTCAAGTCAATGGAAAACTGCAACAACCCAATCCAGGCAGGACTACCAATGGCCAAGAAACTTCAGGAATGAAGGTTTGGGTCACCCCACCAGGCAAAGAACCACGGCCAGCTGAAGTGCTTGCTGAGGGTAAAGGGAACATGGAATGGGTAGTGGAAGAAGGTCATGATAAATATGAACTACGGCCACGTGACCAGTTACAGAAACGAGGACTATGATGATATGAATATTTCCTCCTCGTTTTGTGATGATTATGTTTGTATTTGCCTTTTCTATCAAGCTCCTCACAACTCTTCCAGAAACTCCCCCTTATCCATTTAAAAAGCCGTTCCAACATGTTTGGTATTTGCAAACTCAGCAGCAAAAGCACCCCACTTCTCTGGTACCAAAATCTGTCCTAGTTTGCTAATGCTGCAGAATGCAAAACACCAGAGATGGATAGGCTTTTATAAAATGGGGGTTTATTTCACTACACAATTACAGTCTTAAGGCCACAAAGCATCCAAGGTAACACATCAGCAATCGGGTACCCTCACCGGAGGATGGCCAATGGCCTCCGGAAAACCTCTGTTAGCTAGAGTGCAGCTGGGAGTGATGTTTTGAAGAGGAGCAAGCTTGCTAGAGAGGAACATCCTGGGAGAAAGCCGTTTTGAGGCCGGAGCTTTGGAGCGGATGCCAACTGCCTTCCTAGCACAGAGAGTGGACACAGAGCCAGCTAGAGGTATGAGAGTGGTACAGCTGGTGTGTATTGAAAAGGTGAAATGAGAAAAGAATGAAAGTGTCAAGAAAAAGCATTGTTTTGAATGAAAGGAAGACACCTATGGTCAGTCAGAAGTAGATAAAGAGTAAAGGAGTCTCTGGGTAACAAAATTTACCATTTGACTGTTCTTTAATTGTTTGATAAATACTTGCCTGACCTGTACTTGGCTTGTAAATTAATGCCCTTCCCCTATTTCTCCCAGCTGAGCTGCCCCATGGCAGAGGTTTCCCCACCTTCCCAGCATCCAGCACTGCATGGAGCCCTCCTTACCCGAGCCTTCTAGCTGCTCCAGGCTGCTCTGCTGGCTCCTCCTCCTCAAACTGCAGCTTCTCCCCCAGCACAGACTCCAGGATGTCTTTGTACTCTCTGGATTCTGAGGAAAGAAAGACACACCTGCCTCAGTGGAAAGCTGAACATGCTGCTGTGGTCACTGCCTTCAAGGAAGGAGGCAGGGTCCAATCCAAGGTCAAAAGTCACCACAGAACAAGGCTTGATGCCGGGATATCCACAAGTTCATTCCCCAGTCTCTCGACAACATGGCTAGTTCATAGACAGGTAAAGTAACTTGAAAAAGATGAACCAAACTGCAGTGAATTAAACCAAATTCACATCCGCTCAGGTCTGACAACAAATCCTGGGACCGTTTAGCAAGCCTTGCAGCCCCTTAGGTAAGGAAACAAGCAGAGGCCTAAAGTACTGGTGTGTTGCACAATGGGAAGGCCCCAGAGTGTCGGGCTGATGGTTCCCTTCTGCTGGGAGTTTCAAGAATTTCAAACATGACATAGATAATATAGATTGTCTAGAAACAATTGGGTAAAATATAAGCCTTAACACCGCAAGTGCCTGAAACAAATGGAACAAAATACTACTAAGTTTGAATGTAATTAAAAGTAGTAGAAAGAAAGATGCAATAAAGTGTTATTATTTTGAAGTGTTATTGCTGTTACTATGCCCTGCCCTCCTGTGGGAGCTTTATAATTATTAATTTCCCTATTCATTAAAACAACTCATCAAGGTAGGAACTACTATAGGATCAGTTAACAGGTGGCCAACTCAGGGGCACAGAAGACAAGCAACTTGGACTTGAACCCAGGAACTCTGACCCCAGGCTCCATGCTCTTGTCCACTGCCCTGTTATCTTCACACACAGTTTGTAGGAGATCTGCTGCTTCTTCAACTTCATTTCTCCCCATTTATATTATGATTATAAGGAAAGATGTTAATAAAACTTAGTTTATCAATTCCCCAAAGATTTCTACTTTAATTCCCTATTCCTTATTTAATTCCCTGTTCCCTATTCCCTGTTTCCTTAATTTTTACTTTCTTAATATCAGTCATTTTCAATAAAACAAATCTCTGCCCATTGGTTTACTCAAAAGTGATTGCAGGAAAATAAGGCCAATTCAGGTTCACAGTTGGCTTTGATTCCTTCTATTCATTCTGTTGTGCACATGCCCCTGTTGCCATGATCCCCTCAGGCCAGTGGTTTTCCAAAAGTGAAGGATGACTATGGGGAGGGCAGTGGCTGCCCCACGTGCTGACAGCCTAGGTTTCCCAGGGTTTGCCTGGGTCTAGGGGTCTCCTCCACTCACTCTCATTCTCACTCTGACAACGTCTCATCGCTCAGATCCTGACGTCCCACCTAGAGCTGCTGGCTGCTCTGAAGCATAGAGTCTCACCAGCTCAGAGAGAGGGTGAGAGGAGTAATGAATGCTCTGATTCCCCCAGATTCACACACAAGCTCACCTCAGAATGCTAAATGGCTTCCTGGGATTCAAGTGGAAGGGGAGAACCCCTGGGAGCAGGACTTCCCTCTCCCCAGGCTGAGTCTCTGCACCCAACTAGGTTCAGTGAGGTCCAGTGAGGAGCAGACTCAACTTTCAGCTCCTTCAAGGCAGGCAGAGTGTAATGTCAGGACGTTTCCCCAGGAAACTAGAACAGGGCTTTGCCAATTGGGCCTCAGTAGTAAGGGTCAGTTGATAGAAGTCCATTTGTCCCAATACATTTAGATCAATAAGTGATGTTATATGTTTTCAGTTCCTGATCCAATATACAGAGGATCCTAGAGAAGTAGTGTAGCCCATTCCTTAGTGAAACAAACATTTTGTGCCTTCATGAAAACTCAAAATTGGAATTGTTCTACTTTCACACTCACTGTTAACTTTGAAAAACTGTTTTACTTCCCTGTGCCTCTGATTTTCCATCCTCTGCAAATTGAAAGTAAAATGTCTATTATTACATCCCCAAGATTGTAGAATGGATGAAATTAATTTTGAAGTATGGGAGAGAAGGATAAATTCAGAAGGGTATTTAGTTTTTCAGAGGGAAAACAGAAAATCGGCCATCACTTTGGTGTCTGGGACCCTGTAGGACTTACTATATTTCTGTAGCTGATTGGCCAGGGAGTACGAAGTGGCTTGAGATATAAGGAATTTCTCAGACAGGTCTCTGAAATCCTGTTTGCACTTTGCCAGCTGGGAGCGCAATTCCTTGTTGATTTCCTGGATATTCGTTTCTGTCCTAGGAGCACAGGACGTGCTGCGTGAGACTGCCATGCTGAAGCAGGTGGCAGAAGAGGTGGACGCAGAGACTGGGGGGAAGAAACCAAGTACAGGACAGATTAAAAATAAGTGAAATCAAATGTATTGAAGCAGGAATGGAGAAGAGGGTACTGTAATTCTTAACTTACTGTTATGAAAACCTTGATGAATACCCCACAACTCTTGAGATTCCTTAACCAGAAAAACAGGGTTCAAGATGCCAGAGCTCAGAGCCTGCGGCAGTGCCTGGGGCTCAGTCTCCAATGACAGTGCTGGAGGGAGGGCCGAGCCTGCCAGGTAACTGCCTGGAGTCACAATAACAGAATTAGAAGGTGGGGGTGTCGTGGAATCTTGGGGCCTCTGCCTTCCATTTGCCTAGGCCAAGCTGATGCACAGGCCAACTGGTCTCCTCTGAAAGTCACCACCAGTGGGGTCCATCCCCTCAGCAGCCACTCTCAGTATTTGTGTGTCCTTGTGGTGACACCACCCACCTGTCTCTTTCAAGAAATCTGAGCCAATTTCTCATTATTCCTTCTTGTATTTGTGTAAGAATACCTGAACAGTAATGCTCTCCCCAAATCATTATTTTCTTCAGGGCTGTCCTAGAGTCATACCACCTCTTTTTTTAAAACTGATCTTAAGGCTTTATTTGTGGTGGAGAATGTAAAACTTTGAGACTAGCTTATTGTGTTTCTCTGGGTCTTCTCCCATATTTTCCATATCAACTACAAAGTATAAAAAAAATAGCAGAGTATATATTAAGCAAATGAATGCATACTTCCAAAAAATGCTTTCTTCCTATCTCTCTGCTGGTTTGTATATTTATGTCCTCCAGGAAAAGTCATATTCTTTAATACATTCTTGTGGGGGCAGACATGTTAGTGTGGATTGGGTAGGAACCTTCTGCTTCAGCTTCCGTGGGGATGTGACCCACCCAACTGTAGTTGATAATTCTGATTGGATAATTTCCATGGAGGTGTGGCTCCATCCATTCAGCATGGGTCTTATTTTGTGTACTGGAGAACTATATAAGCTCAGACTATATAAGCTCCAGCTAGCTCATACAGACATTTTGCAGAACGCCATTTTGAAACGCAACCTGGGATCAAGCAGACGCCAGCCACGTGCCTTCCCAGCTAACAAAGGTTTTCTGGATGCCAATGGCCTTTCTCCAGTGAAGGAACCCTTTGTTCGTGGACACTTCATGGCCTTAAGACTGTAACTGTGTAACCAAATAAACCCCCTTTTATAAAAGCCAATCCATTTCTGGTGTTTTGCATTCTGGCAGCATTAGCAAACTAGAACAATCTATTTGCTAAAGTCACTCAACATTGCATTTCATATTTTCATTTCAGGATATCATTCAAGCCCCAAAGAGCCATTTCCATGCTGTTAATGCGATTAAGATAGTCTATGTATATCTCTTTGAATATATGGAATGACTTGTAAACCTGATGCTATTTTTCATGTTTTCATTCGATATACCCATACATTGAATAGAACAAGGCTCAAGAATCCATATAAGGAATATTTCTTGGGAGGATGTTTGAGTTGTCCTAAAACCAGTGATGTGTATTTGCCCTCCTCTACAGAACAAGGGTGGTGGTTGATTCACAGTTACACGTACTATGGGGTTCAGTGGTATTGAGGCTCAGGTTAGGAAGAGAGGTGGGCAGGCAGAGGACGGTGATCCCCTGAATCCCCTCACTTTCTGGGCATCCATTTCCACCTATGTTTGTCAGCCTGATCCTTGGATGACTCCTCTGTAGCATCCTCCTCTTCAGTATAGCTGCAGGTTTTGCCTGATTGAAGGTGACATGTGTGTGACCATAGATTCCAAGCATTCATGAAAAAGGAAAGGAAGGAGGACTCCATCAACCACTTTCCTAAATGAACAGAAATTCTTTTTTCATGGGTCTAAATATAGACGAGATGTCAATTTTCCAAATTTGACCTATAGAGTCAATGCAATTCCACTCAAACTCACACTGAAACTCTTAGGTAGAAAGTCAAAGCTGATTTTGAAAATATAAAATTGCGTTAGTGGCATCCTGTTTCTGTAAGACAAATGGAAGTGAGCTCCTGTATTTGTTATCTTGTATATAGGGCCATCTTTTGGGTCAAGTGGGAATGTGCTGTTTACAAAATTCATTAGGCTCTGCTAAATGCAATAACCTTTCTCTCAGCATCCTAAACTTGACACCACCCATGCATGGCATTCCCTGAAACTTCACTTTCTGAGTCAACCTAAAATACGTTGGAGATTCATTGCCCAAGCATGCAACATTATATGAACTTTTCTTGTCATTTCCTGTGTTTCTGATGTTGATTTTGGTGCTATCAAAATATAACCTGTATAATAAAACAAAGGGAAGGACCCGGAAACAAGCATTTGTCACACTCAATTATGACAATCAGCAGACAGGATTCCCTCTGCATGAGATTCTCCTGATGCCTTTGACCTGAAGCTGTGGGAGACAGAAAGCCCAGCCCTGTCAGACAGCGCCCCTGCGTAGTGTCCTCCCTTCCACTAGGATGAGCCTGTGGGTGTCTACTTTGATCTTCTCACCCACAGAGAATCTTGGATGAGTTAGGAAAAGGCTTCCTTAAGTTCTTTCCAGTAAGGCATTGAAACTGCACCTCTGAATGCCCCAGTGTAATTAGCACAACCATTTACACACAAGGATTCAGCAAAGGCTTTCATTGATTTCAAATAATTTAGAATCCAGCATATCTAAATGAGCAAAGATGTTATAGTTTATAAAATTGGATTGGGGTGTGAATTATTTACACTATGTTGTGCCACAAGTACCACCATCCATTACCAACATTCTTCCATCCCTCCAAACAGAAACTCCACTGATTAATGCTATTTAAAACCACTGAATTGTCCATCTGAAACTGGAAAAAATGGGAAATTTTAGGTTGTATGTATGTTATAAGAATGCATTTTTTTTAAAAAGTCCATAGAACTGTACAACATAAAGAGTGAACCCTAATGCAAACTATGGACTATAGTTAATAGTAGAATTATAACAATATTGTTTAAACAACTGTAAGAAAATTATACCACAGTAATGCTAAATGTTAATAATAGGAAAAACTGTGTGTGTTAGGGTGTGATATGGGAACACTGTACTTTGTGAATTATTTTTCTGTAAACGCAACTGCTCTAATAAAAAATGGATAGGGAACACAGAGGAACAAAACAAGTGGTTTATTTATTCTTTTTCTAAAAGGACACATTCACTGTGTTTAATAACCAAATGAGAATCAGAAGGCTAGGAGTAGAGAACAGTGCCTACATTCCCACTGCAAACCTGAAAGTTGCTTTACTCCTTTCCACCTTAGTTATTGATCTGCAATTTGAGGACATAATGGTTCTAAAATTCAAAGAATATGGCCAGTATTTAATTTGTTTTTACATGTTAGAGAATTGTGAAGTCTGAAAAGCATTAGGCACATCAGACAGCATGCAGAGCATCATGACCATTTTGGCAGAGATGAACTTAAAAGCCTTAGTGAACTTGCCTCTTTATTTCTCCAGCTGGCTTGGACATGTTTATTAGCTACGGATATCAGCACTTCCTTTTGGAGAACTTTGCAGTCAGCACTGCCAAACGGAGCCACCACAGAGCCAAGTAGTAGCCAATATCCAGACAGGCTGAAATCCCTATTCTCACCACCTTTGTTTACCACATGCTCATGTCTGTAAGGCCACCATTTCCTCTTCCAGCTTTGGATTATTCTCATCCTCCACACAAGCTGACTTTCTTTCTTCCATCTGCTCCTTCAGCTATCTGATATTGGGTCTTGAGCTCAGGTCAAGTTCCTGTAAGAAATATACACAGCTGAGACAAATTCAGTCTTGGCTATAGTTCCCAGGACACTGTTAACACACATTTCAAAACCTCATGACTCAGAAAAACACTGAGCAGGAGTGACCCCTGAGAAAGAGAATAGGAACCTGAACTTACTGATGAGGAAACTGAGGTACAGGTAAAATAAAAGATTTTTTTTGAGTCCTCACATCCCTGGATGGCAGCAAAGTCCCACCCAAAGCCTTGACCTTCGGCTTCCCTGTCCACAACGCACTAACACATGCTCCAGGACCACACATCTGAATACATGACACCTTGGAACAACTATGGGTATTTCCATAGTTAGAACAAAAGCATCAGAAGGCCGTTTCCTAGGACCAATCTTGTATAACAGTTCTGGAGTCATGCTCAGAGTTCAATCACTGGCTGAGAGAATGGAATCAAGGAGCACATAAGTATTCAATAATACTCACCACAACCATGATTAAAAGATATATATGTGATTGCATGAAAAGGGTCCATTTTTTTTTTGTGCCAGAGGACAATCTTCCTGACAGCAGAGAACATATCTATCCTCTTTGCCCCATATCACAAGAGACTACACAATGTCTGACACATAAAACAATCAATTAATACTTTTGAAGTTGATAACTATAAATCACTAGGACTAACAAACTTTTACTCATGCCCTCTATTTCCAATCATAATTCTCACAAATCCTATCCTGGGTCAGAGTTGAAGCAATAAAAGCAGAACCTCTAGGAAAGTAGGGCACAATATAAATAGCAGCTTTACAATGTAACAAGTATATTTCAGTGGACAATTTCCTCACTCTGCTTCAGTTTTATTTTCTTCATATATGAGATAGAGATGGCACATTAACCACTATAGCACTGGGGAATTAAGTGATAATTGGCAGCATAGAGCTCTCTTAATCCCTGAGTAATAGCTGCAAATCAGAAGAACAACTACAAAGTGTCACTGGGATGATTGTTAAAAATCTCTGGGGAAATAGCCCAAGAAATGGCAATTCATATAAAATCCCATTGTGGTTCCATGCAAAGTAACAGCCCCACCATTGTGCAAACAGCCTGTGATGGAGACTCCAAAGGCCCTAGTGCCAACAAGAACAACTCAGCCTGAGCAGTGACTGTCCCTTGCCCATGGTGGCCATTCGATGGGAGACATCTCCTTTCCAGGGAAGGATATCCAATAAAGAGGAAGCCTGTTACCTGAGTCTAGGCCCTTAGCTTTCCATTCTCTTTCATATTTTTGCCTCTGTTCTATTTGCTGTGGTGTCTGGGAGCTCATATGGATACTTCTAGAGGAGAACCCTTGATATTTTCTTCTCTTGATGGAGAAAGGGTGGGGAGACATTGGTTCTGGGTGTCCATATTCCTACACCTGTACATAATCCACCTAGGGGAACAGAAAAATGTCATGACTGGTAGAAGTCAGGTCAATGCAGATGATCCCAGAAGAGTGAGAGAGTTCAAGAGCAGCCCCTATTAGGAAATACTCTCAACCATGACATCATCATCAGACCTATTTGGGCTGGGAAGAGACATGAACTAATTATAGGGAGGAGCTGGTAAGGGGGGGAAGATGAAGATACAGAGGAAGGTGTAACGAATGAAAAAGAGTAAGATGAAAACAAATGGGAAGCCATGAGCTGCAGGCAGAACCATATGTCACAGAGGGTTTTTCCCAGGCTGTGGGGGATTGAATCACGTCCCCCACAAAAGGCATGTTCAGGTCCCAACCCCTGGTCCTGTGTGTGTGAACCCATTTGCAATAGGATCTTTAAAGATGTCATTAGTTAAGGTGTTCTCAAACTGAAGAGGGTCAGCCTTAATCTCATATAGCTGAAGTCCTCATAAGCAAAGGAAATTGGACACAAAAGAGGAGAAGTTACAGAGAGCAGCAAGAAGTTGGAAGACAATGGAACCTGGAAGAGAAAGGAGAAGATGCCACCATGGACAGTGACATGTTATGGAAAAGCCAAGTAATCCCAGAATTTGTTGGTCAGCCAACAGATACCACCCATGGAAGGAAGCAAGACCACTAGGCTCTGAAACTGTGGGCCAATAAAATCCCATTGTTTAAACCAATCCATGGTATACTTGTTTTAGCAGGCTGGAACAATAAAACAGTTTTGGTATTAGAAAGTAGAGTGATGCTGTGACAAATATCTAAATATGTTGAAATAGCTTTGGAATTGGACAATGGGTAGAGGCTGGAAGAAGGGGGTGCTTGACAGAAAAAGCCTAAATGGTTTTGAAGAGACTGTTGGTAGAAATATGGATATTAAAAGTCAATGAGGAGAGGCGGGGCAAGATGGCAGACTGGTGAGCTGTATGTTTTAGTTACTCCTCCAGGAAAGTAGGTAAAAAGCCAGGAACTGCGTGGACTGGACACCACAGAGCAATCTGTCTTTGGGCATACTTCATACAACACTCATGAAAACGTGGAACTGCTGAGATCACCGAAATCTGTAAGTTTTTGCGGCCAGGGGACCCGCGCCCCTCCCTGCCAGGCTCAGTCCCGGGGGAGGAGGGGCTGTCAGCTCCAGGAAGGAGAAGGGAGAATTGCAGTGGCTGCTCTCATCGGAAACTCATTCTACTGATTCAAACTCCAACCATAGATAGACTGAGGCCAGACACCAGAGACTCTGAGAGCAGCCAGCCCAGCAGAGAGGAGACAGGCATAGAAGGAAAACAACACGAGAAGCTCCAAAGTAAAAGCAGAGGATTTTTGGAGTTCTGGTGAACACAGAAAGGGGAAGGGCGGAGATCAGGCCTTGAGGCGCATATGCAAATCCCGAAGCAAGGCTGATCTCTCTGCCCAGGGCACCTTTCCTTAATGGCCCTGGTTGCTTTGTCTATTAGCATTTCAATAACCCATTAGATCTCTGAGGAGGGCCGTTTTTTTTTTTGTTTGTTTGTTTGTTTTTTAAATCCTTTTTGCTTTTTCTAAAACAATTACTCTAAGAAGCTCAATACAGAAAGCTTCAAAGAATTGAAATTTGGGCACGTCAAGTCAAGAACAGAAATAAGAGAGCTCTGAGACAAAAGGCAATAATCCAGTGGCTGAGAAAATTCACTAAACAACACAACTTCCCAAGAAAAGGGGGGTGTCCGCTCACAGCCACCATCCTGGTGGACAGGAAACACTCCTGCCCATCGCCAGACCCATAGCCCAGAGCTGCCCCAGACAACCCAGTGTGACGGAAGTGCTTCAAATAACAGGCACACACCACAAAACTGGGCGTGGACATTAGCCTTCCCTGCAACCTCAGCTGAATGTCCCAGAGCTGGGAAGGGGGAGCAGTGTGAATTAACAGAGCCCCATTCAGCCATCATTTGAGCAGACTGGGAGCCTCCCAACACAGCCCAGCAGCCCAGAACTGCCCTGGGGGGACGGCACTCACCTGTGACATAGCACAGTCATCCCTCAACAGAGGACCCGGGGTGCACAGCCTGGAAGAGGGGCCCACTTGCAAGTCTCAGGAGCCATACGCCAATACCAAAGACTTGTGGGTCAGTGGCAGAGACAAACTGTGGCAGGACTGAACTGAAGGATTAGACTATTGCAGTAGCTTTAAAACTCTAGGATCATCAGGGAGATTTGATTGTTAGGGCCACCCCCCCTCCCCGACTGCCCAGAAACACGCCCCACATACAGGGCAGGCAACACCAACTACACACGCAAGCTTGGGACACCAATTGGGCCCCACAAGACTCACTCCCCCACTCACCAAAAAGGCTAAGCAGGGGAGATCTGGCTTGTGGAGAACAGGTGGCTCGTGGACGCCACCTGCTGGTTAGTTAGAGAAAGTGTACTCCACGAAGCTGTAGATCTGATAAATTAGAGATAAGGACTTCAACTGGTCTACAAACCCTAAAAGAACCCTATCAAGGACAGCAAATGCCACGAGGCCAAAAACAACAGAAAATTATAAAGCATATGAAAAAACCAGACGATATGGATAACCCAAGCCCAAGCACCCAAATCAAAAGACCAGAAGAGACACACCTAGAGCAGCTACTCAAAGAACTAAAGATGAACAATGAGACCCTAGTACGGGATATGAAGGAAATCAAGAAGACCCTAGAAGAGCATAAAGAAGACATTGCAAGACTAAATAAAAAAATGGATGATCTTATGGAAATTAAAGAAACTGTTGACCAAATTAAAAAGATTCTGGACACTCATAGTACAAGACTAGAGGAAGTTGAACAACGAATCAGTGACCTGGAAGATGACAGAATGGAAAATGAAAGCATAAAAGAAAGAATGGGGAAAAAAATTGAAAAACTCGAAATGGACCTCAGGGATATGATAGATAATATGAAGCGTCCGAATATAAGACTCATTGGTGTCCCAGAAGGGGAAGAAAAGGGTAAAGGTCTAGGAAGAGTATTCAAAGAAATTGTTGGGGAAAACTTCCCAAATCTTCTAAACAACATAAATACACAAATCATAAATGCTCAGCGAACTCCAAATAGAATAAATCCAAAAAAACCCACTCCGAGACATATACTGATCACACTGTCAAACATAGAAGAGAAGGAGCAAGTTCTGAAAGCAGCAAGAGAAAAGCAATTCACCACATACAAAGGAAACAGCATAAGACTAAGTAGTGACTACTCAGCAGCCACCATGGAGGCGAGAAGGCAATGGCACGATATATTTAAAATTCTGAGAGAGAGGAATTTCCAGCCAAGAATACTTTATCCAGCAAAGCTCTCCTTCAAATTTGAGGGAGAGCTTAAATTTTTCACAGACAAAGAAATGCTGAGAGAATTTGCTAACAAGAGACCTGCCCTACTGGAGATACTAAAGGGAGCCCTACAGACAGAGAAACAAAGACAGGACAGAGAGACTTGGAGAAAGGTTCAGTACTAAAGAGATTCGGTATGGGTACAATAAAGGATATTAATAGAGAGAGGGAAAAATATGGCAAACATAATCCAAAGGATAAGATGGCCGATTCAAGAAATGCCTTCACGGTTTTAACGTTGAATGTAAATGGATTAAACTCCCCAATTAAAAGATATAGATTCGCAGAATGGATCAAAAAAAATGAACCATCAATATGTTGCATACAAGAGACTCATCTTAGACACAGGGACACAAAGAAATTGAAAGTGAAAGGATGGAAAAAAATATTTCATGCAAGCTACAGCCAAAAGAAAGCAGGTGTAGCAATATTAATCTCAGATAAAATAGACTTCAAATGCAGGGATGTTTTGAGAGACAAAGAAGGCCACTACATACTAATAAAAGGGGCAATTCAGCAAGAAGAAATAACAATCGTAAATGTCTATGCACCCAATCAAGGTGCCACAAAATACATGAGAGAAACATTGGCAAAACTAAAGGAAGCAATTGATGTTTCCACAATAATTGTGGGAGACTTCAACACATCACTCTCTCCTATAGATAGATCAACCAGACAGAAGACCAATAAGGAAATTGAAAACCTAAACAATCTGATAAATGAATTAGATTTAACAGACATCTACAGGACATTACATCCCAAATCACCAGGATACACATACTTTTCTAGTGCTCACGGAACTTTCTCCAGAATAGATCATATGCTGGGACATAAAACAAGCCTCAATAAATTTAAAAAGATTGAAATCATTCAAAGCACATTCTCTGACCACAATGGAATACAATTAGAAGTCAATAACCATCAGAGACTTAGAAAATTCACAAATACCTGGAGGTTAAACAACACACTCCTAAACAATCAGTGGGTTAAAGAAGAAATAGCAAGAGAAATTGCTAAATATATAGAGACGAATGAAAATGAGAACACAACATACCAAAACCTATGGGATGCAGCAAAAGCAGTGCTAAGGGGGAAATTTATAGCACTAAACGCATATATTAAAAAGGAAGAAAGAGCCAAAATCAAAGAACTAATGGATCAACTGAAGAAGCTAGAAAATGAACAGCAAACCAATCCTAAACCAAGTAGAAGAAAAGAAATAACAATGATTAAAGCAGAAATAAATGACATAGAGAACAAAAAAACAATAGAAAGGATAAATATCACCAAAAGTTGGTTCTTTGAGAAGATCAACAAGATTGACAAGCCCCTAGCTAGACTGACAAAATCAAAAAGAGAGAAGACCCATATAAACAAAATAATGAATGAAAAAGGTGACATAACTGCAGATCCTGAAGAAATTAAAAAAATTATAAGAGGATATTATGAACAACTGTATGGCAACAAACTGGATAATGTAGAAGAAATGGACAATTTCCTGGAAACATATGAACAACCTAGACTGACCAGAGAAGAAATAGAAGACCTCAACCAACCCATCACAAGCAAAGAGATCCAATCAGTCATCAAAAATCTTCCCACAAATAAATGCCCAGGGCCAGATGGCTTCACAGGGGAATTCTACCAAACTTTCCAGAAAGAACTGACACCAATCTTACTCAAACTCTTTCAAAACATTGAAAAAAATGGAACACTACCTAACTCATTTTATGAAGCTAACATCAATCTAATACCAAAACCAGGCAAAGATGCTACAAAAAAGGAAAACTACCGGCCAATCTCCCTAATGAATATAGATGCAAAAATCCTCAACAAAATACTTGCAAATCGAATCCAAAGACACATTAAAAAAATCATACACCATGACCAAGTGGGGTTCATTCCAGGCATGCAAGGATGGTTCAACATCAGAAAAACAATCAATGTATTACAACACATTAAAAACTCGAAAGGGAAAAATCAATTGATCATCTCAATAGATGCTGAAAAGCATTTGACAAAATCCAACATCCCTTTTTGATAAAAACACTTCAAAAGGTAGGAATTGAAGGAAACTTCCTCAACATGATAAAGAGCATATATGAAAAACCCACAGCCAGCATAGTACTCAATGGTGAGAGACTGAAAGCCTTCCCTCTAAGATCAGGAACAAGACAAGGATGCCCGCTGTCACCACTGTTATTCAACATTGTGCTGGAAGTGCTAGCCAGGGCAATCCGGCAAGACAAAGAAATAAAAGGCATCCAAATTGGAAAAGAAGAAGTAAAACTGTCATTGTTTGCAGATGATATGATCTTATATCTAGAAAACCCTGAGAAATCAACGATACACCTACTAGAGCTAATAAACAAATTTAGCAAAGTAGCGGGATACAAGATTAATGCACATAAGTCAGTAATGTTTCTATATGCTAGAAATGAACAAACTGAAGAGACACTCAAGAAAAAGATACCATTTTCAATAGCAACTAAAAAAATCAAGTACCTAGGAATCAACTTAACCAAAGATGTAAAAGACCTATACAAAGAAAACTACATAACTCTACTAAAAGAAATAGAAGGGGACCTTAAAAGATGGAAAAATATTCCATGTTCATGGATAGGAAGGCTAAATGTCATTAAGATGTCAATTCTACCCAAACTCATCTACAGATTCAATGCAATCCCAATCAAAATTCCAACAACCTACTTTGCAGACTTGGAAAAGCTAGTTATCAAATTTATTTGGAAAGGGAAGATGCCTCGAATTGCTAAAGACACTCTAAAAAAGAAAAACGAAGTGGGAGGACTTACACTCCCTGACTTTGAAGCTTATTATAAAGCCACAGTTGCCAAGACAGCATGGTACTGGCACAAAGATAGACATATAGATCAATGGAATCGAATTGAGAATTCAGAGATAGACCCTCAGATCTATGGCCGACTGATCTTTGATAAGGCCCCCAAAGTCACCGAACTGAGCCATAATGGTCTTTTCAACAAATGGGGCTGGGAGAGTTGGATATCCATATCCAAAAGAATGAAAGAGGACCCCTACCTCACCCCCTACACAAAAATTAACTCAAAATGGACCAAAGATCTCAATATAAAAGAAAGTACCATAAAACTCCTAGAAGATAATGTAGGAAAACATCTTCAAGACCTTGTATTAGGAGGCCACTTCCTAGACTTTACACCCAAAGCACAAGCAACAAAAGAGAAAATAGATAAATGGGAACTCCTCAAGCTTAGAAGTTTCTGCACCTCAAAGGAATTTCTCAAAAACGTAAAGAGGCAGCCAACTCAATGGGAAAAAATTTTTGGAAACCATGTATCTGACAAAAGACTGATATCTTGCATATACAAAGAAATCCTACAACTCAATGACAATAGTACAGACAGCCCAATTATAAAATGGGCAAAAGATATGAAAAGACAGTTCTCTGAAGAGGAAATACAAATGACCAAGAAACACATGAAAAAATGTTCAGCTTCACTAGCTATTAGAGAGATGCAAATTAAGACCACAATGAGATACCATCTAACACCGGTTAGAATGGCTGCCATTAAACAAACAGGAAACTACAAATGCTGGAGGGGATGTGGAGAAATTGGAACTCTTATTCATTGTTGGTGGGACTGTATAATGGTTCAGCCACTCTGGAAGTCAGTCTGGCAGTTCCTTAGAAAACTAGATATAGAGCTACCATTCGATCCAGCGATTGCACTCCTCGGTATATACCCGGAAGATCGGAAAGCAGTGACACGAACAGATATCTGCACGCCAATGTTCATAGCAGCATTATTCACAATTGCCAAGAGATGGAAACAACCCAAATGTCCTTCAACAGATGAGTGGATAAATAAAATGTGGTATATACACACAATGGAATACTACGCGGCAGTAAGAAGGAACGATCTGGTGAAACATATGACAACATGGATGAACCTTGAGGACATAATGCTGAGCGAAATAAGCCAGGCACAAAAAGAGAAATATTATATGCTACCACTAATGTGAACTTTGAAAAATGTAAAACAAATGGTTTATAATGTAGAATGTAGGGGAACTAGCAGTAGAGAGCAATTAAGGAAGGGGGAACAATAATCCAGGAAGAACAGATAAGCTATTTAACGTTCTGGGGATGCCCAGAAATGACTATGGTCTGTTAATTTCTGATGGTTGTAGTAGGAACAAGTTCACTGAAATGTTGCTATATTATGTAACTTTCTTGGGGTAAAGTAGGAACATGTTGGAAGTTAAGCAGTTATCTTAGGTTAGTTGTCTTTTTCTTACTCCCTTGCTATGGTCTCTTTGAAATGCTCTTTTATTGTATGTTTGTTTTCTTTTTAACTTTTTTTTCATACAGGTGATTTGAAAAAAGAAGGGAAAGTTAAAAAAAAAAAAAAAAAAAAAAAAAGAAAAAGAAAAAAGACAAACAAGGGGAAAAAAAAAAAAAAAAAAAGATGTAGTGCCCCCTTGAGGAGCCTGTGGAGAATGCAGGGGTATTCGCCTACCCCACCTCCATGGTTGCTAACATGACCACAGACATAGGGGACTGGTGGTTTGATGGGTTGAGCCCTCTACCATAAGTTTTACCCTTGGGAAGACGGTTGCTGCAAAGGAGAGGCTAAGCCTCCCTGTATTTGTGCCTAAGAGTCTCCTCCTGAATGCCTCTTTGTTGCTCAGATGTGGCCCTCTCTCTCTGGCTAAGCCAACTTGAAAGGTGAAATCACTGCCCTCCCCCCTACGTGGGATCAGACACCCAGGGAAGTGAATCTCCCTGGCAACGTGAAATATGACTCCCAGGGAGGAATGTAGACCTGGCACCGTGGGACGGAGAACATCTTCTTGACCAAAAGGGGGATGTGAAAGGAAATGAAATAAGCTTCAGTGGCAGAGAGATTCCAAAAGGAGCCGAGAGGTCACTCTGGTGGGCACTCTTATGCACACTTTAGACAACCCTTTTTAGGTTCTAAAGAATTGGGGTAGCTGGTGGTGGATACCTGAAACTATCAAACTACAACCCAGAACCCATGAATCTCGAAGACAGTTGTATAAAAATGTAGCTTATGAGGGGTGACAATGGGATTGGGAAAGCCATAAGGACCAAACACCACTTTGTCTAGTTTATGGATGGATGTGTAGAAAAGTAGGGGAGGGAAACAGACAGACAAAGGTACCCAGTGTTCTTTTTTACTTCAATTGCTCTTTTTCACTCTAATTATTATTCTTGTTATTTTTGTGTGTGTGCTAATGAAGGTGTCAGGGATTGATTTAGGTGATGAATGTACAACTATGTAATGGTACTGTAAACAATCGAAAGTACAATTTGTTTTGTATGACTGCGTGGTATGTGAATATATCTCAATAAAATGATGATTTAAAAAAAAAAAAAAAAAAAAAAAGAATGAGTCACAAGAAAAGATGGACCCTTTTGTTTCTCTTCAGTATTGTCACATCTGGATGTGAAGCCTGGAATGGCTGCAGCCATCTTCTACTTTCATGAGGATAAAGCTGGCACCAAGGATAGTAAATCATAGATGTAGAAATAACCTTCATCCTTGGTGTTGACTTGCTAAATCAACCTGCTCTGAAGGCCATCTTACCTCAGGACTTCCTGTTGTATGAAAGACTAAAATTCCTTAGTGTTCAAATTAAATTGAGTTTGAGTTTCTGTTATTTCATGCAAAATGCTGTAACAATAAAGAAGGGGATAGATCATGTCCCCTATGTATTCTGTAGAATATATTAAAATTTTTTTGTTTTGGTAAAAAAAAAAAAATAAATAAAAAATAAAAAAAATAAAAAATAAAACCAATTACCTAAAAAAAAAAAAAAAAAAAAAAAAAGTCAATGAGGCCTTAGAAGAAAATGATGACTGTGTTATTGGAAATTGTAGAATAGGTAATCCTTATTATAAAGTGGCACAGAACTGGGCAAAATTGTATTCTGATGTTAGCAGGAAGGCAGGATTAGAAAGTGATGAACTTGAGGTTTCTAAGGTAATGTAGAAGGTGCAGCCTGCTTTCTACTTGCAACTTTTAGTGAAATGAGAGAGGAAAAGGGTAAACTGGGGAATGAAATATGAAGCATTAAAAAAAAATCTAGCAATTGATGATTTACAAACTTCACAGAGTATCCAGATAGTGTGTTCTAGATTAGGGCCAGAAGCAGCTCTATGAGGGATCACTTTGAGCTTTCGGGAAGTGAGTCCCCACATATAAGGGTACATGTGAGGGCTTAACTGAACAACCCTTGAAGATATTATTAGTTAAGTTGTGCCCAAACTAAATGAAGGCAAGCCTTAATCCATTATGGCTGAGGCCTTCATAAGCAAATGAAATTGGACATGGAAAGAGAAGCCACAGAGAGCAACCAGAAGAGGAAATCAACGGAACCCAGAAGAGAAAAGATAAGATGCCGCCATGAGCATTATCATATGATGGAATCGCCAAGGAACCCCAAAGATTGCTGGTCAGCCAGAAGATGGAAACCCCAGGAGGAGGCAAGCCTTTTAGCCTCTGAAACTGTAAGTCAATAAATTCCTGTTGTTAAGCCAATTTATTTTATGGTATTTGTTTTACCAGCCAGGAAACCAAAACACAGGCCTTGAAACCAAATCAAGGAAGTCCTCCTGGAATTGATCCAGTTGGATTTCAAGGTTTTTTGGAACAATGACTCATTTTTAACTTTTATTATCCCTATTTTGACCTGGAATATCTACAGTTGTTATCATATACCTGTCCCACAGCTGTATGCTGGGAACAGATGAGTTGTTTCTTTAGTTTCACAGTACTACTGATAGAAGGAAATGGGATCAGGATCTGCATTTAATGGATTAAATCAGAAGCATCATCAACACCTGGTGTAAATGATTGAGAGGAGATTCTGGACTTTTGACACCAAGTGTTTTACATGAGATTTTTTGGAATTTGAAATGATCCTATAATAGGATTTGATCTAGGCAAACTTGGGATGGTGTGAACATGTTTTGCATGCAGGAAAGATGTGAAATTCTGAGGCCCAAAGTGGCACTGTGGAAGGCAGAATATCTTAAATGGCTTCCTGAATATTTCCCATTCAAATCCCTAGAACCTGTATGATATCAGTTCTGTGATAGCCGACTCCTCCGGGGTGTGGTGCAGGGCACCGGTGCTGCTCCGAAGCTCAGCACCTGGGGAAGGAGGGATTAGTGATAGACCCACTGGGTAAGGGATCACTCGTTTTTTTTATTTGTGTATTTCTTTTCAAGCAAAAGGCTCAATCTTTCTCTGTGGTGAAGCATATACACCCAGAAAATGGGCCTTATTGAACCTGCAATACCTTTTATAAATGGCAACCCAGGATTCCCAGTCTCAGCAGTGATTCCCACATGAAAGAACTAATTTGACTCTAGATTTCTTCCACTGTAGTAGCTCTTCAATGCTATCAGGTCTAAGGTCTCTACTTTTTGCACTGGTACCACTTGCCCTTCCCTAAGTCTTACTTTTGCTTCAACTGTGTCTAAGCATCAGCATCAACAAAAATCTACTTTAGAGGGCCATCTCCAAGATGTCTCTCTGAGCTGCAGCAATAAGCTCCTTCTGTCTGAGCTCTTACAGGGCTCCAGTAAACTAATCAAGACCCAAAGTGAATGGGCGGGGCTGTATGTCCATGGAAATAATCTAATCAAAGATATTACCCACAGTTGGGTGGGTCACATCTCCATGGAAACAGCCTAATCCAAGGATTCAAACCTAATCAACACTAATTTGTCTGGCCCCACAAGATGTATTAAAGAACATGGCATTTTGGGGGACATAATACATCCAAACAGGCACAAAGTAGAATAGAAATAGTGAATGGTTATGCTGTTGAATTTACATTGGTATCAAATCAAAAGTGTCTTGTTTTTCAGTTCTTGAATGTTTTCTTCTGCCCCTTGAAATCTGCTGTTGCATGTCTCCATTGTGTTTTTCATCTCTTACATTGTGCCTTTCATATCCATAGAATTTGCCAGTTGTTTTTTCAAAATTTTGATTTCCACCTTATGTTTGCCCAGTGTTTTCTTTATACCCATTCCTCTCTTTTTCCATATCTTCCCTAAACTTGTTGAATTGATTTAGCATTAGTTGTTTCAATTTCTGTATCTCAGTTGAAGTGTAAGTTTGTTCCCTTGACTGGGCCATATCTTCATTTTTCTGTTGTCTAGGGATCTGGTTTCCTTGGTTACCCCAATCAGATTTTCCCAGACCAGAATGGGTTCAACATACAGAAGGGGCCTATATTCAATGTCAACTTTCCCTGAGGGTGTGTCTTAGAAGATTGAGACTTTCCTGTGAGGCCTCTAGCCTCTGTGCTTTTCTTAACCTCCCCAGCAGGTGACGCCCATCAGCCTGTCACTCCTGACTGATATAAAGAGGCATGGTCCCTTTAGTTCTCAGCTGAGGTTTTCCCCTAGGCCCTGGGGTCTGAGTTCTGAAGGGAGGGCAGGCTATAGAGTTGGGCTCCACCTCCTTCCTCCTAGGGAAGATACACCCCATGGGGAGTTATCTTCTGCATTTGAATTACTCCTTTGTCTCTCTGACTCTGTTAACTCCACCCCTGCCTGGGTCAGAGCACTGCAAACTGAAAATGGCTGAGGATTTCTCCAGTGAGCCACTCAGGTTGAAAGACAGAAAAAGGGACAGAAAGTCCCTTTTCAGAGCGAGTCTATGCCCCCCCCCCCAGTTTTGCCTGTTGGCCAGAGACAGCAGCTGGTCTCCTGGGCTCCCTTTCCCAGGGCACAGGCATTTTCTGTCCCTGTAAGGTCAGTCATCCCTAAAAGCCTCTGTATATTTATTTTTCTGTTGGCCCCACCTCCTGTCCACTGCGAGTGACCTCAGGGTACTTTGCTGCTTGTTAGTGGTCTGCCTATGTTTGTAGCTGTATTCAGCATTTCACATTTGTTCATTAAAACTCCAGTTGGAACTAGGCTGAACTCTATTCCCTTGCTCCAGGACTGCTGCTTTCTTCCACAGAGAGTTCTTGCAGCTCAGCCTGCCATGGGGGAGGCAGCTCCCAGTGTGGTTCTGCAGTTTTTACTTACAGCTTTTATGCCGTGCTCTCAGCCATTCCAGCCGTTCCAGGTTGGTGTATGATGTGTGGACAGTCATGGTTTTCCCCAGCAGTTGTTCCAGATTATTTACTGGTTGTTCCTGGTTGTTTATTAGTTGCTCTAGGAGACTTATCTATATCTTTTCTTTTCTGTCTGCAGAACTGGAATAGCACGTGTAGATCCTTCCCTCCATCTCACACCTCTGCCTCCTCACTCCAGTTGCTCAGAAGGGGCCTATATTCAATGTCAACTTTATTCAACTAGCCTCTGTGCTTTTCTTAACCTCCCCAGCAGGTGGCGCCTGTCAGCCTGTCACTCCTGACTGGTGTAAAGAGGCAAACACAAAGCAATTAATGTCATATTAAAGTCAGTGATTCGTTGAGCTAAAAGTATAGATGATTACAAAGAGGTATCTCTGAAATACTTCTACATCTGAATAATGCTCTGAGCTATTCTGATTCCAGTGAGAGCAAGAAATGGATTTAAAGTACCACAGGAGGGAGGGAGGCCTGATATGAGGAAGAATGTACAGTTTTGGAGAGAGGGCTGGTGACACTGCAAGGCACTGACAAACCAGGTGGATCCTGACCTGCTGAAAGGAATAGGAGCTTCCTTTCAAGGACATTTCAAGGACACAGTTGTTCTGTGATAGCTTCCCCTGGTCTGGTTCTGTCCTACCCTGGTCTGGAGGGAGGACAGAGGGTCTTCGGGTTCCCTGGGTCCTGTGTGTGTGCAGAGGCTGCAGCGGTGGTGGGACATGGGCAAGGAAGGGCCCAGGAGGAGGCACTGAGGCAGCTGAACCCACTGGTCACAGCTCTGCAGAGACACTGACTCAGGAAGACTGATCGGCGCCCTCTCTAGGACTCTTTAGTGAAGTGCACTCTGGGTGGCAGGGACAGTGATTGCTCAACAAATAGTCCATTGCTCCCCCTCATTTTCTAATCCCTGTCAGTTAGGCAGGGCCTTATGACTAGTTCTGGCCAAAGAAATATGAGCAGAGATTATGTTACTTCTGGAGGAGGGACGTGAAAGCTTCCGGTGCAATCCGCTGGCTGAGGGTGCTGTGAGGGTGCTGTGGGTTCCATGTGGTGCAGCTACGAGATGGAGAAGCCTCGATCCATGTGTGACAGAAACTCTCATCCCACTGTCTCTCACGGGACATGTAGTGTGGCAGTTCTAAGCCACTGCTTTTTGTAATTGCTTGTTACCACAGCATATCCTAGCCCATCCTGACTAATGCACTGCCTAGAAGGAAAGGGAAAGGAAAGCAACCACCATTTTTGTATGAGTTCTCTTATGCTGTGTAATTCCAAATCTTAGTTTAGACTTAAAATAATAACATTTATTATTTCACAGCTCCTGTTGGTTGGAAGTCCAGTGTGATTTAGCTGTGTATGTTTTGTAATTTCCAGCACATGTGAACTTCTGTGATTATCTTTTATTGATTCTACACAAATTGCATTACAGTGGGAGAATAAAGATACTGACTCTTTTCTACTGACTGAAATTTGCTTTATGGCCTAGTATGTAGCCAAGTTTTATAAATGTTCCATATGTACGTGAAAATGATATGCATTGTCTAATTGTTGGTGTTTGGTTTAGTACATATCAAATCAAATTAGTGAAATCTTCTTTCTCTTTGCTAAGATTTGTCAGTATGCTCTTTCAATTACTGAGAGATTAGTATTATAGTCTCCTACTATGAAAGTGGATTTGTCTTCTTCTCTTTGCAACTCTCTCAATTTTGTATTATGTGTTATAATGTTATCTGTTATTGAAAGCATTTTTATACATTGCCAGTATATTTAGAATTGTTGCATCTTCTTAATAAAATGAACCCTTTTATCAATATGTAGTGACCCCTTTCTCCCAATAATGTCTCTTGTAAACACTAGGTAGTTTGAATTGAATTTTCTACTCAGTGTGTTCATTTCCATTATTTAACAGCTAAGGTATTTTCCCATTTCAGCTATTGAGATTTCTAACACATAAGGCATTTTCAAATGTCTTTCTATTTGCTCTCTTTTGTCTCTGTGTTCCTCTTTTCTTCTTTCCTGCATGTGAAGATTAAATTTTTTGTTCTTTTCTTCTCGACTTTTTTGGGAATTCATATACCTTATTTCTATTCATTTAGAGATTTGACTTACAATTTTAACATATATACCTAATTCAAAGTCCAAATCAATCTCTACCCACTTCCTGAATTTAAGAAGACCTTAGAGCACTTTCACTCTTCTCCTCTCCCTCTTGTCTTACATATTCTTATTATCCAATATTTTAGTTCTATAGTTTCACTATCCAAATTATACATTGTTATTATTTTTATGCAATCAGTATTTATTCAGCTTCTTGTTTTTCAAATTTCCCCTCTGTGATCATTCTTCTTCCTTACAAAGAAGTCCTTTAGTGATGATCCATTGGTGGTAAATGTTCTCAGTTTTAATTTCACTGGAAAAGTCTTAATTTTGCCCTTGTTCTTGAATGAGAGTTTAGATGGGTGTACAGTTCAAAATTGACAATTATTTTCTCAAAAACATTTGAAGTTATAAATTTTTCAAGCATTGTTTTGTGGTCAGAGTGTGAGGGGAGACTTCCTGAATCAGTTCAAGTGCCCCTTGTCTGGAGGTTTCCAAAGAACTTTTTTCATTCCTGTAATCCTTCCTGCCCGAAACCTCCAACACTTGGGGCTGAAGCAGCCATTGCTTCAGGCAGAAGCTAGAATCCAACTGAGAATGTGGAACTCAGTGTTCGTCATTTGACTTCTAAAATAGGCAAATGCTATATTTTATTGATAGAAAAAAAGAGTTGTGTGTTCCAAAACCAAAGATTGCAGACTCAGAGAATAGCGTTCTTTCAAAAAATCATGAGCTATAAAGATGCCAGGTAGGCATGAGAGTCATTTTGCACCAAAATGAATTTTTTCTCAATTCCTGGAATTAAGTAAGCATTAAAGAAATGCATTAAGGATGAGACTCTGAGTGAAACTTGAGAGGGCCTCAATCCTGCCCTTCCCTGAGGCCTCAACAGAGAGGCCTATGGGCCAGGAGTGGGGAGCTAGCCAGGTGAGAGAAACCCCAGGTTTGTGAGGGGGTATACAAATCAGAGGGGCCTTGGGTCTACAGTTGATCTGGGAGGGCAGTGCTTCCTCCTCAGGAGTCCTGCTGAGTAGAAATTGGGGTGTAGAGTGTTTAGGCAGAACAGGGGTCACTGGATTGCTAGAGTTCACTCAACCTGTGCACGATATTGGGGAGATTCAGCAGTTCTCATGGGCTCCTATAGGGGAAACCAAGTGCTGAGAGGGGCTGAGGTCAGAACTGGGGGGCTGAGCGTGCACTACAGCAGGCTGCGGCAGGGACTGTGGACATCAGCAGCAGTTGCCCACGCTGGTCCAAGACAAGCAGAACAAATCACATATGTCCCAAGTGCAGCTGATTCAGAGGTACCCCAAACAGAACAAAATTCCCTGGCACAGGCCCACATGGTCCATAGAGGAGAGCAGAAAGATGGGAAGACCTTCTCCCAGCTCCATGAGGACATGAGGGAAAGAAGAGGAGCAAAGAGGATGGGAGATTGGAGATGACAGGAAAGGTCTTCCCTGAAAAGAACAGTTGTGGTGATCTAGCAGTTGGCTTCTCTGGGCTTGATGGTGTTTAAGCTCACTCTTTCACATTTTCATCCATGTTCCCTGGAGACCCCTCCTCTCCCATGCTGGGGATCACTTACCTGCCTTGTCATAGGTAATGTACTTTCAGAATGGCCATTTATGTCTTTCTTTTTGACTCCTGGTTCTTGGCTGATCCACTTCCACACAGACTCTCTATTGGCGTTTTCTTGCCCCTCCAGATGCTGTTGAGAAAGTTCTTTTAAGAAGGTCCTCCATCTAGTTCACGAAAAACATGTACACATCACACATCAGGAGCGATGCAATTTCTTCCCTGTTGCCGCTACTTGGTCACCATAGGCTGTTTTATGAGCATCTCCCCTTTGGGTTTCTGAGGTGTGAGTCAAAATCTGTCTGCTACATCCCTAAGCTGCAGAACACACACATCTAGTTCTCTGAATGGTCCATTGAAGTCCTCTCACCAGGCATAAGAAGAGGAAAATGGCCCCCATGGCTGTGAGGTGCTCACAGAACTGCTCTCTCCAAAGATATTTCTTCCTCTTAATCTCCAAATCCTAGCCTTTTTATACTTTCAGTATGGTTGAGGGCATAAGAGTTGCAAAACCAGTTTTCAGAACCTCCTTTGCAATTCAGCACATGCAAGCTATTTGCCTAAGATGATAACATCTTCAAGCGCTATGGAACTTGTGAAGGATTTGATGATGTGTGTTCAGGGTAGACTGAGATGAAATCAACTGGTGCAGGCAGGACATAGGAGTGGTAGAGAGAGATGAGAGACTCTGGCTGCCTTCCTTTCCCTAAAACTAGGATTCTGTATCATTTTCCATTTCTATAACTTTAGGTAAACTCTTTCAGCTCTCAGCCTCAGAGCGTTTCTCAGCCTCACTTCTATGGCTCAGATATGCTCTGCCTTCCCAACAGGTTAGTCTGGAACTAAGTGAGATAATGGATGAGTAATGTGCTCTACCAATGCAATAGTTCTTTTGTCCCCTGCTACCCCAGAGCCTGTGCCTCACCCAGAGATCCTTGCCAAGCCACCATCCATGACCACAAGCTGATGCAATGTCACCCTGGGATGCACAGCCGCAGGGGCCAGAGAGGACTTGAATGTGACCTGGGAGAGCAAGGACCTCCCTGGAGGGCTGGAGCTGAGAGGGACATGGGGACCTGTCACCAGCACCTCCACCCTGGCTGTGAGCCTGCCCCTGAGCCAGCCCACTGCCAGCATCACCTGTGGGGTCAGCAACTCCATGGACCAGAAAAATGCCACCTTAGACCTGGGGAGAGTCTGTTGGACTCAAGAAAGTGTCCAGCAAGGTAAGGATACCAAGCACTGGGGAACCCTCCTTTCCCAGGAGATTGGGTATGTGTGGGTATTAACCATGTGATATCCCAACCTTTCCACCCCCAGGGACAAAACTAGGTGGGGAGGCCCAGGGACATGAAGGTTGGCATGTGCCCAGCACACTAATGGGAGGTGGACGGGGAGTATCAGGGCTTTTAAGGAGAGAAAAGAACAGCCATGCCAGGAACAATGTTTACCTCTTCTCTGCTCTCAATTCCACTTGAAGGGCCAAACTCAAGTTTATCATGAGTGACTGTAAGAGAGAAACTAGTATCAGAGGAGGAAGCCAGAGGGAGGATGCTTTTGACTTATTAGAGGACAACTTTCTATGGTCAGCATCATCCAAAAATGGAACAGACTGCTTGGGGACACAGTGAGTTCCCTGTTGCTGGCAGGGTGAAAGCACAGGCACAGTCATTTGTAGGGGTTGTTAGAAAGCACAGGATGGGCTGGGCCTCCATGGTGAGCTTCTTCCAACACGGACACTCTTGGACTTGGGAAACTCTCTTTGGCAACATCACCTAGGATCACTCCGAGCCCCAGAGTCCTGGATTCCCGGAGCCATCAAGTGGACAGCAGTCCCGGGGCTGAGCCCACTGCAGGGAGCACTGCTGGCCCCACTGCCCACCAGCCAGCAGGTTTTCACTCCCTGCTCTGCTTCTCACCCAACAGGGACCACAACCGTGTTCTTACTCACATTACCGTGGACGATGCTGGCAAAAGGCTTTCTCCTTCTCAGGCTCCTTGGAAAGCTGGGAGTCCAGCTGGCCAAGAAAAAGCTTCCAGCAGAAAAAGAAGGGAAACAAGAGGTGCCCAAGCAGCCTCTATGACCAGATTGGGACTTCATTTTCTTTCCTGTGTTTTGTCAGGTATCCAAATCATAAATGAATGCTTTCTATCTTCTGCCAAGTTTTGAAACATGTTTTTTTTAGCACAGAAAAGATCTATCTTCAATGGTTTAAAAAAATTCACCGGTAATAGGATTTGATCTTATGCCCCTGAAGGACTAAATACTTGTATATGTTTTTCAATAATCTCTGTGTTGGTTTCTTGAAGATTAGACACACACATATAAATGAATTGTGGAATTTACATTTTTCCAGAAACTGTCATGAGATTTTTAAATGAATAGACTTTAATTACACATTATATTCTGTTAGAGTTTTGTTGGATTTGTGGGATTTTTAAATTTTATTTGACTTTTCTTAAATATCAGAGGATCTCACTGAAAGGCTAAGTGATAAGTTAATAAAGAATCTAACTGTGAGAGCTATAGGATCCCAAGATGCAGTTCACAGCTTTTCTCTTTGGGTCTGTTGGTAAAAGCAGTTTGGGGGTTCAGCTGGTTGCATGCAGTGTATTGAGGGGTTGACTTCTCCCTCCATTCCCTCTACCAAGGACTTGAAACTGAGGGATATAAGGGGCCTTTATTTTAAAAATTCACAGCAGAGGTATATAGGATAATTAAATAGAGATTCCAGCTCACAAACCAAGGCAAGACTTAATCTCACCGAAGAACATGACTAGTTAAAAAAAAAAAGTCCAATCAGAAGAAGGGTTGAATGAAATGGAACATAAATAATGTTGAATTACAGAGACAAATGAAGTGCTCTCCCAGGGTGGCAGGAGAACCCATTCCCCAGGCACGTCAATCCCTCCATGGAAATGGAGAGCTCAGACTCTCCAAGGCAGGTGTGGATCCGCACCAGAAGCAGCTGCTCACCTGTCCTGACTCCTGCTCCCCAGGCAGCCCCACTGATACCCAGGCTTCCCACATGGTCTGTCTTTGGGAAGATGATGCATTGGCCAGGCTACAGGAATATCCAGTCCAGTTGACAAGTGTTCTTCTTACTGTAAATTAAGAAATAATGCATGTCTGGTTTTGTCTATCAGTGTCTTAGGAGACTTGTTAGCAAGATTGTGCATCCCCAAGTGAAGTCAATTCTGGGCCATGAATGAGAAGGAGATTCTGAGCTCTGAGGGTCAGTTTCTGAAACACAGTGAATGCATCAAAATGATGCCATTCTGTGGGGCTGCATCATTCATTCATACAAAATGTACTGGGCTATGCACCAAGGACACACTGCGGTCTCTTGAGAGACAAATTCTCAGACTCTCCTGTCAATGTATGTCTTCATTTGAATTTTATGAAGATTCCATACAAACCAAAAGTTTCAGTTCTCAACCCCTGATCATGCATCAACTCACCAATTAAGTTATTTAAAAAATACAGATGCCCAGTTTGTTGGTGGAGATCCAGGCATCTGTGTTTTTCAAAGGCCTACAGGTGATCTAAGAAACATCAGGGTTGTGAGCAATTCATAGTGTTGTCCATTGGACCATTTATACCAAAATTTTCACTTCGACTTTTCTACCTAAACAGTTCAAGAGATGTTTAGGAATGATTTCAGTAGAGAGCCTGAACGCAATACAACACAATAGAAAGTGAAAGAGGAAACATGAGAATAAATACTTTAACTGGTTCCCAAGATGATAAACTTCCTGTTGACATATATGTGGCTTAATCTTCCAGAAACAGAGGTATGATCCTGTTACTGCATGGCTCAAACAATGTAATAAATAATCTTTTTTATCCTAATAAGAGTTATAAAAAAAATGTGATAATACAGAAAAAGAGGTAGACCTCAGAAAATAACCACTGCTACCTGTTTGGTGTATCAACTTCTAAATCTCCTTTATGCCCACATAAAAATATGCATATATATATATATTTAATAATACCATGGCAATACTATATATGCTGCTTGATAGCCCAATTAATAATCCATGGGAGTCTCCTCATTTAAATATATACAGTGTACCCCATCCTTTTTATTAACCTAAATTATATTCTGACAACAGGATGGACCATAATTTATTTAACCAGTATAATGTAGTGGGCAAGAGCATGAGTTTTATAATCCAAGGTTTGAATCCTGCCTCTGTCATCTATTAGCTATGTGACCTTGGGCAAGTTCACTAGCTGATCAGTGTTGTGCTTCCTGGGAATAATAATGATTCCTACATACTAGAATTTGCAGCTTACTCTTTGGGTCCTCACTTTCTTCCCCACAGTATTCAACAGCTCAGACTAAATGCACCCTGCCTCACATCCCAGTGATGACTGCTGTGGAGAAAAGTAGAGCAAGGAAGATGGTCACAGGGGGCTGCAGTTTTAAATAAGAGATTACAGTAGGCCTCAGTGAGAAGATAATGTTTGCACAAAGACCTGAACAAGGAGAGGAAAGGAGACATGCAGAAACCTGGAGGAAGAGAACTCTAGGAGAAGCAAAGGTCCTGAGGCTAGAGCAGCCTGATGGTTTCAGGAATAGCACAAAGGCCAGTGTGGCTAGACTGGACTAAGGCAGGAGGGAAGTGTGGGCAATGAGGTCAGATGGTGCAGGGCCTGAGGGTCCTATAAGGTGGGTGTTCATTCCAAATAAAATGTGGGCCACATGGGAGTGTTGAGCTAAGGAGTGACTTGAGGCAACTTACATTTTGAAAGGATCATTCCAGATGCTATTTAGAGGGTAAAAACAGAAGCAGAGAGGCTGTGAGGCCATTGCAGTAGTCTAGGAATGGGATGATGGAGGTGAGGAAAAGGTAGTTATAGAATGAACATATATATTGACTAAATAAATATATATGAATAAATATAGAATGAAAACATATCAGTATTTGCTGAAAGAGTGTGGGGTTTGAGAATAGTAAACATATTTATAACCACGAGACAGTATGATATCTGGATTAGTTTTTGTTTTGGTTTGCTAAAGCTGCCAGAATCCAATATACCAGAAATGGATTGGCTTTTACCATGGGGGGTTATTTTTCACAAATTTACATTTCTGAGGCCATGAAAATGTTCCAGTTAAGGCATCAACAAGATGGTGACTTCTCTGAAGAAAGCCTGATGGCCTCTGGCATTCATCTGTCACACGGGAAGGCACATGGCTGGCTCTGCTGATCCTTCTCTCCTGGGTTTAGCTTCTGGTATCAGGGGCTTTGTCCAAAATGTCTCTGGGCTTCTGGTTTCAAAATGGCCGTCTTCATTTCTGTGGGTTCTTCTTGCTTCCCCCATGGCATTTTCTTACTCTCTCAGCTTCTCTCTACTCTTTCCAAAATGTCTCTGCCTTTTATCATCTCATAGAGGAGTCCTGCAAGAGGATTAAGACGCACCTTGAATGGGTAGGTTCACATCTCCATGGAAGTATTTGAATCAGTATGTCCCACCCACAATAGCCTGCCCCCACAATATTGGTTTAAAAGAACGTGGGCTTTTCTGAAGTACATAACAGATCCAAACCAGCACAGTTTTATAATGCTTCCAAAACAAATTACCTCAAATTTAGGTTAATACAATACAAAAATATTATCTTCTCTTTCTATAGGTCATATGTGCTATATGTCTCACTGGACTAAAATCAAGTTATTGGTAGGTTCATTCCTTTCTGGAGGTGCTAGGGAAGAATCTGTCTCCAGCTTATTTGCATTGTTTCCAGAATTCAGTTCTGTACAGTTGTAGGACTGAAGTCCTTATTTTCTCACTAGCTGTAAACAAAGGTCCTCTCCCAGCTTCTAGAGTCTACTGCATTCCTTGGCTTGTAGCACACTTCCTCCAAATTTGGAGCTAGCGACAGTGGTCAGATGCTTCTCTGACTTAACTCTTCTGCCTCGTGTTAAGGTCTTTAATGATTGGATTGGGCTCCCCCAGATAACCCAGGATCATCTCCTCATCTCAAAATGTTTAACTATAGTCACATTGGCAAAGTGTGTTTTGCCTAATAAGACAACATATTCACAGGCTCTGTGGATTATTATTCTGCCTACCACATCATCAGAGAGGGAATGAGTATAGATGGTGAAGAGAGATGCTCTAAGAACTGAGACCTGGGATGTTCCAGAGTTTATAGGTAGGAGAGCTGGGAAAGAAACCAGTAAAGGAAACTAAGGAGCAGCCACTGAGGAGGCAAAAGAACTGAATGTGAGGTAAAGACTGTTTCAAGAAAGGAATGACCAATATGTCAACTGCTGCTGAGACATCAAGGGAGATGAGGACTGGTAATTAACCATTGAATTTAGCAACATACAGGTCCCTAATTACTTGGCAAAAGCAGTTGCAATGGAGTAGTGGGGGCAATTCAAAAAAGAAAGGGGCTTCTCCAAAGCTATGCAAATACCCAACACACATATGAAAAGATGTTCAATATCATTTGTCACTAGGGAAATGAATATCAAAACTAGAGATACTATTTCACATCCACCAGCATTGCTATAATTGTTTTTAAGAATAATAAAAAATGGTGAGAACATGAAGAAATTGGACCTCTACAGATTGCCGTGAGAATGTAAAATGCTACAACCACTGTGGAAAACTTTGGCACTTCCTCAAAAGGTTAAACACAGAGTTACAATATGACGTAAGAATTTTACTCCTAGGTATATACCCAAGAGAATTGAAAATACACATTCACACAAAAACATATACACAAATGTTCATAGCAGCATTATTCATAAGAGCCAAAAAGTATGAACAACACAAATGTCCATTAACCGATGAATGGATTTTTAATAAGTGATATATCCATACAATGGAATATTATTCTGCTATAACAAGAAATGAAGCACTAATACATGCTACAATATGGATGAAACTTGAAAATATTTCTGCTAAGTGAGAAATAAAACAGACACAAATAGCCACATATTGTATGATTCCGTGTATGTGAAATGTCCAAAATAGGCAAATCCAAAGAGACAGAAAGGTTAGTGTTTGCCAAGGACTGGGGAGAAGGGGTAATGGGGAATGGCTGCTAATGTGTAAGGAATTTCTTTTGAGGTGATGAAAATGTTCTAGAAATAGGTAGTGGTAATGATTGCACAAGTTTGTAAATATACTAAAAACCACTGAATTGTGGACTTTAAAATAGTGAATTTTGTCCTATGTGAGTTATATTTTAAAAGAGAAAGGAAAAAGGGGGTTGGAAACAGAAAATATAGAACATTCAAATAATTTTTCTACAAAGCAGAGAAGAAAAAATGGGTGAGTTCCTAGACAATTTTAATGACAGAAATTAGAGCATGCTATTATGCAGATAAAAATAACCCAGTGAAGGTATATTTGTTTTTTTTTAAATAATGCAGGGAAGTATCTGTGGAGTGATGTCACTGAGTAGGCAAGTTGGGATAGAATTGTTCTCGAGAGGAGCGCAGGACAATAGGAGAAAAAACTGGTCACAGTCACATGGACAAAGGCAGAACGAATAGGTTCAGATGCAGGGAACAGGGTAAGTGTGGTAAAGGAGCTGGTGGAACTTCTCTGATTGCTTCTATATGCTCAGTATAATAAGAGGCAAAGTAATCTGCTGGGAATGACAGTGGGGAAGGGTCATTGAGGTTTAAGGAGAGCAGGAGAGGGAATGGACTACAGATTCTTATCCAGATTGCAGCTTAGAGCTCAGGGCCTGAATGCGGTCATGAATTTGAAGTCAGCATGACATCACTTTTTCCAGCCATGTTGCATTATCTAAGGGAATGTGGCTGGCCCACAGGTATATCTGGAACCAGGAACTCAAGTGCCCTTCAGATATTCTCTTCCTTCTCATCTTGGTGAGTCTATTTCACTATTTCCCTCTGCAGACAAGCTGCCCTGCTTCTCAGGTGTATGTAGTATGAAGTGTGGCCACCAAAAAATTGTCAGTTTTATATCTTAAGGCCCAGGCAACAAAAGAGGGTTGGCCTTTCCTTTCTTAGTTTCCAGATTCCTGGCTAACGACTCTGATTGGCCTGGCTAAAATACAGTGCCTAAGCCCAGACTTAGTGCCTTTGGAATTCAGCAATTTCCTCAGAATGGTTGGTGGGAAAACAGGTGGAAAAAGACAGAAAAGGCAGTAGGAAAGATGATTAAATCGTCCAGGCATGAATGATAAAATGAAGGCTAAGGAAAAAGGGGGGTACTGGGGGGAAGGGGGGGTGAGAGGAAGGTAGCACGTGGTTTGAGGTGCAGGACAGGAATAAAAGGACGGTGGGATACAAGAAACTTTACGAAAGAATACCCAATGCAACATGATGACTGGTTTGGTGTCTGGGATGAGGGAGAATGTGTCAAAATTGGTGAAATTATCTTCTGTGACCCCCATAGTGCTTTGCAAAGTAGAGCGGACAGATGTGGGCCCAAACCATGCCTCCCCCACTTACTACTCAAGAGAACATGCATTAGGTACTTACATCTCTGAATTTTAGTTTCCTTCATCTGTAAAATGGGGATCTCTGCCTCACAGAATTGTTGAAGGTCTACATGAAAGGCTCAGGTAAACCATATTGATGATATTATGAATAATAATGAATAGGGGTTTGAGGGTGAGGGTGCTGACATTCAGAACACACCTTGCCTGGAGAAGGAAGAAACCTGGAAACAGACCCAAGAGGGAGAAGAGTCATCTCCTCTCTGATGCCTCATCTGCACCAGAGTGCTGAGTACATCATTCCACATCTCCTGCCCAACCAAGTTCCGTTCTCCACTTAATGGAAAATTCCTC
This sequence comes from Choloepus didactylus, assembly GCF_015220235.1. Lineage (NCBI taxonomy): Eukaryota > Metazoa > Chordata > Mammalia > Pilosa > Megalonychidae > Choloepus > Choloepus didactylus. The sequence goes on from NC_051308.1 coordinate 108,178,973, forward strand.
TTGTAACCAGTCACCACTGTGCACCCCATCCAGGATGGGGTACCCTGACTGGCAAGGCCAGGGCCCTTGGGAGCAAATAGAGCACTTTGCTTGAGTGAAAGAAGAGAAACAAGCAGAGGATATTCCCAGGAGTCCAAGGTCTTTGGTGACCATGTGGTGAAGGAGTAAGACATGAACTTTGGAATCAACCAGTGTTGGATTTAAGACATTGTCCTGCCAACAACTACTTTAGGGCTCCACTCTCCTCACCTACAAAATGGTGATAATCATAACTATCCTAGGGGGAGGGTGTTCTTATAAGAATTAGAAAAAATAATATTTACAGAGTACCTGGGATAAATTTGGACCATTGTAGGCTCAGAAAGTCTGGTTCTTTTCCTTGTTTTCTTTCTGCTCTTGGTGGGACAGAAAGGGCCACTGAGTGGTCACATGTCACCTGCTCCTGGGCATTGATGTCCAGCCACAACTGGTCATCTGGAAAGTTGGGTGAGGACAGGGCATCTCTCCCTCAGCTATCTGCTCAGACTGACGGGAAAGAGGTCAGAGGCAGGGCTCTGTTATGCATCCTCCCTCTCCATCATCTGTCCAGTCATCCAACAGCCTGCTAGCAATGCCTCAGAATGCTCAAGCCCTTAACAGGAACCCCATTCAGACCTTTGCTTTCTTAGGTCAAAGATAAGGTAGTTGGTGGAGACCCAAGACACCCAGGTATCTAGGCCACCAGAAAACTCACAGCAGCTCAGAGCACCTGAGTCAGCCCATCTCTGAAACAAGAGCTCAGGTCCAAGACAGAGGCAGAGGCTGCAAGGAGATGAGGACCCCCCAGCAGGGGGAAGCACCCACACACCCAGGTGCAGGCTGCAGCAGGTCCTCAAGCAATAGGAGACTGGAGGTGAAATGGGGAAGTCCCCACCTCAGACCTCAGGACCAGGTGGTGACATGGGACATCATCACATCCCTCCCTGTCTCTCAGTGGAGCCACCAGAGGGACCATCAGTAGCTTCTGTGTTCTGGGTCTCCCTCTGCTATGGCCCCAAGGGAGTGGGAGGGAGGGTGGCCCAGACCCTTCACAGATGGAGGTGTTGTCTCCTTGGCTGTGGCCTCCCACAGTCGCAACACCCTCCAGGTTAAGTCCAGAAAGTAGACTCATGACTCTAATCCAGGGCAGATGGTAGCAGAACCTTAAATGATGTCCAAGGTATTCAGGAAGATCATCAGAAGCAGAAGAGATCATTTCCAAACTATGAAGTCGAGACAGGCTCCATGGAAAAGGTGGTTTGGAAGGGCCTTTAGGCAGGATTCATTGAATTTCAACAGGCAGGGGTGGGAGTAAGGAGCAGGGAACACAAACCATCATTCCAGAACCACATTCAGGAAATGGTTGTTTCTAAACACCAGCCCCCTGGGGTTGCCAGCAGCCCATTGCAGGCAGGGGGACACTAGGCAAGAAGGGTCAGAGGGAGGCTGGGGTCTGTTCCAGAGGGTCTTGTGTGTCATTCTATGTGATGAACTTTATCTCAGATTCAGGGAAGGAGTTGTGCAGGATGGAAGGGGGCAGGGTTTCAAATAATGCTGTGACTCCATCAGATCACTCCAGCAGCAAGTGGAGGATGAGTCAGAGGGTGAGGCTACACACAGGGTACACATGCATTCATTTATTCAGTGAAACACTAGGTGCAAGCAAACTTTGGCCAGAAGCTGTGCTTGACATGGGAATACACAGCAGAAAAGGAAATAGCCCCTGCCATCGGGTGATCCAGTCTATGGAGGAGACTAACAGACAAACCCATCATTAGGACTCAGCTCAGGAGTGAAAAAAGGTGGCCCAGAGCAGGACTCGAGGCCCCAAGTGTGAGGAGGTCATGGACAGCCTGAGGGTGGATGAGCTGTACCATTTGCAGGGCCTGGTGCAAAAGGAAAAAGGCAGACGAGCATCTAAACCCTGAACCTGGCAGGGACTCACTGAAGGCCGGACTGCCATAGACACAGACCAATGGCACAATCAGGTTTGCTTTTCAAAAAGTCCATTCTGGGCGCACATGGATGATGGATGGGGTGGGGGCAAGATGAAAGATAGGGAGAGCTGTTGGAAGAGGCAGAAGCAATAGAGAGGAGGGGATGGATGTGAGAGACATTTAAAAGCAGAAATGATGTGGATGTGCCTCCTAGATCCCATATGGGGTGACCAGGTGGGAGGTGGTACTTAATAATTGTGATGGGAGCAAAGCCCTGAACCCCTCAGACCTCAGTGCTCTCTGAGCTCTGAGCCCCCTCCTCTCTGGCAGGTAGCACTCACCAGGGGCACAGACTCTCCCCAGGCCTAAGGTGGCATTTTTCTGGTCCACGGAGTTGCTGGCCCCACAGGTGATGCTGGCAGTGGGCTGGCTCAGGGGCAGGCTCACAGCCAGGGTGGAGGTGCTGGTGACAGGTCCCCGTGTCCCTCTCAGCTCCAGCCCTCCAGGGAGGTCCTTGCTCTCCCAGGACACATTCAAGTCCTCTGTGGCCCCTGTGGCTGTGCATTCCAGGGTGACATTGCACCAGCTTGTGGTGATAGATGGTGGGTTGGCCAGGATCTAGGGGTGGGACACAGGCTCTGGAATAGGAGCGGAAAAAGAATGGAACAATGCTTCCCATTTGTGGGACACATTACATATCAGACTTTCATATCCATTAACTCATTGAGCCCCCAGCACCAACCTTTAAGGAAGATGGGGGCATTTTACAGATAAAAGAACTGTGACTCAACAAGGTAACACAATTTGCACAAAGCTAAACAGTAGAGAAGGGAGCCACTGAGTTAGACTTTACAGGATTTCACTAGATTGAGCATGATGTAAAAATCTCCCACAAGAAAATAAAGGCTAGACATTAGATACCACCCACCTCCCCACAACTTAGTATTTCTAAGAAATTAAGAGAAAATATAGTCCGAAGGCTGGTGTCTAGATGGAATCCTGCAAAGGGGCCACAAGTGAGAGATACTCCGAGGGGGAAAGGAAGGCAGTAAGCCATGGGATTGGAGTGAGGTGGGGTGTCACTTACTATTCACAGTGAGGCTGAAAACATGGTTAAATTCTCTTCCTCCAGTGAGGCTGCCTTTAGCCCGGACTGCCCACTGTCCTTGAAGGCCAGTTTCTCAATCCTCAAGGATGTCATGTTGGGCACATGAGCCCTCTGCTTGTACCTGAGCTGGAGACTGACACAGATTGGAGGGTCTGCCCCACGTCTAACACACAATATTACTCTACAGTCTGAACTCAGGACTGAAGCCCAACAAGATCTCCAGCTCAGCTCATGGCATTGTGTTCCCATGAAACAAGACAGAACCTCCTCAGATCTGCTTCAGAAAACTGTGGCCTTCAGAATCCCATGCTCCAAAACCAAGAGCTCCAGAACTTTTGGTCCCAATGGCCCAGATGCCTAGGACATTGGGAAACAGGAAACATGAGTGTTTTCTCATCAAGAACAAATGAGAGAATCACAGAACCCATCTTTTTTATGAAATCCATCTGATATACACCCTTGATTCTAGGAAAGCAGACTAGTACAATGAATTTGAAGCAAATCTGGGATCAAATCCTGGTACTAGGGTAGTGTAACTTTGAGCAGGGTGCTTAAACTTGCTAATGCCACTGTCTTTACAGGCCTCACGACAGTATGAATTAAATGAGACAAAGTGTCCCAAGCATCTCACACAGCTTCTGGCACATGCTACCTGCACGGCTGTAGGAGGCACCTCCTGAAATGGCTCCCAAGGATGGCTGCCTCCTCACAGTCACCCCCTTGCGTGATTCCCTCCCAGAGTGTGGGATCCGCCTAATGACTTGCTCCTGATAAATAGAATACAACAAAAGTGATGGGGGGGGTCACTTCAAACTGGATTATAAAGGGCTGTGACATCTGTCCTGCTTGCACTCTCTCTTTCACCCTCTTTCTCCTTCACTCTCTCTCTTGCTCGTGCTGAGGAAGCCAGCTGTCGTGTTGGGAAGTGTCCTATGGAGAAGCCCACATGGCAAGGCACCGAGGGCAGCCGCCAGCCAACAGCCAGCGAAGAACAGAGGCTCTCAGTCTGACAGCCCACGAGGAGCTGAATCTTGCCGAAAATCATGTGAGTGAGCCTGGAAGCTGGACCTTCCCTGTTTTAAGGGACTTTGGAAAGGAGAAGAAACAGGTGCTTGTGCTTGATTTATGAGTCTCTTGAACAGGAAGTCCAAAGGCTAATTATCATCTACTGTTGAACTCAGTCTCCAACTCCTCCTATTTTTACACTCCATAATTTATCAAATACAGACTGGCAAACAAAATCCAAAACCACTTCCGTTCTCTTATATACACCTGACTCTTTCCCATATCTATAAATGCACTCATGCAGCTCTCCTGGTAATTTCTAAGCACAGTGATAAGCTGTGGCTGGGGTGGGTCAGCACTCAGGGATGCCAGGGCTCTAGGTCAGCCTTCACCATCTCCCCACCTTCCCTCCACTCTAAGAGGGCTCTAAACTTTCCAGCACCACGTTCTCACAAAGCCACATGCAGAGGCAGGAGCCAGCAGGCAGCAGGGGGCAGAAGTTATTCCTCATCCTTCTTCCTGTTGTTAGAAGGGAATTCCTTCTCAGAAGCCCCCAGTAGACTTTTTCTTACATATCATTGGCCACGATAGGGTCACATGACTACCAGAGGATCAGGGGATGCCCCCCCATCCCTGATATAGGGTATCCCTACCTGACACCTGGAAGTGAGGATTCTGTTAGTAAAAGGAGGGGGACTTTGATGGAAGAAATGTTTTTTTCTTTTCCATTCCTTTTACCTCTTTCTTTGGACACTAGTTACCCTTATGTTTAATCTCTATTGTCCTTTCATATTGGTCTTCTTTGTTCTAATTGTTTCTCTCTTGTTCTCTATATTATTTTCTCATCCTGTCTTCCACATCGATATGGTTTCCTATTTTGTCGATTCCATTATTTGCATTTTCAAATTCTGCAAAAGGATTACTTTTCCTCTCAATTATTTAGCCCTTCCCCACCCCTGTAATCATGTTCTGTTATCTTATCAGTTAATCTTCCATGTCTGGTTTCATCTGTCTTTTGCAAACTTATTCCTTTCCTTTATTTCATCAGCGCAAATGTGTGTGTATGCCTCACACTAGATTTTTCTGCTTTCCATCTTTGACTGGAGTCTTTCTATTTGGTTCTGCTATTTGCTTCAAAAAAGTGTAGTTGGATTCCTTTTGACTTTGCTTTCTGTTTGCCAGGGCACTGTTTGCACTCTTAACTCCAATTAGAGTACCAGATGTCATGGTTTGGTCTCTTTGTGGGATCTCTCAGCTGCCTGAGCAGAGTAAGAAGAGAGCATGACTGAGCAGCTGGAGTTAGGGAATTCTGGTCCATCTCTCCAATTCTATGAAAGCAGCATCAGAAATAGTCATATGATTGTATTCACAGATGCTAAAAGTCAAGTGATAAAATTTAATATTCATTCATGGAAAAACCCATGATAAAATAAGAATAGGTACGTACATTCTTAACAGGAGAAAATATGTATGCTTAAAACAAAAAACAACATCACACTTAATAAGGAAATGCTAGAAGTATTTTTATTAAAATTAGGAACAAAATAAAGATATACTTTATCATCATACTCATTTAACATGGATCTGGATGTATTAGCTAAAGCAATTGGACAAGAGAAAGAAATGAATTGGAAAGGAGATAAAAATTATAATCATTTGCTGATAATATGTTTATTTACCTGGAAATTCTAGGGGATTGATGGAAAACTATACAAACAGTAGGAAAATGTAGTAATGTGGTTTAAAAGATATTGCCTATGTTTTATTTTAAGCAACCAGTTAGAAGATGCAATGGGAAAAAGAAACCATTTACAATAGCAATACAAAGGATGCAAAATAATAATTTTAACAATACATGCTTTTGACATTTGTCCTTCATGCCTATCTTATGCAATAAAAATAAAAGTGGCTCTGAATTACTTGAATTTTGAGAAACCCTATAATAGCACATTTACTCTGCTGAGACAGGTAATGGTGCTCGAGAAACATTTCCTTCCCTTTCCACCACTCCCTTCTCTGTTGCCAACTCACCCTGAATCTTGGATCTGCTAGCCTCTTAATTTTCCCTGTACAAAGGTAAAACCCCTCTCAGTTCTTGGGTTCCTGGCTGGGCTATGACTTCCTGAAAGTCCTCTACCCAAGACTCGGCTTTCTCAGCCACCCCAGAACTCTATTCCAGGAAAGCAAGTCTGACCCCTTACCATCTTACACAGGTTCTGCCTCACCACAGGCATTCCCATGGGGGTTAGGTGAGTAAGGTAGATTGAATCACGTACTCCAAGAAAAGATATGTTCATAATCTTAATTTGCATTCCTATGGATTTGAACCCATATGTAAGTAGGACCTTTCAAAGATGAAATTATTAGCTATAGTGTGGCCAAATTGATTCAAAGTGGATCTTAATCCACATTACTGGAGACTTTATGAATTCAGATGCAGTCATTGAATTAGTAGAAACCAGAAACCAGGAGACATAGAAGTCACAAGTCAAGGAAAGCCACAGGAGAAGATCAAGGACTTCGCCATGTCATAGAAACAGATATGCAAGTCAAGGAACCCAAGGATAGCAGCAAGCCATCACCAGAGCACTACAGATTCCAAGAAAAAGCATGGCCTTGCTGACCCCTTGATTTGGGATTTCTGGCCTCTAAAACATTAAGCCAGTAAGCTCTGGCAAACTAAGATAGTGGTCAAAGGTCAAAAGTCTGACTGAACACTGAAGGGTTCATCCCCAATTCTTGCTGTTCCAGTGGCAAGTCACTTACTCAAAGTGAGCAAGTGACTTTGGTGAGGAACCCAGGGTGAGCAACTCATGTCACTCTGCTGTGTCAGTGGGATGTATCAGGAAGACTTGGGGTCTAGTCCCAGCTCCACCTTAAGGTGGAGGATGGGGTGGGACTGAGCTCACCAAGGCCCCTCACTGCCCCAATGTCTTCATGGTCTAAGAATCCCGTTGAACTATGGGCTTGTCTGGATCTTCTCGTAGACAGTGTGAACTGCCAAGTTCCCTCAGGGCTCTGTGCATGGTAGCTGCCCTTCTCAGTATAGCTCTACAATTCAAGCAGCGTTCAGCGGTGCTCTTGATCAACTTTCAGGAATTAGGTGCAAGGATCAGTCAAGCTACTTCTCTCCTTGTACTTCTTGTCTTCACCCAGGAAGTTCTGACTCAAGGAAGTATTTTTTATCTTGTCTTATAATTTTTCCTCTTTCCACTTTCTCAGATCTCCCTACAACCCTTACTTTCTTAGGGGTTTTCCCCTTCCTTCAGGCATTACTATCTATATAAACTCAATCCTCCCCCCTTACACTGTCAAGATAGATTGGATCTATAACTCAAGTCACATCTTCTCACCTTCTTTGCTGGCTCATCCTTTGCTATAAACTGAAGTGCCTCAAGACTCAGTGCCCCAGCTTTTCTTTTTTCTAGCTATACTCACTCCCTTGAAGGGACCACCCAGTCTCATGATGTTAAATACCATCTCAACACTGAAAATCTCCAATACTCAGCATATGTCAAGATCTCTCTCCTTTTCTCCCTCTCTCTCTCTGTCTACCTCTCTCTCATTCTAAATCAACTTCTCAGTACAGTTTTCTCCATTAGCCTTAGTTAAAATCACACCCCCATGCTTCCTATCTACCTTCCCTGTTTTATTTTCCAGCATCATAGGATTGAGAAAGTCTTCTTGACCAAAAGGGGGAAGAGAAATGAAACAAAAGAAAGTTTCAGTGGCTGAGAGATTTCAAATGGAGTCAAGAGTATTCTGGAAGTTATTCTTATGCATTATATAGATATCCCTTATTAGTTATTAGTGTATTAAAATAGCTTGAAGGAAATAACTGAAACTGTTGAACTGCAATCCAGTATCTTTGATTCTTGAAGACAATTATGGAACCATATAGCTTATATGGGATGACCATATATTTGTGAAAACCTTGTGCTCACACTCCATTTAGCCACTGTATGGAAAGAAGAATAGAAAAATGGAGACAAAAAGTAAATACATAATAGGGAGGGAGGGGGGTTATGGGATGTTTTAGGTGTTCTTTTTTCTGTTATTTTTACATTTATTCTTATTTTTATTTTTTTGGAGTAATGAAAATGTTCAAAAATTGATTGTGGTGATGAATGCGCAACTATATGATGGTACTGTGAATTAATTGTACACTTTGGATGATTGTATGGGATGTGAATATATCTCAATAAGATTGCATTTAAAAAAAAGGACCATAAGAGTGGTGACAATTAAACTGAGACATGAATAGCGACCGAACAAAAGTTCTGATGCAGAAATGAGTTTAGTCTGCTTGAGGAAAGAAGAAAATTCTGTTGCTGGAGCAGAATGAGTGAGGGGAAGATTTGTCAACCAGGGAAGGCTTTGTAGGGTATGTAGAGAGTTTGGATATACTCTAGTGCAGCAGGAAGCCACCAGATTGCTGAAAGTGAGGAGTGATATCATATGGTTTACATTTTTAATGATCACTCTAAAGTACATACCTTGTGGAGAACAGTATATAGGAGGGCAAGAGTGGAAAAGGATTCCAGTTGGGAGTGCATTAGGGTAAGTGAGAGAAGGATGCTGGCAGGGGGTGGGGAGAAGTGGAGGGATTCAGGATAAATTTTAGAGGTAGAGCTGACAGAGATACCTGATGGCTTGGATGTCAGAGAGAAACAAAAGAGGAAGCAAGGATGACTTCCAGGGTGGACAGTGGTGACATTTATTACACTGGGAAAGCCTGGAGGAGCAGGTTTGGGGTGAAGGTAGGCAAAGAATAGGGTTGGAGACATATTAAACTCTGGTTTTGCAGGGCAGATGTGAACTAGGCCACAGGGTAGGGGTCTGAAGCTCAGAGGAAAGGTCCGGGCTGGAGACGGGACCATCAGCTCAGGCAGGCTATTTAAGGACATGGGACCCGCTAAAATCACCTGGGGGGAGATTTTAGTTTGAGAAGAAACTGGGGCCTGCCCTGATCATCAGAGGATTGGGGTCTCTAAGAGAGAATGAGAAGGAGCAACCAATGGCGCAGGAGAGAAACCAGGCAAGTGCGGTGCTGCAGACACCAAAGGGGAGTCTGTCCAGGAGGAAGGGAGGTCACCTGCGGCTGACGGCTGAGAGGTGAGGGCAGGCTCTTGTTTTCCTCCTTGGTATTTGAGAAATTCTTTTGTACTTTTCCATTCCATTAGTACTTACCTCCTAACACATATATTTCTCTACTATTGCATTAAAAGATTCAAATGATACCCCTCACCCTCCCATCTGTCTATTTCCCACTGCTCACCACCTTCCCAAACAGGATGAAAGTATAGAACCTTTACTAGCCCACTCTCTCTGCCCATCCCAGACTATTTTGTGAATTATTACCCTCTCTCTGCAATGTTCTTCCAACTTGGAGGCTTTGTTGAGATAGTGAAGTCTTCTAATTCCAGACCATTGTTAGATTTTCCTGAAAGTATGACTCCTTTATTTCAAATGTATCACTTAGGGTTGTATATCATGGATGATTGTATGGTGTGTGAATGTATTTCAATAAAACTGAATTTAATTAAAAAAAAAAGCCAAAAAAAAAAAATGTATCACTTAAATTAGCAGCTCCTAGTCTCATTACCTCCATCCATTGTGATTTAACTACATTTGTTATGTGGTTCACTGCTCACCACCTCAAAGATCAGGAACAAGATAAGGATGGACACTGTCCCCACTGTTTTTCAACATTACTCTTTTTTCACTACTCTTGAAATCTCTTTTATTGTTAATTTGTTCTTTGATGGAGCACTTTCTTGAGGATTTTCCTCTAATGGTCTCTGTAAGTGATATATTCTCCAGTTTGCTAATATCTTTCTCTTACCCTGATGATGACATCTAAGCTGCTGTCCTTTTATTCTGGTAACTTATAGATGCCATTTCACTGTCTTCAAGTTTCCAGTATTGCAGATGAGTAGTCTGATCTGATTATTTTTCAAGGTATTTTTCTATTGGAAGCTTTTAAATTTTGTTTGTTGTTTTTGTTGTTTTAATTAAGCAATTAAACCAGGATATGCTTAAGGGTGTGTCTTTCTAATTAAAAAAAAAATCTATTTCTTCTATTTGGAACTGAGCCCTTTTAGCATGCTGACAGAACTCTTTCTTCAGGTCAGGGAAATCTTCCTCTGCTACTTTTGTAATACTAATCTTCCCTCTGTTCTTTGTTATCATTCGCTAATTTCTATTATACTCATTCAGATCTCCCGGCTCTATCTTCTAAGTATCTTATATGCCCATTATTTTTTCCATCTTTTTGTGTTTTGGATCTGTGTTTTGAGATATTTTTTTCTCCTGATATTCCAGGCCAACAATTTGATATTTGGCAACAACTATTTCTTTCCAAATATATCTGTAGACTTTTCAATATCTGAAAATCATACTTTTTGGTTCCAGAAAGTCTTTGTTTTATTTTTCACTTAAACCTTTAGAAGGTTTTAAAGGACACAGCCCCACCCCAGATATTCCAGTTTAGTTGTGTCTGTTGAACCTTAGTTATTGGACTTTCTAAAGAGCTCTTCTGGTGCTTCTGAAGTGCAGCAGGGTTGAGAGTCAGGCTTCAGTTGGATTTCACTAGGACTTTCTACTCAAAGTGTGGACCAAGGGCCAGCAACATCAGCATCATCTAGGAGATTGTTAGAAATGCACATTCTCAGGCCTCACCCAGACCTGCTGAGTCAGAGCTGCCTTTTAATAAGATCCCCTGATGAGTCCCAGGCACAGAGGAGCTGAGAAGCATGGGTTCAGGGACTGTGTGTTCCAGGTGTCCTGATGTGTCTCCTTTTCTTCTGGTTCCTGAGACCCCTAAGGTGTGTTTCCTTTCCAGGCACCCAGTCATGGCTCATTTACCCTCAGTAGTCAAATCAGCCTGTCAGGGTCTCTTGAACAACAGCAAAGCAGGAAGGATGGGAAGTGTCCTGGTTTCTGTTCCTAGAGCCCACATGGTACCATCTGTGTGCTCTGGGGGGCTGTGCTCTCCTGTCCCTCAGGAGTGGGCCTCCAGCTTCATGGGTGAGCCTCAGTCTGGCTGCCCTGTGTAACCCCTGCAGTTCCTCTGGAGGAGCCCAGCAGGCTCTCCTAGGTCTACACCACACAGACAGGGGCTCCAACCCACGGTCATTCAAGGGTCTCTGAAGGACCAAGCTCTCTGCATGGGACCGTGGAGTCCTGGCCCCTCCATCACTAGTCCCAGCTCCCACCTGCCCAGACAACAGTCTTTTGACTGTTTTGTCTTATAAAGATCCTACTAGAGCTTGCGTTGGGTCTGCTGTTGTTTTGCTCTGGAGAGGTAGATGAATGAAATATTGGAGACCTTTGATAGGGCTGCTGGAGAGGGTTGTGGAATTCAAGGGAGGGTTTAAAAATGTTTCAATTTCATTAAAAATTTTGAATAGGGGGTGAGATCTGGTTTGTTTGTACAAGTTGGCATGAAGTCCCAATACATTCCAGAATAATTTGAGCAGAGAAAAAACTGTATTTGCCAAGCCCCCTTAGATCCTGGGGAAAAATTGGAAATATTAAACTTCCCTCCCTGGGGAATTGCTGATATTCTCACAAGCACTGGGGACTACTAGTTTAAGAGGCAGAGCCCTTGATCTTGGGGCTTTCCTTTATGAGGCTTCTTTCTGCAAAGGAGAAGCTAAGCCTACTTATAATTGTGCCTAAGGGTCACCCCAAGAGAACATCTTTTGTTGCTCAGATGTGGTCTCTCTCTCTAAGCCAACTTGGCAGGTGGACTCACTGCCCTCCCCCTACATGGGACTGGACTCCCAGGAGTCTAAATCTCCCTGGCAACATGGGACATGATTCATGGAAATGAGCCTGGACCCGGCATCATGGGACTGAGAAAGTCTTCTTAACCAAAACGGGGAGGAGAAATGAAACAAAATAAAGTTTCAGTCGTGAGAGGTTTCAAATGGAGTTGAGAGGTCATTCTGGAGGTTATTCTTATGCATTTTATAGAGATCCCTTTTTAGTTATTGTTATTCTAATATAGTGTATTAGAATTGCTAGAAGGAAATACCTGAAACTGTTAAGCTGCAATCCATTATCCTTGATTCTTGAAGACGATTGTACAACTATGTAGCTTACATGGGGTGACGGAGTGATTGTGAAAACATTGGGGCTCACACTCCCTTTATCGAGTTTATGGACACATGAGTAGAAAAAAGGGGGACAAAAATTAAATGAATAATAGGAGGGGGGAAAGGAGTAAGAAATGTCTTGGGTGTTCTTTCATACTTTTATTTTTATTTTTATTCTTATTTTCATTTTTATTTCTTGGAATTAAGAAAATGTTCAAAAAATTGTGGTGATGAATGCACAACTATATGATGATACTATGAACAACTGATTGTACACTTTGGTTGATTGTGTGGTATGTGAATATATCAATAAAATTGCATTAAAAAATAAACATTATTTGTTCTTTTGAAGAGGGAACTAAATAATGATACAGAAGGCAAGTAGCCAAGGTTCAGGAAAAGGAGGAATGAGGAAATATCCAGAAACCTTCAGGAGAGTGGCAAGAGCTTCACATAGCAGTGAGGCTGGGATCTGTACAGTTTGGAACATACGAAAAGTGTTGCAACTGAGGAGTTACAATTTAATGAATAATTTTGACTACTGAGTCATTATGTAAATATTCCTCTTTTTCTTTTGGGTATATTAGAGAAGAGCAAGGGAAATAGCTGAAATCTCTGAACTGTGAACTGATCCCTGATCACAATTGTAAAAACCCTTATCTTGTGCCTTTGTTCATTTTTTGTAATTTAGAAATGCTAACAGAGGAAGGTGAGTCAGCCGTTAACTTGTTCCAGCCCAGTGTCACTCCTTTAGATTTGTAAATCATTTCTGCTTACACTTGCTCTGAAATTGTGATGACTTCATCTCCCCTTGTTACAATCCATAAAAACCTAGAACCCCCTAGACTCAGGGAGACAGATTTTTGGGCCCATGGTCTGTCTGATCTCTTGCTTCACACCAAGTAGTAAACTCTGTCTCAGGAATTTGTCATTTGAGCACATCAGGAAAAGAATCCACTGCCTTTGTCCAGTATCAGTTCATGCTGCCTCCTATTCTCTCTCATTCTCATTCTCTTTGGATTTAAGGAAATGTATTAAGATATTTCTCACAGCTACAGAAAAGATTACAATGAACAGGGAGACAGTTCTCTATTAATAGCACATTTTTAAAAAGTCACTAGAGAGAAGTTGGTGACACTATCCTTGTAAGATCCAGAATTCCTGGTCTCCAGTCCTGTTTCAACTGAACCTCTGGAGCCTGTAAGTGACTGACACACTAGACAAGGATAGTGGGATATGGCCAGGGTTCTTTATACACCAATACATCCTGCGTGCCCTGCCTTGAGCCCACGTGCAAATATACATCTATAAAATTTTCCTGTGAAAACTTTTAAGATTAAATATGTGGTAGGATGACAAATGCCTTAGATTTTTAAAAACAATTTTTAATCAAGAACAACAGCTCAGTACATCAGTCAACTTCAATTCTTAATTGAAATGAGTTAATCATGGACCCAGCACTGCCTCAATCTGCTTTAATCCAAGATGTGTTTACAGCAAAGGGTTATGTTTCATCCCTGTTTAAGGGATAAAAAGAATATTGGGGGGCACTGGGACCCAGTACCTCTCTGCCTCCCCATACGCCCCCCTCCCATCATGAGGAACTGAGTGTTTTAAATCTGCTGGGGTGAGGGGTGAGGCTGATGCCAGCTTTGGTGAGGCAGAGACAGCTGCATCTCCTTTCTGAGGGGCTTCTGGCTCTCAGTGGTTGTTGGACAATGAATAGCACGCACAAGAGAGGGCTTCTGGAGGCAGAGGGCAGCTTCCTGTTTACCCCTCCCCCTCCCACCACGTGCAAGGCTCTCAGAGAATGATCACAAAGGCCAAAAGAGCAGAATAGTGGATCTCTGAGCACGGAGGAACAGCTTAAGAAAAAAACCAGCCATGCTCCCTAAACTAATCACTAACCCCACACACTCCAAGACCCAAACCATAAATGATAGCATTTTTGGAACAGAAAAAAGAAAGAGAAGGCAGACAGGGGAAGCACTAAAACACATCTGTTTCCCTACTTTTAAAAAAAGTAAGTGAAGTAGTTTTCCTAGAGGCTGGAATAGGAAGAGAGAGACAGAAGTTGTGAGTAAAGAATAATTTCTTTTAAAGAGCTTCTTTGGGAAACTTCCTATATCTCCTCTCTCCCTCCTTGATTAGGAGGGTCAGAAATCAGGAGAGGATTAGGAGAGGGGACAATGCAGGATTTAGAACAATCTGCTTCACAGCCTGAGTCTCCACCTCTCTGCAGTCTGAGGCAGAACATTTTCTTGGAGACTGCTGCAATCCTAGCTGTCTTGTTAGCTCTGCTGTCTCTGAGCCTGGGTTTCCTCAAATGCAAAATGAGAGCAGTGCCACCTACTTAGCAAGGCTTAAGTGTAAAGTGACAATCACAACACACATCACTGTGCATGGGTAGTTGGGAGGGCAGTGATCTTCCATTCTCTTAGCTCTTCCTCCATCACCACCCTTTCCAACCCCACAGGTAGTGCCTGAGACTGGAATGAGATAATATATGCAACGTTACTAGTATAGTTCCTGCATGTGGTAGAAGTTCAACACACTTGTTCCTGCTGTTCCTTCTAAGTAAGTCTTTTTCATGTTTTCAGCTCAAGAAAACTTCCTCAGCCAACATTGCTTACCTGTAGCCATCACTGTCACCCCATAATGTTGCAACTTGCCCATGTTTAATTTACCCTCTTGTTGGGTTCCAGTTTTCTCATTACTATAACTAGACTGAAATTAAGATCTTTGTTCACAAGCTTCTTTTGCATGGTGGCTTCTTTCCATAGGGCAGTGTTCTAATTTGCTAATGCTGCCAGAATGCAAAGCACCAGAAATGGATCGGCTTTTATAAAAGGGGGTTTATTTGGTTACACAGTTAGTCTTAAGGCCATAAAGTGTCCAAGGTAACACATCAGCAATCAGGTACCTTCACTGGAGAATGGTCAGTAGTGTCCGGAAAACCTCCGTTAGCTGGGAAGGCACATGGCTGGTGTCTGCTCTGGAGTTCTGGTTTCAAAATGGCTTTCTCCCAGGACGTTCCTTCTAGGCTTCAGCTTCTCTCCAAAATGTCACTCTCAGTTGCTCTTGGGGCATTTGTCCTCTCTTAGTTTCTCCAGAGCAAAAGTCTGCTTTCAAAGGCCATCTCCAAAATGTCTCTGTAAACTGCAGTTCCTCTCTCAGCTCCTGTGCATTCTTCAAACTGTCCCTCTTGGCTGTAGCAAGCTCCCTCCTTCTGTCTGAGCTTACATAGTGCTCCAGTGAACTAATCAAGGCCCACGCTGAATGGGCAGGACCTCACGGAAATTATCCAATCAGAGTTATCACCTACAGTCAGGTGGGTCACATCTCCATGGAAACACTCAATCACAGAATTATAATCTAGTCAACACTAATACGTCTGCCCACAAACGTTTGCATCAAAGATAATGGTGTTTTGGGGGACATAATAAATTCAAATTGGGACAAGTAGGATCCCAAAAGCAGAATTACCAAGGTGAAGAGTACAAAGATTTTAAATGTTTTTGACATTCAAATGGATTACCAAAAGGCTTTTTACTCCCTTAAAAACTGCCTATAACATGAGTGCCTGTTGCACTGCTCCATTGCCAATACTAAGTGTTTTCATTAAAAAGGAAAAAAATGGTTAATTTGATAGGCAAAATGAGATAATCAGTTTTCTTAATTTGCATCTGTTTGATACAAACAGATCAAACAGTGTGAGTGGTGACTATTTCAAGTTTATTTATCTATTTTTTACTTTATGCTCTTTATAACATTTGCACATTTGTCTACATGGAGAATAGTTTTTCTCTCACTGATTTGTAAGCAGGAGCTAACTTCTTGTAAAGTGCCAACAATGACCGCTGTTACGTGGGAGGTAGGCAGGGAGCCTGGGAAAATACATCATTCCCTCTGTTACCACAACCACCTCAAAGAGAAACCTTTTCTTTTTTATTTTTCTTTTTAAACAGTGGCACCATATGAAACTGAATTATGAAAGAAGGAACAATACCATTTCTTACTTTTACAGTGTCTGATATGCAGAATTTTCATCAGATAGTAAAGTAAAACACATCCATATAATGCTCCCATATCAAATATGGCTAGGAATGTGCACTATTTCATTTAATCCCCCCAAATAATACTTTGACCTTGGTATTCTGTTCATTTTACAGCTAAGGGAACTGAGGATCAGAATGGTATATGCCTCAGGGTGACTTGCCCAAGATTTTATGGGCAGAAAGTGGCAGAACCAGAATTTGCCACACAATGGATCTGACTGCAGAGCTCACCCTTTCCTTCCACCATAATGGGGTTTTGTGGACAAGGTCAGGGGGTCAGGACACAGAGCCAGAGTCTGGTTCACGGGAGGCAGTGCTGGAAAGAACGCTGTAAATGCTCATCCGATTGTGGAGAAGAAAAGAAATTTATTTACGATCTTGCAGGAGCAGACGCACCACCAAAGAAACGTGGCGGGTGCGCTGAACAATAGAACACAGCAATATTTAAATTCTAAATCTAACACGCAAGTTCCTCCCCTGTTTCTCCATTGGCTGGATACGCCAGAGGGTACAGCCTATCTGAGAGTGCTAATTAGCCCACCTTTGGGATTTTAAATTGTACAGCCTATCCAAGAGAACTAAAATAGTCTGCTTTGGGAAGGAGCTAGCACCAACTCTGGGCTTACGTCAGGGATCCTCTCCTTCCCTTTAACCAGAGCCCGTTTAAGCCAGTCTTGTCTAGTTTCCATTTTCCCTACTCCACTTTGCCTTTATGTGAAAGCTAAACTTAACCCTTTTTTACAGCAGCATTCTCAGTATACACCCCACGCCCACCAAGCTTGGAAGCAGCTTCTAACCACACAGGAAGTTCATCAGCAGAGGAGGAGGGGTTTCGCTGCCCTGACTCACCCCACCCCCACCAACCCAACCCAATGTCTATGAATGCAGCAAGCCTGGCTCCACCCCCATCCCTCACCCACCCCCTCAGCCCTGCTCTCTGACCCTTAAATCTCCTCATCTGCTAGAAGCAGTTTCCTCCCATTCCCCAAATAAAACACAAATAAAAAAAGAAATGAATTTTTTATGATGAGTAAAATAATCCATGTTGATTATATATAAAACTTGGAAAGCCCAGAAAATTATACAGAAGAATAAAAATCACTTGTTATCTTACCTCAGGAGGTAACTATGATATATATTCTCATATACTTCCTCTGGGTATGTTCTTCTGTGCATTTCAAAATAAAATAAAATTATTGTCTTCTCTATGAAGTAGTATTTTCCAAAGTGGGATAAGGGAGACAGTCCATTGTGGTAAGAAAGAAGAAAATAGAAGAAAGTCTATTCATATTTTTATTTGTGAGAAGAAACCCTTCCTAATGTTCAATATTCAGACTTCCCCTCACACCATGACTCGGTCTGTTTGTCAGACCCTGGTGCCTGTGTGACTCTCCCCAAGAGAAGAATGGGAGCCCCTGAGGCCCAGGGCTGAGGGTGGCCCCTCACTGGCTGGATCCCGTCCTGATGGCTGGAATATCTTGTACAGAGTGGTTGATGTGTGTAGAAAGATTTCCTCCCAACTTTAATAGATTGAAAATCATTCACATAATGCAAACAAAATAAACAGCTGACCCTTATCCCACACCTGGGGGCCTCCATCTGGCTCACCTGTGTAGCTCCTACTGTTCCTCTTTGTCAGCACATTATGAGGGGAAACATATGATCCAACTAAATTGGACTAGAAACCAGCCCGCAATTCAACACTGTCAAGAAGCCCATATGAACTATGGAATGTTTCTGCTATTGTGAACCCTTAGCCTAAACGCGTATTGAGCCTTGGGGTTGCCTAATGTTGAAGCCATCATGAAGTGCAAGGAATTAAAATATTATTGTTTGTGGCAGAAGATCATCTCTATACCTTAATACTTCCAGGTTTGTTCTAACAACAGTTGCACATTTCCCAGCTTGAACCCTGTAGCACCTCTTGCTAATGCAGGGAGATGCCTGCCTGGTAGGGTTGGGTGGATAAAGACAGATTTGATGAGTTGGTGCCTGATGGAAAGGTTCAGAAATATAAGGGACCATAAAGTTACAAGACCTTGAAAAGTATCCCAAAGAACAGCTCTGCTGTCACCAACAGAAAAGGGACAGAGAGTGATTTTACACAGGGCAAAGGAGCCCATGTGCCACAAGTAAATATTGCGATTTCTCTTCTCCTTTCCCACCCTTTGGAGAGAGATTTTGCAAGGAGGTACCAATAGATTTCTAAGAGCATGTAATGAGATGGAGAAAATTTTATTCACCCAAATTGCAAAGACTGAGGAAAACAGACTAGCCAGGCTGGGCTGCTTTTCATGAGACAAGCAATTGTCGTGAAGAGACTGTGCATGGTGGGAAAGTCACTTGCCAGGCTTTGAAAGGAGACAAAGGGTGAGGGGAGTGCCCCCAAGATGGCAATGTAATTCCTCCTGTGATGATTTCCAGATGCTCAGGAAAGTTCTGATGGAGTCCAGAAAACCTGTTAGCTGGGAAGGCACGTGGCTGGTATCTGCCAATTCCTTGCTCCTGGGTTCTGGTTTCAAAATGGCTTTCTCCAAAATGTCTCTGGCCTTGTCTCTCTCAGCTTCTCTGGAGTAAACTCTGGGCTAGTATCTCCAAATGTCTCCGAGCTTCTCCAAGTGTCAGCGTCAGAGACAGCTCTTAGCTTCTCTCCAAAAAGTCCCTCTCAGATGCTCCGAACTCCTCCTGTCTGTGAGCTCTCTTGTAGGACTCCAGTGATTTAATTAAGACCCACCCTGAATGAGCGGTTCCACACCTCCTTGGGAATAATTTAATCAAAGTTCTCACCCACAGGTGATTGAGTCACATCTCCACAGAAACAATCAATCAAAAATTTCCACCCAACAAGACTGGGTTAAAACATCATGGCTCTTTTGGGGAGATATAATATAACCCAAACGAGCACAGATGGTGTTGATGGTAGCACAGATTGTGAATGTAAAAAACAGTAACCCCTAGTGTAGACTATGTACTATAATTAATAGTACAATTACAATAGTATAATCAATTGTAACAAAGTCACACACTAATGCAAAGTGTTAATAATAGGGAAAACTGTGTATGTGAGTGGGTAGTATATGGGAACTTTGTATTTTCTACTTGATTTTTCTATAGACCTAGAGCTTTAATAAAATGATTTAAAATGTCACTAATACTTTGCACCCATATTCATAAGAGTGATTAGATTAGGATTTTCTTTTCTAGTCTTTCTTTGTCTGGTTTTAGTATCAACTTTATACTTCTCTCTAAAACTGAAGTTGATTATTCTCTTTTTCCTTTCTCTTAAATAGTTTGTACGTGTTAGGGGTTATTATTTACAATTTTTGTCAAACTGAACCATCAAACCAAATGTCTTCTTTTTGAGGGGTGGGAGAGGAAAGTTCTGATTTTTTACTAATGATGATTCAATTTCATTAATGGCTATTCTTTTTTTTCTCATTCTAGAGATGTATCTATGTTATGTATTTATTTTGCATTTTGGCATGAAGTTGTTCATAGCAATCTATTTTTTTTTAAAGCCTGTATTATATGTGAAGTTCTCCCTTTTCATTTCCAATAAAGCCATGTTTTTTAATGCAATCTTGTGGGGGAAGACTTATTAGTCTTTTGATTAAGATGGGACTTTTTGATTAAGTTGTTTCCATGGAGCTGTTACCCATCCAACTGTAGATAAGACATATGGATTAGATCATTTCCGTGGAGGTGTGACCCCACCCATTAAGAGTGGGTCTTAATTAGATCACTGGAGCCCTTGAGCGAGCTGAGAGCCCGCACAAACCCAGATGCTTAGAGATATTGGGAGATGCAGACAGAAGGACGTTTGGAGATGCTAAGCTAAGGGATGAAGCCCAGAGTTTGCCTTGCCCCAGAGAAGCTAAGAGAGGACTCCAAGATGCTTAGAGAGGACCACCCCAGGAGAACCAAGCAGAGAGCTGAAGGAAGCAAAGACAGACAGAAGCCCAGAGACATTTTGGAGAAAGTCATTTTGAAATACAACCCTGGAGCAAAGAACCAGCAGACACCAGTCACATGCCTTCCCAGCTGACAGAGGTGTTCCAATGCCATCAGCCTTCCTTCAGTGACGGTATCTTCTTGTTGATGTCCTAGCTTGGACACATTTATGGCTTTATTTGTATCCTAATAAATCACCTTTATAAAAGCCAATCCATTTCTGGTATTTTGCATAACAGCAACTTTTGCAAAACAGAACAAGCCTTTCCCCTTTTTCTTTCTTAATCATGCAAAGTTTGGGGTTGTCTATGTGGCTATTTTTCCCCCCAAAGAATCAGTTGTGGTTTTGTTGATTTTCTTAATTTTTCTGATTTTCTGTTCCACTAATTTCTTCCTTTCTTCCCCTATTTTCACTTTCTTTAAATTTACTCAGTATTTTATCTAGTTTCATGAGTGGAATGCTTAACACATTTATTTTCAATATTTCTTGTTTTTTAAAAAAGCATTTTCAGCTACAGATTTTTTAGGCAATGTTTACTGTGTCATACCTGTAACTTTCATTCAGTTGCAAGTATGATTTTCCATTGTGATTTCTGTTTAACCCTATTAACTTTCTTTCAAAGTACATTTTAAGTTTCCAAATATACAGGATTTTTTTGTTTTGTTTTGTTTTGGATTGTTTTGATATTCTCTCTCTCTCTCTCTCTCTCTCTCTCTCTCTCTCTCTCTCCCAAATTCTAATTTATGGTGTCATACTCAAAAGACATGATCTGTATATTTCCTATTCTTTGAAGAAAATGTTAGACTTCCTCTAAAATCTAGAATATAATTAATTTTTCTTAATGCTTCAGGTTTATTATATTCTCTATTTTTTGTGTATGGTGGTCTTTATATCGATTAGTTCAACCCTGTTGATGCTATTGTTTAAACTTGAGTTCCTCATAATGGTTTATTTTAGATCTTTGAATATATTTTAAATATCTGATACAAAGTCTCCCTCTGGTGGCTGCTAGGCTTCTACTTTTCACATGAATTCAGGCTGTTATTAGTCAAGGCTACACTGGAGCTGGAGAGCAGGGAATGGGAGGATAGCAAAACACCACAACTCTCTTCTTATTAAGAGTCAGAAATTTTTCTTGAATAAATTCCCTTCAGTTTGCTGCAAATCTTTAATTTGTTTCCAGATTTCTGAAAAATTCTCTAAAAAGTCAGTTTTTTCTCTTATGGAGAACATTCTTAACTCCACCATTTTCTGCCCTTAACATAATTTTAAACACATGCTATACTATAAAATTTTTCTAAATAATGGCTGAAGTTGTTCAGTATTTGTATACTCTTCCCTTAATGGCCTATTGAAGCTACCTCTCCTTCTGTTATTTATTTTCTAAAGCTTTAGTTATTTTTTTAATTAAGAAAGATTAATTGTTAATTTAGAAACAATGAAATAGTTGGATTACAGAGGAGGAGGGAAGGAGGATATGGTGCTCAGAGGCAGCTGACTGTCAGCTGCACCTGCTGGGTCTGCTCCTCTCCCCAGCCCGGCTCTGCAGCTGCCCTGCTGCTCTGCTGCAAACCCCACAGGGCTGGGCTGGACGCTCATCTCTGTCGCCAGGGTAGAGTGATCTGGGAAAAGAGCACAACCAAAGCTTCTACCTCAATCTCTCCTCCACCCATGCACCCAGCCCTCCTCTTCCCCACACTAGGAAACAGCCATCCCCTCTCTCCTGAGAGTCTCTCACAGTCCCGACTTGTGTTTCTCAGATTCTACATTCCCTTTTCTGTCCTGTGATGTGTCCATGGCTGGGCTGATGTTGAGAGCTTGTGCACCTTGCCACTTACTATAAGTGGGACCTTGAATGAATTATTTACTATCTCTGAACATCCAGGGTGCTTGTCCCTCTAAGGTGCATTTAATTTCACTTTTAATCAATATACATTGTGGATTAATTGAAATAATGCATGTTAATTCACTGGATATAGTAAATGTCCAATAAATTTATTCTTTTGTTACCCAACTCTCAGCTGGGGTGTTCTGTCTTTGGGATTCAAATAAAATAGTCCTAATGACACATCCCGTGTCCCAGAAAGGTACAGAGCTTTCCCTACAATTCCTGTGAATTCCTGGGGGCTGAAGTTCTCATGGTCACCACTCAGGTCTCTTGTTCTTCTAGGACTTTCTGTCTCACTGGACTCTCCATTTCACCCCTATCTAGTACCTGCCCTCCATTCCCTACCCCCACCCCCGCCCCACCCCCACAGACACAGGCACACACTCTCTGCTGCTGCGGATCCAGCTTTCCTTTAGTTCCCCAAACATTACTGGCATTACACAGCTCTAAGTAGTAACGTCTTACACATTAGGTCTGTGGGTCTATGGTTGGTGTGTGTACATATGTGTTATGACTTGACTCAGGACGGAAGCCCAGTTGAAACTGATGATACCCTGAGATTAAATTTTTTTTAAGGAAAAGACTGTTTCTCCTGCCAGCAGGGATTGTAAGTTGACTGACTCTCTCCTTCTGTCCCTGCGTCTAGCCCCATTGCTGGTTCCCTCTCTCTAGGTTCCTCCTCCCTTCACCCCTCACCCAAATGGTTTCATAATCAAACAGTTCCCAAATAAGGATCCTCCATGAGAAGTATAGAGACACTGCAGAGAAAGGCATATGAGACTCATTCTCCGTGGCCCTAAGTGTGACCAGTGGAGGAGCTGCCCAGATTTGACTCCACGTGAGAAGTTTCTGACCATTGGATGCCTGGAACTGCCTTTTCAGGTAATTTCCGCATTACTAGTTGGGGTGGGAAATCAAGCCAATGTTTCATTATCTCTTATCTGGGATCCTGCAGAGGAGTTTAGGGTGGGAGGACAGACTGGGGTCCTGATGACTTGTTCACACTGGGAAGGGCAGCTGTGAGGTGGGGGGACCACAGAGCTGTCAGAAGTTCAGACTCTGCCCCTTGAATAGTTACAGTCAATTAAGTCCCCCAAGTCTCAGGTTTCACATCTATAAAATGGCTTTAGTAAGTAGTGACACACCTGCCTTCGTAGTGTGAGAGTGGGACCAAATATGCGGGATCTGAGGGCCATGAGTATGTTCTCCCCCAAAGATAAATACCAATATTTGCATCAGAGATGCAGGAAGTTAACACTTCCCACAAAGAGCTTTGTTCTTTTGCCCCAGGTGTCTTACTTAGGTGACTGACAGTTGATGTTTGTAGAAAGTGAGAAAGGATATCTGAGGCATTAAATGAGTTACAACAAGTACAGCCACCGATCCTGGGTGAGCCTAGCTCTCTGGCTTGCTGGAAAAGCCTCACTTCTGTGCCTGAGCATAGCTGCTATGGGTGAGCACAGCCATCTGGTGCCGAGAAGTTACACCAAGGAAGAGGCTGAAGGGAAGGGCAGGAGGGTGTGTGTGAAAACCCCAAGCTGGCTGTGACCACACAGAATGGGGCCGTGCAACACTGTGCCAGGCATGTCCTAAAGTGAGGTCATCTACATTCATTCCATGATTATTTATTGAGTGCCTATGATGGATGCCGGGAATTGAGTGTGTACCGTGTCTCAGCACAGAAGACACTGGGGATAGAGAAATGAAAAAATTCCAATTCTTCTCAAAGGGATTTTAATGGACAGGGAGACATTCAAATAAGCACAACACAAAAAGAAAAATGCTATGATGGTGTTACATACAAAATGCACTTATGACCTTAGACGAAAGAATCTCCATTACCCTGAAACTCACAGAAACTTTCAGAGACAAAGACCCTAAGAGCAGTTGTCAGATAACTAGAAGTTTGCTTGGGAAAACCAGCTTGGGAAGTGTTTCTAGTATGAAACAGCACGTGCAGAGAAGACACAGAGGATAACCTAGGAAGTGTCTGTTGCCAAAAATCACAAAGGGCCTTGCTTCTCCCAAAGAGGAATTTAGATGAATCTTAGCACCCTGGTTCTCTGGTGGAGCTGTGCCCTCAGTATTAACCTGCTATCCAGTGGTCAGCAAATGTTGATAGTTTCTTATCTTCAGGCCTAGCTGGGCCACATGGTGGGAGTTATTTGTTAAACAGTGTTGTTCCTCTTCTCTTGTGTTGTCCACAGCTGAGCAGCCAGCCTGGAATGGGGCCCCTGCTCAGAGGATGGAGCTTCTTCTGGGCCTCCCAGCTTGTGTGCTGCATGAGCCTCCTCCAGGGTAAGTGGCCCAGGCTCCCTGATACAGGATGGCCATCAGATGGAGCCAGGACTGTATTTATAAATTGCTTCTGATAAAGCTTCCAGAACAACTACAGTGGGTCTATACAAGGATTTTGGACTCCCTTGGAATCTAGGAATTAGGGGAGCTATAAGATCGCCCTATTCTAGAAGAGAAACCTACAATCAGACTGCCCAACCTGGTGAAACTGTTCAGTGTCTGTGTTTGGTCCCAAAGTGATAATGAAGTGCAGGTGGCAGGACTGATGTCCTTGGTGAACAAAAAGAGAAAATAACTGTTATAATTTAGACAATATAGTGTATTTGGTTTACAGCTCCAGGGAGACTAGAAAGAGCTAAAGGGTATTTTGTTGGTTACAAGGCTGGAAATCCAAAGCCCAGGCAGCCTTGGCTGCGTTAAAGCAACCCTGTTACTTACAGGGAGGTGATGTCCCTTGTGCCACATTTGCAGAATAGAGGGGAGAGCCTGGTGCTGGCTGGGGAGAGGCATGGAGACAAAGAAGCTGGCTCTTGGGACAGAGCTTGGTGGGGACTGGAGCTCCTGGCCTGGAACTCAGAGCACACCTGGCAGCCTCTGCTCCTGTCCCGTGGAGGAGGAAGCTGGAGGAAACTCCTCTGGTCTGGGCCCTGTGAGCCTCCCCATTGGGAAGGAGAGGGAACGTACGCTCCCAGCCAGGCTTCGGGGCTCAGCCCCAAACAGATCATCACAAAGGACAGGTTGCTTGAAAGTCTCAGGTTTAACTTAAAATTGCTTGTGCTTTGTATCAATGTTGAATTTCTTGAACTTCTTAGCTGCGCTTAATGGGATTGCATAAAAGAATGTTCTTGTTCATGGGAATTGTATATGTGAATTATAGTGTTTGTTCAAGGATGTGTGCAGCTTGCTCTCATATGTTCAGAAGACAGAGCAATAGATGATGGATGATAGGGAGAGAGGGAAAGAAAAATTGTGGTGTGACAGGATGTTATAGTTGGTGGATCAGGGTATCAGGGGAGGGTGGTCAGGGTATGCTGGAGTTCTGTGTATGGGTTTTGTTTTTTTTTTCAACTGTTCCTATAAGTTTGAATTTATTTCAAAATAAAATTTGAAAGAAAAATTCCTTGTGAATTTTACTTCCCTAAGATCTGGTAGTGTGTGGGCCAATCACTGATCACTGCTTTTGATTGGCTACTGAAGATCTCTGGGGCTTCAGCTCTGAGGGTGACCACAGTTCCAACCCATTCCGGGCAAAAGTGGCAGGGAAGATGTAAAGAGAATATACTTCCTCAAAGCAACTGAAAGCAGTTAAAAGTCTGCACTTACTGGGCAAGTGCCAAGTCTAGAAAACACAGCTTCAAAGAGCCATGGGTAAAACTCCTGGCACCCTTCCTAAACTCTCCCTCAGCCCTTTCCCAAGGCAATGTGGAGCTGGCAGAGCTGCCTTTGTGGGCCCCTTGTTGTCTTCTGGCTGGGAAGGACTGACCTGGAAAACTCCTCTTGGGTCCACCATCCCCTCCCAGAATTTGCCTTCCAGGCAAAAGCAGTGTAAGAAACAATTGAGTCAGAACACCTGGGCAAAGGCTCACCTGCTTTAAGTCCTGCAGTGGAATACCTGGGAGAGGGAGAAGGTCTGTTTCCTGGGGAGAAGAAGGGGCACTCAAATTCCTGGAAACAGGGGATCTCCTAAGGCCACCAGCAAGCACAACCCCAGGAAAAGACATAGGCTGGAAAAGTCGGGGAGGGATCTGCACTTTGTATTGGCCTCAGGCTTATCTTCCTGACAGGAGAGCTGACCTCTGAAGGGGAGCACCAGCCAGTGAAAAGCCAATTTGCAAAGACCCAGAAAGGTGTTTTTCCATTGGTTTTGTTAGCTCCTGGTACTCAAGAAAATCTCTGTCATACCACTAGTTGGATACAAACTCAAGAAACAGCAGCTCAAAGTCTAAATCCCAGAGTTAACATTGTAAAATATTAAAATGTACAGTGTGCAATATGTTAGAAGACAAATAAAAAAAGAGGAATGAAGCCCCAACCAAAGGAGGATGATGAAAATCCAGAAAACATCAGTGAAAAAAGCAAGACTGTGGGCATACAGGACAAAGACTTGTAAAAAACAATCTTCAAAATGTTCAAGGAGATGAAAAAATACAGATAAAGAACTAAAGGATATCAGGAAAATGATGAATGCAGAATATGAGAATCTAAATAAAGAGATAAATTATTTAAAAGGAACCAAACAGAGTTCCTGGAGTTGAAGACCACAATAACTGGAATGAAAAATTCCTAGGAGGGTTTCAGGGGCAATTGGAGCTGGAAGAAGGTGAATCAGTAAACTCCAAGTTTATAAAATTGAAATGAGTCAGGCTGAGGACCAGAAAGAACAAAGAATTATAAAAAGTGAAAATAGCCTAAGAGACCTTTGGGACACCATCAAGCACACCATTAAACACTTAATGGAATCCCAAGAAGGAGAGAAATGAGTAGAGGAATATTCAAGTAAATAATAACAGGAAACTTCCCAAACTTGGCAAAATACAAGAATATGCTCATCGTCAAAAAGACCATCAAACACCAAAAGAAATACTCCTAAACACTGATGGTTCAACTCTTGAATGTAAACAACACAGAGAGAGTTCTGAAAGCTGCAAGAGAAAAAAACATGTTATGTACAAAAGAGACCCGATTATACTAAACATCATTTTCTCATGTGAAACCATGGAAATAAGGAGGGTGGGTTGAAATACTTAAATTGCTGAGAGAAAATAATTGCCAACCAAGAATTTTATATCCAGTGAGACTTTCTTTAAAATATTAAAGACTAAGACATTCCCAGATAAACAAAAGCTGAGGGAGTTTGTTACTAGTAGACCTGTCCTACAAGCAATGCTCGAGGGAATTGTTCAGACAGAAAAGAAAGGACACCAGCCAGTGGCTCAAAGCAGCATAAAGTAATAAAGACCTCCAGTCAAGATAACCATATGGGTAATCATAAATGCCAGAATTATTGTATTATATTTTTTCTTGTGTAACTCCATTTCTTACTTCTTACAGGAGCTAAAATGCATGTGCATCAAAAGTAATGATGAATCTATGGTTTTGGACATATAATGTACAAATATATAATTTGTAACAAGTAACAAGAAAAGATGGGAGGATGCAGGGGAATAGAAATAGTGCATGGTTATTCTGTTGAAGTTAAGTTGGTATCAAATCAAAAGTGATTGTTATATATTTAGGATGCTAAATTTTAACTCCATGATAAACACAAGAAAATATATGAAAAATATATACATAAATAAATGAGAAGGGACTCAATGTTACAATACAAAAAATCAAATTATTTAAAAGTACACAATAATGGAAGAATTGAGTGTCAAAACAGATGTAAGACTTTCAAAGACTAGATAGCAAAATGGTGGAAGAAAGTCCTGCATTATCAGTAGGTGCTTTAAATATGAACAGATTGAACTCTCCAGTCAAAAGCAGAGGTTGGCAGAACAGAGAAATTAGCATGACCCAACTATGTGCTGTTTACAACAGACTCAGCTAAAATTCAAAGACATAAGCAGGTTGAAAGTGATAGGATGGGAAAAAAAAAATACCATGCAAGTAGTAGCCAAAAGAGAGCTGAGATAATTATACTAATGGCAGATAAAGTAGACCTAAGTCACAAACTGTTACAAGAGACAAAGAGGGTCATTAAATACTGATAAAGGGGTCAATTCAACAAGAAGACATAACAATTGTAAATCTGTATGCACTTAAGAGCAGATCTTCAAAATACATGAAGTAAATATTGTTAGATATGAAGGGAAAATAGATGGTTCTTGTTCTAGTTTGCTAATGCTGCCATTAAGCAAAATACCAGAAATGGATTGGCTTTTATAAAGGGGGTTTATTTGGTTACAAAGTTACAGACTTAAGGCCATAAAGTGTCCAAGGTAAGTCATCAATAGTCGGGTACCTTCACTGGAGGATGGCCAATGGTGTCCAGAAAACCTCTGTTAGCTGGGAAGGCACGTGGCTGGTGTCTGCTCCAAAGTTCTGGTTTCAAAATGGCTTTCTCCCAGGACATTCCTCTCTAGACTGCAGTTCCTCAAAAATGTCACTCTTAGTTGCTCTTGGGGCATTTTTCCTCTCTTAGCTTCTCTGGAGCAGAAGTCTGCTTTCAGTGGCCATCTTCAAACTGTCTCTCATCTGCAACTACTCTCTTAGCTCCTGTGCGTTCTTCAAAGTGTCCCTCTTGGCTGTAGCAAGCTCACTCCTTCTGTCTGAGCTTATATAGTGCTCTAGTAAATTAATCAAGGCCCATGCTGAATGGGCGGGGCTATACCTCCACGGAAATTATCCAGAGTTATCACCCACATCTGGGTGGGGTGCATCTCCATGGAAACAACCCAAATCCAAATGTTCCAACTTAATCAACACTAATATGTCTGCCCTCACAAGACTGCATCAAAGAACATGGCTTTTTCTGGGGGACATAATACATACAAACAAGCACAGTTCTAGATTATTAGTAGGAATCTTTAATACACCACTTTCAATAATGGATGGAACATCTACACAGAAGATTGATAAGGAAATAGAAGACTTGAATGAAACTCTAAACCAACTAGACCGAACAGTATATATATAGAACACTTCACCCAACAGCAGCAGAATACACATTCTTCTCTTGTGCACATGAATCATTCTCCAGTATACAATACATGTTAGGTCACAAAACAAGTGTCAGTATTGAACTCATACAATGTATCTTCTCTGACCACAATGAAAAGAGACTAGGAATCTTTTTTTTTAAATGGACAACAGGAAAATTCACAAATAGGTGGAAATTAAACAATGCACTTTTAAACAACCAAGGGTTAAAGAGGAAATCAAGAGGGAAATTAGGAAATAACTTGAGGTGAATGAAAATGAAAACACAGTATACCAAAACTATGGGATGCAGCAAAAGCAGTGCAGAGAGGCAAATTTATAGGTATAAATGCTTACATTAAAAAAGAAGAAAGGTCTCAAATCAAAGACCTAAACTCAAAACTAGAGGATCTAGAAAAAGAAAAACAAAGTAAACTCAAGGTAAGCAGAAGGAAGGAAATAACAAATATTACAGTAGAAATAAATGAAATAGAGAACCAAAAAAAAAAAAAAACAATAGAGAATCAACAAAACCAAAAGTTGGTTGTTTGAAAAGAGCAATAAAATTGACCACCCTTAAGCTAGATTGACAAAGAAAAAGTGAAACAGCATACAAATAACTAAAATCAAAAATGATAAGGGGAACATTACTACCAACCCCACTGAAATAACAGGATTCTAAGAGGACACTATGAACAACTGTCTGCCAAAAAATTAGATAACCTATATGAAATGGAAAAAGTCCTAAAAGCATAAAAACTACCTACACTGACCCAAGAAGAAATAGAGGACAGCGGCTGTCACAGATCCAGAGAGCAGACAGCTCTGTTTGGCATCGGGGATGGCAGAGAGCTCAGCGCTGGAGGAGTTGGTGAAAATATCAGGAGAGTCGTGCGGGGCCTCAACAGCAGAACACCAGCACCGAGCAGATGGAAGAGGAGGTGGCAAAACTCCTGAAACTGAGGGCACAGCTGGGCCCTGATGAACGAAACATAAGTTGTGCTCAAAACCCCCAAGGTAAATATCTTTCCTTTAGGAAGCCTCTAATGCGGTCCTCGGTCCCAACCACAAGTTTCGCATATGCCTGCCTCCCTGAACGAGGTCGTTGAGAGCATCTGAAATTCTGCAGAGGAAACACAGTGGGTATGGGCTGGGCTCCACGTGGGTGGTACTCGGATGGCACTAAGTGATGACAGAAACTAGGCTCGCTGGGTGCTTGGGAGAGTCTGCCTGCTGCTTCTACTCCTTCTTTTACTCAGCAGGTATGTACTGAGAGCTTACTATGTGCCTAGCACTGTACAAAGCACAGAGTATACTATGATGAACAATATATTCTGCCCTCATGAAGCTTACATTCTACTGAAGGAGACAAGTAATCCCATACATAGATCTATAATTACAAATTGTGATGAGTGATACAAAGAAAATAACAAGGATGCTCTAAGTAAACACAAGGAAGATTTAGGGAATCTCAGAAAGCCTCACTGAGGAAGTGATGTACTGACTGATTTAAAGGATGAGTGGGAGGTAGCCGGGGAAGAGTATGAGGCAGATAGGTCCAGGTGGAGTATGGAAACCTTGAAGCAGGAAAGAACTTTGATATTTCCAGGAACTTGAAGACCTATTTGACGGGAAACAAATAGGGAGAGTGGCGTGGAATGAGATTGCACATTCCTAGCTCGCTCTCCAAGATTTCTGTTCACATGCCATGTTTTGTAAGTTCTATAAACAGAAACATCCACTCCTTTATCTGGATTCCTTTGGCACATCATACACATCTCTATTATTGTACTTATTGCACTGAGTTATAGTTAATCATGTGGTTTATTTACACTGATAGGCTGAGACCCTAGTCACATTCAATGAATTATGTGAACTCGAATTCCTAAGGAAAAGGGAGATGCGTTGTGTTGATGTCCTTATGTTGAAATGTCACCTTTTAAGGTTAATTCATTGGGCTTCTAAGTTCATTGAGCTGCTCCTTTCTACACACCAGTCATTTTTAAAGAGACAGTGTAAAATCCCAAGGCAGAGATCATCAATGATTACTCAAACTATTAGGTAAAAAAACTTAATGAGGAATTTATAACAGACCAGGCCTAGCTTCACCTGAACCCAATGATCAATCTTAACATCACTGAAAGTAGGACAGCCAAGCATTGTGGTCCTCCTATTGTGATGCAATAAGAAGTACACAGCACTACTTATGATGTATTCTTGCCAAGAGAAACTGAACCTGAATATAATCAGGCCTTTGGGTCTAACTATTTGTTTACAGGAAATATGGGAGATAGAGGAATATGTGAAAGAATACTTTGAGGATATTGTTAGCCAAGAGAAATTCTTTAGGACAAATGATCCAATTTCCTCAACAAATAATGATTTTTTTAAAAAAAAGGAAACTTGTAGATTAAATAAACATAAGAGACATATCAACCAAATACAATGCACGGACTTATTTAGAATCTGATTCAAACAAGCCAACCATAAAAAGATGTTTTTGAGGCAACCAGAGAAAATTGAACTTGGTTTGGGTATTAGATGATATTAAGGAGTTATTGTTAATTTACTGGTTATAATAAATGTGTTATAGTGTGTTTTTTTAAGTATTTATGTGTTAGAGAATCATATTGAGGTATTTATGAGTTAAATGTTATGAAATCTGGGATTTATTTTTTAAAACTCCAGAAAAATATTGGGGGCTTAAGATGAAATGCAGAAGTTGATGGTTGTTGAAGCTGGGTAATGGATACAAGGCAGTCCATTGTGCTAGTCTCTGCAATGTATGTTTGAAAATTCCCATAAAATAATATTAAAAGACAGATTATGCTGAAGAGTTGAAATCCATTTGAGTTTGTTGAAACATTTCTTAACATATGATTTATATTAACAACTCAAGATCATGGGGACAAGATTTTCAAGGGGTCTTCAAAGTCAAATCTATTTTCATAATACTCAGATGTTATTTGCCTTTTTCACAGTGTTGATATTTGTGTTGAAGATGCAAAAGCACTGGTGGGTAAAACTGCTGGTGCGTTAGCCTGCATCCAGGCAATAGCACTAAACTGTACCCGTAACTGTTATATACTTTACTGTCATGCTCTTACAGTAAAAAAAAACATTTCAGTTTCACTTAAAATGTCCTTGAAAAAGCAGTGAAAATTAATAATTTTATTGATCTCCACCCTTGAGTATACTTTTTTTAATATTCTGTATAATAAAATGGAAGGTACATATCAAGTGCTTCGGTTGTGTTCCAAAGGAGAAAAAACACTTATGCCATTGCGTGAGTTGCAAGCTGACCTAGTCCCTTTTTTTATTTTTTTTTCCTAATGTGGAATACAAATCTACATAGAAGTGACAACTTTCCAAGTGCAATTCAACAAGTGGTCAGAGAGCAAACTTCAAAAAATGTTATAGGTTACTGTTCCACAGCTTCAGCCATTTCCCCATTGTGAAATATAACATGCACGCAGAAGAAAAGTGGTAACTTTCAAAGCACGATCCAACAAGCAGTTATATAAGAAATTTCCAAGAATGTTGTGGGTTACGGTACCACAGTAACATTTTTACTTGAAAGAACAACTGAACGACAAAATGCAGTTTTTCAGACTTAGACATCTGGCAGACATTTTCACAGAAAGTGAACAAAGCCAGGCTTATCACCTCAAGGAAAACATCTGGCAGTATTTGTTGCTACTGATAAAATTCAAGCTTTCAACTGAAGGTAGAATTTTAGAAAATTTGTATCTTCCACTGTGAGCCTGACAGCTCCCCAATACTTAAAGCCTTTCCTAAGGAGAGCTGTTGGTAATATTAATAAATAAGGTTTTTTGATATGCTGTGATGAAATGTATCAACATTTAGAAAATCTGTGCAATTATTTTCAGTGAACAAGTATTTTCCAAATGACCAGTATATGTTATAAAATCATGAATGAGTAAAAGATCCATTCAAAGTGCAAGATAGACTAATGGATTTTAATGTAACAGCTTGAAAAATTCATTCATTTAATTTCAGATTCCACATTGCAACCAACCTTTAAGAAACCGTTACTTGGATTTTGGTGTAATCAAAAAATGTATATACATAGCTGAAAAGCTTATTGAAAAACTCCTCCCTTTTACAACTGTATATCTGTGTGAGGCTTTATAAATTTTAACTAGAACAACATATTGCAATAAAATTGAATGCCAAAAGCGTGTATGAGAATCAGCTATCTTCTAATAAGCCTGATGTTAAAGATTTGTAAAAATGCAAATCAATGCCACACTTAACACTGAATTTTTTGTTTGTTTTGGAAAATAGCTGTGTTTTCTTCAATTGTTATTTATTTAACATGAAAGCATTTATTATTTTTAAATGAATTAATAAATATTTTTAATTTTTTAGTTTTAAATTTTTTTAAAAAAAAGGAAGAAATAGATGTCAGGAAACCAGTTACTAGTAAAGAGATTGAATCAGTAATCAAAAACCTCCCAACAAACAAAAGCTCAGGGCCAGATGGCTTCATAGGGGATTTTACTAAACACTCTAAGAAGAATTAACACCAATTTTGCTCAAACTCTTCCAAAAAATTGAAGAGGAGGTAACACTTCTTAATTCATTCTATGAGGCCACCATTACCCTAATACCAAAGCCAGATAAATACACCAAAAGAAAAGAAAATTCCTGTCCAACGTCTTTTATGAATATACATGCAAAACTCCTCAACAAAATACTAGCAAACCAAATCCAACAGCACATTAAGGACTCATATGCCATAATCAAGAGATTTATCCCAGATATGCAAGGCTGGTTTGATTTAAGAAAATCAATGTAATATGCCGCATTAACAAAATGACAGTTAAAAAAACACAATCATTTCAATTGATTCAGAAAAGGCATTTGACAAAATCCAGCCCTCCCCTTCTTGGTGGAAAAAAAACACTTATAAAACTAAGACTAGAAGAAAACTTTCTTAACATGACAAAGGATATTATTCAACATTGTTCTGAAAGTTCTAGCTAGAGCAGTTAGACAAGAAAAAAAAATAATTGGAAAGGAGGAAATAAAACTTTCTCTATTTTCAGATTACATGATTCTGTGTGGAGAAAATCCTGAAAAATCCACAACAAACCTACTAGAGCTAATAAATGAATTCATCAAAGTAGTGGGATAGAAGATGAACAACCAAAAATAATTCATGTTTCTATACACTAGTAAAGAAAAATCTGAAGAGGAAATCAATGACATAATTCCATTTACAATAGCAGCTAAAAGAATCAAATATCTGAATAAATCTGAGGAAGGGCTTGCACACAGAAAACTAAAAAACACTGCTAAAAGAAGTCAAAGAAGACTTGAAAAAAAAGGAAGTACACTCTATGTTCATGGATCAGAAGGCTAAGTATTGTTAAGATGTCAATTATACCCAAAACAATTTACAATTTGATGCAATCCCAATCAGCATTCCAAAAATCTACTTTGCAGAAATAGAAAAATAGAAGTTTATATGGAAGGGTAAGGGACCCTGAATGGCCAAAGGCATTTCAAAAAAAACAACAAAGTTGGCGGACTCACACATCCTGATCTTAAAACCCCCCTGCCCCCTGCCTCCAGGTTGGTCAGAGGTTTCTTGATTTAATTGGCCTTTTCAAAGAATCAGATTTTGTTTTCCTTTATTTTTTTCTATTGTTTTTCTGTTCTCAATTTCTTTGATTTATGCTCTTTATTATTTCCTTTCTTCTGCTTACTGAAGATTTAATTCATTCTTTTTTCCTAGTTTCTTAAGGTGAAATTTAGACCATTGATTTAAGATATTCCTTCTTTTCTAGTGTAAGAATTAAATGATATAAATTGTTCTCTAAGCATTAGCCCACACATTTTTATGTGTGTGCTGTGCTTTCATTGTTACTCAATTCAAAATATTTTCTAAATTCTCTCATGAGTTCCTCTTTGAATAATATGTTATTTAGGATTAAATTTTTTTACTTTCCTAGAAGTTGGAGATTTTCCAGATATCTTTGTTATTGATTCATAATTTACTTCTGTACTGTTCTGTCAAACTACTTTTCACAATTTAAATTCTTTTAAGTTTGTTAAGGTTTTTGTAAACCCAGAATATAGTTTATCTATCTGAAAGAATGATCCATGTATACTTAAAAAGTATGTGTATTCTGCTTTTGTTGGGTGGGGTGTTCTATAAATGTCAATTACATCAAGCTGGTTGATTGTGTTGTTCAGGTCTTCCATATCCTTATTCTTTTTTCTCTTCATGCTTCAGTTTGGGAAATGTCTATTGCTCTTCAAGTTCTTCAAGTTCATTGATTCTTTCCTCGACTGTGTCAAGTCTAAGGATATGCCCATCAAAGACATTCTTTGTCTCTGTTATCAAAAAATTTTAGTTAGCACTTCCATTTCTTTCTTCTTATAGTTTCCATCTTTCTGCAGAAATTTCTCATGTTTTCATATATGTTGTCCACCTTTACCACTAGAGCTTTTAGCGTATTTATCGGGATTGTTTTAAATTTCCTTTCTTATGGTTCCAACATCTGAGTCATATATGAGTCTGGTTCTACTGATAATTGATAACTTTGTCTCTTGACAGTGTGTTTTTTATTTCTTGCTTCTTTATATTTCACACAAATTTTTATTTGAATTACAAGTCTGGCTCCTACTCCTGCCATTGTTTCTCCTCCTTCACACCTAAACCCCAAAATGTTTCCCTGTAGATTCGTTTGAAAACTTGAATCCACTGCTAAAAAAACAACAAAAATTTTGATTTGGTTCATCTTCAGAAACTGAGGGTTGAAGTGAGTTGTTGGAATATTTTGTCATCTATATGTCCACTTAGATAATGATAATATAATGCAGCAGTTAGAACTTTAGTGCTAGAATCAGACTTCTTGAGCTCAAATTCCAGTTTTACCATGTAGACTCTGTGAGATTGTAGATGAATTACTTAATATTTCTGGGCTCCAATTTTTCCATTTGAAAATAAGAATGAATGGTAATGTATGTGGCTTGCTGAGCACATAGTGAATATTCAATAAATGATAGAAAACTGTTATTACTAGATACAAAAAAACTCTGTAAGTTAGCTTTTAATATTAACTGTAGGTGACCTTGTAGTTTCAACTTCAGTATAGTTAGAGATTTATATTTCAAAATGCCACCTTTCCCTTTTTAGTGTAGTCATTAATATAATGGTCACTGGAGATTTGGGTTTGAATTCTAGGTCCTGGAAAGGAAGATTTAATAGGGGTGTATGTGTGTGTGTGTGTGTGTGTGTGTGTGTGTGTGTGTGTGTGTATTACTGTGTGACTATTCATGTGGATTCTTTCTGAGTGCTCATTTTCCACTGAAAGCAATTTCATGTGCAACATGCAAGTTGCATCTAATGCAGTGGTTATATTTTGATATTGGGGTAAGGCAAATTGTTTCTGACCAGAATTACCCAAGAAAATCTCTTGGGAAGGTTCCATGTCAGAAACTAAAAGTCCATCTCTCAGTAACTTCAACTGCCAGATTTTTCCCTGTTGCAACAAACAAAATAAGGGACTTACATTTAGTGGCAATGTTGTAGGCCAAAAAAATGGATATTTAGATACTAGAATCACACTGAATGTGGTGACTGATCAGTTCTCTGCTCCAAACTCCTTCCAAGGCACAAGTGCATTTGGGACTTGGAGGTTAGGAGGGCAGAGGAAATGTGTGGTTCAATCCCCAGAAACTCAATGAGCTCTGATGCCAGCTTGAACCCACAATGTATGCCTGGTTTTAGAGTGTTTGTGAAATATAGATAAAGATCTAGAAGAATGCACTTCATTAACAGTGATTACTTTTGGAGATGAGATGTCACTTTGAGATTTAATTTGAACAATGCCATAACCATATAATTGGTTCCCATAACCATGCAATATTTTGTAGTTACAAGGCAACCTGATAAAGAAAGGGAGAAAATACCCAAATCATTTTGTTTTCATTTTCTATTGCTGCTGTAACAAATTACCACGGAATTAACAGCTTGAAATAACACCCATTTATTGTCTCACAGTTCCCTAGGACAGAAATTCACACAGTGTGTTTAGGTTCTTTGATCAGGATATCACAAGACTAAATCAAAGTGTCAGCTGACAGTGTTCTCATTTGGAGCTGAGTGTCCTCTTCCAAGCTTATTCCTGTTGTTGGCAGAATTCAGTTCCTTGTGGTTGTAGCAATGAAGTCCCCATTTTCTTCCTGGATGTCAGTCAGGGACGCCTTTCATCTCCCAGAGGTCACTCATGTGTCCTTATCCCATGACCTCCTCCGTCTCAGCCACAGAGGACCTCCCACGCTCCATGTCTCTGATTTTCTGTCCTGCCACCAGCTAAAGAAACTCTGCTTTTAATGGGCTCATGTAATTATGTTAGGTCTCCCAACTGTGCCATGAGACATAATCTAATCAAGGAATAAAACCCATCAAATTCACATGAAGATCAGAGTGGGAAATCTTGGAGGCCATTTTAGAATTATCTGTATCTTTTCTTTCCTGCCCCCAAACTGGAATAGCACATAGTAGATCCTTCCCTCCGTCTCACTCCTCTGCCCCTCTCACTCCAGTTGCTCAGATGTGCTCAAGTACTTGGTACCCGACCGTGGCTGTGGAAACCAGCTGCTGCAGACACAGTGCAATGTGTGTCACATTCAAGTCAGCGATTTCTTGAGCGAAAAGTCTAGATGAATACAAAGAGTTATCTCTGAAATACTGCTACATGAGAATAATGCCCTAAGCTATTCTGTTTCCAGTGTGACCAGGGAATGGGTATAAATTGCAGCAGAAGGGAAGAAGAACTGTAATAAGGAAAAATGTTCAGTTTTGGAGAGAGGGCTGGTTATACTGCGAGACAGTGGCAATCCCAGGTGGATCCTGACCTGCTGAAAGGAATAGGTGCTTCCTTTCAAGGACATTTCAAGGGCAAAGTTGTTCTGTGGTAGCTTCCCCTGGTCTGGTTCTGTCCTACCCTGGTCGGTAAGCAGGACAGAGGGTCTTCGGGTACCCTGAGGCCTTTGCCTGTGCGAGAGCTTCAGCAGTGGAGGGAGATGGGCAGGGAAAGGCCCAGGAGGAGGCACTGAGGCAGCTGAACCCACTGGTCACAGCTCTGCAGAGAGACTGACTGAGGAAGACTGATTGATCAGCGCCCTCTCTAGGACTCTTTAGGGAATTGCACTC
Organism: Choloepus didactylus; assembly: GCF_015220235.1. NCBI lineage: Eukaryota > Metazoa > Chordata > Mammalia > Pilosa > Megalonychidae > Choloepus > Choloepus didactylus. Next base: position 108,217,173 of record NC_051308.1, read on the forward strand.
TGGGTGACAGGGACAGTGGCTGCTCACCAAATAGTCCACTGTTCCCCCTCATTTCCTAATCCCTGTCAGTTAGGCAGGGCCTTGTGACTAGTTCTGGCCAAAGAAATAAGAGAAGAGATTATGTTACTTTTGGAGGAATGCAGTGAAAACTTCCTGTGCGATCCTCTGGCTGAGGGGGCTGTGAGGGTGCTGTGGGTTCCATGTGGTGCAGCTACAAGATGGAGAAGCCTCCATCCATCCAGGCGTGACAGAACCCCACCACCACCACCACCGTTTCTCATGGGACATGTAGTGTGGCAGTTCTAAGCCACTGCTTTTTGTAATTGCTTGTTACCACAGCATAACCCAGCCCATCCTGATGAATACATACCTAGAGGAAAGGGAAAGGAACACAACCGTTATTATTGTATGAGTTCTCTATCGCTGCACAAAAAATTACTCCAAATCTTCACGTAGGCCTAAAACAATCATTCTTATAATTTCACATCTCCTGTTTGTGCGGAGTCCAGTATGATTCAGCTGGGTCCTCTGGCTCAAGGTCTCTCAAAGACCACAGACAAGGTGTTGGCTAGGGCTGATGTCACCTCCAGGATCAACTGGGAAGGACCTGCTTCCAGGCTCACTCACATAATTTTTGGCAAGATTCAGCACCTCATGGGCTGTTGGACTGAGGGCCTCTGTTCCTCGCTGATGTTGGCTGGAGGCTGCCCTCATTTCCTTGCCATGTGGGCTTCTCCACAGGACACTTCCCAATATGGCAGCTGGCTTCCTCAGCACGAGCAAGAGAGAGAGCTAAGGAGAGAGAGGGTGAAAGAGAGAGCAGAAGCAGGAAGGAAGTCACAGTCCATTATAACCCAATTTGACGTGACCCCCCATCCCCCAATCAATTTTGCTATATTCTATTCATCAGACACAAGTCACTGGGTGAAGCCCACACTCCAGGGGAGGGAGTCACGCAAGGGGGTGACTACCAGGAGGCAGCCATCTTGGGACCCATTTCAGGATGTGCCTCCCACATTCATGCAGGTAGTATATGCCAGAAGCTGTGTTAGGTGCTTGGGATACTTTATCTCATTTAATTCATAGTGTTGTAAGCCCCGTAAGGAAAGTGGAGTTGGCAAGTTTAAGTACCCTGTTCAAGGTTACACTCCACTAGTACCAGGATTTGACCCAGATTTGCTTTAAATTCATTGTACTAGGCTGCTTTCCTAGAATCAAGGGTGTATGTCAGATGGATTTCATAAAAAAGATGGGTTCTGTCATTCTCTCATTTGTTCTTAATGAGAAAACACTAAAGTTTCTTGTTTCCCAATGTCCTAGGTACCTGGAGTTCTGGAGCTCTTGGTTCTGGAGCATGGGATTCTGGAGCCCATAGTTTTCTGAAGCAGATCCAAGGAGGTTCTGTCTTGTTTCATGTGAACAAACAAGGAGCTGAGCCAGAGGAGATCTCCTGGGGCTTTAGTCCTGAGTCTGACTATAGAATAATGATGCGTGTTAGAAGAGGTGCACACTTTCCAACCTGGATCAGTCTCCAGGAGAAGTACAAGCAGAGGGTCCATGTGCCCAACATGATGTCCCTGAGGATTGAGAAACTGATCCTCGAGGACAGTGGGCAGTACCGGGCTCAGGTCAGCTCCGCTGGAGGAAGAGAGTTTAACCATGTGTTCCACCTCACTGTGAATGGTAAGTGAAGTCCACACTGCTCATCCACTCCATGCCTCTCCCCACCCTGACTTCCTCAGTTTTAACAACAACTATGCCTCTCATAGATGAATACACCAGACAACACACTCACACACACACACAAATTTAGTCTTGCTGCAATATCCTGTCTTTCATGAAAGAAGCTGAATATTCCCTGGTCGTCATCTTTGTGTTTCTGCTACATCAAATCTTAATCTCCCCATGGGCTCAAGTCTACTAGGTATAGAACATGTAATCAGAAAGACAAAGAGAAAAAAACTATCAATAATTTTCAAAATATTACTCAATTAATATTTAAAAAATCACTTAAAGTTTTAAAATAGTATCAACCTTTCAAAATCATATTGGGACTAGTCTCCAAGTAAGAATGCCATTACCAAAAGACCATTTGCTCACTGAATAAACAAGCATAGTTACTATTTCCTAAGTGTCCCCAAGGAACACTATATAGGGCATGTTGTATTTACTATTACTGCTTTTCATACACACAAAAAAAAATCCTCCACAATTCAAGTTAGTTTTATAGCCAACGATAGGCTCAAAGTCAAGCAGCTTTTAAGTGTAGAGCCAAGAAACACATCTTTCTGTTAAGTTGAATATTTCCACTATAAATGAGAAATACCAAAACTTTTTAAAAGAAAGGAAAAAAAGATAAAAGTCACCTATTAACGTCACTAACACAGAGCTGTCCAGTACAACTTTTGGCAGTGATGGAAATGTTCTGTATCTGTGCTGACTGATATAGTCACTTATTAGCCACGTGTGCACTTGAAACGTGGTTAATGTGGAACTGAATTTCTAATTTTTAATCTTTTTATTTTATTTAACTTTAACTTTTTTTTCAAAGAGAGAAATAATTTTATTTCTAGGCTCGAAGCATGAGAACAAATGGCCTATCAGTCCAAAATCTGTCTCCCTGAACTGCAGTAATTCTGACAGTTTTATAGTATCAAAGAATGCTGGTGGAGAATGCAGGGGTGTTGGGCTTCGCCACCTCAATGGTTGCTGATGTGCTCACAGACATTGGGGACTGGTGGTATGATGGGCTGAGCCCTCAATCACAGGACTTGCCCTTGGGAAGACTGTTACTGCAAAGGAGAGGCTAGGCCTGCTTAAATTCTGCCTAAGTGTCTCCTCCCAAATGCCTCTTTGTTGCTCAGGTGTGACCCTCTCTCTCTAGCTAAGCCAACTTGGCAGATGAAATCACTGCCTTCCCCCCACGTGGGATCTGACACCCAGGGCTGTAAATACCCCTGGCAATGTGGAATATGACTCCCGGGGAGGAATCTAGACCCGGCATCATGGGATGGAGAACATCTTCTTGACCAAAAGGGGGATGTGAAATGAAGTGAAATAAGTTTCAGTGGCTGAGAGATTCCAAAAGGAGCCGAGAGGTCACTCTGGTGGGTACTCTTACACATAAAATAGACATTCCTTTTTAGTTTCCCCACAAATTCTTATTCGGTAGATTAGGGTAGGACCTGAGCAGGTGTGTTTGGAAATCACTCTCTGAGGAATTGAGATGCTCATTCATGGATAAGAGCTTTTATGCCTCTGGAATATATGTTTGCATAAGCTGTGAATAAAGGCCAAGAATTTATTTTTTTCAAATGTTTAGTCTTTTAATGCAACACCATTTATTGAAAAATTCATCCATATTCCAATAACTCCCAAATTTTTATCTCCAGTCCAGACCTCTCTTTTGAGCTCTAAATTTGTGAACCTATTTGACAGCTCCCCTTGATGGTCTTAAGGGCATTTCGTGCTCACTATGCTCAAGACTGAACAGCCAAACTTCTCTTCCCACTCGTGATGCCACCTTCCACACTGTCGTCCTTGACACCCCTTCTCCCTCAACCCCACGACCCATCAGTAAGATTAACTTCATGGCAGGTGGCATTAACTATCCTGACACATGCACTTGGTCAGGTATTCTTCAGAACAGACAGAATCTGTCCTCCTGGGACCTAAGTTCTAGTTGGGGGGTAGGGATGGAAGGAGATAAATAAACATTAACATAATAAATAATTACCAGAAAGTAAAAATGTGAGAAGTGCTACAGAAAAAATTAAAAGTAGAGTAACCCATATTCTCTCACCATATTCTTAATTGCAGTGGCTGACTAATCTGGTTTTCACACATACTCTTGGACCCCTCTAATGTATTCTAATTCTATGAGCTGGATAATTTGCTCATTAATTATCATCCTTTTTTTCTACTATAAATCTTTTAACTCTAAAATTTTCTCTATGCAATAAAGTTAGCTATAGCTCATACATTCATATATATCATATTTGTATTATTATTCAGAAGTATATTCAGAAGTGATTTCCAGAACATGTGAACTTCTGTGGTTATCTTTTATTGATTCTACACAAATTGCATTACGGTGGGAGAATAAAGATACTAACTCTTTTGTACTGATTGTAATTTGCTTTTTGGCCTAGTGTGTAGCCAGCTTTTAAAAAGTTCCATAGGTACTTGAAAATAATATGCATGGTCTAATTATTGGTGTTAGATTTGGTACATACCTATTAAATCAAATTAGTGAAATCTTTCCTTTTGCTAAGATTGTCAGTATGCTCTTTCAATTGCTGAGAGACTAGTATGACACTCTCCTTCTATAAAGTGAATTTGTCTTCTTCTCTTTGTAATTCTGTCAATTTTGCATTACACATTAAGATGTTATCTGTTATTGAAAGCATTTTTATACATTGCCAATATATTTAGAATTCTTATATCTCCTTAATAAAATGAACCCTTTTATCATTATGTAGTGGCCCCCTTTTGCCAATAATGTCTCATTTAAACACTAGATAATGAAAGTGAATTTTCTATTCAATCTGTTCATTTCCATTGTTTAATTGGTGAGATGTTTTCCCATTTAAGGTATTGTGATTACTAATATGTAATGCATTAATTTCCATTGTTTAATTGGTGAGATGTTTTCCCATTTAAGGTATTGTGATTACTAATATGTAATGCATTAATCACCATCTTATTATGTCCTTCTATCTGTTCTGTTTTGTCTATATGTTCCTCTTTTCTTCTTTCCTGCATGTAAAGACTGAATTTTTTTTCCTTCTTTCTCTACTTTTTTGGAAGTTCAATATTTTATATCTATTCATTTAGAAATTTGACTGAAAATTTGATCATATATACCTAATTCAAAGTCTAAATAAATCTCTAACCACTTACTGAATTTAAAAAGACTGTAGAACACTTTTACTCTTCTCATCTCCCTCTTGCCTTACATATTCTTATTATCTAATATTTTAATTCTATAGTTTCACTACCACAATTATACATTATTATTTTTTTATGCAATCAGTATTTGTTCAGGCTTCCTTCCTGTTTTTCACTTTCTTTGCTCATCATTCTATCTTGTTTGTCAAATTTCCCCTCTATGATCATTTTTCTTCCTTAGGAAGTAGTCCTTTAGTGATGGTCTCTTGGTTGTAAATGTTCTAAGTTTTAATTCCACTGGAAATGTCTTAATTTTGCCCTTGTTCTTGAATGATAGTTTAGTTGAGTATACAGTCCAAAGTTGGCAGTTATTTTCTCACAAGCCTTTGAAAATATTACACAGTAGACATTACTGCTGTGCAGTTATTTTCTCATCATTCCTTAGTAGGTGATATGACTTTTCTGCCTCTAGCTATTATAAAACGTTATCTTACTCTATGGCATGCACTAGCATTGTAATACATTCTGTTCAGATGGAGAACTGCCACAGTCAGGCAAAACCAGTGACAAATGAGGATCTGAGAGATTTGGACCAATTAATACCTTAAAATAGGAAAAAATTAACACAGATTATAATAAAATTGATGTTTCATATGAAAATGATGTATATAGGGAAGAATTAAGAGGCTCATGGAGAAACTGATGCAACCCATGTCTGGAATAAGACACCTGGGGCCAACCAAGCCTCCTGCTGCCATCACTGATGCTGGAGCACTCCCTCCACTCATGGTTTTTGGAGGCAACATGATCCTACAGGGGCCATGAGTGTAATAGTCAGAGGAGGCCACTCCAGACAGGCACTGACTCCCAAGGTTGTGACTCCCTAGGTTTACTCACACAGCCACTTCCCTAGAGAGCAAGTCTGAGATGATTTCTAAAACATTATCTGACATATACACATATATTTACCATCATTACTTATTTGGACTTACCAATGATTTTTATATATTTATTTGCTAAAAACTGCTCCTTCTTCCTATTTTCTCCTGCCTGCTCTTTCTTTAAAATGTGTTCTTCTTTTATTATGGACTTATTTCCTTCCTTTGTCTCTTTGAACAGTTTACACATAGCTCTCTGAAGCTCCCTTGCAGATATTTCTGTTAAGGGTGGTTCTCAAGCTGTACCTTCTGTTTGTGACTCTTTCCCTCTGCTGGCTCTCTTTAATGAGGTTGTACATCTCCTAACTTGCTGGTAACTTTTTACTGTTTTCACCTCTTCAGTAGTAATTTTTTTCTGCAGGAGGCCACACATGTGCCCCGAGCTGTGGAGGTTTCCTCGTGTGTTTATCCCTGCTAGGGCCCTTTAGGCATCACATCTTTTTAAGGTAGTTTCTGGGCTCCAAGTTCCAACATGTTGGGAGAATTAACACCAACAAACATGCACAGGGAAAGCTTGGATTCCAGTTTCTCACAGATACCACCCATGGTGCAGGGCAGATGGTAGCCTCCCAAGCTGATATCACAGGCCAGAAGGCAGAAACTTTCTAATCTTATATTCACCACAGCCCTTTATCTGGCTTCACGCAGCAACACTATAAGCACAAGGCCACAGCCAAGACTTCATCTCCATTTAAGGGCATATAACATTGACCTTGAAGGTATATATATCTAGTTCTGATAACCCCCTGGCCACTAGAACTTCAAACCCCACTCATCCCTGTAGCACTGAGTTCCCTCTTGTTTCTGTATCAGGTTTCCTGAGCCTCAGTTGCATATTTTAAACATTTTTGTTATAATTTTTTCAAGCATTGTTGTGTGGTCAGAGTGTGAGGAGAGGCTTCCTGAATCAGTTGAAGTGCCTTCTTGTCTGGAGGTTTCCAAAGAATTTTTCTCATTCCTGTAATTCTTGTTGCCCAAAACCTCCAATACGTGAGGCTGAGCTAGCCATTGCTTCTGGCAGAAGCTAGAATCCGACTGAGAATGTGGAACTCAGTGTTCATCATTTGACTTCTAAAATAGTCAAAAGCTGTATTTTGTTGATAGAAAAAAGAGTTATGTGCTCCAAAACCAAACATTGTAGATTCAGAAAATAGAGTTCTTTCAACAAATCATGAGCTTAAAAGACGCCAAGTAGACATGAGAGTCATTTTGCGCAAAAATGTATTTTTCTCAATTCCTGGAATTAAGTGAGCATTAAAGAAATGCATTAAGGATGAGGCTCTGAGTGAAACTTGAGAGGGCCTCAGTCCTGCCCTTCCCTGAGGTCTCAACAGAGAGGCCTATGGGCCAGGAGTGGGGAGCTAGCCAGGTGAGAGAAACCCCAGGTTGGTGAGAGGGTATACAAATCAGAGGGGCCTTGGGTCTACAGTTGATCTGGGAGGGCAGTGCTTCCTCCTCAGGAGTCCTGCTGAGTAGAAATTGGGGTGTAGAGTGTTTAGGCAGAAAAGGGGTCTCTGGATTACTAGAGTTCACTCAACCTGTGCAGGATATTGGGGAGATTCAGCAGTTCTCATGGGCTCCTATAGGAGAAACCAAGTGCTGAGAGGGGCTGAGGTCAGAACTGGGGGGCTGAGAGTGCACTACAGCAGGCTGCGGCAGGGACTGTGGACATCAGCAGCAGTTGCCCACGCTGGTTCAAGACAAGCAGAACAAATCACATATGTGCCAAGTGCAGCTGATGCAGAGGTACCCCAAACAGAACAAAATCCCCTGGCACAAGCCCACATGGTCCATAGAGGAGAGCAGAAAGATAGGAAGACCCTCTCCCAGCTCCATGAGGACATGGGGGAGAGAAGAGGAGCAAAGAGGACAGGAAATGTCTTCCCTGACGAGAACAGTTGTGTTGATCTAGCAGTTGGGTTCTCTGGGCTTGAAAGTGTTTAAGTTGACCCTTTCTCTCACATTTTCATTCATTTCCATGGAGACCCCTCCTCTCCCATGCTGGGGATCTCTTACCTGCCTTGTCATAGGTAATGTACTTTCACAATGGTCACTTATATCTTTCTTTTTGGTTCTTGGTATTGGCTCATCCACTTCCACACGAACACTTTCTATTGGGGTTTCCTTGCTCCTGCAGATGGACCTGTTGACAAAGTTCTTTTAAGAAGTTCCTTCATCTAGTTCATGAAAAACGTGTGTATGTCACACATCATTGGCAATGCGATTTCTTCCCTGTCATCCCTACTCGGTTACCATAGGCTGTTTTATGAGCATCTCCCCTTTGGGTTTCTGAGGTGTGAGTCAGAATCTGTCCACTACATCCCTAAGCTGCATAGCACACACATCAAGCTCTCTGAATGGTCCCACTGAAGTACTCTCACCAGACATAAGGAGTGGGACAGGCCCCCATGAGTGTGGGGTGCTCAAAACTGCTCTCTCCAAAGAAATTTCTTCCCCCTAATCTCCAAATCCTAGCCTATTTAGGCTTTCATTATGGACAAGGGCATAAGAGTTGCAAAACCAATTTTCAGAACCTCCTTGCAATTCTGCACATGTAAGATATTTCCCCAAGAGGTCTGACGATGTCTTCAAGTGCTATGGGAGTCCCAAAGGATCCAATGATGTGTGTTCAGGGCAGGCTGAGATGTATCAGTCCTGTGTGGTGCAGGCAGGAAGTTAGAGTGGTAGAGAGAGCTGAGAGACTCCGGCTGCCTTCTTTTCCCTAAAATTAGGATTCTGTATCATTTTCCAATTCTCTAACTTTAGGTAAATTATTTCAGCTCCCCAAGCCTCACTTCTCTGGCTGACAAACGCTCTGCCTTCCCAACTAAGTGAGATAATGGAGAGTAATGTGCTCTACAAATGCAGTAATTCTTTTGTCTCCTGCAATCCCAGAGCCTGTCCCCCAACCCCAGATCCTGACCAAGCCAACATCTATCACCACAAGCTGGTGCAATGTCACCCTGGAATGCACAGCCGCAGGGGCCACAGAGGACTTGAATGTGACCTGGGAGAGCAAGGACCTCCCTGGGGGGCTGGAGCTGAGAGGGACACTGGGACCTGTCACCAGCACCTCCACCCTGGCTGTGAGCCTGCCCCTGAGCCAGCCCACTGCCAGCATCACCTGTGGGGTCAGCAACTCCGTGGACCAGAAAAATGCCACCTTAGACCTGGGGAGAGTCTGTTGGACTCAAGAAAGTGTCCAGCAAGGTAAGTGTACTGAGCACTGGGGGACCCTCCTTTCCCAGGAGATTGGGGGGTGGGAGGGTATTTACCATGTGATATCTCAACCTTTCCAGCCCCGGGGACATTACCAGTTGGGGAGGCCCAGGGACAGTGAAGGTTGACATGTGCCCAGCACACTAGTGGAAGGTGGACAGGGAGTATCAGGGCTTTTAGGGACAGAAAAGAACAGCCATGCTAGGAATGATGTTTACCTCTCCTCTGTTCTGAATCTCACTTGAAGGGCCATCAAGTGGAGCAGGAATGGTTTTAATCATGAGTGACCTCAAGGGAGAAACCAGTATCAGAGGAGGAAGCCAGAGGGAGGATGCTTTTGACTGACATTAGAGGACGACTTTCTATGGTCAGTGTCATCCAAAAATGAAACAGACTGCTTGGGGACACAGTGAGTTCCCTGTCGCTGGCGGGGTGAAAGCACAGGCACAGTCATTTGTAGGGGCTATTAGAAAGCACAGGATGGGGTGGGCCTCCATGGTGAGCTTCCTTCCAACACAGACACTCTTGGACTTGGGAAACTCTCTTTGGCAACATCACCTGGGATCACTCCGAGCCCCAGAGTCCTGGATTCCCGGAACTATCAAGTGGATGGCAGTCCCGGGGCTGAGCCCAGTGTAGGGAGCACTGCTGGCCCCACCGCCCATCAGCCAGCAGGTTTTCACTCCCTGCTCTGCTTCTCACCCAACAGGGACCACAACCATCTTCTTACTCGCATTACCGTGGACGATGCTGGCAAAAGGCTTTCTCCTTCTTGGGCTCCTTGGAAAGCTGGGAGTCCAGCTGGCCAAGAAAAAGCTTCCAGCCGGAAAAGAAGGGAAACAAGAGGTGCCCAAGCAGCCTTGATGACCAGATTGGGACTTCATTTTCCTTTTTGTGCTTTGTCAGGTATCCAAATTATAAATGAATGCTTTCTGTCTTCTGCCAAGTTTTGAAAGATGTTTGTTAGCACAGAAAATATCTATCTTCAAAGCTTTAAAAAAATTCACCAGTAATAGGATTTGGCCTTACACCCCTGAAGGAGTAAATACTTTCATATGTTTTTCAATAATTTCTGTGTTGGTTTCTTGAAGATTAGACAGACACACATAAATGAATTTTAGTAACTTATATATTCCCAGAAACTGTCATGAGACTTTTTCAATGAATAGACTTTAATTACACATTACACTCTGTTAGAGTGTTGTTGGGTTTTGTGAGGTTTTTTAACATTTATTTTACTCTTCTTAAATATAAGCGAGTCTTGCTGAAAGGCTAAGTGATAAGTTGGATAAAGTTTCTAACTGTGAGAGCTATAGGATCTCATGACCCAGTTCACAGCTTTTCCATTTTGGCCTGTTGGCAAAAGCAGTTTGGGGGTTCAGTAGTTGTATGTGGTGTATTCAGGGGTTGACTTCTCCCTCCATACCCTCTACGGAGAACTTGAAAATGAGGGATATGAGGGTTTTTATTTTTTAATCACAGCAAAGGTATACAAGATCATTAAATAGAGATTCCAGCTCACAAACCAAGGCAAGACAATCTCACAGAAGAACATGACTAGATTAAAAAAAGTCCAATCAGAAGAAAGGTTGATAGAAATGTAACATAAATACAGGTGAATTACAGAGACAAATGAAGTGCTCTGTCAGGGTGGCAGGAGAACCCGTACCCCAGGCATGTCAATCCCTCCATGGAAATGGAGAGCTCAGACTCTCCAAGGCAGGTGTGGATCCACACCAGAAGCAGCCGCTCACCTGTCCTGACTCCTGCTCCCCAGGCAGCCCCACTGATACCCAGGCTTCCCACATGGTCTGTCTTTGGGAGGATGATGCTTCGGTCAGGTGACAGGAATATCCAGTCCAGTTGACAAGTGTTCTTATAAATTAATAAATAATGCATTCCGGTTCTGTCCTCAGTGTCCTATGAGATTTGTTAGCAAGATTGTGCATCCCCAAGTCAATACTGGGCAATGGATGAGATGGAGATTCTGAGCTCTGAGGGTCAGATTCTGAAACATGGTGAATGCATCAAAATGATGCCATTCTGTGGGGCTGCATCTTTCATTCATTTCCTCATTCAACCAGAATTTACTGGACTATGCACCAAGGGCACGCTAAGGACTCTCTTGGGAGAAAACTTCTCAAACTGTCCTTGCCAAGTATGTCCCCATTTGAATTTTATAAAGATTTTAGGAAGATACAGACTAAAAGTTTCAGTTCTCAATCCAAGTCATGCATTAGAATAACCTATTAAGTTCTTTTAAAATACAGATGATGCCCAGTTTGGGGTTGAGGTCCAGGCAACTGTGCTTTTCAAAGGCCTACATGTGCTCTAAGGGACAGCAGGGTTGTGAGCAATTCATGGGGTTGTCCAGTTGACCAGTTAGACTATAATTTTCACTTTGCCGTTTCTACCTAAACAGATCCAGAGATGTTTAGGAATGATTTTAATAAAGACCCTGAACTCAATAGAACACAATAGAAAGTGAAAGAGGGAACATGATGATAAATACTTTAACTGGTTCCCAAGATGATAAGCTTCCTGTTTGGCATACATGTGGCTTAATCTTCCAGAAACAGAGCTATGACCCTGTCATTGCCCTGCTAAAAAATGTAATAGCTAATCTTTTTTTTCCTAAAAAGAATTGTTCTAAAAATCTGATAATACTGAAAAAGCGATAGGCCTCAGAAGATAACCACTGTTAACCGTTTGGCTTTTATACATCCTTTTTAACCACATAAACATATGCATATATATATATATATTTTAAATAATACCAAGGCAATACCAAATATGCTACTTGGTAGCCCACTTAAGAATCCATGGGAGTCTTCACATTAAACTATATAAAGATGTACCTCATCCTTTTTATCACCTAAATTGTATTCTGGCATGTGGATGGACCATAAATTATTTAACCAGTATAATGTAATGGGCAAGAGCATGAGTTTAATAATCCAACTCCAAGGTTTGAATCCTGCCTCTGCCACATATTAGCTATGTGACCTTGGGCAAGTTCACTAGCTTATCAGCATTGTGCTTCCTGGGAATAATAATGATTCCTACATACTAGAATTTGCAGCTTACTCTTTGGGTCCTCACTTTTTTCCCCACAGTATTCAACAGCCCAGACTAAATGCACCTTGCCTCTTATTCCCGTGATTAATGCTACGGAGGAAAACAGAGCACAGAGGAGGGATGAAGATGGTAGGAGGGAGCTGCAGTTTTAAATGAGAGATTACAGTAGGCCTCAGTGAGAAGATATCATTTGCACAAAGACCTGAACAAGGAGAGGAAATGAGACATGCAGACACCTGGAGGAAGAGAACTCTGGAAGAAGCAAAGGTCCTGAGACTGGAGCAGACTAATTTGTTCAAGGAATAGCAAAAAGGCCCATGTGGCTAGACTGGACTGAAGCAGGAGGGAAGTGTGGGTGATGAGGTCAGATGGTGCAAGGCCTGAGGGCTCTATAAGGTGGGTGTCTATGCCAAATAAAATGGAAGACTTGTGAGAGTAGTGAGCTAAGGAGTGACTTAAGGCAACTTACATTTTTAAAGGATCACTCCAGATGCTATTCAGGGAGTGAAAACAGAAGCAGAGAGGCTGTGAGGCCACTACAGTAGTCTGTCACACAGGAAGGCACATGGCTGGCTCTGCTGATCCTTCTCTCCTGGGTTTACCTTCTGGTCTTAGGGGCTTTCTCCAAAATGTCCACAGGCTTCTGGTTTCAAAATGGCTCTCTCCATTTCTGTGGGTCCTTCTTGCTTCTCCCAGGGAGTAGTGTTTCTCTCTTAGCGTCTCTCTGTTCTCTCCAAAATGTCTCTGCCTTTTATCCCCACATAGAGGACTCCAGCAAGAGGATTAAGACCAGTCTTGAATGAGTGGGGTCAATCTCCATAGGAATAACCTAATCAAAGATCCCAGCCACATTAGGTCTGCCCCCACAAGATTGGATTAAAAGAACATGGGCTGTTCTAGGGTAGAAAACAGATCCAAACTAGCACAGTTTTACATTGCTTCCAAAGCAAATTCCCTCAAATGTAGATTAATATGACACAAAAATATTCGGTTACATTTCTGTATGTCGGACGTGGTATACATCTCACTGGACTAAAATCAAGGTGTTGGTAGGCTGCATTCCTTTCTGGAGGTGCTAGGGAAGAATCTGTTTCCTGCTCATTTGCATTGTTGGCAGAATTCAGTTCTGTACAATTGTAGGACTGAAGTCCTTATTTTCTTACCAGCTGTAAACTAAGGTCCTCTCCCAGCTTCTAGAGTCTGCCACATTACTTGGCTTGTGGCCACTTCTCCAAATTCAAAGGTAGAAACGGTGGTCGGGTCCTTCTCTCACTCACTCTTCTGCCTCGTCCACTTTTAAGTCTTACATGATTGGATCAGGCCCCCCCAGATAGCCCAGGATAATCTCCCCATCTCAAGATCCTCAACTTTAGTCACATCTGCAAAGTCTCTTTTGCCTAATAAGACAACATATTCACAGGCTCTGGGAATTAGGGCGCAACCATTATTCTGCCTACCAGCACATCAGAGAGGGAATCAGTGTAGATAGTGAAGAGAGATGCTCTCAGAACTGAGCCCTGGAATATTCCAGAGTTTACAGGCTGGAAAGATGGGGAAAAAAACAGTAAAGGAAACTAAGGGGCAGCCACTGAGGAGGGTAAAAGGGAATGTGAGGTAAAGACTGTTTCAAGAAAGGAATGACCAATAGGTGAACTGCTGCTGAGACATCAAGGGAGACGAGGACTGATACTTGACCATTGGATTTAGCAAGATACAGGTCCCTAATTACCTTGGCAAGAGCAGTTCCAATGGAGTAGTGGGGGTAATGAGTGACTAGAGAAGATTCAAAAAAGAAAGGGTTTTCTCCAAAGATATGCAAATACAAAATACACATATGAAATGATGTCCAACATCATTAGTCACTAGGGAAATGCAAAGCAAAACTACGAGATGCTATTTCACACAGGCTAGCATTGCTATACATTTTTTTAAAGAATAATAACAAATGTTGGTGAGAATATGAAGAAATTGGCCCTTCATAGACTGCTGGTAGGAATGTAAAATGGTGCAGCCACTGTGGAAAACTTTGGCAGCTCCTCAAAAGCTTAAACACAGAGTTACCATATGACCTGATAATTTTACTCCTGGGTAGGTACTGAAGAGAAATCAAAATACAATTTAACACGAAAACATATGCACAAATGTTCATAGCAGCATTATTCATAATAGCCAAAAAGTATAAACAAACCAAATGTCCATTAACTGATGAATGGATTTTTGATAAGTGTTATATCCATACAATGGAATAGTATTCTGCCACAAAAAAAGAATGAAGAAATGATACATGCTACAATATGGACGAACCTTTAAAATATCATGCTAAGTGAAAAAAAAAGGAAAACAGACACAAAGGCCACATATTGCATGGATCCATGTATATGAAATAACAAGAGGCAACTCCAAGGAGACAGAAAGTTTAGGGTGTGCCAAGGACTGGGGAGAAGGGGTAATGGGAAGAGGCTGCTAATGGGTAGGGGATTACTTTTGAGATGATGAAAATGTTCTAGAAATAGGTAGTGGTAATGATTGCACAAGTTTGTTAATATACTAAAAACCACTGAATTGTAGGCTTTAAAATGGTGACTTATGTGGGATCTGAGTTATATTTTAAAAGAAAAGGGGAAAGGGGGATTGGAAACAGAAAATGCAGATAATTCCAATAATTTTTCTATAAAGCAGAGCAGAAAAAAATTGGTGAGTCCCTAGGACTTTCTGAATGAGAGAAATTACAGCATGCTGATATGCTGATAAAGATAATCCAGTAGAGGTTCGGTGTTTGTTTTAAATAACGCAAGGAAGAACTTGTGGTGTGATATCACTGAGTAGGCAAGTGGGGATAGAATCTGGTTCTCGAGAGGAACACCAGATAATAGGAGCAAAAACTGGTTATGGTCACATGGACAAGGGCAGAATGTATGGCTTCAGATGCAGGGAGCAGTGGAGGTGTGGTGAGGGACCTTGTGGGACTTCTCTGATTGCTTCTATATGCTTAGTGTAATAAGAGGCAAAGTAATCCGCTGAGAATGAGTGCAGGGAAGGGGCATTGGGGTTCAAGGAGAGATGAGAAGATAAGACATGGTCATCTAGGAAAGCATAAGAGGGAGTGGACTACAGATGCTTGTCCAGATTGCAGTTCGGAGCCCAGGGCCCAAATGAGGTCATGAGTTTGAAGTCAGTGTGACATTACTTTTCCAGCCATGTTGCATTATCTAAGGGAATGTGGCTGGCCCGCAGGTATATCTGCAACCAGGAACTCAAGTGCCCTTCAGATATTCTCTTCCCTTCTCATCTCGGTGAGTCGATCTCATTATTTCCCTCTGCAGACCAGCTGCCCTGCTCCTCAGGTGTATGTGGTAAGAAGTGTGGCCACCAACATATTCGGTTTTATATCTTAAGGTCCAGGCATCCAAAGGGATTTGGCCATTACTCTCAGTTTCCAAATTCCCAGCTAATGACTGATTGGCCTGGCTTACATAGAGTGATAGAGCCTGGACTTAGTGCCTTTGGAATTCAGAAATTGCCTCAGAATGGTTTGTGGGAAAACAAGTAAGACAGGAAAGGTTGATGAATGATGAAATAGTCCAGGCATGAATGATAAAATGAGGGCTAGATAAAAGGGAGTTTCAGGGGGTAATAGGGGACTGAGAGGAAGGTGGTACATGGTTTAGGGTGAGGGATAGGAATAAAAAGAGGGTGGAATACAAGGAATTTTATGAAGGAAAACCCAATGCAACACGGTGACTGGTTTGGGTGTCTGAGAGGAGGGAGATGTGTCAAGATTAGTGAAATTATCTTCTTCTGTGAACCCCATAATGCTTTGCAATAGGGAGTAGACAGATGTGGGCCCAAATCATGCCTCCCACACATTCTACTCAAAAGAACTTGCATTAGGTACTTAACATCTCTGAATTTTAGTTTCTTCATCTGTAAAATGAGGATTTCTGCCTAACAGAATTGTTTAAGATCTACATAAAAGGTTCACGTAAAACCAATTGAATGATATTATGAATAATAATGAATAGGGGTTTGAGGGTGAGGGTGCTGACATTCAGGACACACCTTGCCTGGAGAAGGAAGAAACCTGGAAACAGACCCAAGAGGGAGAAGAGTCATCTCCTCTCTGATGTCTCATCTGTACCAGAGTGCTGAGTACATCATTCCACATCTCTTGCCCCACCAAGTTCCCATTCTCTACTTAATGGAAAATTTCTCTTTCAGCCAGCCACCAGTGTAAGCTCCATCCAGATTGGGGCACCTGAGTTGCAAGGCCAGGGTCCTTGGGAGCAAATCAAGCACTTTGCATGGGTGAAAGAAGAGAAACAAGCAGAGGATATTCCCAGGATTCCGAGGTCTTTGGTGACCATGTGGTGAAGGAGTAAGACATGAACTTTGGAATCATCCAGTGTTGGATTTAAGACTATGTTCTGCCAACAACTAGTTGAGGGCTCCTGTCTCTTCACCTACAAAATGGAGCTAATCATAACTACCCTAGGGAGTTCTTATAAGAATTTTTAACAAGTAATATTTATTAAGTGCCTGGGACAAATTTGGCCCATTATAGGCTCAGAAAGTCTGTTTCTTTTCCTTGTTTTCCTTCTGCCCTTGGTGGGACAGAAAGGACCACTGGCTGGTCACATCTCACCTGCTCCTGGGCATTGATGCCCAGCCACAACTGGTCATCTGGAAAGTTGGGTGAGGAGATGGCATCTCTCCCTCAACTATCTGCTCAGACTGAGGGACACGATGTTACAGGCAGGGCCCTATTATACAACCAGTCCAGTCATCCAACAGCCTGCTAGCATTGCTTCATAATGCTCAAGCCCTTAACAGAGACCCCACTCAGACCTCTGCTTTCAGAGGTCAAAAATGAGGTAGCTGGGAGGAGACCCAAGACACCCAGGTATCTAGGCCACCAGACAACCCACAACAGCTCAGGGCACCAGGGTCAGCCCATCTCTGACACAAGAACTGGGGCCCAAGACAGAAGGCAGGGGCTGCAAGGAGATGAGGACCCCCAGGCAGGGAGAAAACACCCACAAACCTAGGTTCAGGCTGAAAGCACCCGCACACCCAGGTGCAGGCTAAAGCAAGTCCTCAAGCAATAGGAGATTGGAGGTAAAATGGGGAAGTCCCCACCTCAGAACTCTGGGCCAGGTGGGGTCGTGGGACATCATCACATCCTTCTCTGTCTCTGAGTGGAGCCACCAGAGGGACCGTCAGTAGCCTCTGTATTCTGGGTCTCCCTCTGCTGTGGCCCCAAGGGAGTGGGAGGGAGGGTGGCCCAGACCCTTCATAGATAGAGGTGTTGTCTCCTTGGCTGTGGCCTCCCACAGTCCCATCACTCTCCAGAAGGAGCCCCAGGTTAAATCCAGAAAGTAGGCTCATGATTCCAACCCAGGGCAGATGGTAGCAGGACCTTAAGTGATGTTCAAGGTATTCAGGAATTTCATCAGAAACAGCAAAACTATGAGATCCAGATAGGCTCCATGGAAAATGTGGCTTGGAAGGGGCTTCAGGCAGGATTGGTTGAATTTCAATAAGCAGCGTCAGGAGTAAGGAGCAGGGAACAGGAACAATTAACGCAGGTAGAGGGATACATCTGAGCAAAGAGGAGGGTAACCTAGTGCTTGAACCAGCACTAGTGGGGATAGGGACCCAGAAGAACAGGCTGGAGAGAGCTGGATCAGACCTTCCTATAGACTTCACCCATTAGGGGCGGGAAGGGGAATCAGGTACCCCTGGTCTCCAGACACTGTGCATCTATTCTCACCACTAAGTGCCCCTATACCAGGCCAGGGGAAGAGAAGAGGCTGGTTTTCTAAGTCGACTTGCAACTTTGGTCTACCCTGGGAAGCAGAAGACAAGGAAAGGACTGATACACTACCAATTCCTCTTCTCACTACATGGGAAAGTGGGTTTGGGGTTCACAAGCTGAAATTTAGATCCAGGTTAGTACATGTGGTGAGGAAAGAGGGCTGTGGTCCAGGTGCACAGTGTACACCTTACACCCTCTCCCCCAACAAACACATAGACACACACTGCCCACCACCCCCAAGGGAGCCCTACACAAGGTCTGCAAAGAAAGCCTCAGGCCAGCCCCTTTGAGGGTCCCTACCCACCTGCACTGCTTTCATCGATCCCCAACTCAGCATCCAGCCCCCAGGTTCTAAGTCCCTCCTCTACAGTGTGGTCAACACCCCCACAAAGTCCCTATGCCCAGGCTCGCGTTCTCAGACACACACCAGTCACAGAGAAGAGGCATGGGAATTTGCTACATGCACAGTCATCCAGGGCTCTTTCGGGAGGTTTCTGGGGAAGAGGATTTTAGGAGCCATGTCAAAGAGGAAGAGTGCTCAGCTAACAAGGGTAAGGATACTTAGTGAGAGGGCAGCTTGTGGGGGGCTGGAAGCAAGAGGAGGTGAGCAGAAGAAGGGAAAGGGCTGTGTGTGCCGAGGGAGCTGAGATCATGGGATCAGAGTATGCAGGCTATGGGCAGCTGGAGCCGGACCAGAGCTGGAAGAGCAGACGTCTACAGGGCATCAGGCTCTGAATGGAGACGTCCAAGGGAATGGCAGATTCTCCTGTTTCCTCCAATCAAATTATCTTCATGGCCTGGCCTGGGTTACGGACCTCACTATAGACAGTTGTGATGGCCTCTTCTTCCAGATGTTGCTCACTGACCCTCTGGAAAAACAAGACAGAGGGTTCCTGAAGTAGCTGAGGGATAGAGTGGCCCCAGAGAGACCCATATAGACTCAATGGCTGCTTACATGCATTGTTTATGAATTCCCTTAAGGGTACAGCACCATGCTGGCCACAATTGTAAATTCCCCTACTAACTCTCTGTGATTATCCAGAAAGAAGTAAGAAGTAAGAAGGCAGTGGGGCCAGAAATGGAAGATACCTGGGTTCAGGAAGTCTAGTGCTGGCTCTCACCTTGTCCTTACCCTCCAGAGACTCCTGCTGGCTCAGCTCTGCATAGTGGACGCCACCACCATCATCCCCATAGCCCTCCTGCAAATCTGCACCTGAGATACACAGGGTAGAACTTGTTTCTGTGCTTTGGAAACCTGCATCCCTCCCCCACTGCGATGGATTCCAAGGCCATGGCCCACCCACCATCCCCTCTGAAGGGCCCACTCCCTGTGCAGCAAGATTCAGAAGAAACGGAGCTGGCGGTTTGGTGGGAGGTGGGGGTGCCTGAGCCTGGAAGGAGAAGTACAACCTGCCTCTTCCAGGCTCCATCTTCTTCTTCTTCCCACGTGTCTTCCAAAGGTACAGTCCAGCTCCCAGGGTCAACAGCACAGCCCCAAAGGCCCCGAGAATGCTTCCCAGGAGGCTAGCAGTGGCCAGTCCATGTGACTCTGTTTTCCTCACTTACAGAGTGAAGAAAGGTTAGGGCAAGAGACAATTTCACATATCAGGGGAGACTGGGAGAGAAAGCAGGTGGGAAAGTCTGGAGGGACCTGGTTCAGATGCTATCGAAGAGAGACGCATGGCTGGTTACCAAGCTCCAGCTTCATGTTGGGGGATACTGAGATGAACAAGATGTGGTCCACCCCTTGAAGGAAGACTGACACATCAAAAAAAAAAAAAAAAAAAAAAAACTGTCAAGAGAATTCACAGCTGTAATGTAGGTTTATACCATGTGCACATCTTCAGGGAGTGCCTCCCAGAGGAAGTGACATAGAAGCTGAGTCTTAGGGGAGGAGTAGGAGTTTCTCAGATACTCAGGGTGAATGAAGCATTCCAGGACTGAGGGGAACCGTGTTCAGGAGATGGCTGTTTCTAAACACCAGCCCCCTGGGGTGGCCAGCAGCCCATTGCAGGTGGGGGGCACAATGGACGAGAAGGGTTAGAGGGAGGCTGGAGTCTGTTCCCAGAGAGTCTTGTGTGTCATACTACATAATGAACTTCATCTGAGATTCCTGGAAGGAAGTGGGCAGGGTGGAAGGGGGTGGGGTTTTAATGACCATCAGATCACTCCAGCAGCAAGTGAAGTTTGGGTCAGAGGGTGAGACTGCACACAGGGATACACGTGCATTCATTCGTTCGGTGAAACACCGGGTACAAGCAAACTTTGGTCAGAAGCTGTGCTTGACATAGGGATACAAACAAGAACAGGACCTGGCCCCTGCCGTCAGGTGATCCAGTCTATGGAAGAGACAAACAGGCAAACAAATCATTAGCACTCAGCTCAGGAGTGATAAATGGAGGCCCAGAGCAGGACCCGAGGCCCCAAGTATGAAGAGATCATGGGCAGCTCGCTCAAGGTGGTGGTGCCTGAGGGTGGGGCCAGCTGTACCATTTACAGGGCCTGGTGCAAAATGAAAAAGACAGAGGAGCATCTAAACCCTGAATCTGGCAGGGACTCACTGAAGGCCAAACTGCCCTAGACTACACAGACCAATGGCACAATCAGGTTTGCATTTCAAAAAGTCCAGTCTGTTCACACATGGATGATGGATGGGGTGGGGGCAAGACGCAAGATAGGGAGAGAAGTTGGAAGGGGTAGAATGGATGGATTAGAGGATCCGGATATGAGAGATACTTAAAGCAGAAATGATGTGGATGTGCCTCCCAGACTTCCGTATGGGGTGACCATGTGGGAGGTGGTACTTAATAATTGGGATGGGAGAAAAGCCCTGAACCCCTCAGACCTCAGTGCTCTCTGAGCTCTGAGCCCCCTCCTCTCTGGCAGGTAGCACTCACCAGGGGCACAGACTCTCCCCAGGTCTAAGGTGACATTTTTCTGGTCCACGGAGTTGCTGACCCCACAGGTGATGCTGGCAGTGGGCTGGCTCAGGGGCAGGCTCACAGCCAGGGTGGAGGTGCTGGTGACAGGTCCCCATGTCCCTCTCAGCTTCAGCCCTCCAGGGAGGTCCTTGCTCTCCCAGGTCACATTCAAGTCCTCTGTGGCCCCTGCGGCTGTGCATTCCAGGGTGACATTGCACCAGCTTGTGGTCATGGATGGTGGCTTGGTCAGGATCTGGGGTTGGGGGACAGGCTCTGGGATAGAAGGGGACAAAAGAATGGAGAAATGCCTGCCAAGTGTGGGACATATTACACATCACACTTTCACATCCATTATCTGGTGAGGAAGATGGGGGCATTTTACAGATAAAAGAACTGTGGCTCAGAAAGGTAACACAATTTGTCCGAAGCTAAACAGTAAAGAAGGGAGTCACTGAGTTAGACCTTATAGGATTTTACTAGATTGAGCAAGATTTCAAAATCTCCCACATTAAAATAAAGGCTACACATTAGGTGCCACCCACCTCCCCACCTCTTAGTATTTCTAAGAATTTAAGAGAAAATAGAGTCTGAAGGCTGGTGTCTGGATGGAATCCTGCAAAGAGGGCATAAGTGACAGATACTCTGAGGAGTAAAGGAAGGCACTAAGCCATGGGATTGGGGTGAAGTGGGGTGTCACTTACCATTCACAGTGAGGTGGAACACCTGGTTAAATTCTCTTCCTCCAGCTATGCTGCCCCGAGCCCGGTACTGCCCACTGTCTGCAAGGGTCAGTTTCTCAATCTTCAGGGATGTCATGTTGGGCACATGGACCCTCTGCTTGTACTTCTCCTGGAGACTGACCCAGGTTGGAGGGTGTGCACCTCTTTTGACACGCATCATTACTCTATAGTCTGACTCAGGACCAAAGCCCCAGGAGATCTCCTCCGGCTCAGCTTGTTTGTTCACAAGAAACAAGACAGAACCTCCTCGGATCTGCTTCAGAAAACTGTGGGCTCCAGAATCCCATGCTCCAGAACCAAGAGCTCCAGAATTCCAGATGCCTAGGACATTGGGAAACAGGAACATGAGTGTTTTCTCATCAAGAACAAATGAAAGTATCACAGAACCCACCTCTATTATGAAATCTGTCTGACATATACCCTTGATTCTAGGAAAGCAGCCTAGTACAATGAATTTGAAGCAAATCTGGGATCAAATTCTGGCAGTAGTGGAGTGTAACCATGAACAGCTTACTTAAACTTGCTAACTCCACTTTCCTCATGGGCTTCATGACAGTATGAATTAACCTAGATAAAGTGGCCCAAGCATCTAACACAGCTCCTGGCACATACTATCTGCATGACTGTAGGAGGCACCTCCTGAAATGGCTCCCAAAGATGGCTGCCTCCTCACAGTCACACACTTCTGTGACTCCCTCCCATGGAGTATGGGATATACCTAGTGACTTGCTCCTGATAAATAAAATACAGCAAAATTGATGGGGGGGGGTCACTTCAAATTGGGTTATAATGGACTGTGATTTCCTTCCTGCTTGCACTCTCTCCTTCACCCTCTCTCTCCTTAGCTCTCTCTCTTGCTTGTGCTGAGGAAGCCAGCTGCTATGCTGGGAACTGTCCTATGGAGAAGCCCACATGGCAAGTGTGCCAGTTTGTGTATATTGTTTCCCCCAGGAAAAGCCATATTCTTTAATGCAGTCTCGTGGGGGCAGATTGATTAATCTTTTTGATTAGTGTGCGACCTCTTGATTGGATGTTTCCATGGAGATGTGACACACTCAACTATGGGTAATACCTTTGATTAGATTATTCATGGAGATCATTCATGTGGGTCTTGAGTTAATCACTGGAATCCTATGAAAGAACTCACAAACAGAAGGACCTCAGAGCAGCTGAGAGTGACATTTTAGAAGACCAGCTGAGAGACACATTTTGGAGACAGCCATTGAAAGCAGACTTTTGCAAGCCCAGAGTTTGACCCAGGATATGCAAAGACAAGACCCCCAGGCACTTAGAGAGAAATATCCTGGGAGAAAGAGCCAAGAAAGCACAGGAGCTGAGAGAGGAGCTAGAACACAACCCAGGTTCAACAGATGCCAAGCACGTGCCTTCCCAGCTAACAAAGGACACCATCAGCCTTTCTCCAGTGAAGATAACCTCTTATTGGTGACTTAGTTTGGACACTTTTATGGCTATAGGACTGCAACTTTGTAACCAAACAAACCCCCTTTATAAAAGTCAATCCATTTCTGGTATTTCACATAATGGCAGCATTAGCAAACTAGAACAGCAAGGAACTGAGGGCAGCCTCCAGCCAACAGCCAGCAAGGAATGGAGGCCCTCAGTCCAACAGGACACAGGAGCTGAATCTTGCCAAAAATCATGTGAGTGACGCTAGAAGCAGGTCCTTCCCCAGTTGAGCCTGGAGGTGACGTCAGCCCTAGCCAACACCTTGACTGTGGTCTTTGAGAGACCTTGAGTCAGAAGAACCAGCTAAATCACACTGGACTCCCAACCAACAGGAGATGTGAAATTATAAATGTTATTGTTTTAAGTCTAAACTAAGATTTGGAATTACACAGCAATAGAGAACTCATACAAAAATGGTGGTTGCCTTCCTTTCCCTTTCCTTCTAGGCAGTGCATTAGTCAGGATAGTCTAGGTTATGGTGAGGTAACAAGCAATTACAAAAAGCAGTGCCTTAGAACTGCCACACTACATGTCCCATGAGAAGTAGTAGGATGAGAGTTTCTGTCACGCATGGATGGAGGCTTCTGCATCTTGTAGCTACACCACATGGAACCCACAGCACCCTCACAGCACCCTCAGCCAGAGGATAGCACAGGAAGTTTCCGCTGCCTTCCTCCAGGAGTAACATAATCTCTGCTCATATTTCTTTGGCCAGAACTAGTCACAGGGCTCTGCCTAACTGACAGGGATTAGGAAATGAAGGGGAGCAATGGACTATTTGGTGAACAGCCCCTGTCCCTGCCACCCAGAGTGCACTTCACTAAAGAGTCCTAGAGAGGGCGCCGATCAGTCTTCCTCAGTCAGTCTCTCTGCAGAGCTGTGACCAGTGGGTTCAGCTGCCTCAGTGCCTCCTCCTGGGCCCTTCCTTGCCCATCCCACCACCGCTGTAGGCCCTGCACAGACACAGGCCACAGGGAACCTGAAGACCCTCTGTCCTCCCTCTGGACCAGGGGAAGCTACCATAGAACAATATTGTCCTTGAAATGTCCTTGAAAGGAAGTACCTATTCCTTTCGGCAGGTCAGGATCCACCTGAGGTTGAAGTCCACACTATCCCTCTCCAACCTCCATCCCCTTCTAAACATCCATGGGCTCCTGAGTGTCTTAGGATTACCAATATCTTGAGGAAGATGAGTCCAGACCAGCCTGTCCTTGTTCTGTGTGCTGGCTGAGGGGGTGAAGGGGCAGCCACTGCTGAGCAAGAGGCTGACACTGGGGATCCTGTCACTTGAACAGAAGTGGCAAGTTAGGAACTATTATACCCATTCAAAGGGTGAAGAGCTTGAGTTTCAACAACTCTAAGTGGCTTTTTTATTGTATTTATTTTGAAGAGGTAATACATTCACATAGTTAAAAAGGGAGAAGGATATATAGAAGCAAAAATTAAGTCTCTTTCTCTGACGCCCACTGCTGGTTCCTTTCCCTAGAGGCAGATACTGTTATGTGTTCCTTCTATGTCCTTCCAGAGATAATTTATACATTTTAAAGGGTGTATCTGTATCACCTTATGTGCAGACACTTTGTGTGCACTGTTATGCTCCATGCTTTTTCTCTTAACAATATTTGTTGGAGGTCATTCTGTATCAGTACATATAAATGTGTCTCATTCTTTTAATGGCTGCATCCTACTCCCCTGTGTGGCTCAAGTCTGGTCTACTTCTGCTGGGTATTTTAAAGTTGTTTCTGCCACTACAAATCATGCATTTGAGTCTCAGCACAACAATTTATATCTAGTAAGATAAATTACTTGGGTGGAGCTAATGAGTGAAAGGCATGTACACTGCAAGGGTAAACACAAATCAAAAGGAAAAATAGAAACTTCCAGTTATAAATCTACTTCAGGTCCTATGAGAAATTAGCTTGAGAAAATATATGTAATTGGGTTGTATTCTCTTGGCTACATAAAAAAGTGAGCTTTCTCTCTGTCTTGCTATCTCTTCGGCAGATTGCCTGTGATGCATTGCATTCTAGTTTAATGTTGATTCAAGAATAAAATTGTTTTTCTTTCTCTTCTTCCTTTGTGAAGTTTTTTAGGGTTGGGAGATTTTGCCATCAGCTAATCACAACATTTCCTTGCTTGCATTTCCCTAAGCTACCCCTTTCCGCCCATTCAGTGGAGCTCCTTTCCACGTGCAATTTGGCTGCTGCCCAATTCATGAATTATAATCTGCTCAAATAAACTCCCTGAATTAATATTTAGTCTAATGTATTTTTTTAATAGTTCAAAGTTGTGCCTCATCCCAAAGGTAAGTATTATTAATGATGTATATCCATCCTGACTTTATCTATATACCCACAAATACTCTACACCCAAGTGAACACTGTGGAGTCACATTTCTGCATCAAAAACTCATCAAGGTTGTGGCCCTCTCTCTCTGGCTAAGCCAACTTGAAAGGTGGGATCGCTACCCTCCCCCCTACGTGGGATCAGACACCCAGGGAGGTGGGTCTCCCTGGCAGCGTGGAATATGACTCCCAGGGAGGAATGTGGACCCAGCATCATGGGATGGAGAACATCTTCTTGACCAAAAGGGGGATGTGAAAGGAAGTGAGGTAAGCTTCAGTGGCAGAGAGATTCCAAGACGAGCCGAGAGGTCACTCTGGTGGGCACTCTTACGCACACTTTAGACAACCTTTTTTAGGTTCTAGGGAGTTGGGGTGGCTGGTGGTGGATACCTGAAACTATTGGACTACGGCCCAGAACCCATGGATCTCGAAGACGGTTGTGTAAGAATGTAGCTTATGAGGGGTGACAATGGGATTGGCAATGCCGTGAGGACCAGGCTCCGCTTTGTCTGGTTTGTGGATGGATGTGTGGAAAAGTAGGGGAAGGAAACAGGCAGACGAGGGTACCCAGTGTTCTTTTTTACTTCAATTGCTCTTTTTCACTCTAATTATTATTCTTGTTATTTTTGTGTGTGTGCTGATGAAGGTGTCAGGGATTGATTTGGGTGATGAGTGTACAGCTGTGTGGTGGTGCTGTGGACAGTCGAAAGTACGATTTGTTTTGTATGGCTGCGTGGTGTGTGGATGTGTCTCAATAAAATGATGATTAAAGGGAAAAAAAAAAAAAAAAAAAAAAAACTCATCAAGGTTGTGAGAAATGAGCCACACCTTGCTCACTTCATCTTACCCCTGGAGTAAAGTTGGTAAAGACCAAAGAAGCAACTCTCCCATCAATCTATCTGGAAAAATTGTGAAAGACTCTGAAATGAGCAAAATATATTGCTGAGCGTGCTGACCAGAGCACCATTTCAGATTATGCAATTCTGTAGAGGCCATTGCCTTTCACTGTTTGAGCTATTTTACAATGATGTAATTTGGCCAATTTGCATTGCTGATAATGCAAATTATTCTTTTCTTTAGAAATGCAAATAAATTTTTTCAGATGCAATACAAGTAATTATTGCTCAGTGGATACTGACCAGTTTTTCATGTATTTGTAAATTCTTTCCAGCATGCCTGATAACCTATTTATGCTCTTTGAATTTTCCCTTGAACCCTTTGTATCATCCTACTGACTCCTTCATTAATTTGCGAGTGAAATAAAAGCTTTGACACATGTTCATTTTAAATTCATCCCAGTCATGATTTTACCTTTTTTTATAAAAAGTATCCTTTAACACCTTAGTCAGTCATCAGATGCATTACTAATCTAATGTTTAAATACTATATAGATAGACAGCTATATATAAACAGGAACAGTCGCTGTAAGTCCTCTATTTAACCTGGGGGTCAGAGAAACAGCTGCTTATTCCAACAGGGGGGAAATGGCAGCAGTTGGACTTCCTGAGAGACAGTACTTCAGCCTCCAACATGGCGCTCTCCTAAAGGATTTTCACTGGTTATTCCAACATTGGTAAGAGGATCGATGCCCAAGAGCCTGAGAGAAAGAGGCTAGTGCCGGCTGGGGGCCAGCTCAAAGGAGACAGGCACTGAAAAGCTCCAATGAAGGTGGCCTCAGTTTAGCTGCTGCTAAAGGGCACTGCTGCAGCATGCTTTCCTGAGTCTGGTCTGCTCACCAAGTTGCTACACACTGTGAGACAGGAGATGAGGTCCTGGAGCAGAGGCCTGATGGCACTGGCCTCCAAGACCCAGGAGCAGAAGCAGGGAAAACAGAGGGTACAGCTCCATGCCAAAAGCCAGGCCTGAAGAGGGGGATTCCCCCCCTTCCTTCCTCCCTGGGAGGGCCGAGGAAGGTGGGCCACAGAGACTACCTGGGGGGCTTCCCTTTGAAGGTGCCCTAAACAGGCTCATCAGCTAGTCCCTGTCAGGCTACCAGAATAGGAAAGAACAGGAGGGAAGAGACAGAGCAGAGGCCTTGAAGTAGCTGCAGGAGACCCATGTCTGGGTGGAAGTGAGGAACCACAGAATGTCATGGCTGGGAGGGGCCGAGAGATGCTCTGGCCCACCCCACATGTGACCGAGGAACAGGCTCACCAGGGAAGTAAATTTGCCTGGGTCGTGCCAGGCAGAGCCAGACCTGGAGCCTAGTTTCCTCTCTCCCAGCCCAGTGCTTTCTCCCCACCCAGGCACGAAGCTGCCCAACCGGCCCTTCCACCCTCTCCCTGTCCTCCCATCAGGTCATCCCCTCCCAGGACTGTTGTCTGATCTCCCAGTGATCTGAGCAGTTCCTGGAGTCCTGCTTGTTAACTCATCCCTGGGAAAGAGGAAGCAGGTAATCTGAGTGGTTTCCCAGACTTCTGGCTAACCAGGAATTGCCACTTCACAGGAAAGGGAACTGAGGAAGAAAGAGGAAGTCCCGGCCCTAAAGCTGCTCCAGAGGATCTGCTGGATGGTGAGCTACAGCTGGCAGAAAGTTGAAGCAAGACCCAAAAAGAGAAGGAAGGCAGCAAGAGCTTTGAGATCTACAAAAAGATGTTAACTCTGAAAAAGAAGAAAAAGAAGGAGGAAGTGGTGAAAGAGGAGAAGAAGAAGAAGAAAGGCAGAGAGTCAGCATGTTCACAAGATTGAGTTAAAAAATTATTGTATCAAATCCAAACTCTTTGTGTCTCCATATCTCCATCTACAATGCACAGAAGCAGAGACCCTTTCTTCTCCTGCCCCCAGCCAGCAGACAGGGTAGCAGTCAGTAAAAGGATGTTAGTATTATGATGAGGGCGTCCTGAAGGACTAGGACCACGTCTCACTTCAGCTACACTGTTTCTCTGGTAATTTATACTGTGAATTGCGCCCACCCTCAGGATTCCCACCTTCCCTCACATACCATCTTCCAAATGCATGTCCAGGGAAGGGTTTAAGATTTTGAGAATGATGAGGCCAAACTCTCCAACCATCACTCCTTCACCAGCCTCCCCACTCCCCAAGGCAAGGATATGCTTTACCAGGAAACAATCCAGAAACCAAAGAAAAAGCATCCAACTGTGGAGCTCCAGGTATCCTCAAAACACACAGAGCCGATTAGGGGTGATGTCCCTTCCAAAGGCAATCCCTCCCTCCCTCCTTCCTTCCTTCCTTCCATTCATTCTTCCTTTCTTTACTTTCCTTCATTCTTTCTTTCTTTTTTTAATTGTGAGTCTTCCAACCCCAAAGCTTATAGCAAAAACTCTATAGTATTTAACATATTTTTCCAGTTAAATGGAATTGGAGAAGAGAAGACAGCCTACATTTTACTGTGGCCAGCAAGTTACTTAGTTAAAAGGGGCCTAATCCCAGACTGCTATTGCAAGGCTCATTGTTAATTCAAGGCTTCCTGTTTTAAAAGTGCTCTCCATTAACTGTCATCCATTAGCTCTCATAGAATTTCCTGCAAGTTCATTTAGTATCTGGGATATTTAAATATCATATAACAATAAAAGCTTTCAAAACTTTCACCAGAATTCATACTTCACTAGGTCCTCTTATTTTTTTTTAATTTTATTTATCAAAAATTTAAAAAAAAAACATTCCAAACAAAGCACAACAAAGGAATAAGAAAAACAAATAACCTAAAATAACTACATTGCTTCCAACATGTTCCTACCACACCCAAGAAAATTTACAAACCATAATCATTCCTGAGAATTCCTATAACATTAAGATTACCCTCAATAGCTTATCTGTTCTTATTAGATTATTGTTCTCCCTTCACTAGTTGCTGTCTATCTCTAGGTCTCCTACATTCTACAATATAAAACATTTATTTCACGTATTTTCACAGAGTTCACATTAATGGTAACATACAATATCTCTCTTTTTGTGCCTGGCTTATTTCACGCAGCATTACGTCTTCAAGGTTCATCCACGTTGTCGTATGTTTCATGACCTCGTTCCTTCTTACTACCACATAGTGTTCCATCATATGTATATACTACATTTTGTTTATCCACTCATCTCTTATTTTCTTTATTACCTTTTACTTAATTTCTTTTTATCTATAGACATATAATTTTCCATAAATTCATAAATACATGGGTTTCTTTACAACAGTCTTTTTTCTCTCAGTTCCTTTTTTTGTTTTGCTTTTTGTTTTTTGTTTAACTCCCCACCTCCCTTCCTTCTCTGTCCCCTTTTCTCTCCATCTCCCTCCATCCAGTTTCAACCCCTCCTGTAAGCCCATGTTAGCAATCTATTATATATTCTTCCCCATAAATACTGGAAGCCATTGTTCCTTTAAAACTTGGAGTTTCATGGTGTCTTGCTTTTCTCACAACATTTACTTCATGGAAAGCCCACCCAGTTCAACTGGTACATTCATTTTCTTAAAGTTCCATTAATATTGCATAGTACAGATACTTCCCATCTTATGCAATCATTCTCAAATTGATGCACATCCCCCTTGTTTCCTGGTTTTCTCCCTAACACAGTGCTGCAATAAACACAATTTCATCTGGTGTCTCCAAGGCCTGAGCAGCATTTGGGGGTAGGGGAAGAAGCACTCCACAGGAATGACAAGGGCATCCCTCTAGAGCATTTTATTGCACCAAACATTTTACCCATTAAATTATTCATTTAAACAGTTTTAGATACTTTTTTATGAAAACTAACACTGAAAGGGGAAGGCAAAATTCACAGGCAATGTAAGATAAACCTGAGACTTCCAAGCAACCTCTCTTTCCTGACGATCTGTTTGGAACTGAGCCCCGAACCCTGACCGGATAATGCACAGTCTCTCTCCTTTTTCATTGGAGAGGCTCAAGAGGTCCTGACCAAGGAGCTTCGTCTAGCTGGGACAGCAGGGTTCTATGTCAGGTCCCTCCCCAGGGATACCCAGACCCTCTGTCTCCAGGAGCTGGCCTCTTTGTCTGTCTCAATCCCTCTCCCCAGGCAGCTCCAGGCTCTTCAGGCTTCTGAGCGAAGGTGGCAGAATCAGCCTCACCAACCTGGTCACAGGGTTCCCTCATGCAGCCCAGGTTGCCTAGGCACCCGGTTCCCAACTTTGACACCAACTAAAAGCTGTTTTGTTTTTCTTGCCTCCCCCCGCCAAACACACACACACCAGGCTCTAACCAAACATACTGCATTTGCTAAATTACAGTAGTCATTTCCTCTTTTTTGTTCAAGGTGATCAGAAGGGCCCTACC
Organism: Choloepus didactylus; assembly: GCF_015220235.1. Lineage (NCBI taxonomy): Eukaryota > Metazoa > Chordata > Mammalia > Pilosa > Megalonychidae > Choloepus > Choloepus didactylus. The sequence continues at coordinate 108,247,823 of NC_051308.1, forward strand.
ATCCCAGATCCACCCAATTACCTTCCCTTCCCAGGGAGCCCAGGCCACTCACCAAGGAGGAGGCTGAGGAATCTCAGGAGCCAGACAGCCCCGCAGAAGTGAGGATCTTCAGAGCAGGACCCCATCGCAGCGGCCTACCAGCTTGCTCAACAGCAGATCGTATATCAGACAGGGAAGAAGCAAGAGAAGAGGAAAAGCCTGCGCTCCAGAGCACTTCACTCAGCTTCCCTCCACCCCTAGGGCGGGGCTAAGCCTGGAAATATAAAACTTAATCTCCTGGTGACCACTAGTCCTGAGGACACAGCCCCATTAGTCTAGAGAAAGCAATTCAGCTTTTTCATCTAATCCCTAGCACTACAGTAGGCACTTAATATAATAATTACAGGATAAATGTACAAAAAACATCACTTTTTTGTGCCTGGCACCACACTGAACGGACCCCCCTCTGTTCACACACACACACAACTCCCATTAGCCTCTTCCTGGGGTTAACAGCACAGCCCCAGGCAGCTCAGCTGACCAATGCCAGCCTACAGGCAGACTGCGGAAATCACTCACAGAAATGCTGAACTGTGCCTCTTCTGGGTTTGGGGGCTGTCTCCTGTCCCTACCCCCTATAATGAGTCAAACATTCCTTTCTATTTTTTACAAACTTCAAGTATAATTGCCTAAGTAAAAAGCTGTGAGCAAAAGAACAAAGCTCTTTGTAGGACGTATTAACTCCCCACATGCCCAATGCAAATATTGGCATTTGCCTTTTGCTGACAGCCATATGGTTTCTTGGCTGCGACTACTCCTGGTCATGCCCTCTATTATAAAATACTCAAGGCAAAGCCAAACCTCCCAGAAGTAGAGAAGCTCTCAGCTGCATTACAACCAAGAGCTCCCACTCAAGCATCTGTCAGGAGGCTGCTGCTCCCTCAGGTACCAAGGATAGAAAACCACCACTCCTGCCTGGATATAGCCTCAGCGCCTGGAACTCCACCACCACCTACTGAAGCTCAGACCCTGGCCTCTTCTCCTCAGAACTGATGCCCCCACAACATCTGAGAACTCCTGCATCCCATTACCCTTCTGGAGTAGCATCATCCTTCTAACCCCTGGGCAGTGCCTTCTTCTCCCCACCAAGACTTCCCCTTCAGTTGCCCAAGTGGAACTCCCTGAAGCCTGGATCTGCAGGACTGGCCCTCAACCATGCCCTCAAGACAGCTGGGTCACAGCTTTAAACCCACTTTATGGATGTGAAACATGAGACTTAGAGGGGTTATTTGGCCTGTAAAAGTCACACAGCTAATCAAGGGGCAGAGTCTGAACTTAGATGAGTCAGGGGTCATCCCTCAACACCACAGCTGCCTGTCCCAGTGTGAGCAAGTCACTTGGAGTCCAGTCCACCCTCCCTCCCAAAATTCCTCTGCAGAATCCACTTCTTATGTAGTCAAAATCCAGGCAGCTTATCCAACGGTCACCCTCAGGGCCACAGAGAATGAGTCTCATATGCCCTCTTCTACCCTATCTCTAGACCTCTTGTGGAGGACTGCTTGTTTGGGAACTGTTTGGTTATGAAACCATTTGAGTGGGGCGAGGGGTTGGGAGGATAGAGAGGAAAAATCTAGAGAGAGGGAAACAGCAAAGAGGCTAGAGTCAGGGTCAATGGGAGAGAGTCAACCAATTCACATTCCATGCTGGCACGAGAATCGGGGACTTTTTAAAAATGTCCAATCTCAGTCTAACCTCAGTTTCAACTTGCATTCCATCCTGTGTCAAGTCATAACACATACCACAGAAACTTTGATAAGGGTTTACTATAGACAACTGTCTGGCATCACTAATGTTTTGGAGAATTACAGGAAGGCAGACAAGATAGACAACAGAATGAAGTGGTAGGAAGAGCAAGGGGTTCCACACAGGAGTGAAATGTGGAATTCAGTGAGAGGGAGAGTGCAGGAAGAACAAGAAATCTAAGAGGCAGCTATGAGGAACTGAGCCTCTAAGAATTCACAGAAATTTTGAGGAAGGCTATGGACGTCTCTTGGTCATGGGGTATGTGGTCATGTCTATTTTATTTGAATCCCTAAATAAAGAAAACCCTAACTAAGCTGTGTTACATGAAGAATATATTTATTGAATATGTACTATATTCCAGTGGCTTTACATATGTTAGTTCAATTACCCAGAATATATGTTGAATTGAATTCTCAAGCATTAAATGTGCCTTGTAAATGAAGGCACTGGCTGTCAAGAGTGATTAAGTAACTTGCCCAAGGTCACACTTATAGTAAGTGGCAAGGTGCACACAAACTGTGAATATCTGTTCGGCCATGGACATACCACAGGAGGGAAACTAGAGTGTAGATTCTGAGAAATCCAAGATAGGACTGAACAAAGTGCTGAATAATGTTACCCTTAATTAGAAAAGAAATTATAATGCAACATGTATGTTAAAATTTTAAGGATAGAAAATGGCAGAGTAAGGACCTTCAAAAATTCTCTCCTCCATAAAAAGCAACAAGAAAACTAAACTAGCTAACTTTTCAGAGAGCATTTTCAGAACCCTGGAAATTAACCAAGGGCTTGCAACAACCCACCAAGCATTTATTCAAGAAAAACAACTAAATCTTTATAAGAACAGAGAGATGTGTGGTATTTAACTTGCCTAAGTCCCATCCCCTGCTCTCAGCTCCACTGCAGCCTTTAAAAATAACAGGCTGCATTTATGGTGAAAACGAGCAATCTGGAAGCCACCAGAGGGAGGAGAACAAGGCTAGAACTCTTCCACAGGCTCATTCCCAACAAATTGTCATTATTTGACCTATGTGGTGGTTCACTGGAAGACTCCACTTGTAAAGCTGCCTGAATTTGACCTAACGTGGAGCTCTGCCACTGGAAAAGCCCTTTATCTTAGGTGACATTTGTCCAAGGCAATTGTTTAACTTCATGATTGTCTGAAACCATGGATAATAATTGATGCAAACAATACACTAACCGAAGAACTAAAAGGAAAGGCTGTGACCTTGGTGGGTGATCTCGCTGCCCTCCCCGCTAAGTGGGACCTGACTCCCAGGGGTGTAAATCTCCCTGGCAATGCAGGATATGACTCCTAGGGATGAGTCTGGACCCAGCATCATGGGATTGAGAATATCTTCTTGACCAAAAGGGGAATGCGAAATGAAACAAAATAAAGCTTCAGTGGCTGAGAGATTTCAAATGGAGTCAAGCGGTCGCTCTGGAGGGCATTCTTATGCACTATATAGATAACACTTTTTAGGTTTTAATATATTGGAATAGCTAGAAGTAAATACCTGAAACTACCAAACTCCAACCCAGTAGCCTTGACTCTTCAAGACAATTGTATAATAATGTAGCTTACAAGGGGTGACAGTGCGATTGTGAAAATCCTGTGGATCACACTCCCTTTTCAAAACCTAAATGAAAAATAGGGTGGGATGGGGAGTAATTTTGGTGTCCCTTTTTTATTTTTATTTTTTTATTCTTATTCTGATTCTTTCTGGTGTAAGAAAAATGTTCAAAAATAGATTGGGGTGATGAATGCACAACTATAAGATGGTACTGTGAACAGCTGATTGTACACCATGGATGATTGTATGGTATGTGAATATATCTCAATAAAACTGAATTTTAAAAAATTAAAAACGAATTAAATGTTTGCTCTGAAAAAAAAAAAAGGAAAGACTGTGGAATGAGATGTCCATAAGGCTTTTGAAAAGCTCCAACATAGTCTTGGGAATCTAGAAGGCCTGGAAAGGCCTAAGCTCCCACCTCCATCTGACCTTGAGGCTTTGCACAAGCAGGAAGTGAAGATTAAGGTGGAGTCATCAACTGAAGTCATTTCCTGACCCACAAATAGATCCCCTCATCAATGACTGGGAGACTTATTGGTTCCAGGCACAAAAGAAAATCTCTGTTCAATAATTAGTTGACTACTAAGCTAACCAAGCAGAGTCTTCAGTGGCTACACAAAGAATACAAAATATACAGGATGAGTTCAAAAAAGTCATTTAACCAACAAACAACAAAAATGACAATAAACAGCAACAACAATAAGCCCTGAGAAGGGGAAAGAATCCTATTTCCAAGTTGTCACATTATATTACTGAAAATGTCCAGTTTTCAACAAAAATTACTAGACATGCAAAGAAACAAGAATGTATGATCCTTACACAGGAAGAAATTAATAGAAAATGTCCCTGAGGAAGCCCAAACATTGGACTTTCTATACAAAGACTTTAAATCAGCTATTTTAAATATATTCAAAGAAGTAAAGGAAATCATGTCTGAAGAAATACAGAAAAGTATATAAACAACATATCACCAGATAGAGTATCAATAAAGATATAAAAATTATAACAAAGAACCAAATAGAAATTCTGGAGTTGAAAAATAGAAAAATTGAAATGAGAAATTCTTTAGAGGGACTCAAAAGCAGATTTGTGCAGGGGGGAAAGAATCTGTGAATTTGAAGTAAATCAACTGAGATTGTCTGAATAGTAGAAAGAAATGAGAATGAAGAATAATATACAGAGCTCCAGAGACCTGTGGAACACCAACAAGCACACCAACATGTGCACAGTGTGAGTCCAGAAGGAGAGGAGGAGGAGGAAGGAGGAGAAAGAATATTAAAAGGAATAATGCCAGGAAACTTCCCAAACTTGAAAAAAAAATCTATACATGTGTTATGAATTGAATTGTGTCCCCAAAAGACATGTTCAAGTCCTAACCTTCAGTCCTGTGAATGTGGATAGAATCTTTGAAGAGGTTATTAATTAAAATGAGGCTAAACTGGATTAAGGCAGGCCCTAATCCAATATGACTGGTATTCCTATAAAGAGAGAAACTTGGACATAAATAAGAGACAGATAGAGAAAGCCATGACAGAGGCAAAGATTGAGTTATGCTGCTACAATCCAAGGGATATCATGGATTGCCAGTCACCCACCAGAAGCCAGGGAAGAGGCATGGAACAGATTCTCCCTTTTAATAGGAAGCATGGCCCTATTGACATCTTAATTACAAACTTCTAGCCTCCAAAATCATGAGACAATAAATGTCTGTTATTTAAACCAACTAGGCTATGAGTCTATGGTACTTTGTTGCAGCATCCCTTCCACAATAAGACAACATCCAAAAAAGCTCAATGAACTCCAAGTAGGAAAAACTCAGAGATTCATACCTATACATATCATAATCAAACTGTCAAAAGACAATGAGAGAATTTTGAAAGCTTCAAAAGAGAAGCGACTCATAATATACAAGAGATCCCCAATAAGATTAACAGCTGATTTCCAAAATCATGGAGGCCAGAACGCACTCCTGATATTCAAAGTACTGAAAGAAAAAACACTGTCAACCAAGAATTCTATATCCAGCAAAACTATGTTTCAAAAATAAAGGAGAAATTAAGACTTTCCCAGAAAAACAAAAACTGAGAGCATTTATCACTACCAGATGTGCCCTACAAGAAATACTAAAAGGAGTTATGCAGACTGAAAGGAAAGGAAAGTAGACAGTAACTAAAATCCACATGAAGAAATAAAGAGCATCAGTAAAGGTGACTAAACAGGTAAATATAAAAGACAGTACGAATGTTTTTTGTGGTTGTTGTTGTTTTCCCCTCCATTCTGCACCCCACCCACCACGAGCCCTATACAACCACTAATGTCATTCTGTCTCTGTGGATTTACCTATTCTGGGCATTTCATATAAGTGGAATTACATATGTGGTCCTTTGTGACTGGCTTCCTTCACTTTGCATAGTATCCTCAAGAGTCAGCCATGTTGTAGCATGTAATAGTACTCAATTCCTTTTTATGGCTGAATAATATTCTATTAGATGGATATACCACACTTTGTTTATCCATTCATCAGTTGATGGACACATGGATTGTTTCTATCTTTTGGCTATCATGAATGATACTGCTAAGAACATTCATATACAAGGTTTTGCATGAACATATATTTTCATTTCTCTTGGCTATATACTTAGGAGCAGAATTGCAGGGTCAACTGGTAACTTTATGGTTAACTTTTAGAGAAACTACTGGACTGTTTTCCTAAGTGGTGGCACCATTTTACATTCCTACCAGTGATGTATGAGTGTTCCGCTGTTCCCAAATCCTCACCAACACTTGTTATTATCAGTCTTTTTTATTATAGCCATCCAAGGGGATATCAAGTGGTATCTCCTTGTGGTTTTGATTTGCATTTCCCTCATGACTAATGATGTTGAGCATCTTCTCATGTACTCATTGGCTATTTGTGTATCTTCTTTTGAGAGATGTCTATCCCAATTATTTGCCCATTTTTAAAGTTAGCTTGTCTTTATTAATGAATTATAAAAGTTCTTCACATATTCTAGATACAAGTCCCTCATCAAATATGATTTAAAAGTATTTTCTCCAATTTCATAGATTGTATAAGTTGCTACGCTCCTTTGAAACACAAAAGTTTTTATTTATGATGATGTCAAATTTATCTTGTTTTTGTTGTTGCTGCTTGTGCTTTTAGTCATATCTAAGAAATCATTGCCAAATTCAAGCTAAACTTATCCCTATGTTTTCTACTAGGAATTTTGATAATCTTAGCTCTTACATTTAGGTCTTTGATTTATTGAGTTAATTTTTCTATATTAACTGTATATGAGCTAGAGGTCTAACATTCTTTTGCATACTCTCACATTTGGTGCCATCAGCCAAACATGGTCCTACAGCATCCACCAGAACATCACATACCAGGCTTGCAGGCAGCACCATTTGTTAAAAAGACTATTTGTCCCGTCCCACTCTCCCCCACCACTGTTGAATTGTTTTGACACCTTTCTTGAGAGGCAATTGATTGTAAATGTGTTTATTTGTGGATTCTCAATTCCTACCATTGATATGTCTGTCTGTCCTTATGCCAGTATCACACTGTCTTGATTACTGCTGCTTTGTAGTAAGTTTTGAAGTTGGGAAGTGTGAGTCCTCCACACTTCTTTTCAAGATTGCTTTGGCTATTCTTGGTCCCTTGAGATTATATATGAGTTTTAGGATCTTCTTTTCAATTTCTGCAAAGAGGTGAGCTGGAATTTTGACAGTGATTGCATTGAATCTATAGAACAATTTGGGGAATATTCCCATCTTAATGATATTAAATCTTCCAATCCATGAATATGAAACATCTTCCCATTTATTTAGATTTTACTTTCAAAAATGTTTTGTAGCTGCCAGTGTACAAGCATTGCATTTCTTAAATTTATTCCTAAGTATTTTCTTTTTGACATGGAATTAACTCAATTTCATTTTCAGTTTACACATTACAACTATATAGAAATACAACTTGTCTTACATCTGCACCCTTGCTGAACTCATTTCTTAATTGCAATTTTTTTTAGTGGAGTTCTTAGGATTTTCTGTATATAAGACCATGCTACCTGAGAAGAGAGATATCTGTACTTCCTTTCCAGTCTGGATGCCTTTTATTTCATTTTCTTGCCTAATTTCCCTAGCAAGAACCTCCCATACAACACTGAATAGAAGTGGCAAGAGAAGACATCTTTGTGTTGTTCCTGATCTTAGGTGAAAGCATTCATTCTTTCACTATTAAGTATGATGCAAGCTGTGGGTTTTTCATCAATGCACTTTGAATTTTGTTTTTCTAGGCACTGACTTTTGGCCTCACCTCGGTTTGGTGAAATATTTTTCTTCCTTTAAGTTTTAGCTAAAATGTCACTTCCTTGGTGATGTCTTCCCTGAGTGTCCAAACTAGGCTCCCAGCAGCCACACTTATCACAATTTTAACAAATATTTGTCAACATCATTCTCCCTTCTAACTTGCCTTCACAAGGGAAGTGGCTATGCAGTCTTGTTTACAGGTGTGTACCCAACATAGATTGGCATACACGATTGTGTGTTGCCACAAGTCAGCCTCACTTACCATGTTCAATTTCCTGACTCTGTTCTGAAAATAACACTTTTGCCACAGTCTCACCTCAAGGACAAGGACTCTGCTTTATTCATCTTTGCACCCCAGCACTGAATGCAGAGACTGGCACTCAGTAACCCTTAGTAATTGCTGTGAATTGCTCTGAGGCCACTCAAAAAGGAATGAAGCAAGGTGGCTAGATGTTATTCTTGCCCAACACAACAAACAAGGGAACCTTTACCTTCAGCAGGGCCAACTTGGTTGGTTACAGCAAATCTAAGGACTCTTTCTTCATCATTGTACAAGGCAATGACCCAGTCCATGTTCAGCTGCTGAGCAGAGGGGATGGCCCAGTGTCTGGGGGTGTGCCTGCAAGCCTGATACCTCTATTCTCAGGTAGCATGGTCTTATATAAAGAAAATCCTAAGAACTCCACTAAAAAAAATTGGAATTAAGAAATGAGTTCAGCAAGGGTGCAGATACAAGACAAGTTGTATTTCTATAAAGTTGCAATGTGTAAATTGAAAATGAAATTGAGTTAATTCCATGTCAAAAAGAAAATACTTAGGAATAAATTTAAGAAGTGCAATGTTTGTACACTGGTGGATGCTGTAGGACCATGTTTGGCTGATGGCACCAAATGCAAGAGTATAGTCTCTGGAACTTGTGGAGGTCATGGCCAAGTCAGAGTAGTGGTAAAGCTGCCTGTAGGGAGCAATGTGGGCTGTGAAATTTGCTGGGATGTAAGGCATCTGGCCTTGAATGTTAGTCTTAATGCTCAGATAGTTCTCTGGGTCAAGTCCCTGAGTAGTTTGAAAGATATGAACCCTCTCCTCTCCTGCATGGAAAATAACTTCCATGACATGAAGGAAGAACCTGTGAGGCTGAAGCCACTCTGGGAGTCTGGTTATTACAAAGCAAAGAGCCAGCCAAACAGGCCTCCAATTGGCATGAGTGAGAGAAGGGCCTGGGCCACAGATTGCGGAATGTGGCTGGTGGCCATGTAGGCTCTGCCGTCATTGCCCAAGATGTAAGCATGCAGGTCCACATCAGTGAAGTGCACAGGCTTGTGACCCAATCGGAGGTGGCCACTGACTTTCCCATTGACCTAATGAGAGGCCCCTTCTGGCAAACAGTGCTTCCCATTTCCATAAAACCTGGACTGGCTGTGGCAGCAAACGCTGGTGGCATAGTCAGTGAAGAATGCATGCTGGGAGCACTGTCCATGGTTTTATTCACAGGTTTCCTTGCTGGCAGCATTATCCATGAAGAGGCAAATTGGAAAAGAGCTGGCTCCTCGTTAGTAAGAAGTGCTGGTGTAGAGGTTGACAAAGGACCAGGGCTTTAATATTTTGAAGGTGGAGCCGATCGGGGTATAAGACAGCGAGGAGTCTGGACTGCCATTCACAATATTGGTGTCATGAATGTTTTTTATTGTAACTTTTTTTCTCCTATCATATTTAAAAGACAACTTGCATAAAGCAATTATAAGTCTGTGTTAATAAGTACATAATCTATAAACATGAAATTTGTATAATAATAATGGCACAAAGAAAGGGGGAAACACAGATGCGAAAGCAAAGTTTTAAAATACTATTAAATTTGTTTGTATTAATCATAACTAGATTGTTATAAACTAGGATTTTAATTATAATCTCCAGGGCAACCACTAATTAAATAATACAAAAATATGTAGTATAAGAAATGACAAGGGAATCAAAATGGCACAATAGAAAATACCTATATTTATATTAATACTAGAGAAAATAGCATGTAAGACAAAGATCATTAGTAGGGTTTAATATATGTATAGTAATATAAGAAACAACCTAAGATTGTTGTTTCTATAAGATATAGCAATCATGAACTTTTATCTATTTAACATTTATATTTTAAAATATACAAAAGCAATCTGATGGAATTAAAAAGAAAATTTTAAAAACCCATTATAAAATTAAGCGATTTCAACAAATGCTTACCATAAACTAAGTAGAAGAAAAAATAATTAGAAAGAATTTAGAAGATTCAATGTAACATCAATAAAGTTGTCCTAATGGATATAAAGATGCCCATACACTATACAGAGAGAATATAAACCAGAATCATTTACAAAAATTGAACATATTCTAGATTTTAGAGGAAGTCTAACATTTCTTCAAAGAATAGAAAATACAGACCATGTCTTCTGACTACTATGTAACCACAACAGAAATTGGCAACAAAAAGTGAGTCAAAACAAAAGCCTGTATATTGGGAAACTTAAAATTCATTGTGAAAAAACTCCTTTGTTAAACAGGAAATCACAATGGAAAAAAGTATGCTTACAACCAAATGACAGTTATGGAGGGGAAACAGGTAAAGATTGTTTTTAAAAATTTTTATAACTAAAAATACTTTTGTTAAAAAACAAGAAAGACTGAAAATAAATGAGGTAAGCATTCCACTCATGAGCTAGAAAAAAGTGTTAGGTAAATCTAAAGTTAAAAGACAGGAGGAAAAATAATTAATGAAACAGAAAACTTAAATAGAAGAGATCAACAAAACCAAAACTCATCTTTTGGAATAAGAAAACAGCAACATAGATAACTCCTATATTTTGCATGATTGAGGAAAAAGGGGAAAGGCACAAATCCCTATTAGGAATTTTTTAAAGGGGGTAGCTACACTACAGTAGAAAATGTTTAAAAATAGACTACTATGAAAAACTTCATGCAAATAAATTTGAAAATGTTTAAAATGAACTTATCTCTAGAAAAAAAAAAAGGACATTCAACTTGGATGATCTCACAGCTGAGTTTGACCAAACCTTTGAACAACAAACAACCCCTAAAAATACAAACTGTTTACTAGAATAGAAAAAGCAAGAAATCCACCTCTTCGATTTTATAGAGTAGTATAAACGATATTAAAACCAGACAAGAACAAACTAGAAAAGAAAATCATTGACTAATCACACTTATGAACATGGATGCAAAAATTTAAATATTTTGAAACAAATCTCAATAGTTACTGTATGAAAACAATTTTACATCATGACCAAGTACAGTTTATCCCAGCATGGATAATACGGTTAAACATTAAAACATATTTTCATGTGACTCACAACAGTAATAAAATGAAAGATTTAAAACCATGGGTGCTGGTTTGAATCTATGTATCCCGGAAATGACTATGTTCATTTAATCCATTCTTGTGAGGGCTGACTTATTGTTGGGTGGGGCCTCCATGTTTCCATGGAGATGTGACCCTGCCCATTTAAGGTAGGTCTCAATTCCCTTGCTGGAGTCCTCTATGAGAGGGTAAAAAGCCGAGACATTTTGGAGAGAGAGCCATTAAAACCAGAACCCAGGAGAAAAATGCCCACAGAAGCTCAGAGACATATTGGAAAGAAGGACCAGCAGATATCACCATGTGCCTTCCCATGTGACAGAGGAACCCTGGATGCCAGCAGCCTTTCCTCAGAGAAGGTATCTCCCTCTTGATGCCTTAATTCAGACATTTCTGTGGCCTTAGAACTGTAAATTTGTAACCTAATAAATCGCCTTTGTAAAAGCCAATTCAGTTGAGGAGAACCTAAGACAGCAGCTAGGAGAGATGGCAAAAAAACACTTCCATGAAAAATACTAGATAAAATCCAGAAAGTGACCCAGAACACCAGTTCCAGCAAAGCACCAGCTGGATAAGGTCTGCTAAATCCACAAGGACCGTGTGCTTGGTGAAACTGGGAGTCTGCATTCTGAAATGAGTGAGTTAAGTCTGCTGAATGTCCAGCAGCTATGCTGCGGTGTGGGGAAACTGTGGGTTGGCATTTGGAGGCGGACTAGTACTTTTTTTAAAAAACCCAAAATCAGCTGCAGATACAGCAGCAAGAACCGCTCAGTGAAGCACAGCAGGAATGGGCTGTGCAAACGCTTCAATATCAGGTGTGGAAGATAGCATTTCGCACACCCGCTGCTAATTGTCTCAGAGCCAGGAAGGCAAAGAGGTGAGTCAAAAGGGGAAAATAACAACTCCCCTTGCAGCCATCTTCCTGGCAGGCTGGGAACACTCCTGCCTGGTGCAGGTGCCACAGCCCAGAGCTGCAGCAAAAAACCCGGTATGACAGGAACTGTTTCCAGCATCACAGCACATGTCACAATATCGGGCATGGACAACAGCCTTTCATGCACCCACAGCTAATTGTCCTGGAGCTGAGAAGGTGGAGCTGTGCAAAAACAGGGAAATTAACATGTCCCATTCAGCCATCCTTACGGCAGGCTGAGAATGCATCTACACAGCCCGGCAGCCCAGAACTTCCCTTGAGGGATGGCGCGCACTTGTGATGTAGCACAAACTTCCCTCAGCAGAGGCCCTAGAAGGGCACAGGTTGGAAGAGGGACCCACTTGGAAATCCCAGGGACCATACGCCAATTCCAAGGACTTGAGGGTCAGTGGCAGAGACAATCTGTGGCAAGACTGAAATGAAGGTTTAGACTCTTGCAACAGCTTTGAATCTCCAGGAGGTTTCATTATTAAAGCTGCCCTGCCTCCCTAACTGCTCAGACACACACCCCACATTCAGGGTGGACAGCACCAACAACACACCCAAACTTGGTGCACCAATTGGACCCCACAAGAATCAGACCCCCACACACCACAAAGACAAAGTTCGGGTGAACTGACTTAAGGGGAATAGGTGACTCGTGGACGCCATCTGCTGGTTAGTTAAAGTGTATGCCACCAAGCTGTAGATTTGACAGATTAGAAATCAGTGTTTGAATAATCCTTCATATCCTAAAAGAACCCAATCAAGTAAAGCAAATGCCAAGAGCCCAAAAACAACAGGAAATTTTAAAGCATATGAAAAAACCAGATGATATGGATAACCCAAACTCAAACACCCAAATCAAAAGATCAGAGGAGACACAGTAATTGAGCAATTAATCAAAGAACTAAAGATAAACAATGAGAGCATGGCACAGGATATGAAGGACATGAAGAAGAGCATGGCACAGGATATAAAGGACATGAAGAAGAACCTAGAAGAGCATATATAAGAAATTGCAAGAGTAAATAAAAAAATAGATGATTTCATGGAAATAAAAGAAATCGTTGACCAAATTGAAAAGGTTCTGGATACTCACAGTACAAGAGTAAAGAAAGCTGAACAATGAATCAGTGACCTTGAGGACCACAGAATGGAAAATGAAAGAACAAAAGAAAGAATGGGGAAAAAAATCAAAAAAATCGAAATGGACCTCAGAGATATGATAGATAAAATAAAACATCCAAATATAAGACTCATTGGTGTCCCAGAAAGGGAGAGAAGGGTAAAGGTCTAGAAAGAGTATTCAAAGAAATTATTGGGGAAAACTTCCCAAACCTTCTACACAATAGAAATACACAAAGCATAAATGTCCAGTGAACTCCAAATAGAAAAAATCCAAATAAACCCACTCCAAGACAAATTCTGATCAGAGTGTCAAATACTGAAGAGAAGGAGCAAGTTCTGAAAGCAGCAAGAGAAAAGCAATTCACCACATACAAAGGAAACAACATAAGACTAAGTAGTGACTACTCAGCAGCCACCGTGGAGGCGAGAAGGCAGTGGCATGACATATTTAAAATTCTGAGAGAAAAATTTCCAAACAAGAATACCTTATCCAGCAAAACTCTCCTTCAAATTTGAGGGAGAGCGTAAATTTTTCACAGACAAACAAATGCTGAGAGATTTTGCTAATAAAAGACCTGCCCTACTTCAGATACTAAAGGGAGCCCTACTGACAGAGAAACAAAGAAAGGAGAGAGAGATGTAGAGAAAGGTTCAGTACTAAAGAGATTCAATATTGGTTCATTAAAGGACAATAAGAAAGAGAGGGGAAAAAATAAATCTAACAAACATAAACCAAAGGATAGGATGGCTGATTCAAGAAATGCCTTCACAGTAATAACATTGAATGTAAATGGATTAAACTCCCCAGTTAAAAGATATAGATTGGCAGAATGGATCAAAAATAGAAACCATCAATACGCTGCATGCAAGAGACTCACTGTAGACACAGGGACACAAAAAAATTGAAAGTGAAAGGATGGAAAAAATATTTCATGCAAGCTACAGCCAAAAGAAAGCAGGAATAGCAATATTAATCTCAGATAAAATAGACTTTAAATGCAAGGATGTTATGAGAGGCAAAGAAGGCCACTACATACTAATAAAAGGAGCAATTCAACAAGAAGAAATAACAGTCATAAATGTTTATGCACCCAATCATGGTGCAACAAAATATATGTGACAAACACTGGCTAAACTAAAGGAAGCAATGGATGTTTCTGCAATAATTGTGGAGACTTCAACACATCACTCTCTTCTGTAGATAGATCAACCAGACAGAAGACCAATAAGGAAATTGAAAACCAAAACAATCTGATAAATGAATTGGATTTAACAGACATACATAGAACATTACATCCCAAATCACCAGGATACACATTCTTCTCTAGTGATCACTGAACTTTCTCCAGAATAGACCATATGCTGGGACATAAAACAAGCCTCAATTAATTTAAAAAAATTGAAATTCTTCAAAGCACATTCTCTGACCACAATGGAATACAATTACAAGTCAATAACCATCAGAGACTTAGAAAATTCACAAACACCTGGAGGTTAAAAATGAGGGGGAGATGAAAACATTCCCGGATAATCAAAAGCTGAGGGACTTCATCACCAGTAGATCAGTCCTATAAGAAATGCTAAAGGGAATTGTGCAGGCTGAAAGGAAGGGACACTAAACAATTGACTGAAATTACTTGAAGGAATAAAGATTTCCAGTAAAGATCACATGGTAAATATAAATACCAATACTACTGTATTTTTGATTTGTAACTCTGCTATTTATTTCCTACAGGATCTGAAATACATAAAGTGTAATGACAAATCAGTGGTTTTGGACTCAATGTAAAATACGTAATTTTTTACAAGAACTACATAAAAGTAGGGGAATGGAGGAGTATAGGAACACAGTTTATGTGTCCTATTGAAGTTAAGTTGGTATCAAAGAAAACAAGATTGTTATAGATTTAAGATGTTAAATTTAAGCCCCATGGTAAACACAAAGAAAGTATCAGAGAATATGATCATAGAGATGAAAAGTAGAGTATGGGTTATGAGAAGTGGGGGAAGGGGCATTGGGGAGTGAATAAGAAATGAGTGTAGGGTTTCTATTTGGGGTGAAGGGAAATTTCTAGTGATGGATGGTGGGAAGGTGATGGCATTGCAACATTGTGAATGTGATTAATCCCACTAAATGGAATGCTTGGGAGGGTTGGAATGGGAAGATTTATGCTGTATATATGTTTCCACAAATGAAAAAAAAGACAGTCTAAATAGATAATGACAATTAAATGCCATAGATGATCCTGGATGAGATCTAAGAATAGAGGAGAAAAGGCTCAAAAGGACACAATAGGGACATAAGAAAAAATGAAATGTAGAATGTAAGCTTTATATCAATGTTAAATTTCTTGAACTTCTTAACTACACTTAATGTGGTTACATAAATGAACATTCTTGTTCATAGGAAATGTATATGTGAATTATATGATTTGTTCAAAGATGTGTGCAGCTTGCTTTCATATGTTCAGAAGACAGAGCAATAGATGATGGATGATATTTAGGGAGGGATGGAAAGAAAGAAATGATAAAGTGACAAAATATTAAAGTTGGTATATCTGGGTATCGGTGGAGGAGGGGTTGGGCTATGCTGGAGTTCTGTGTATGGGGTTTGTATTATTTTTGCAACTGTTCCTGTAAGTTTGAATTTATTTCAAAATAAAAAGTAAAAAAAAAAAAGAAAAAAAAGCCAATTCAATTTGAGCAACTGCAAGAAAGAATGAAATTGTGAGTCATGCAACTAGGTGAATGGACCTTGAGGACAGCATTTTGAGTGAAGTATGCCAGAAATGAAAAGACAAACATTATAATGCCTCATCTAATATGGACTAACTATAATGTGCAAACTCTGAGAATTGAATCTTAGAGCATACTTTATCAGGGAAAGGCCTAATATAAAGTTCCCTAGATTGTCAGCTGTTAACAGCAGTCACATCTATTCCTGAGTTGTAATGGTTTTCCTTAAACTCTGAGATGCTGAGCTCTTTGTGTATAACCTGGTTGGTCTCTGGAACTTTGGGTATCTGTGTGACACCTGAAACTCAGCAGCTATGAATGTCAGTATTACCTCATGTGACATCTGTTAAAAAAAAGTTGAAAAAAAGTTCAGACTTCAGTTGGAGATATGAATGAAGCAGATCTGGTTAGGACTAAGGCAAATAGGGCAAAATGTAAAGGACAATACTGACTGTGTTTTAAAATTTCATCTTCTGTGTGAGACCAAAGGAAGAGATGCTTATTTGGTGCAGGATCTATTTTTTCTGTAGCACACTAAATAATTTAACTTGTATAGTCAGTTTATTTAAACACCGTACATACAGGGAACTTTGAATAGGACGTGAGAGCCAGTAGGTTTATACAGATTAGGGTGAAATCCCTATACATCCCAAAGTAATTTGGGCAGAGAATAAAAATGTATTTCAGCCTCCCCCCACCCCACCCCACCCTGTGGAACTGAAGAAAATGCAGAAATGTTGGACTTCCCCACCTGCATTATTACTGATATTCTCACAAACGTTGAGAACTACCTATTTAGTAGGCCGAGCCCTCGATCTTGGAACTTTCCCTTATGAAGCTTGTTACTGCAAAGGAGAGGCTAAACCTGTTTATAATTGTGCCTAAAAGTCTCCCCCAGAGAACCTCTTTGTTGCTCAGATGTGGCCTGTCTCTCTCCAAGCCCACTCATCAGGTAAACTCACTTCCCTCCCCTCTATGTGGGACATGACTCCCACGGGTGTAAATCTCCCTGGAAATGTGGGACATGACTCCCAGGGATGAGCCTGGACCTGGCATTGTGGGATTGAGAAAATCTTCTTGACCAAAATGGGGAAGTGAAATGAAACAAAATAAAGTTTCAGTGGCTGAGAGATTTCAAATGGAGTTGAAAGGTCACTCTGGAGGGTATTCTTATGTACAATATAGATAACCCCTTGGTAGTTTTTAGTGTGTTGGAATGGCTAGAGGGAAATACCTGAAGCTGTAGAACTGCAACCCAGTAGCCTTGATTCTTGAAGATGATTGTATAACTATGTAGCTTACATGGTGTGACTGTGTGATTGTGAAAACCTTGTGGCTCATACTCCCTTTATCCAGTGTATGGACAGATGAGTAGAAAAATGGGGACAAAAACTAAATGAAAAATAGGGTGGGATGGGGGAATGGAAAGTTTTAGGTGTTCTTTTTTACTTTTTTTTTTTTGAGTAAGGAAAATGTTCAAAAATTGATTCTGGTGATGGATGCATAATTATATGTGGTACTATGAACAATTGATTATGCACTGTGGATGATTGTAGGGTACATGAATGTATCTCAATAAAACTGTATTTAAAAAAAAAAAAAGCCAATCCGTTTCTAGTATATTGCATTCCCACCCCTTTAGCAAACTGGAACACCATGTGATTGAGAGGGGTGGGGGTTGGGAAGATGGCGGCTCCCAGCCTCCTCATCTGGAGGTGGGTTTCCTCCTTCACAGGGCTGGTCCCCGGCACCCGACCCAGACACCGGGCCATGGCCATCCAGGGGCTGATGATCATCTTTGGAGCGGGCAAAAGGGGCATAGTGGATGAGCAGCAAGTCTACAACACCATTATGAATTAGAGATTCCTACCAGCAGTTAGAGGAGACATCCTTCCAGGCTGTACTGCCCGTGAATTTCTCTGTGATGATACTAAAATATTAGTATTTGGGGGAATGGTTGAATGTGGAAGATAAAGCAAGGAGTTATATGAGTTACAAGCAAGTTGTTGGTTATGGAAAAAAGTGAAACCCTATTCCCCTCTTCTGGTTTACTGCCTTGTCCTCAACTTGGACATAGGTTTTCTTTGTATGGTAACAAATGCTATTTGTTTGGTGGCCTGGTAAGTGAAAGTGAAGATTCAAACAATAATGTTCCCAGATATTTAAACAATTTCTATGAGTTGGAACTTCAGCGTGGATCTGGTGTTGTGGTTGAAGCAGTCCAGTGACTAAAGGCATTGTGCACTCTCCAAGAGAATCCCACACAATTGCTAGAGTGCAAAACAGATTCTGGAAGACCTAGAATGTATGTTTTTGGGGAATGTGTGGTGCTAACCTGGATGATCTATTGGCAACTTAACTTAGAAACAATGTCATGGCAAAACCAGAAACTAAAGGGACAGTGCCATTTACACGAAGCCTTCACACAGCCAATACTGTATGAAACAAGATGCATATTTTTGGTGGATGGGTTCCACATAGGGGGAAAATATTGAGACTTCACCTCATGGTTGTGAATGGAGATGTACCCATTCATTTTCTTACCTAAATCAAATATGGATACAGCAGAGTGGACTGCCCTAGTATCAGATTCTCAAGAAGGTAAAAAAAAAAAAAAAAAAAAAAAAAATTCAAGACCAGGAGCTGGACACTGTGTTATTACCATTGGCACTTGATTGTATTTTTGGAGTGCAAGAGATGGGTGTAAAATGCATGGAATAGTCAAGTTTGCTGCAAGGATCTTTGGTATCTTGATACCGAGGAACCCCTGGCACTGTCACAAGTACAGCTGATCAAAGCCACCAACTAATTTCATGTCAAGTGGGATGATATGCCTGCAGTTGAGGGTTATCTTTTGAGTTTGAATACGGAGCTGCCATATTCAAGCTGCATCACCAAATTCTACAGCAGCACCCAATATGCAAGGAGTCAATATGGTCCCTGAGCTGGTTTGAAACTGTTATGGACCCCAGAAGATCCGTGATCTTTTAATCCAATCTTGTTGGGTGGAACCTTTTGATTGAGTGTTTCCATGGAGATGTGACTCACCCAACTGTGGGCGAGAGCTTTGATTAAATTATTTCCATGGAGATGTAACCCTGCCCATTCCAGGTGGGTCTTAATTAGATCACTGGAGTCCTTTAAAGAGAGCTCACACAGAGTAGAGAAGACAAAACACCCCAAGGGAAGTGAGAGAGACATTTGGGAGAGAAGACATGTAATCCAGAGTTTGCCCCCCCAGGAGAAGCTAAGAGCTGACACAGATCTAGATGCTTGGAGATGCAGACAGAAGGATGTTTGAAGATGCTAAGCTAAGAGATGAAGCCCAGAGTTCCCCCCAGAGAAGCTAAGAGAGGACCCCCAGGTGCTTACAGAGAAACACCCCAGGAGAACCAAGCAGAATTGAGAGAAGCTAGGAGAGACAGAAGCCCAGAGACATTTTGGAGAAAGCCATTTTGAAACAAAGGAGCAAAGGACCAGCTGACACCAGCCACATGCCTTCCCAGTTGACAGAAGTGTTCCGGATGCCATTGGCCTTTCTTCCAAGAAGGTATCTTCCTGTTGATGCCTTAGTATGGACACTTTTATGGTCTTAGAACTGTATTTTTGTAACCTAATAAACCTGCTTTATAAAAGCCAATCCATTTCTGGTGTTTTGCATAACAGCAGCATTAGCAAAGTGGAACAGTCCCTCACAGGCAAGGCAGTAATAGCATCATTCCCAGAAGTCTCCTTGATACAGGAAACAGTGCAAAAACTGAACATACAGCAATGAAAGGGACTTCAATGGAAAAAAATAAACCACATCTCAAAGCATCTACTGATGCTAATGCCAGTTTACTTTCATCTTTGGTAACTGACGCTACTTATCATGATGGTTGTGTGGTGGATATGCAAGGGCAAATTGAAGGTCCTCACACTTCAGCAAACGTAGATGTTCTAAATAGTTGCCTGGACTTAAGAATAGTAATCCCTGAAACTTCCATATCCAGAGCTATTTCCAGCAAACAAACAATGGTAACCCAGCAAAGCATTAAAACTGAATCATCCAGTACAAATGGGGCAGTTGTTAAAGATGAAATGTCACTAACAACACTCAGTCAGATCTGAAGTTGATGAAACATAAGCACTGCCTGCAAGTAAGATCAGCCATGTGTGCTGCAGCAATTCCATTTTTTCTAAAGAAACTCCTTCAAATCCAGTGGCTACAATGAAAGCAGAAAGACAATGGCGTGATGTGGGAATTTTAAAAAATATTACAGCTTTGGTTAGCCGGTATTATTTGCTGCCCACAGGGGAAGCAAAGTATCTCAAAGGTAGGAAATGCAGATATGCCTCACTACAGTTTACTTAAGAAACAAGAGCTTGTTCTGGGCACAGGGTACAGATTCAGGATTGCTGCAATCAATGATTGTGGAATAGGCCATTTCAGCAAAATCAGTGAATTTAAAACTTGTATGCTCGGTTTTCCTGGAGCTCCTTCTGCAGTCAGAATTTCAAAGAATGTTGAGTGTATCCACCTCTCCTGGGAACCTCCATTTTCACCTTCTGGAAATATTCTGGAATATTTAGGCTTCTTGGCTATCTGTACAGCACAGATACAAGATAATCCATGTCAACTTGCATTTATGAGGATTTACTGTAGTCCTAAGACATCATGTATAGTAACCACTGGGCTACTTGCAAATGCACATATTGATTATATATCCAGACCTATCATGGAGTTCAGAATATCAGCAAAGAATGAAAGGGATATGGACCAGCTACCCAAGTTCAATGGCTTCAAGGTAAAAATTAGAAAGCATCTTTAAATTGAATTGATTTTTACTTAAGCTATTGTGATGATGATTATTTACTCATAACTGGTTATGAAGATTTATCATTTAAAAGAGCATTCTCTAATTGTATTTCTAGCAGTTATGAATGTGAGTTTGTAAATTATTCTTAAAATGTATTAGCTCAATTCTAGATCCAAATAAAAATAGAACAGAAGCAAAAACTCTGAAAATTAGTATATGGGCCCTTCCTAACAGGTATAGCTCTTTTATTAAGAAAAATAGTAAAATTAAGATAAAAACCTGAAGGCTTTATTACCCCAACATCTTTTGTAAAGACCATGTAGCTCAGTCATCCTCAAGTCACTGAGATGATTCTACTAACTGGCTGTTGTGTACTTCATGCTGTCTTATACAGTGAATATTCTCTACATTGTAAATGCCCTACTTTTGAGTACTCCCTCTAACTTTATTTAAATAAGCAGTAGTCCTTTAACATCTGTCTTCTATTGACTAATACTTGTAATGCTAACTTTAGTAGCCATTTGATTCCTTTGTCTATTTACAGTTAGCACAGAGCATAAGAAATTTTTAAACAGAAGGGAAGGGAAGAAGAAAAGTTCAGAAACTGCTTTTGAATTTTTATGTATTTTCTAAGGGTCATGGTAAAATATAAATAAGATAACAGATTTTCTTGCGTTTCAGCAGGCCAATATATTGTGTATATTTTTGGCCAAAGCACTTAATTTATCTAGTCCTCAATTTCCTCATTAATAAATGAGGGAGTTAAAAGAGTTTATTTTAAGGTCCCTTTTAGCACTAAAATTCTGAAGGACATACCTGAACATTTTAATATCTGTCTTAATGGCTATACTGGTTTGGATGTATTATGTCCCCCAAAATGCCATGTTCTTTAATGCAGTCTTGTGGGGGCAGATGTATTTAGCCTTGATTAGGTTGGAACCTTTGGATTAGGTTGCTTCCATGAAGATGTGGTCCATCCAACTGTAGATGATAACTCTGAATTACTTCCATGGAGATATGGACCCCACCCATTCAGGGTGGGTCTTGATTTAAACACTGGAGTCCTATAAAAGAGCTCACAAACAGAAGGACCTCAGAGCAGCTGAGAGTCACATTCTAGAGAGCAGCTCAGAAAGACATTTTGGAGACGGCCACTGAAAGCAGACTTTTGCTGACACCTTGGCAATGCTAGCCCAGTTTTTGCTCCAGAGAAGCTAAGAGAGGACAAAATGCCCCGAGAGCAACATTTTGAAGAAAGCACAGGAGCTGAGAGAGGAGCTGGAACACAACCCAGGATCAGCAGATGCCAGCCACGTGCCTTCCCAGCTGACAGAGGTTTTCCGGATGCCATTGGCCTTCCCTAGGTGAAGGCATACTCCTGTTCTTGCTTTAATTTGGACATTTTCATGGCCTTCAGGCTGTAAATTTGTAACCAAATAAACCCTCTTTATAAAAGCCAATCTGTTTCTGGTATTTTGCATAATGGCAGCATTAGCAAACAAACAGTGGCTCTGGCTGCTTTTGTTGGAATTAAAACCTTCATAATTTAAAACTCAAAATAAAAGTCTGTGTCTTCGTATTGCAGAAAGACATGACTTAACAAGATGCAAGTTTTGAAATCCTTTTAGGATTTCATGTTTCCACTGCCTATTCAAATCTGGAATGAATCTACAGAGCAATAATTGAAGATATTTCAAACTAAGAGCTGCAATAACTGCAGGGTCCTGGTCTATCTTTTTATAACATGTAACCTTGTGACAGTTTACATTGACTTTCCTCAAACTTCATGTACAATACCCCCAGCAAAGGTGGATTTAATTGTGCAGAATTGACATATATGTGTATTCCAGTCACTAAAGTGTTTAGAATATTTTAATATATGATTTTTGTAAAGAACTGGGATTTTTATACTAAGTGTTTGTAATTAATGTGTCTCACTAATTTAAGTTTCTCTTAAAGAAAATATGCAAACTGTTAGACACATGATGAATGGTTTCTGAACTCTAAAGGTAAAATAAAGCACTACTATGGTGTTGCTAGAATACTTCTTGGTGGCTGTATGAATTCTTAATCTTTAAATGCATATTTTACAAACAATTTACAAGGAGCTTCTTTCATTTGTTATCCCAGCAACTCCCTTGGTGCAGCTTCATTCTGCATTTGTTTAATTCATATGCTTTGCTTTGGGCATGTACTTGCTTTTCGTACTTGTAGAAATTTAACTTACCTCATTATTATGTTTGCAATCATTTGTATAGTTTCTATAAAGTGTCTGATATAGGCTTAACAAATACTTAACCAAAGTTAAAATTACAATAAATAGTAAGCAGTTTTGTATATATTAAATTCTAGGGTTTGTTGTATATATGTGTGTGTTTAGTTTTTTTGTTTTTTTTTTAAAAAAGGAAGAATAGAAAGTTATAGTAAGTGTATGTCTCAAGCCTAATTATTTTAATGCTTTATTTGTTTTATTACAAAAGTTTGGCTTATAAACCCTTCCTTTCCACATTAATTAGAAATTTGCATCTTGAAGTACTTCTTTTAATGACAAGGAATAAGTTGGTATTAAGCAAAGAATAGATATCTGTTTGAATGTGCACATTCATACATATTTAATATTTTCAAGTCTTTGATCCGCTTTTCTTAAATGTCTCTAGCATTCAAGACCAGGAGGTGAATATGGACATGTGGTTCTAACATGACTGACTTTCCAGAGGGAAAGGCAGTCTTTCTATACCAAGGGATTTGTTAAAATAATAAATGTTTTCACTTTGAGAATCAGTCCAGATTCTGTTTTCATTTTTTGGCATTTGTACGTAAAGCACCAATCACATTTATTCCTCTGATAAATGATTGGTGACTGAAAGATGCCAGTGAGAAACTGCTGTGGCTTTGACCACAGTTGATAGATCTTAGAGCTTGTATTCCTGAATAGAATCGATTGGGATAGAGAGAGGTGTTTAGCTTCTTATGATTTGCACATTTTTCAAGTAAAGATCCCATTACATAGGAGTGGGCCATATCATGCAGATATTTTCCATGAAAGAATTTACATTGAGTTAAATTTCTTTATTCATCCCACTTGGATAAGCAATTCAGATGTAGCAAGCTTTTATGCCACAGTCCTCTTCCTGTGCTCTGCAATTTGGGTTCATATGGTGGTAAAAATATTTTGATATTGCATGCTCTTAGAATTATGTTTTCTAGAATATGTTATATGGGCTTTATTTTAGTTTAATAAACTGTTTTGGCAGTTAAACTGGAAATAAGGCAAATATACACTCCATTTTATCCATATTTTTTAAAAATTGAAATAATGTGACTGCCTATATGAGGTCTTCCTTCATAACCAAATTACATAAATGTAATCATCTATAGGAAGGTGAAACTGTTGTTTCAAAGATTTGTAGACTAGCAAAGATTTATTCTGATTAGAGATATGATCTGCTATCATTAAAGATACTTTCATTTTTTTAAAACTACAACATTTTTAACATTGGATATAAAGAGAGCATTAGTATTTAAAATAATTGTAGTCATCTGATCATAAATTAAGTTGATTGCAAAATAGATTTGGTCTTTGACCATTTAAGTTGTAGCTTACTGTTGTGTTTTCCAAGACTGATTTTAGGTAGTTTTATATATTATGACCAATGATACATAAAATAAAGCATCTTTTCTACTATTAAAAAACAAACAACAAAATAACAAAACCATATAATTATCCCTTTCCTTTCTCTTTCCCAAATGATTTAAGGTTAATGCCATTAAATGGGGCCAAGTCAGGCAGATGCTTGTACCAAAGAGGGAGTAGCCTAGATTGGGGTGTTGGAAGCTAATTGAGATAAAGAAGGTGTCTGCACTGGGGGAGCAGCCCAGCACTGGGGGTTGGAGACTGTGAATAGAAAAGAGCACACCACAGTAGTCAGAGCCCAAGCAGGCATCCTCCAAGGAGGAAAGCCAAGCACAGGTTATCAGATCCTCAGCAAGGTGGAGAGGACATCACAAGGACAGGATGGCAGACTGGTGAGGAGGACGTCTGTATAGTGGGGTGGCCCAGTGCAGAGTATTGGAGCCAAAGCAGGGTGAAGAAGGCATCCCCTTGGAGGGCCAGCAACCAAGATGTCCTTAAAGAGATGAGTGGATAAACAAACAGTGGTAAATACATTAAATGGTATACTATCTAGTGATAAAAAGAAATGAACTACCTTAGGGAAATGCAAATCAAAACTACAGTGAGATACCACTTCACACCCAGTAGAATAGCTACTATTTTTTAAAAAAAATAAAAGTAAATGCTGGAAAGGATGTAGAGAAATAAGATCACTTGCATATTGTTGGGAGGAAAGTAAAATGGTGCAACTGCTGTGGAAAACAGTTTGGTGGTTCGTGAAAAAGTCAAGTATAGAATTACCATATGACCCAGCAATCCTGCTTCTAAGTATACACCCAAAAGAATTGAAAGCAGGGACTCAAACAGATATTTACATACTGATTTCATTATGGCATTGTTCACAATTGCCAAAAGGTAGAAGCAACTCTAGTGTCCATCAACAAATGAATGGATAAACAAAATGTAGTGTATATATATATATATATATACAATGAAATATTATTTCACCATAAAAAGGAATGAAGTTCTGGAATGGAGGTCCAATGGATGGACCTTGAAGACATCATGTTGAGTGAAATAAGCCAGACAAATATTATATGATCTCACTTACATGAAATCATAATGCAAATTCATGGAGTCAGGAAACAAGAATATAGGTTACCAGGGGCCAGGGTGGGGGTAAGGAATGGGAGTTGATGCTTGGTTGGTGCAGAGTTTTTGTTTGGGCTGATGGAAAACTTTTGGTAATGGATGGTGGTGACGAAGGCACAACACTGAATGTTATTAATACCACTGAGCTGTATATATGAAAGTGAATAAAATGGGACATTTTAGGTTATATGTATGTTACCAGAATGAAAATAAAAATAAAAACATAGAACTATTTTTTAAAAAAATAAAAGAAATGAGTTATCAAGCCATGAAAAGATAGGAAGGAACCTTCAATGCTTATTACTAAATGAAAGAAGCCAGTCTATAAAGCCTACATACGGTGTAATTCCAACTGTGTAACATTCTGAAAAAGGCAAAATTATAGAGAGAGAAAAAAAAAATCAGTGGTTGCCAGGGTTTGGTGGTTCTAGGGGAGGAGGGATGAAAAGTTGGAGCCCAGAGGAATTTTAAGGCAGTAAAACTGTTCTGTATGACACTGTAATGGGCAAACATGACTTTCTAGATTTGTCAAAACCCATAGAACTATACAACACAAAGAATAAACTGTAATTTAAACTATGGACTTTACTTAGTAATGTATCAATATCAGTTCATCAATTGTTACAATGATGTGTAACAATGTACCACAATAATACAAGATGTTAATAATAGGGGAAACTGTGTGTAGTGAGTGGGGGAGGGTGTATAATGGAATTTTATGTCCTTCTGCTCAATTTTTCTGTGAACCTAAAGCGCTCTAAAAATTAAAGTCTATTAATTTTAAAAAAACTTAAGTAAAACAAATATAAAAAGTAAATGATTTTAATTACAGAGGAAAATAAAAACTATAGTATTTTAATAATAGCAAAAAAGCATTTGATTAAATTCAACATTCATTGATAATATTAAAATATATGACTCTTAGCAAACAAAAAGGGAACATCTTTAACATTATAGAGTTTTAGCAAAAACCTACTATAAATATATACAGAATTGTGAAAATATAGAAGTATTCCCTCTAAAGTCAACAATTTTTTTAATACTTGCTCTCATTACTTCTATTCACCATTGTACTAGAGGTCTCAGCCAATGTAATAAGACAAAAAAAATACATGAGAATTTAAAAGGCTGGAAAGAGAACTGTCCTTATCTGTAGATGATAAGATTATTGTGGTGGTTTGAAATTGTATGACCCCAGAAAAATCATGTTCTTGAAGCTAATCCATTCCTGTGGGTATAAACCTATTGTAAGTTGGAACTTCTGATGAGGTTACTTCAATTAAGGCATGGCCCAGAATGGGTCTTAATCCTCTTACTGGAGTCCTTTATAATGGAATGTAATTCAGGCAAAGAGAAAGCCACAGAAGCAAGAAGCTGAAATCAACAAAACCTGGAAGAGAAGGGAGAGACCAGCAGATGCTGTCATGTCCCTCTCCATGTGGCAAAGGGGCCAAGGATTGCCAGCAGCTGGTTTTTGGGAATAAAGCATTACCTGATGATGCCTTTATGTGAACATTTTTCTCAGCCTCAAAACAGTAAGCTTATAAGCAAATAATTTTCCATTGTTAAAGCCAGTACATTTCATGGTATCTGCTTTCAGCAGCCTAGGAACCTAAAACAATTACATTCAGAGATAACCAAATAAATTCCAGAGACAAACTCTAAAAATTAATAATAAAGAATTCAATTAAGTGTGCCGAACATATCAAAATTAATAGTCCAGTAATACATCAATTACAATCAAATAGAAAATGTGACTGAGGGAGAAAAGATCAAATTCACAAGAGAAAAAATGGTTTTTAGGAATAAATATAATAAAAAATTTGCCTTAACTGAAACCTGGCTCTCCAACCCTGCAGAGCCTGCCTGCCCTGCATCCCTCAAGGGAGGCTGATCATTGTATCATGCCCACACATGTGAGCATGGAAAGGGGGCCATGCCCTCCTTGCTCTTCACTTGTGTCCAGATCATTTTTTCTCTACCACAACGTTAAATCCCCAATCCTTTGTAATATATCTGGCTATATTACACTATGCTTCCTCATCATAGTTATCTATCTGCCAACCTCCTGATCACTTCTCATCAAAGACAGGCTCAGACCTTTTCTCCAGTCAACTACCTGCTCTCACCCTGCATAGCATCACCACCCACAAAGTGTGTCAAATAAGATGGTGGGCTGCAAATAACACAAAGATTTAATGTGACCCAAAGGTTACAAAGTCACCACCAGCACTGTTGGCTTTAGAGCCATGCCACACCTGCTAGACACACAATGGCAAAAAACCAATGCCCATTTGAATAGGATGTGAGATACGGTAGGTTAGTATAGGTTAGAGTGAAATAGTGACACATCCCAAACTAATTTGGGAGAGAATAAAAATATATCTGCAGGGCCCCCCTGAGGAGCTGGGGGAAAATGCGGAAGCGTTGGACTTCCTCACCTGGACTGATGCTGATGTCGTCACACACATTGAGGACTCGTGGTTTGATGTGCCGAGACTTCTATCATGGGACTTGCCCTTATGAAGCTCATTACTGCAAAGGAGAGGCTAAACTTACATATGATTGTACCTAAGAGTCTCCCCCTGAGTACCTCTCTGTTGCTCAGATGTGGCCCTCTCTCTCTCTCTAACTAAGCCAACTCGGCAGGTCTACTACTGCCCTCCCCCCTACGTGGGACCTGATTCCCAGGGATGCAAATCTCCCTGGCAATGCAGGATATGACTCCCAGGGAAGAATCTGGACCCAACATCATGGGATTAAGAATATCTTCTTGACCAAAAGGGGGATGCAAAATGAAATGAATTAAAGTTTCAGTGGCTGAGTTGAGAGGTCACTCTGGTGGACATTCTTATGTGCTATATAGGTAACACCTCTTAGATTTTAATGTATTGGAATAGCTAGAAGTAAATACCTGAAACTATCAAACTCCAAAACAGTAGTCTGGTCTCCTGAAGATGATTGTATAACAATGTAGATTACAAGGGGTGACAGTGTGATTGTGAAAACCTTATGGATCACACTCCCTTCATCTAGTGTATGGATGGATGCGTAGAAAAATGGCGACAAAAATTAAACGAAAAATAGGGTGGGATGGGGGGGATGATTTGTATATTCTTTTTTATTTTTATTTGTTATTCTTATTCTGATTCTTTCTGGTGTAAGGAAAATGTTCAAAAATAGATTTGGGGTGATGAATATATACCTATATGATGGTACTGTGAACAGTTGATTGTACACCATGGATGACTGTATGGTATGTGAATATATTTCAATAAAACTGAACTTAATTAAAAAAAAAAAAAAAACAATGCCCAATACCTTGTCTCCCAGTACCCATAGATATGGTGAGGACACACTGGGGCCTCTGCTGCTGCAAAAAAAATCCAGTGACTCCATGATTGTCCCTTTACAGAAACAGCAGGAAAAGCAAAGGGGCTGCCTCTACCTCTCTTTCACTTTCCAAGCCTCTCTGAAAATCAAACTTAAATCATGTCCAGAACTGTAGCTTCAAGGGAGTCTGGAAATTTGGTCTTAGCTTTCCCTCCTCTGTAGTATAGGAATCCTTTGAGTGCCTGCTCACGATATCTACTACATTTCCTTCAATACCCTTGTGCTATTTTGAAACTGTGTTGTACCCCAGGAAAGACTATGTTCTTTAATGCAATCCTGTGAGAGCAGACTTATGATGGGTGCAATTTTTTTGGTTAGGTTGTTTCCATGGAGATGTGACCCACCCAACTACAGGTGAGATCTTTTAATTAGATTATTTCCAGGGAAGTGTGACCCCACCCATTCAAGATGGGTCTTGATTAGTTTACTGGAGTCCTTAAGAGAGCTAAGAAAGCTGACACAGACCCAAATGTTTAGAGATGCAAACAGAAAGACATTTGGAGATGCTAAGCTAAGATATGAAGCCCAGAGTTTGCACTGGAGAAGTTAAGAGAGGACCCCCAGATGCTTAGAGAGAAATGCCCTGGGAGAACAAGCAAGGATGCAAAGGAACTGAAAGAGAGAAACTAAGAGAGACAAAAGCCCAGGATATTTTGGAGAAAGACATTTTTAAACTGGGACCCAGATGCAAAGAATAAGCAGGCACCAGCCATATGCCTTCCCAGCTGACAGAGGTGTTACAGATGCCATTGGCTTTTCTTCAGTGAAGGTATCCTCTTGTTTGGACACTTTTATGGACTTAGAACTGTAAATTTGTGACCTAATAAATCCCCTTTATAAAAGCCTATCCATTTGTGGTATTTTGCATGACAGCAGCTTTAGCAAACCACAACAACCCTGCTAGCAACCCATGGGTTATCTCATTGAGCACTCTGGCCAGTCTCCTAAATGCCCTTGTTCCTCTGTCCTTGGTCACACCTACTTAGCAAATCAAAAACCTTGGATTGATTCAACTGTCTTCCATCTCTGCACAACACCCAAGCTGCCTGAACCAATGTTTAAGGCCACTCAGTAATCAGATCATGTGTATGACCACTATTTAATAATAATATAAATTAATAATAGCTAACACTTATTGGGTAGTTGCTATGTGCCATGGGTTGTTCTAAGCATTCTGCATGTTTTGACTCCTTTAATCCTCATAAACTCTCTGTGAAATAGGTATCACTCTCCCCTTTCAAGAGATTAGGAAACTGAGACAGAGAAAGTCTAAGAAACTTGCTCGAGTTCACACAGCCGGGAAGTATCAGAACCAGGATTCAAACCCACATAGTTGGGCTCCAGGCCAAGCTTTTCATTACTCTGCTGCCTTTCTCTCACATTCTCCCATACCTTCCTCTTACCTTTACACTCTTGGCAAATGTCAGAGCCTCCTATTTCTCGGGAAAAAACAGAAGTCTAAAAAAGGTGCCTTCAAGTTCCTGCCACCAAACTTAAACTGACCTGCATTTATTTCTAGCTGTCCTAAATTTCTCTCCAGTCTCCACAGAAGCATTATGCTTCCACTGTCAAAGGGTGGTACCTTCACCTGTGTTTCAAGTCCCTTCTGCTCCCACCTTTTCAGGAACCTTACTCTCTAATGTATTTCCACTCCCTCTGGTCTATTCAACTGAGTGGTCCCAACTTACTCTCCCTGCGGCACATAAACTTTCTTAACACTCTCCCTTCTTAACACCCCCAAATCTCATACCCCCAACTATCACCCTATTTCTTCCTCATCCACCTCACAGCCACACTTACACCTGCTCCAAAACACTCACTCCTCAGCCTTCCTCCACCAGCCCTCCTAGGATGGTGGAAAGTTCCCCAGGTTACCAGTACCTCCCCAGCATTTGAACCTGTTGACTCCCTTTCTTGAAACACACTCTCCTTCCCTTTCCTTGTCTCCTGGATCTCCTCCTTCCCCTCTGCCATCCTGCTCAGGCTCCTCAGCTGGCTCCTCTTGCTTAGTCTGTACCATTTCCTCAAATGTTGGTGCTTCTAAGCATTTGTCTTGGACCCCTTTTCTTTTCAATCTTCATTTTCTCACTAGGACATCTACTCCCCTGGTTGCAATTAACATTCACGTGTTGCTGATGCCCAACATTCTATTTCTACCCAGGATCTCCATGCTTGGCATCAGATCCTACATTCAACTGTCCACTAGGCATCTCTGCTAGCACCACACACACTCATGTGCCCAATGCTTCATTCATTGTTTTTAACTTCTAACCTATTTTCGCATTCCCAGTCTCAGTCAGTGGCACAATCCAGGAACCTGGGCCTTATCTTTGGCTCCTTTCTCTCCCCCACTCCCTACAGTGGTCCTTCAAGTGCCTCTAACAAGCCAGGTCCTGTGCTAAGCACTTCACATGCCGTTTGTCACAATCTTAAGAGATAAGAAAGAAATGTTGATACTTTAGCTATTTCTAGTATTCATTGGTGAAGAAATTGAAGCAGCATTCCCTAAACACATTTTTCTTTTTCTCAGCTTTCCCACCCATTTTGCAGCTGTCTGGACCAGAATCCCCTAATCCCCACCTTCCCTACCACAGACCATTTGAGATGCTGCTTTGATGCCCTCCCACAGTCCTTCTATCACACCATAATGTAACATGTGAGATTCTCTTTTAATATTATATGGAATTTCTGGAGAATTCCATTTGTGTCCCACAGGAAATGAAAGCAGAGCAAATTGTTGTATAACTATAGGTTTTTTGTATATATCTTTATCAGATTTATCAGTTTAATTGATTTCTGCTCTTATCTTTATTATTTCCTTCCTTCTGCTTGCTCTGGGTTTATTTTGCTCTTATTTTTCTCATTTCTTAAGGTGAAAGCTTAAATTATTAATTTGAGACAATTCTTCCTTTCTAATATAAGGCTTTAATCCTATAAATCTCCCTGTAAGCACTGCTTTAGGTTTATCCCACAAATTTTAGTACACTGTATTTTCATTTACATTTGATTCAAATATTTTCTAATCTCCTTTGAGACTTCCTCATTGTCTTATGGATTATTTAGAAATGGGTTGTTAAATTTCTAAGTGTTTGGAGATTTTTCTGTTATATTTCTGTTATTAATTTCTAGACTTACTCCATTGTGGTCAGAGACCATACTGCATATTTCTTCAAATATTTTAAATGTGTTAAGCTTTGTTTTATGACCCAGGAGAGAACATATCTTGATGAATTTTCCATGTGCACTTGAACAAAATGTATATTCTGCGGTTGTGGGGTGGGCTGTTCTGTAAATGTCAGGTCAAGTTGGTTGATGGTGGTTTTCAGTTCTATATTCTTGGTGATTTTCTATCTACTCGTTGAATTACTGGGAGAGAAGTGCTCAAGTCTCTAGCTATAATTGTGGGTTTTTCTATTTTTTCTGTTTTTCCTTTCTGTCAGTTGTATCAGTTTTTGTTTCATGTATTTTGAAGCTCTGTTGTTATGTGCATACACATTTAGAATTGTTTTGTTTTGTTTTGTTTTCTTGGTGAATTGACTCTTTTATGACTATGTGGCTTCCCTCTTTGTCCCTGGCCATTTTCTTTGCTCTGAAGTCTACTTTCACTGCTATCAATTAGCCCACCTAGCTCTGCCAAAGAGCAGCTGTTGGTGTCTCCTATGAATGCACTCCAAGACTCCTGCTTTCCTTATTTCATTTCCAAGAAGGAAATAGACAAGATGTGTATTAGAGAACATCTCCCCTCTTTTCATTTCTCTCTCATACTTGATCCTAATGCTTTTCACAAGTGCTAGTTGTACTTATAATTATTAGTTTAGTATTATTTCTCCTTCACTAGACTGTAGAAAAATTGAGATCAGAAGCTTCATCTTGTTCACTGCTATATCACCTGTAGCAAGTAAAAGGCTTGCCACATTGTAGTTGTTCAATAATTGTTGGTGGAAGAAATGAAGCATTTACTCAAAATTAAGTTGCCCATTTGGCCAGACTCCGGGTCACTCTGGGATCCCATCCAAGCATGATACCAGATCACCTAAAGTTGAGGGTAATTGTCCCTGGAGATGAACTGCTCAGCATTGCCCACTGAGCGCTGCCAGAGAGCAGCTTCCAGGTCTTGTTTGAATGGACCTGTTCAGTATATAGCCAGCTGTGGGAACAAAGTTGTTTTTGCTTCATATACTGCTAGAATGGGGAGCACTCCTGGCCCTTCTTGGAGATACAGAAAGGAGCCCTGTGGCAGCCACAGAAGTGCCCATTTAGATCTCCCTTCAAGAGAGAACCTGCCCCGAGGAACAGGCCACCAACGGAGAGAAGCTCACAGAATAGGAGAGGGCCTTGCATCTAGCTGCCACACCATCTGTGCTTGTCCCACACCTGCATGGCTCAAAAGTCATTCCTCCTTTATATCCCTGAGTAAGCTTCTCTGTTAAAGCTACAATGGTAACTTCAAGGTGGATTGATAAAGCCTTCTGAAGTTTCATGGCTAGACGTATAGTTTAAATTAGCATTTGATGAGAATTTCGCTTCTGGGAAGATGGAGTAGATATGCTTTTCCCCATTCCTCTAGCTAAGTACAACTAAAAGCCCTGGACATTATATACAAAACAAACATAAGAAGACTCTGAAAGGTGGAGAGAAGAAGAAAGGCCAGCTAGAGAATTCTGGGTCTAAAGAACACAGTGGTGAGTTGCCTGGGTTTTCTTTTGTCTCATATATCCCAGACTTGGAGCTGAAGAAGCTGGCAACCTGGAAATGAAAATGGCCACACACAAATAAAACACTTTTGGTTAAGACCTCTGTTTCTTTCTACTTTGACTTTCCTTCCATCATTCTTTCCCTCATGTCAGGTAGCTAAGGGAATTTTGGAGGTATAGGTAAGAGGCAGTTGAGCTGGGGATAGATTTAATTTGGGAATGGAATAATGGGATATATGCCATGGTTTGCAGTCACCTCTGTGGATAAATTATTGCTGGCTGTTCCCATGTAGGAATGGCTTCCAGGAGCACTGTCCGCTCACCATATTGGTGTCACAACATAATTGCTCAGGGCCAGAGATTGTGTTGGGATGTGAATGTGTGCTTTACTGCCAACACCAAAAGTACACGGCTGTGTTAGTTCAGTCCTCCAAGAAGCAGATGCCAAGATGAGACTAAATATGCAAGAGATTTTTAGGGAAAACTCCTGTGAAAGTTAAAGGAGAGGGGCCAGGAGGAAGCAGGGAGAATTTTCAGACCCTGACTCAGATGTTGTGCCCTTGAAAGGAGAGTGGGAAAGAAGGAGGACTGGGCAAGAAGAGTCTCCAGCTGTTGTGCAGGACTAAGAAAGCTTCAGCCAGGCTGTTGAGGAGTCCTTGAGCCAAAGTGCCCAATAAAGGAGCCCCACATCCCATAGAAATGGGCCAGCACTTTTGTTTAATTTGACCAACCATGCTAAAGGAAAGACCACATTATCTTTTTTTTTTTTTTTTTTTGAAAAGGCAATTAAATAGCACACAGCCAAAAATAAAAGTAGAAAACAAATGTTATAGCAGTGTATCAGGGAATTGAGTAATTAAAATATTACATGATTTTCCTTAATTTTGTGGTGTTTGTGGTACGTCTTAGTTTTTTTTAAGCTTTGACTTAGTGTAATTTATTTTCCCATTTTAGATACACACTCTCATGCCTTATTTTCTGTTCCCAAACATAAAAGTTTGTACAAGTTTTAAATCCCACAAAATCCAGATCTGCTCCTGCCTCTCACTTCCTCGGGGAACTTGTCTCTCAATTATCCTCTCCCCAGTCCTTTGTCTTCAACTTCTCCCTCTCTTCTGAATTCTTCTCTTGTCATACAACAATAACTGAAACGCTTCCACTAAAAATATAACAATAAACCTTTTAAAATCCTGTGACCTCCCTCTAGTTCCTGATCCATCTCTTTCTGCTCATCTCAAACAACTCCTTAGAAGAAGCACCAACATTATTTTGTTTCTGCTTCTTCATTCACCTCCATCCAAGGCTCTCACTGTGCTCACTGATGTGGGATGGGAAAGCCTCACTTACAGAATTCCCCAGGGGGTGCTGAGGAAGGCTAAAAGCCTGACAAGGCTGTTCTATAGGAGCAGTAATTACAACAAGGGGCACTGGACTATCAATCTCAGAGGGCTTTACAGGGCAGGAGGGGGTCATGTGTCAGGATCTCAGGCTCTAGAATTAGGCAGAGTGATAAAAGTCTCCACCTATGTGCTACCAATGAGATCTGATACCCCACTGTGATACAGCCAAATCTACAGTAATGTCAATAAACTAACAGGATTCTTGGCTCAACTGGGACTTTTATGGAAGCCAGAGCATGACAGAGCCAAGAGAGCAGGCATGGATGCAGGTGGAAAGGGGCTAGGCAGGAACAGAAAGGAGGTGGGGGGACAATGAGACAGTAAAGTTGGATAGTAACAGAAAGCATAAGGGGAAATTGTGCTGTGACAAACCCTGGAAAGGGGTCAAGCCAAGTTCAAGCAGAACTCTGAGGAGAAGGTTGGGAGATGCCCTGAACTGCCCCTCCAACACCCTCTGCACCCCTGGTCTGGGATTCCTTCCTGTACTGTAGTGGATGAAAAGCTAAAAACATTTTCTAGATTCCTTATGGGAGTCCCATATTGTCAAATCCAGCAAGAGAAGGCTTCATAGCAAATGACTTGGAAGATTTTCTTAATTTGTGTTGCAAACACCTGGAAAATACTAGTGGGAATAGAATGTCAAGGGAGAGAAAAATGTAATTTTCCAATGGGTGGAATTTATCAACATGGATGCTCTTAGCAAGGATTCTCAATTCAATATGTTAGTTATGCTAATTACTCTATTAACTGATTAAAGTCTGGACTCACTGGTAGCTATACTGTAGGAAGTTGAGATAGCACAAATTCATTAATATACAGTGGAATAAGTAATCCCAAAACTTAGGAAGTGTATCAGTCAGGGATCAGTAAGGAAACCAGAGCAACTATGAGTGTAAGAGATGAGTGATTTCTTATAGGAAATGGGCCTTGCACAACTGAGGGAAGAGCTAGAGATGTAAAGGTCCAGAAGGGTAGATAGAGAGTCACAGTAAAAGTTACACACACATCTTCCTGAGCACTGATGTAGGTGGACAAGTCAGAACTTACAGGGGCATCCGAGAGCCCAAGCACACAGTCACCAACTGCTGGAGTGTTCTATGGGAAGCTGTTGTCCCTATGTAGCCACCAGCTAAGAGGGCTCATTGCCAAACCTCTGCTGGTGAACATGTGGTGTCCGTTGTTCATCAGGGCCAGGAGTAAAGAAGAAGAACTGGACACGGGGTGGAGGAGAGCAAGGACAAGTGGAAAGCTGCCAGACTGCTGCATTTTTCTGTTTCCGTATGACTGCAAACAGACTTGCAGCAAGTAATGGATGCTGTTTCATTTCTGCCTTCCAAATCATGCACAAGTCCCTCTTTTGCCCACCTCTAACCTGGAACCATAAGTTGAAGGGAATTCTTGGAAAATTAGTTCCAAGATTAACCAAGTTGACACAGCACAGTCTACCACAGGTTGATGGAATATTGGAGGGGGCAGGGTGTGACTGGGAGAAAAGGGAAGAGTCTTTTCCCTTAACAGATCCCTATTTGGCCTTAAAGTCAAAACCAACAGATTAACAGGTTAACTTGTAAAAAGAGGCTCAAATATGCTAATCATTAGGGAAATAAAAAATGAAGCAATAAGATGCCATTTTTCATATATCAAATTGACAATCAGATTAATAACAACTAGTATTGGCAAGGCCATGCAAAAACGGGAACCCTCCTACATTGTTAGTGGGTTTGTCAACATGCATAGCCTTCTTGGACAGCAATTTCACAGTTTAGCAATATTGTAAATGTACAACACACTTTGATCTTGAAATTCTATTTCCAGGGATATATCTTGGAAGAAGTAAAGCCACGGATATGATCATATGTTTAAGGGTATTGTGGCTGAAAATGCTAACTGCCTACTCGCTATCTATCCCCCCACTTCCTAACTACATGTGTGGTGTTAATGATAAGCCTAACTAGAAACTAACATTTCGCAAACTCCCAGTAAGATAGAGAGGGCCGATGAAAAATAACCAGAAGTCATTAGGTGGGACTTGAAGGAAAACTCTCTTGTCTTTCCCTTTTTTCTCCTTCCTGGTGTCTGGAACCTGTACATGATGTCTAGAGCTCCAGCAGCTATTTTGTGACCTTCAGGATGGCAAATATGCACACACTCACACAAATATTGATAGATAGATAGATAGATAGATAGATAGATGATAGATAGACAGATCCTGAGACCCTGTTGCTTCAAACAGTCACCATTCCTGCCCTGCACTGCCTCCCTCCTGATTTTTTTGACACAAGAAAACCATAGCCCATAATAGCCAAATGTACTTTCTAACTGATACAGATGTTTGTTGTAACATTGTTTCAAAATGAAGGAAAAATGTTAACAGTCTAAATGTTCCTAGCATCCAGCTGCCTGATATTTTCCAGATCCAATTCCAGTTCCAGTACACGTGAGCCTCTTTTTGTCTTAAGGAAACTTGAGCTTGGCCCCATGTCCACACATTCCCCACTCCTTTCAAGCTGCTGGAAAGCCACATTTATACTGCAAATATTTTTTAAACTCTGAAAAAGAATACATGAAGTAAACAAAATTTAATAATTATAAAACCCCAAATTATATTAACAAATACTGGGAAATGGTAGCGAAAGAGAGAGAGAAAAACATGCTCAATTGTCATCTAACATGGGAAAGTAAAAGTCATTAATAATTACAGGGAAATAGGTTCAAGTTTTTTTTTTTTTAATTTAAAGGAAACCACAAATAAAGTTTAAAACAGGGTGTTTACATTCAAAATCAATAGGAGGTAGAGAAGGCAAAGAAAATAGACTATCAGTGGTCTATAAACTTTTGTCAGGGAAATAAGCTAAAATATGTTAAGCAGACAATCCCACCATATGTATAATTAGTTTGTAAGTTAGGCATTTTAAAGCATATGCAAAAATAAGCAAAATCTTTAAAAGATGAGATGAAAAATATTTTAATATCTTGCACTTCGTGATGGCTTCAATGTTAGGTAACCCCAAGGCTCAATATGCGTTTAGGCTAAGGGTTAACAATAGCGAAAGCAGCTCCATAGTTCATATGGGCTTCTTGACAGTGTTGAATTGCGGGCTGGTTTCTAGTCCAATTTAGTTGGATCATATGTTTCCCCTCATAATGTGCTGACAAAGAGGAACAGTAGGAGCTACACAGGTGAGCCAGATGGAGTCCCCCAGGTATGGGATAAGGGTCAGCTCTGACTGTTTCTTCTGTCTGCATTATGTGAATGATTTTCAATCTATTAAAGTTGGGAGGAAACCTTTTTACACAAATCAACCACTCTGTGCGAGATATTCCAGCCGTCAGGACGTGATCCAGCCAGTGAGAGGCCACCCTCAGCCCTGGGCCTCAGGGGCTCCCATTCTTCTCTTGGGGGGAGTAACACAGGCACCAGGGTCTGACAAACAGACCAAGTCAGGATGCAAGGGGAAGTCCAAATATTAAACATTAGAAAGGGATTCTTTCTACTTGCAAATAAAAATATAAATAGACACTTGTGCTTGTTTGAATCTATTATGTACTCCAGAAAAGTGATGTTCTTTTAATCCAATCTTGTGGGTATAGACTTATTGTGGGTGGGACCTTTTGATTAGATTATTTCCATGGAGATATGACCCCGCCTATCCAAGGTGGGTCTTAATTGGTTTACAGGAGTCCTTAAGAGAGCTCAGGGAGAGGGAGAGGGGGAGAGAGAGAGAGAGAGAGACAGAGCTCAGAGCTGACACAGACCCATATGCTTGGAGATGCAGACAGAAAGACATTTGGAGATGCTAAGCTAAGAGATGAAGCCCCGACTTTGCCCTGGAGAAGCTAAGTGAGAACCCACAGACTCTCAAAGAGAAAGCCACTGGAATCAGCTGAAAGCAACACAACCCAGGAGCAAAGGACCCCAAATACCAGCCACGTGCTAACAGAGGTGTTCTGGAAACCATCGGCCTTTTTTCAGTGAAGGTATCCTCTTGTCAATGCCTTAGTTTGGACACTTTCTTACCACAATGTACCATCTCCCTTAGCCCACTTTGGAGACTACCATTTTATAGAGGAAAATAACTATTTATTGTATTTTTAAATGCACAGCAACCATAACCAGAAGAATGATACAAGAATGTTTATGGTGGTCACCATTGTAAGGTGCAAATACAAGTAATTTTCTTCTGTATAATTTTTGGGTTTTCCAGATTTTGTATATAATAAATTTGGATTATTTTTATCATCAGAAAAAAAATCCTTATCTTTTGTTACTTGTGTTTCATTTGGGCAATGGGAGGAAACTATGTCTATTGGATAAGGAAAGGATTCAAGGGGAGGAAAGCAGTGCTGACGGGGTGGGGTGAGGGATCTGCTAGTGACCCTCTGTGGTTAGCAGCCGCTTCTATGCTGGGTGGGGATGGGGTGTATGGGGTATATGGAGAATGCTGCCTCGTGTGAACCAGGTGCTGGCTCTGTGTCCTGGCCCCTGACCTTGTCCACAAATTCCCACTATGGTCAAAGGGAAGGCTGCACTCTGCAGCCACACCCACTAGGTCACAAATACTGGTTCTCACACAGTCTGCCAAAAATTCTTGGGCAAATTTCATTTAATCTGTGGCAAGTTCCTTTACCTTTCTGTGCTTCAGTTTCTCACCAGTAAAATGGATGAAATAGGATCACTTTCAGGATGACGGTGTGACTCGCTCCCTAGAGTAACTGGTGAAAACTATTAAAAAAAAAAAAGTCAGTTAAAACCTCTAAAAATGGTCCTAAAAACAAACAGCAAAAGAAGAAAATCTATTCAAGAAAGGCTACATTGCAAGGCAAGCTCTAGTAGGATCTCTATCAGACAAAAGAGTCAAATGACTGCTGTCTGGGCAGATGGGAACTGGGACTAGATGGAGGGGCCAGGATTCCACGGTCCCATGCAGAGAGCTTGGCCCACAGAGACCCTTGAATGACCGTGGGTTGGAGCACCTGTCTGTGTGGTGTAGACCTAGGAGAGCCTGCTGAGCTCCTCCAGAGGAATTGTAGGGATTACACAGGGGAGCCAGACTGAGGCCCACCCATGAAGCTAGAGGCTCGCTCCTGGGGGACAGGAGAGCGTAGCCCCCCAGTGCACAGAGATGGTATCACGTGGGCTCTGGGAGCAGAAACTGCCACACCTCCCATCCCTCCTTCTTTGCTGTTGTTCAACCATGAAAGGTTGATTTGACTACTGAGGGTAAATGAGCTGTAACTGGGTGCCTGGAAAGGAAACACACCTTAGGGGTCTCAGGAACTAGAAGAAAAGGAGACACATCAGGACACCTGGAACACACAGTCCCTGAACCCATGCTTCTCAGCTCCTCTGTGCCTGGGACTCCTCGGGGGATCTTGTTAAAAGGCAGCTCCGACTCAGCAGGTCCGGGTGAGACCTGAGACTGTGCATTTCTAACAATCTCCTAGATGATGCTGATGTTGCTGGCCCTTGGTCCACACTTTGAGTAGAAAGTCCTAGTGAAATCCAATGGAAGCCTGACTCTCAACCCTGCTGCACTTCAGAAGCATCAGAAGAGATCTTCAGAAAGTCTGATAACTAAGGTCCAAAAGACACAGCTAAATTGGAATATCTGGTGTGACGCTGGGCCACTGTATCTCTTAAAAGTTTCTAAGGGGCGCAGGCAGGGTTGAGAAATACTCAATGTCAATGACAACAACAAAAATAAACCAAAGACTTTCTGGAACAAAAAAGCATGTTTTCCATGTTTTAAAAAGTCTACAGATATATTTTTAATATATTTATTGTCAAATATCAAATTGGTGGCCTGGAATATCAGAAAAAAATATCTCAAAAACAGACCCAAACACAAAGAGACAGAAAAAATAAGGGGGGTGGGGTGGGTATAAGACACTCATAAGACAGAACTGGGAAATCTGACATGGGAATAATGGAAATTACAGAAGGACAGCAAATTACAGAAATAGCAGAACATTTCCCTGACCTGAAGAAAGATTTCCAGGAGACAACTAAAAGGACTCACCAAGTCCCAAATAGATTTAAAAGACATGAACTAACACATATCCTGGTATAATTCCTGAAATACAACAGAAAGAAAAAGGAAAAGAAAAAAAAACTTAGAAAGCT
Organism: Choloepus didactylus; assembly: GCF_015220235.1. Classification (NCBI taxonomy): domain Eukaryota; kingdom Metazoa; phylum Chordata; class Mammalia; order Pilosa; family Megalonychidae; genus Choloepus; species Choloepus didactylus. The sequence continues at coordinate 108,288,803 of NC_051308.1, forward strand.
TCCAAAGGAAAAATACCTTGAAAGGAAAAATAATCAGATCAGACTTCTCATCTGCAATACTGGAAGCTTGAAGAAAGTGAAATGGCATCTATATATTACCAGGAAAAAAGGACAGCAACCCACAAATGCTTGCAAATCAGCCTAGGTGTCACTATCAGGGTAAGAGAAAGATATTAGCAGATTAGTAAGGAATTGGAGAATATATCACCTACAGAGTCCATTAGAGGGAAAGCCTCAAGAAAGTGCTCCATCAAAGAACAAATTAACCATAACAGAGATCTCAAAAGTAGTGAAAAATAAAGAGTAAACAGTGGTAGGCAGTGAACCACATAACAAATGTAATTAAACCACAATAGATGATGGTTATATGACTAGGAGCTTCTAATTTAAGTGATACATTTGAAATAAAGGAGTCATATTTTCAGGGAAAATCTAACAATGGTCTGGAATTAGAAGACTTAACTATCTCAGCAAAACCTCCAAGGGGGAAGGAAATTGCAGGGAGGGGGTAAGAGTTCACAAAAGACTCTGGGACGGGCAGAAAAGTGGGCTAGTAAAGGTTTGTTCCAGTTTGCTAGTGCTGCCATTATGCAAAATACCAGAAATGGATTGACTTTTATAAAGGGGTTTTATTTGGTTACAAATTTACAGTCTGAAGGCCATGAAAATATCCAAATTAAGGCATCAACAACAGTATACCTTCACTGAAGAATGGCCAATGGCATCTGGAAAACCTCTGTTAACTGGGAAGGCACGTGGCTGACAGCTGCTGATCTTTGCTCTGGGGTTCTGGTTTCAAAACGGCTTTCTCTAAAATATCGCTGGGTTTGTCTCTCTTAGCTTCTCCAGAGCAAACTCTGGGCTAGCATCTCTTAGCTAAGCATCTCCAAACATCCTTCTGTCCGTGTCTCCAAGCATCTCTAAGTGTCAGCATTAGTGCACATTTGGGCCTGTATGGCTCTTTTTAAAGGACTCCAGTAAACTAATCAAGTCCCACACTGAACGGGCGGGGCCACAACCCCATGGAAATAATTCAGAGATATCACCTACAGTTGGGTGAGTCACATCTCCATGGAAACAACCTAATCCAAATATCCCACAAGATTGGATTAAAAGATCATGGCTCTTCCTCCCCCTCCCCAGCCCCAAGGACCTAGGGGAAGGTGCAGATGTGTTGGACATCCTCACCTGGACTGGTGTTGATGTTGTCACAAACATTGGGACTGGCGGTTTGATGTGCTGAGCCCTCGATCATGGGACTTGCCCTTATGAAGCTCATTACCACAAAGGAGAGTCTAAAGTTGTATGTAATGGTGCCTAAGAGTCTCCCCCTGAGTACCTCTTTGTTGCTCAGATGTGGCCCTCTCTCTCTAACTGAGCCATCTCGACAGGTGAACTCGCTGCCCTCCCCTCTACGTGGGACCCAACTCCCAAGGGTGTAAATCTCCCTGGCAATGCAGAGTATGACTCCCGGGGATGAATGTGGACCCAGCATCGTGGGACTGAGAGTATCTTCTTGACCAAAAGGGGGATGCAAAATGAGACAAAATAGTTTCAGTGGCTGAGAGATTCCAAATGGAGTCAAGAGGTCACTCTGGTGGACATTCTTATGCACTATATAGATAACACCTCTTAGGCTTTAATGTATTGGAATAGCTAGAAGTAAATACCTGAAACTACCAAACTCCAGCCCAGCAGTCTGGACTCCTGAAGACAATTATGTAATAATGTAGATTACAAGGGGTGACTGTGTGATTGTGAAGACCTTGTGGATCACACCCCCTTTATCTAGTGTATGGATGAGTGGAGGAATGGGGATAAAAACTAAAGGACAAATGGGGTGGGATGGGGGGATGATTTGGGTGTTCTTTTTTCACTTTTATTTTTTATTCTTGTTCTGGTTCTTTCTGATGTAAGGAAAATGTTCAGAGATAGACTGTGGTGATGAACGCATAACTATGTTATGCTGTGGACAGTGGATTGTATATCATGGATGATTGTATGGTATGTGAATGTATTTCAATAAAACTGAATTTAATAAAAAAAAAATCATGGCTCTTCAAAATTTTGAAGAATGCACAGGAGCTGAGAGAGGAGCTGGAACACAACGTGGGATCAGCAAATGCCAGTCATGTGCCTTCCCAGCTAAAAGAGGTTTTCTGGACTCCACTGGCCTTCCTTAGATGAAGGTATACTTGTGTTGATGCCTTAATTTGCACATTTTCATGACCTTCAGACTGTAAATTTGTAACCAAATAAACCCCCTTTATAAAAGCCAAAAAAAAAAAAAAGAGCATGGCTCTTTTTGGGGGACAAGGTTCTACATTTTCATCCTACTTGGGGTGGTGGTGAGCAGTGGGAAATAGACTGAGGGGTGAGGGGTTATTTGAATCTTTTAATGCAATAGTAGAGAAATATATGTGTTAGGAAGGTAAGTACTAATGGAATGGAGAAGCACAAAGATTTTCCAAACTACCAAGAAGGAAAACAAGAGAATGGAAGATCACCTGCCCTCACCTCTCAGCAATCTGACACAGTTGACCACCCTTCCTTCTAGAAACACTCTCCTGTGGTATTCTCAACACCACACTTGCCTGGTTTCCATCTATATTAGTCAGGGTTCTCTAGGGAAACAGAACCAACAGGAGAGACCTGTAAGTAGTATGCGATTTTATAAAGGCATCTCATGCAACTGTGGGGATGCATGAGTCCAAATTCTGTAGGGCAGGCTGTGAGCTGGCACTCCGATGAAGGTCTTCAATGAATTCCCCAGGAGAGGCTGACTGAAGCAGAGACAGAAGTTCTCTCTTCTGACTGCTGAAGCTATCACTGCCCCCTTAAAAGCCTTCAACTGATTAAACACCTCTCACTACAGAAGACACTCCCTTTGGCCTACTGCAGATGTAATTAGCCACAGATGCAATCAACATACTGATAATTTAAGTCCACAAAATGTCCTCATGTCCTCGCACTACTGATAGGCCAGTGCTTGCTTAACCAGACGGCTGGGCACCATCACCTGGCCAAGTTGACACTTGAACCTATCCACCACACCCTCCTATGCCACTGGCTGCTCCTTCTCATTCTCTCTTGGTCAATCATCTGATGGCCATTGCTGGCCCCTGTCTCTTCTCAAACTAAAATCTCCTCCCAGGTGATTTTAGCCAATCCCACGCCTTTAAATAGCATGCCTGTCCTCTGAGCTTCAGGCCCCTACCATATTGCCTATTTCACAGCTGCTTTTGGAAGCCAGAATTTAATGTTTCAAACCCTATTCCTTGCCTACCTTCATCCCAATCCTGCTCTTCCTCCAGGCTTTACCAATGTAATAAATGTCACCACTGTTCACCCTGAAAGTCATCCTTGATCCCTCTTTTGCTTCTCTTTGACATCCAATCCATTAAGTATCTTTGTCAGCTTTACCTCCAAAATTTATCCTGAATCTCTCCACTTCTCCCCATCCCGTGTGCCCGTTTGAATATATTGTGTCCCCCAAATGCCATTATCTTTGACGTAATCTTGTATGGGCAGACATTATCAGCATTGATTAGATTAATTCTTTGAGTGTTTCTTTCAACACCAGCTGCGGGTGATGACTCTGATTGGATAATTTCCATGGAGGTGTTGCTCCACCCATTCGGGGTGGGTCTAAGTTGATCAGTGGAGCCATATAAATGAGCTGACATAACAGAAGGAACTCAGTGCAGCTGTGAGTGACGTTTTGAAGAGCTACAGCCAAGAGGGACACTTTGAAGAAAGCACAGAAGCTGCAGATGAGAGACAGTTTGAAGATGGCCACTGAAAGCAGACTCCTGCTCCGGAGAAGGTGAGAAAGAACAAATATCCCAAGTGCAACTAAGAGTGACATTTTTGAGAAACTGCAGCCTAGAGAGGAACATCCTGGGAGAAAGCCATTTTGAAACCAGAATTTTGAAGCAAACGCCAGCCGTGTGCCTTCGCAGCCAACAGAGGTTTTCCGGACACCATTGGCCATCTTCCAGTGAAGGTACTCGATTGCTGATGTGTTACCTTGGACACTTTATAGCCTTAAGACTGTAACTGTGTAACCAAATAAACCCCCTTTATAAAAGCCAGTCCATTTCTGGTGTTTTGCATTCCGGCAGCATTAGCAAACTAGAACACCCTGCCAGCATTCTTCACTCACTTACCCTAATGCAAGGGACTCCTAACTGGAATCCTTTTCCACTCTTGCCCTCCTACAAACCATTCTCCACAAGGTATCTACTCTAAAGTGATCAATAAAAAGGTAAATCATATGATATCACTCCTCTTCCTGATGCACTAGAGTAAATCCAAACTCCCACACACCTACAAAGCCTTCCCTGCTTCTCAATCTTCTGTTGACAAATCTCCTCACTCATTCTGCTCCAGTCATGGAACTTCCTTCTGTCCTTCAAGTAGGCCAAGCTCATTTTTGCATCAGAACTTTTTCATATGGTGTTTTAAAACACTCTCCATCATCATTCAGGACTCAACTTAATTGTCACCCCTTGTTCTAGTTTGCTAATGCTGCCAGAATGCAAAACACCAGAAACGGATTGGCTTTTATAAAAGGGGGGTTATTTGTTTACACAGTTACAGTCTTAAGGCCATAAAGTGTCCAAGGTAATGCACCAACAATCGGGTACCTTCACTGGAGGATGGCCAATGGCATCCGGAAAACCTCTGTTAGCTGGGAAGGCATGTGGCTGGCATCTGCTCCAAGTTCTGGTTTCAAAATGGCTTTCTCCCAGGACATCCCTCTCTAGGCTTCAGCTTCTCTCCAAAATGTCACTCTCAGTTGCTCTTAGGGTGTTTGTCCTCTCTTAGCTTCTCTGGAGCAAAAGTCTGCTTTCAAAGGCCGTCTCCAAAATGTCTCTGTAAACTGCAGTTCCTCTCTCAGCCCCTGTGCATTCTTCAAAATGTCCCTCTTGGCTGTAACAAGCTTGTGCCTTCTGTCTGAGCTTATATAGTGCTCCAGTAAACTAATCAAGGCCCATGCCGAATGGACGGGGCCACACCTCCATGGAAATTATCCAATGAAAGATCTCGCCCACAGTTGAGTGATCACATCTCCACAGAAACATCCAATCAAAAGTCTGCAACCCAATCAACACCAATATTTTTCCTGCCCACACACAACTGCATCAAAGATAATGGCGTTTGGGGGACATAGTACATCCAAACCAGCACAGCCCTCCTAAGGACGTTTTTTAACAAACCATCTCCATCTCACACCTCCACCAAAACACCACTCTTATATCATGCTACCCTAAGTATTAGCCAGGATTCTTGGGTACAAGGAACAGAAATCAACTAATTCAAGCAGAAAATATATATGTCGGCCAGGGGCGCCATGGCAGGGCTGCAAGCCAGGCCCTCAGCACTCTGGCTATTGCTGAAAACATCTAGCTCCACTTGGTAACTTAACTTCTGAAAGACGACTGCTGGAATCTTCTGATACTTAAGAAGACATAGGAATAGTCACCTTTATCATCAAAAAGTTCCAGTAGTAAGGAGTCCTTTCCAAATATAAGAGGAATAAAGCAATCACTTCCCCACCTGTCATCATCTTCTAACAGACTGAGCAAGAATATTTCAAGCACCATAGAAAAGGCAGTCCATGACATCCTAGATGATGATCAGCCGTGTGGTTTTTTCAAGAAAGGGAATAGAGTGAATGAACCTCATCAGAAAATCAGTAATATGAGTGCTGGGCCATCTTGGAATAAAGTGCAGCGTTTAAAGACTTCTTCAGGAAAAGGCAGAGTAAATCTCAAGTACCCCTCATTTCTTCCCAGCTGAAAAGCAAGCTCGTATCCCAACAGACTGAGGATAAGCTTAAAGAAAGCATTTGCCCGGAAGGAAATCTCGAAAGGAGTTCCTTTGGATCCAGGGGGCCTCAGGAAACAACTTGTTTCTTAACTTTCAGTCAATGAAAATTATTAAAGAAGATGCTGATGAAGACACTGAAAGTGATCTGTCTGATTCAGAAAGAATTCCCATTCTTCCTTCTCCCCTCACACCTCCAGATCTTAATCTGAGAGCCAAAGAAATTGATCCAGTTTATTTCGATCTTCACCCAGATCAGGACCATGCACAGCCTGAATACTATTACCCTGATCTCCTTCCACTCCCTTTTAACTCCTGGGACCTCCAGAAGATGGCCCTGCTCCTGAACTCAGAGAGCAAATCCGAGGCCATGCCACAAACAGGAGGACTTCTTGCGAAGTACCTTGATAGGCTTATTCAGCTCGAGTGGCTGCAGGCACAGACCATAAAGAGTGAAAAAGGAAAGGGAGCCAAAGCCAGACCTCCAACTGTCCCTGCAACCTTCTGGACTCTGAAAAGCCCTGGGAAAAGTAAGCTAACTGCTACTGCTTTGTCCAAGCCTCTGTCTCACCAGGAAGGGGCTTCCAAGTCAGCACCTTCACAAAAGAAAGACTCACCATGCCAAAGCCCAACCATCATATTACACATTCCAGACTTCTCCTAGACTTGTCAATGTGCTGGGTAGTAGCAGGTTATGTTCTCAGAAGCAACCCCTAGAAATTAAGACTGAGGAGAAAAAAAAAAAAAATGAAATAAGAGTACGAGGCTGCAAGGTGAGGATTTTGCCTACAGTGACAACAGTTTGAAGATTCAGACCAATGGTAACCTTCAACTTCCCAAACAGTCAGAGACTATTCTTGACAGAGTGGACTCTTGTAAGACCTCCAAAACACAAGCACATGCAAATCTTTAAAAAAAAGGGGAAATATAAATAACTGTGGTCATTCCAATATAGTGGTGAGAAAAAAACTCAAAACAAATGGAGTAAAGCAAAACACTTATAAATTCAAATGATTTTAGAAAGATCATTTGCAAAGACCTATAGATACCTAAATATCCATAGCTACAATAATATGAATTTTAAGAAATTTTATGCATACTGACATTTAAGTAGTTGATTAGTTCTTCAGTTTACCCCATCCCACCCCAACTCCAGCTGGGTTTTTTTCAAAGGGAGGTAACTTGCATTGAGTCTTTCTATGTATTAATAGTCCCAAGCAAATGAGAGCCCTTTAGATAGAAATTCACCAAAGTTAAGTGCCATATAAAGAAGTAAAATGACAGCTCTGTAGGGGAAGAGTCAACTAAACTTCTGAAATAGCAGCCAGCCTATGTGGGACAGACATATTCATTCCTGCCTCCCAGTTTTCACTTGTGCATAAGTATATCAAATAGTACATGCTGGTTTAAATGGTGTAGAATCCTAAACGTTTGAAATAATTAGGGTCCTTGGCCATCCGTGCCAGCCTCGTGCTTTTGCATAAACTATTTGAGCTGAAGTTCTTTCTGTTCATCTTCTCTCAGACAAGCTTCTCCTCTTTCTCAGGTCAGGGAGCATGGCTGTTTCAATTTTAAGCCAAATCATTTATCACTAAACTGCTTGCTCTTCAGAGACAATGGAATCTAGTGCTGTAATGTATTTCCCATGACATGGTGTTCTGGTTTGCTAATGCTGCCAGAATGCAAAACACCAGAAATGGATTGGCTTTTATGAAAGGGTTTTATTTGGTTACACAGTTACAGTCTTAAGACCATAAAATGTCCAAGGTAACACATCAGCAATCGGGTACCTTCACTGGAGGATGGCCAATGGTGTCCGAAAAACCTGTTAGCTGGGAAGGCATGTGGCTGGTGTCTGCTCCAAAATTCTGGTTTCAAAATGGCTTTCTCCCAGGATGTTCCTCTCTAGGTTGCAGTTCCTCAAAAATGTCACTCTTAGTTGCACTTGGGATATTTGTTCTCTCTCAGCTTCTCCAGAGCAAGAGTCTGCTTTTAACGGCTGTGTTCAAAATGTCTCTCATCTGCAGCTTCTGTGCTTTCTTCAAAGTGTCCCTCTTAGCTGTAGCTCCTCTTCAAAACATCACTCACAGCTGCACTGAGTTCCCTCTGCCTGTCAGCTCATTTATATGGCTCCACTGATCAAGGCCCACCCTGAATGGGTGGGACCACTCCTCCATGGAAATATCCAATCAGAGTCATCACCCACAGCTGGGTGGGGCACATCTCCAAAGAAACACTCAAAGAAATCTAATCAACACTGGTAACGTCTGCCCACACAAGATTACATCAAAGATAATGGCGTTTGGGGGACACAATATATTTAAACTGGCACACATGGGTTAAAAAACAAAAAGTCATTTCACATTTAGAGGTGGTAGTCCTGTCCATTTTTGAGTTCTCTAAACTGGGGTTAAAATAATTTGCAGACTTTCCAGCTGGGAAGTCAGTGGGTCTAAGCACTATTATTACTGTTTGGTGGGGGTGAGAATGAAATATTTGGCACACTAGAATTTCTGGTATGTCAGATTTCTCCAAAGAGGTGCCACAGGAAAACCACCTTTTAGAATTCAACGTGAAGGGTCTATGACAGGATAAAAACACATGGAACACTTGGAATGCAGCAGTTATTAAGTTACTGATTTGGGACCTGGATCTTGCTGTCCTTAGAAATAATTAACTGTTTAGTTTGCAAGAGCAGGATTTTATAATCCTGTGAGGGTTTCTTGAAGGATAAGGGTGGGGGGATGAGATTGTCAGGAGACAGATCATGATGGAAGGAACAGTGTGACATAAATAAAGTCCCTGAATATATTCTTAACATCCTTAAAAAAAAAGAAAAGAAAATATATATGTCTATCAGAGGATAGTAGGTTGCTCACACACCTTTGAAGGGTAAAGATGACCAGGCTTCAACAGAATTTATCAATAAGACACCTTAAATCATACCACCAGAGCTGGTCCAATAGAAGCTCATCTATCATCCTGCCACTGGCACCAGTGTTCCAGCTCACACCACAGAACTGCTGCCACCACTGACTCTGGCAACTGGATGTGGCTGCTACCACGACTGCCAGCATCAATAACACAGCTCCTGTGGTCCTTCTTTCTTCATGTCCCTAGCATGTGTTCAAAAGTCTGGGGTAGGTACGTCTTATTGTGCTGCCTCAGCTGCAAATGAAGTTGGAAAAGTGAGTCTCTGGCATTTGCAGCTTCTATAAGGAGAGGTGGGCTCTGTCTCACAAAAAGAGAAAATGCCATAAATATGAGAAGGAAGTTCAGATGCCAGGCAACAGAAATGAAATTTGTGCCACATCCTATTTTATTTTCTTCATAGTAGTTATAATTCTTTAAAATCACTTTTTTATTTTTTTTTCAACAGTATCACTCATTAGAATAGAAACTCCAAGAAAGTAGAGATCTTCTCTGCTTGCCCACCACTGTGGCCCCAACAACCTTATCATGCCTAGCTCATTAAATACTTATTGAATTATGGCAGACTGAGGGTCCCAGAGAAGTGAAATTTGTATCAAAGGAGTAGAGTTTCAAGAAAGAGAAATTAGTCACATGTCAAATCCATAAGCTGATCCAGTGACATAGGACTGAGCACTGATGATTGGATTTGATGACTGGGGAACTGGCAATGACCAAAGCAAGAGCAGTTTCAGAAGAGTGATAAGCCAGAAACCATGCTGCAATTGGGCTGAGAGAAAACCAGAGGCAGCAGAGAAAGCTGGAATGAATTTCTTCCAGTGTGTACAAACAAGTGGGAAAATTGGATTATTAAATATCAACTTTAATATTTTTAGTTTATTTTTTGTGCAATTTAACCAAGGGTCATCTTGTGTGCAAGTGCCAAGGAAAGGAAAGAGCATGAGTCTGGGAGGGTAAAAAACACGGGTTTGAATTAAGATTGCCATGTTCTAGGCAAGATCAAAGCATTGAGTTGCCTCTGCTCCTCCATTTCCTTGTCTATAAAAATGGAGATAATTCTCTTTTGTAAGTATCAAATTGATGTGATGTGAAAGCATATAATAGATATGACATACATAGTTGCTCAGCTCCTTTTTTTCCTCCCATAATAGCTCTCCCTTTCCCAGATGTCTAGATTGTCAAAGACCCCAGCTTCCCCTGAACAGTGGAGAGCACTGAGGGGGATCTGTTCAGCTGCAACTGAACTCTTCCTTGAATGCAACTGGGATTCTGTGGGTGAGATAAAACATGCCCCAACCAAGCATTCTGATTCCCACACTATCCAAATTAAGTTACCCTACAACCAGGTCAAAGAAACAATCCCTCCTCGGAGTTTTTACATTGCTTCTGATGTCCTAAAAATAAAAACTAAAATTTAAAGATTGTTTTAGAAATAAGTAGCTAAAATTTCTTAAATGTATAAAATGTGCAAGAAATAATAGAAGCCCACCAAAACAAAAAAATATTTCTTCAGTCATAAAAGGCACTGTAAAATTTATTAGAAACAAAAAATTATACAGTATCTGAAGTGTCTTTAATAATTGGTTCAAAATCTGATTTAAAAAGTTTTTAATGATCAAAAAACATGGCAAAAAAAAAAAAAAACTGGACATCACAAAAGATGGGAAAACTCACCTAAAAGGAGGTTGAAGTTAGAATTGGTTATTAGGTAAAATAGATTTAGACAAATTCACATAAAGCCCAACTAAAGAGTAACTCAGGACAAAGCTCTGTCCTTGACATGAGATGAAGATGTGGGAGACTCGGTCCCTGCTCAATGAGGAGACAAATACCCTCCCCCTGGAAACGGAGAGCCCTGGCAGACAGCTCAACTGGAAAAGCTGGAGCAAAGCAGAAGAGGGAGCAGAGCCTGGGGGTCCCAGCCTGCCAGAGCTCTACCACAGTCCTTCTGCCTCCATCCTTCCTCCATCACCTGTTTGAATGAGCCCTGCAGCCTTCTACTTGGCCTCCCTATCACTTCCCTCCAAACCACCCTCCACACAGCTGCCACACTGATCTTTTTAAATGAAATATTTTTCCTCTCATTCCTCTTTCATCTCCCCATTCCCCACAAGACAAATGGCCCTCCGGAAAAGAAGTTCAAGCCCGACACACACACACACACACACACACACACACACACACACACTCAGGATCAGGTCCCTGGTTGCCCCTCCAGTCTCAATTCCTGACTCTTTCCCGTATGTTCCATGCTCTAAAGTCCTTCCCCTTCCCTTCACCCATCTGACCCTTTCTTTCCCCCTTGGCATATATTAGTGGCTGTCCAGGGGATATCCATCTTCCTCTCCTCCCCTGAATAACTGACAAAACCTCATATGGGAAGCCGGAAGGGGTTGGGGATCCTAACCCTGAGATGGAAAAGCTGATAAGAAGAGAGGACTGACTAGGTTGAGTGTCCAAGCCGGGGTTTCGAGTAGGTGAGGGGCAGAGAACACACCAGCTGCCTTCCGGCCTCCAGCTCCCGAGTCCTCATCTTGTCTCTCTCTCCTCCTTGACCGATAAATCCCTTAGATTTATCAGAGTAACAGCATACAAATAAGGTCTCATCCTATGATTTGTTTGTTCATTTGGAGTGGAGGTGGTCTTTAAACTTTTTATTTTGAAATAATTTCAAAATTACAAGACAGTTGCAAAAAATTACAAACCCTACAGAGAGAAATCCAACTTAGATCTACAATTAAACATTTTGACACATTTGCCATATTCATTCTATCTATCCATCTACCTGTCTATCAATCTATTTCCTGAATATCTGAGAGTAGGTTGTATACATCATGTCCCTTGAACACTTAATACTGCCATGTACATTTCCTAAGAACAAGGATATTCACTTATGTAACCACCTTAAGCACAGTTATCAAGTTCAAAAAATTTAACACTGATACAAAGCTTACAGTATATATTCCAGTTTTTTTCATATACCCCAATAGCATCCTTTTGAGCTTTCTCTCCTCCTTTATCAGATCCTGTCCAGGATATCATATCATATTTAGTTGTTATTGTGTCTTAAGTTGTTCTTTCTTCTTCTATCTCTTTGGGTAGCAAGAAATTGAAACCTGTTCAGCATAGGTTGATAAAGAGGGTTTTCATTGTAAAGATACATAAAGCTTACAGGATCTAAGATTGAAAAGGGCATATAATAAAAATTCATAAAAGCAATTGCTGAGTGATACTTAAAATGCCTAAGAGAATAAGTTGTGCTTCAGAATACTTTATAATAGATAGTCCAGGTGGTCTTATATTTAAATTATTATCTATTCACTAAATAAAAGAAGCTATTTGAAAATATCAATTTCCCCAGCAGCTAGTTCCATGAGTCTTGAGAAGAGCCCAAGAATTCATATTTTTGATAATTGCCCTTGATCAAAAATTGGCAAACTACTGCTGCAGCCCAAATCCAGCCCAGCAGATGTCTGTTTTTGTAAATAAAGTTTCATTGGAACATGGCCATGCCCATTCATTTACAGGTTGTCTTTGGCTGCTTTGGCACTAGATCAGCAAAGTTCTATGATTACAATATAGACCATGTGGTCTGCAAAACCTAAAATATTTACTTTCTGGCCCTTTACAGAAAAAGTTTGCTAATCCCTGTCCTCAGTGATTCTGCTGACACAGCTGATCTATGTAACTCCTTACAGTTATTATGAGGGTTAAATGAGTTCATGGAAAACCCTTGGAGCAACACCTGGAAAGCCATATCTGCTCAACAAATGCTAGCTAGTTTCCTCTTTTCATCTGCTAATGGAGTAAATTACATTAATAAACTTGCTAAATACATCATCCTTGCATCCTTATAACAAATCCTATTTAATCATTATGTTCTGTTAGATTATATTTGCTAATACTAAATTTAGGAATTTTAAATTCTATGTTTAACTGACATTAACCCATGGATTTTTTAGTGTTTCATCTTGTTTTGCTTTGTTGGTTTTTAGGTACTTTCCTTGACTGATGTACTAAAGTGAAAGGATCCTTTCAGAGTGATCTAAGAAACATTTTGCCTTTTTCTAAGCATGAAACAGTTTATATAAGAATTACGTAACAAGAATTATATTTTCTTTGGTAGTACTCACCCCTAAAACCAAATGTGCATCATACCCTTTATAAGAGCAGATCTTTGGCTACCTTTCCAATATTTCCTAAGGAAATGGGTGCATTCAGGTTTTCTACCTTTTCTAAAGTGAATTTTGATCATTTGCATTTTCTTAGAAAGCATTATTTCATTTACATTTTGAAATTTATTGATATGTAATTGTACATATTTCCTTGCAAATATGAATATCTTCTAAATCAATAGTTATGCTCTGATTCTCATTCCTAATGTCATTTACATATACCTTTATTTTTTTAATTAGACATCAATTTTGTTTAAACTGGTCTTTTTGTTTTACATCAAATCTCCTTTTATGGTTTTTGTTGTTTTATTGTTTTCCAAACACAGACTATGTTTGACTGCAGTTAACAAAAAACTTGATTTTCAAAGGCTTAAGCAAGTTGGGTTTATTTTTCTCACATCACAAGAAGTTACGAGATAGCATTTGCTGGCATTGATTCGGCAGTTCAGCAATGTCATCCTAGGCCCACTCTGTCATTCTGTTCTGCCATCCTTGGGACACAGACTTTTGTCCTTGTGCTTGTTACCTCATGGTCCCAAGAGGGCTGCCACTCCATAACCCACTCCACGGGGAGGACAGCAAAAGACAGGACAAGTAGAAGGCTTTCTCTACGTGTGGTTTTGTCTTTTCTGGATTGAAAACCCTTCCTCCCACCATGCAGACTTCCCCTTCCTTCATGACCAGTGAAGAACTGTAACCACAGGAGAGGCTGAGAAACTGAGAATTTAGTTTTCCAGACTCCACAGTAGATGAAGGCAGGACAGAGAAGGAGACTGGGATGGGTGTGGCCTGAGGTCACGATGTGTTCGTCCTGTGTTACATCCTCCCTTCCAAGTCTGCGTAGGTCTATTTGCCTGCCTGATTTTTTTTTTTTTTTTTGTAAAGACAACCTTTATTATAAATGCTAAAAGTTAATATAACTGAAAAAAATAGACAAAAACTCTCTGTAAACAAAAAATAACATAACTGACCAAAATAACACAATGGCCAATAGTTATACTCTCTGTTTAAAAGATTAGAAGTACATACATAAGACCTTCAACTTGGTAACTTCTACAGTATTTCATTTTCCTAAGCATAGAAAATTTACATTAACCACAATATGTTTAAATTAATGCTTAAGTTACATTTATAATAACCATCTCCTAAATATTTAAATATCATTAGAATACAACTTTGATCATCTGAGGAAATTTCCATTCTGGCTCAATAAAAAATATCCAGATATTTAAATACTTGATTCTTTTCAGAATAGGTCACCTCCAGACCTCAGAACATTTTACCGTTCTCTACGCAAGTGTATGCAACTCTTAAGTTCTCTGAACTTCAGTATTAAGGAGTAGTTATTCATATTGTCTTTCTGTGTTTGTAAGTCCTTTTAAATCTGTCATAATATCTTTCTTTATTCAAGTCAAAATCTGATCCAGTTTTTATTAAATAACTGTCTTTTTTCAATATTTCTCTGCAGGTACTTCTGAATTTTTGCAAATAACTTTTTTTTTTTCAGATTCTTCCCTCCATATTCTTTCTCCTTTTTTTAAAATCTATTAATTCAGTTCCAAGTAAGTTTCTGTGAATTGTCCAAAAGATTTCAGAATCATCCAGACTCTTAACAAGAACAGTCTTCCAAGGCCTCTTCTCAAAATTTCTTCATTCAGATTTACATTAAAATATTTATCCTTTTAGGAAGGTAAAGATAAGGTGAGTGTGGGCTCGGGAGCCAGAAAGAGTTGGGCTTCAATACTCTTCTACTTGAGTATCCTGGTCAAGGCACTTACTTCACTAAAAGGTATCAAAAAAATGATGACTTCTCCTTTCCAAGAAGTTGCAACCACAGTAGTTGGGAAGGTTGTAACTCCTTTTATAACCATACCTTCCCACTTTCAATGAGTTCTACTCCAGCCAACTTAACCAGCAAAACACCATGTGGCTCATTTCTCCATGAAGATATAATAGGTAAAATAATAGAAGAATGTTCAGTTTCTAAGCCATTCTCTGTTATTCGGTGTAATTGTCCACGTAGCTTAACATTCCTTTTTATAAATTCTACTGGAATACCTGAAAAACTTGTGGATTTCAATGTCAATTGAACTTCTTGGAAGTAACATTCTTCCAACTACGGCCATTCCAATGCTGATGTTCCAGATGAGGAGCAGGTGGCCCTCTGCTCACTGTGAGATCCTCGCCACCGCCAGGGGCTGCCCCCCCATGTTCACGGCCTCCCAGGAGCCCACCCTGCCTGACTTTTTGAGTTGAACATTTAGTTCGTTTATTTTCAGTCTTATTTGCTTTCTAATAAACGCGTTTGAGGCAATACATTTTTCCTTAGAGAATCGTTTTGGTCGCAGCGCCAAACTTGTATTTTGTTTCATTAATAGATTGTGGTCTCCTTTTCAATTTCTTCTTTGTCCGAAGAGTCATTTAGAAGGGAATTTTAAATTTCCAAGCAGATAGGAATTTTGCATTTATTGCTAATTTTCCATTTCATTGCACTTATTTTCAGAGAAATATAGCATATGGCTTTCTACTTTATGGAATTTAAGATTTTCATTATAGCCTAATACACAGTCCATGTTTTATAACTATTCCATGAGTGCCTGACAAAAAATATATTTTTTAGTTTTTTGGGTACAAGAATCCTTTTTTTTTCTTTTTGGGATTTTAATTACTTCATCTAAATTCTGAAAGAACTTCTTAAAAATCCACCATGGTAAGAGTGGAATTGTTCATTTATCTTTGAATTCTCAATCTTTTTGGGGGGAAGGGGCAGTCATTTGGTTTTGTTTTGCTTTATACATTTCCAAATCATGGTAATATGTAGCTAGTAACGTTTTTATCTTAAATTTTATTTGTTCTGTGTGACTATTGCCATACCTGCAATCATTTTAATGTATGTATCTGATATAGCTTTTTCCATTTATTTACAATCTTTCTGTGTCATTAGGTAGTATAAACAGCAAAGAGCTGGATTTACTCAACTTGAATGTCTTCTTCTTTTAATATGGGGATATAATGCACTCAAGTATATTTCAGTTTTTTATATAGACAAACCTAATCCTGAAATCTTATTTAATGTATCCTAGTTACTATATTTTTTTTGTTGTTCATTTTTTCTCTTGTCTTATGATGGGTTAATAGAGTTTTCTTTGATCTGAACTTCTCTAGTAGTTTGGTAGTTCTACAACCTCATTTCTTTCACTTTACTTTTTACAAAACTTAACTTTTTATTTCAGCATTTAAAGATAACCAATATTCTTTTTTTGCCCTTACCAAACAAGAAATTTAATGTTTCTCCAGACCCTCCCTTGTTAAATCCCTTATAAATATGATAAATACAAATAAGTATGGTAATACATGATGATTACCATACACATGGTGGTGATTTGATTACCTAGATTTAACTGTAAGTTTCACTGGATTCTTTGATCACTGTTATATTTTTCTTCCTAGTTTTTTAATTCATTTGTCCTTTTTCTTCCACATAACTTGAATTATTATTTAGAGAGGATGATTAACTTCCTAAGCACTTGCACATCCTGAAGTCTTTGTTTTGCTCGTCTAGTTTAACGCTCATTCAGAAGGGTATAAATTCTAGGTTCAAATCCGTTTCCCCCCAGAGGTCATGGAAAATCTCTGAGCAGGGTGTCCTGAAGGAGCGGAGGACTCGTGGGAGAGCAGAGAGGCGCCGGGGCAGCCTGGGAGAGCGCAGGAAGGGATCCCGGCCTTGCTCCTTGGAGGGGATGGACATCCAGGTGGTTCACCAGGGGTGAGGTGACCCAGGTCCCTTCCTGAGCATGGAAGGGCCTCACCCATCTGCCCCTGGGCTGGAATCAGAGACCCTTTGGCCAGAGAGAGCAGGTTTTTCCCCAAGCCTTAGTTTACACAAGGGGCTCCCTCCTGGGGCTGATCACAGGGTGAGAGGTGGATCCATTTGGTGGGCCTCCAATCCTGAGCTCAGTTTCTCTTTTGTCCCCTCTTCCCACAGAGCCCATCCCTCACCCCCAGATACTGATTCATTCATCATCCAAGGCATCAGACTGGTGCAACGTCACCCTGGAGTGTGCCACCCCAGGGGCTACAGAGAACCTGACAGTGACCTGGCTGGGCAAGGGGCTTCCCAGGGAGCTGGAGCAGAGAGGGACCCTGGGGCCAGCCTCCAACTCCCGGAATCTAAGCCTGAGACTGCCCCTGGGCCAGGTGAACATCCGCCTCACCTGTGTGGTCAGCAGCCCTGTGGACTAGAAAAATGCCACCTTTTACCTGGGGAGCAGCTGTCCATGGAGGGGTGAACATGACGAAAATGGACCAAAAAGAATGAGGGAGGGGAACAGGCAGGCAGAAGAGGAAGCAAAGTTACACCAATGAGCTAAATCCCAGCCTGGAATAACAGGAAGTTATTAGGTGATGTTTCACTTTGAAAAATCCAGAAATAATAGCCTTACTAGCATTAACTAGGGACTGAAAACAACCATAGAAGAATTAAAACCAGAAATAATAATAAAGGTGTTTGCCTCTAGGTAGAGAGACTGGGGACAACAAGGGACTGAGACATTCAGGATATTTTTTTAAACCATAGGCATACATCACTCCAACTATATCGATTTAATTATATACATAGTAAAAACTTTTAAAGCCAAGTCTCCCTAAACTTCAATGCGTGGCATTCACGCGACTACCTTGTTAAAAAGGAGACTCTAAGCAGAGCGTCTGGTGGGGAGCTGTGATTCTGCGGTGCCACTGGCCTGAGGACCCCACTCTGCGGAGACGCGAGCGCCCGGCTGAGGCTCTGAAATAACTTCTGTGGAAAATCGGAAATCACGAAGCTTTTTGGCCCCGGAGAGGCATCCTGGAAGATGAGTCAGGGCGGTGTGGCTTGTTGGGAGACGCTCGGGGCCTCCAGGCCAGTCGAGAGACGTCAAAATCCAGGCAGGAGAAGGGGGCCAGGCCGGGGCCGGGATGGAGCGCGGGGGGTGAGGCGCTGCCGCAGCGGGATCACTGGGCGGAGGGCTGGAGGCAGGAAGGGCCCCACGCTGCGGCGGGAGGGGCTGGGCTGTGAGCAGACCCCGGGAGGAGGGTGAGCCCCGGCTGGGCTGAGTGTGCGCGGCCTGAGGACTCCCGATGGTTGGCGACGCCGAGCAGGAGCTCGGAAGAGGCGGAAGTCGGTGCGGAAGCGACCCCGAGGCGGGAGCTGTCCATCATCGCCGACGCCGGAAGAACGTCCTGGGTGAGGGGCGCACCCACGGCCTGCACCCGACGTGGGTCCCAGCTGGGGGTCGCAGTGAGGCCGGTGGGGCAGCCTCTTTCCTGCACACGCTCTGGCTCTTCCAGTGCTAACATGGTGTTTGCACGTCCATGACCTGAGCCTCCCCTCAGCGTCCCCCCCCTGGGTCAGGGTGAAGCAGAGCAGCAGGGAAGATGGAGACACTCCCTTGGGAGGCATTTTTTTTAATTGGGAAATTAAAATATACTTATGCATTTTCTTAAGTAAAACTAATGCATGTGTGTGGTAAACTAATGAACAAGTATTACAATAGATTTAAAGTTAAAATTGAATTCTCTCCTACTCCATCACCCGGCAATCTCCAAAAGTAAGCATCCTCAATATATTCTCACCATCTGGCTCTTACAATACACTTGAGTTTCTACAATTTCTTTTATAACTTCTCAAAAGAGAAAATAAAGACAGCTGCACCATCCTGTGTGAGATGACAGTTGGGAAGGCTGTCTGTTTCAGAGGCTGGGCAGCCTGAGAGAAGCCATTCTGGGGGGAGGGTCCCCAAAGGTGGGCAATGGGAGGTCCTGAAATGTGTCCCTGTGCCCCCTGGCAATGCGACGGGGGCCCGCCCTGGGCTACGTGCTAAGGGCTGAGGACAGGAAACGTCTGAGCCATGCCTAGTGGCGGCACTGCTTCATCTGTTCTCGTGACTCAACTGGCATTTCCCAGGCATCTCCAGTCAGAGGCAGCCAGAGATTGACCATCATCAGCACTTTCCAGTTCACAAAGCACCTTCTCGTGTGAGAGGCAGGATCGCATCCTTATGATTACCTTCCATTTCACAGGGGAGGACAGTGAGGTTCCAGAGAGGTAAATTGAGAAACCCAAGGTCTCGAATGTGAGCAAGTGGCAGAGCCTGACTAGGGCCAGGTGTCCAGCTCCCAGACCAGTGACCTTTCCAGAAACCCACAGCCAAGCCACCCCTTCAGGTGCAGTGAATGTCCCACACTCAGATGGCTTCAAGCCTAGAGAAGCCACACGAAGGGGGTGGAGGCCAGATGGGTCCCAGGGCTGCATCTCGCCCCCTCACACCACTCCCAGGGCAGAGGAACCCAAGCCTGCGGCTGCCTCTCACAGTCCCTGGGCCCTGAGGCAGCCTCCGCTGACCGCAGCGGTTCCCTCTGCAGTCAGCGTCACCAACAGGTCTGGCCACCAGCCCTGGCCCAAGCCTGCACCGGCAGCTGGCCTGAGAAGAAGCAGCTGCTGGTCTCCAGCCTGGGTACGGGGGCCTCAGGGGTGTGCACTGGAGGCAGGTCAAGCCTGCCTCTCCTTCCCTGGGGGAGTGACACTGTCTCCCGGGCATGTCCCCAACCAGCTTTCTTAGTGTCTTTCCACCATAGTGTAAACTACCCTCCCATTAGCCATACAAGCTAAAACAGCTTTTAAAAACTGGAGAAGACCTCACTGTGGAGAGAAGGCTTCCCACGCCCCATGCTCAGAGCAGGCTCACAGCCTGGGGCTCCTGCCCACCTCACACCCCAACCTCAGTCTGGTGGCTTTCTGGCTGGGTTTCCTTTATCACAAGTTTTCTCAAGCAGTTCTAATGCGTTCTCAGCATCTGTCTCCCTACAGGCTGGGAAGGACAGACGGCAGCACCCAGGGCTCGGGCTGCAGCTACTCTCCACTCCCACAAGGAAGAGGGTCGCTCCACAGGTCTTTGAGGCCCCTCTGATCATGGGAGCACGGAGGGGAGGGAGAGCCCAGCAGGAGCTGTTACTTGGGAAAATAACTCCCCATTTATGGACCTTGGAAGGACACCCCCATCAGCCTCCAGCCCAGCCACCTGCTCCAGCTCGCTCCTTCCCCACCCTCTGTCAGATGTCTGCTGACCCTTCCAGATGCTGCTCAAATGGCCCCCTGGGAAGCCTGCCCTGCCCCCAACAGTGCTGGGTGCTCTGTGCTGGGCTCTCATGCCTCTCTTAGCGAGTTGAGTGGACTTGGGAGATGTAGCCGGACTTCACTGGCTCGTGCCCTCCCCTTGTTGAAGCAAGACCCCATCCCTGCGGCCAGGGCCAGGGCTGAGGTGAAACACAGAGCCCCTGCTCTCAGGCTGTCAAGTGCAGCATCAGCACCAAGAGAGGGGCAGGTCTTGTTGACCTTACTGCAGCCCCAGCCCTGCCTGTGAAGACCCAGAGAGTGTCACACATGCTTACAAAGAAGACAAGCAGCTCTGCTAAGCTACAGATGGCATCCTGTGTTGATTTTCACCCAGCAAATATTTACTTAGCACACCTGTGCCATGGTAACAACAGGCCATGCAAACTTCCCATCCTGGTCACCATCTGCTACAGTCCCTGAGCCCCGAGGTGGTTTCACTGACAGGACTGCTTCACCCAGAACCCCCTCCTCTGATGGACACCACGGCCCCCAGAGGGCCCAAGCCACAGCGTTCCGTGGGTGAATGAAGACCCTCCTCCTGGTTGACCACAGGGGACCAGAGCAGACTTGTGTGCTTTGTCATTCCATCGCCAACACCACAGCCCCCCTGTCCTGAGAACCCTCCTTAGGACCAGGCATGTCCCCATCACAGAGCTGGACCCAGAGACAGATTCTTCTGCCAGCCATCTTGCTTTCCAGCAGAGATACCTCATGGGTATGTTTAACTTGTCAAAGTAAGTTATCTGCCATCAACAATATAATACAGGAGAGAGAGAAAAATAATAATAATTTCAGTGTGCAGCAATTGATTCCCTTCAAAGACTGAAGACCCCAGAGTGAGCCTGAGAGGAGAGCTGTAAACCCATGGGTTCCCTTGGTCCATCTCTGCTCCCACTTGGCTCTCGGGTGTGCACCTTCTGCTGCCCAGTGGACAGCTGGCTTTTCAGAAGTTGAAAGTCCTGGTTTCTAGCATTTGCCAATGTCTGCATTGTAAATACTCCGTCTCTTGCTGTTGACACTGAACAGAGCTGGGAACAGAAGTGCAAAACCAGTTCTCACAGCTGCTACCAGATGGCTCCAGGGCACCCCTGTCTGTGGGTACATCTAAGGCTCACATGGGCAGGATACACTTTTCCTGAGCACGGCTCCTGAACATAGGCCACTAATCCACATACAGGATAAGGCTGTCTTTTCCCAAAAACTTGCTGAGGGATGGTGTGTAGGTCTCCAATACAGCAATGTCCTAAGGGACTCACAAGAGCACTTTCAAGCATACCTGATTTTCAGCTTAAAACCAACTCTCCCTTCGATAACCAAAGCTAAGGCTCGGTTACTCCTCACCCACCTTCGCCCTTCACTAGACAGTCCCAGCACCTGTTCAAGGGGGAACCCCCATTTACCCCCCACCAGACTGTGTATACTTGAAAGCTTGGAATGACTTTTCTCTGGGAGCTCAGCATGCTTGGAGGCAGGACTTTGGGGCTAGACAGTTGCAGATTCCTGCTTCTACCACTAAGCTCTGTAATTGTGGACAGAGCTCCATAGCACCATCTGTAAAATGGGTTAAGTTTGTTGGGAAAGTGAAATTAAATACAGTGCCAAAAGCCTCTAGCACTGGGCAACACCCAACAGGCACACCCCCTACTACTTCCTTTCTGTTGGTCCTGGCAGGAGACGGGGCTGAGCCATGGTCATACAATGTTGCCACTTGGTGGCTGCACTCAGAATTGCCCAAGGCTTACAGCGTCCCAGGAGACCACTTAGAGAATAGAAAGGCTGTCTGGTTTCTGGTGAGATTCAAGTCCATGATTCCAGAGAGGCCTTCGGGCATTTTGGATAACCTAGTCGGGCACCGGCATCTGACAGACCCGGGTTCAGCTTTGCCAAATATTAGCCTCCATTTCTTCATCTGTACAAGGGAGATAATGAATTCTACCCACTTAAATAAACACTCAATAACTTACGCCTTTCTCTTTGCTTTTGATGCCTTTCCTGGCCACCCTTTCTCAGATCTTAATAAACGTCAACTGTCTGCCTCCTGCCCCCCCACATTGGTGGTTCTCCCATGGTCACATCTTCTCAACTCTGTTTTCAGGGACACTGACAATATCCCCCAAGACCCTTCACCCCCTCAGAGGGAGAATCTCAAAGTCACAGTCTTATCCTCAGTACTTCTGATCCAAATGCTCTAAATTCTTATAATATTCAGTGACAGACTCTTAGCGATATACTCAGGCTGACAAAGCTAAGTCAAGTAAAATGCCAAAGTGATCAATTTATAATAAAAGGCAGCCCAGCCTCGGGACAGGTGCCAAACCAGCAACCCCAGAGACCCCCTTCCCATGAACGTGGTCTCTTCCCAATAACAAGGGGGCTTGCTGGGCACAGGCCCTGAGATGCTCCGGGTGAAGGGAATATTTCACCTTCAGGAGCATCCTGAAACATCCTGGTGCCAGCAGGAAACTCCCCTCTGGATGGGAGATTGCTCATGACCCCAGACCTGAGGACGCACTCATGACCCCTGCCCTTCAGTTTATAAAGCCCCCACTTAGAGGTGCCAGGGCCACAACCTGCTCTCATGGGAAGAGCCTGGGCTGTGGAATAAGATGTAATTAGGCTTGAATCTCATCTTTTTCACTTATTACCTGACAGACTCTGAGCAAACTGCTAAACTTTTCTGAGCCTGCTAGTTTATCCCCAAAATGGGAAATATTTACCCACTTCATGGAGTCAGTTGATTAAATGAGGCCCTGTTCAAGTATGCAGTAAGGTCACTGGTAGATGATCAAAAAATACACCTATTTTATTCCAAATCCCATATGTGGGAAGCACAGCCTCTGGCGTGAATATGTTGGTTTTACTAGAACAGAATTTCAGGAGTGCCCCCTGGTGGCAATGTATTGTCCTAATTTTCTTTAAAAAATAAAATCGTCCTTGGGGATAGAGATGTCTGAGCATAGATACCTGCTAATTCCTTCTGCCAATTCATTTCTACATTTTACAGTATGAGCCATTGACACCCATTTACAATGAAAGAAAAAATGTAAATCTATAACACACTTACCCACAAACACACTGGATTCTTCACTCACCAGAAAGAAATGCCATTAAAACTAAGCAAATAGATAAGCAGAGTAAATTACACATTTGTGAACAGAGGATGGGAACAAACAAGCCCCAAAACAAGAAATGTGATTATTTCATGTATGCTGTGGAAACAAGTGTGCGGTAATTGCCAGTTTGCCCCTAGGGTTTGCCGTCTCTGGGCATGCTTCCAATCAAAAGTAAGACCAGTCTACTCATTAGGCAGAGACCCCTCCATCCCATTTGGGGATTCTTTTAGAGAAAGCATCTCTGTTCTTGGCATGATCATCATTTGAGATCACCAGCTCCATCAAGAGGCAATGCTTTCTTGCTCACTGGCCAACACCTTTAAAAGAGAACTTCACCCAAAAAAAGCCCCAGAGAAGCTGAGAGGAAGCCACTCAAGCCAGAAGCTGAAAGCAATGAAACCCAGGAGAGAAGGACCAGCAGACTTTGCCAGGTGCCTTCCCATGTGACAGAGGTATCCCAGATGCCAGCAGCCTTTCTTCAGGAAGAAGGTGTCTTCTTGTTGATGCCTTAATTTGGACATTTTCCCAGCCTTAGGTCCATAAACCTGTAAACTAATAAATCCCCATTGTTAAAATCCAGTCCATTTCCGGTATATTACATTCCGGCAGCTTTAGCAACCCAAAACAGCATCTACTGCCGAATTCCTCAAAACCTCTCAACACAGGTGGTGGAAGAAACTCTCCCTCCCAGAGATGGCCACAAGCCAAAACCTGCCATCTACCAGGATCTGCCTCCATCTCTGCTCCATCTCTCTCCCCCTGTCTCTACCCCCCAAACTCCCCCTTTCAGGAATCAAGGGCACTGTAATGCTACAACATCACCGTCAACAAATCCTGCCTACTCTTCAAAATATTTCATGAACCCACCCACTTCTCCACCCCTTCCACTCTAGGCCAAGCCACCAGCATCTCTCCCCAGACTCCTGCCGTGGCCTCCCAGGCTCTACCTTTGCTCCACTGCAGTCTATTCTCCACACAGCGCCACAGTAGACCTTTAAATCAATGTCAGATCCTGTCCATCTGCTGCTGTTTTGACCCACCATCCCACATAGAATACAATCCAAGTCCTTACCGTGCTCTTCCAGGCCCTTCGTGATCAGTCTCAGGCCACCTCTCCCACCTCATCTTTCCTGGTTTTGTCCATCACTCCGCTCTAGCCACACAAACCTCATGGACATTCCTCCAGCCCTTCAGCCAGGCTCCCAGCTCAGGACATTTGCACATGCCATTCCCCCTGCCTAGAATATCCCTCTCCACTTACTGAAATAATTCATGCTCAGACTTAAGTCAGCTATCCAGCAAAAATGTCACCTCCACAAAGAGGCCTACCTTGACCAACCATCTAAAATAGCAGCTTTCCCACTCTACTCTGCTTGTTTTTACTTCTTCCACATACCACTATCTGACCTTATACATCTACTTGGTCATTTGTTTACTTCCAGTGTCCTCCCTAGAGTGTAAGTTCCATGGAAGCTGGAAGCTCACCTATCTTGGTCATGTGCATATCCCTAGCACTGAGAACAATAGTAAAGCACCCAATACGTATGTTTCGGAGGTTAGAAGCTCTTAAATGCGTGGATTCTGGAGCCAGATCATCTGGAGTCACACCCCAGCTCTGACACTTAATGGCTTCATGACTTTGGATAAGTCACTTGACCTCTGTGAGATTCAGTTTCCTCAACTGTAAAATGGAGAGATAATTATAGTATCTATGTAATAGGATTGTTTGCATATTTAATGAGTAAATATATATAAGAGCCTTAGAACAGTGTCTGACCAAAAGTAAGTACTAAATAGTTTTAGCTATTTACAGAATTGTAGGCTATAGCTACTATTGACTTAAGCAAAAAATGTCATATATCTGTGTTAGGCAGGTGGAAGAAAGGTAAGGAGAAGCATGAAAGAGAGGAAAATCATCATGGCCATAGTAGAAAATCAATAGTTGTGGCCAAAAATTGATAAATCTTGAAAAAGTAATACAAGCACACTATTTAGAAACATGAAGATGAAGGGCAAAAGAAATAGTTAAAAGAGTTGAAGGTGATCGTCTTTGGAGAGTAGGTCTGCATTGTGAAGAAAGGTTGGCCAGGGGGTTGGTGTTTTGTATCATTTTACTGTTTTTAAAATGTGCAACTATTACTTCAATAAAACTTAAAATAAGGAAAGAAAAACTGGTTCAGAGGTAAAACTGGAAAAAGACTACACCACCCTAGTGGCAATTATGTGGTTTAAATGTACCCCAATTACGAAATGCCCCATGGGATATCCTTCAGATAATAGAAACAAAACTCATCAACATAGAAAAACATAGCCATAAGATCAAGCTCTCCCAGCGATGAACCACAGCCAGCCATGTCCAGGGAAGGGGAAGGTCAGACAATAGAGCAGGGCGGGTCGGGACAGGGGCCTTTACCCTCCGAGTGGATTTCCAGGTGGTAAATTCTGCTCTCAGGCCCCAATGAGATATTCTGCATTCGAGCTCAGCAGACATTCTGAGTGCTATGCAGAGCATGGCCAGAGCTCTGAGGCATTCCCAGGGTCTAGGAAAGGGACAGGGCACTGCAGGTTGATCTGCTTTCCGATATCACACGTCTCTGTCCCACCCCAAACCTCCACCCTCAGCCCTCACCCCTAACCTCTTCCACACATCCTCTGATTTGGGATGCAGAAAAGCTGTACTTCCCCCAGGCTTGACACAACCCTCCCACCATGCCATGTTGCTGATGCTTTATCCAAAGTGGTGGCTCCATTTTACTGTTATCAGAACATCACCCACAAACTGCGGTGTCCCGTCCATTCTCTCGGACTTCCCTCTTCAGCATCTCCCAAACATCGGTGAAGGTTGGAGGAACAGGTGGTGTCCCCAGATCTCAGAGCACCCCATTCCAACAGCACTGAAGGTCTTCAAATCCAAACATGGGGAGTCAGGTGGGAAAGAGCCCCAGTTAACATCTGTGCGAGCTCATGTATAGAAAATGGTTCTTGTGGGTCTTGGAGACGATTTCTCTGAAGATCCCTGGTTATTCCTTGTCTAAAGGATGCAGAGCCCTTAGACTCATTCACTCCATAAATAAGGCCCCTAACATGTATGTGCTGGGTGGTGGGCTCAGGAGGGGTAACTAGCTGGAACGGAGCAAGCTTCTGTGAATCGACACTTCCTTGGCATGTGGGTAGATATTCTCCCCTCTCCCCCCACCATGGCCTTCCCAAACTCTGGGACTGACTCTGGGGCTTCTCTTCCTGGGTTCCAGGTGGGAAATCATAGAGTGTGAGCAATAGCCACTGATGCCTGTGTCCTTCGTGCCCAGAGTAAGGTGCTCACAGCTTCTCAGTGATGAGGGAATTGATTTAACAAACAAGCCATGGGTTAACACTCTCAAAGCCTGTGGCTTCTTGACATTGTGCCTCTAACCACTTGTGGTTTGCCAGCTCCAGGAAACTTTGACAAGCTCTTGAATACTCAGTTCCAACTCACTTTCCAACTCCCTCCCTCGGGAGGAAAGCTGCAGGAGCTGGAGCTTTTACTGTTATCACACATGGGTGGCCTGGCTGCTTCCACTGCAGGGGCCTCCCCACATGGGCCAACTTTGTGGCTCCCCAAGTTCTCCATTCTGCTTCATGTTCTGGGGGCCTTTCAAGGTCCAGAAGTCGTAGTTCCCTGGTTCTGAATCCGTGGTCAGCAGAACAGGTGGAGTCAGGATGACATCATCCTGGTTTGGAAAATTGGCCCAGATGTCAGCTGACTCAGCAGAACCACTCCAGGATGGGTCTCTGCTGCGTCAGCCTGCCCAGGGTCATTCACAGTCTTTCAGTTCTGGTCACACGTGACAACTGAGCCAGGCAATGGCTGAATAAATGCTGAGGGTGCACAGATGGATGAGATCATCTTCAACCTATGGGAACTCACAAAAAAAAAAAAAAAAAAAATGACTATACAAATTCCTAAAAGCTTACTCCCAATTTCTGTCCCATGTGTCCACGCTGGTCTGTGGTCTGTCCTTCGGGCAGCACCATGCTACACAATTTTGAGAAGGGGGTCCACAGAAAGGCACTTCTCAGCAAATGAACCAATTGATTGATTTTGCATTTTAGATCCCTCTGGAGGTCAGGGATAGGGTGGATAAAACAGACATAGACAAGGTCAGAGAGGCAGCCACTTCAACCATTCATATGTGAGATGAAAGGGAATTGAACTAAGGTAATGGGGGGGAGGGATATGAATAGAGCAACCAATGTTTTCAGTAAATATTTTGGAAACAAAATAGGTGGGATTTGGTCATTGTGGGAAAAGAAGGAGGAAACAGGATGTCCCCCAAGGAGAACTGTTGTCTAAAGAACTTCCAGATGTCTCACTGGTGATCAGAAAAGGTGGTAGCCATTGAGATAAAAGGGGAAAAGGTTTGAAAAGTAAACTAGTTCAATTCTGCACACATTGGGTTAAAGGTGAGTGTGAAGAAGCATTCACCTGGGTGAGGTTCAGGAAGCAGAGTCTGAAATACAAGTCAAAATTGCAGATAGAGATTTGGAAATCATCAGAATGTGGATGGGTGGTGGTAAATGCCAGGAGAATGCAGGGATTTTTTTTTAAACAAGGACAGACAGCAGTATGGATACTCCCCTGCATCCACCACACACACACACATACACACGTATACACACAGAATTCCGGGTCCTGTTGTGCAGCAAGTGTAGAAGGATGAGCAGCCCCCATCTTTCAGAATGTCCCAGAGTCAGCTCAATGACCCCACTGGCCAGGGCAGCCATTTTGAGCCCACCTGCCTGGGGACAGGGCAGGAAGCCACTGAGTCCAGCAGGCAACACAGCCCCTCCATGAGCAGGAGCTCTTCCTCCCCATAGGTGCCTGGATGCTATGAGGGAGGGCCAGGTGATAAGTCAGGTGGGCCTCAGCTCCTGGCCTTCTTCAGGCCTTGCTCCAGGCTCAGCAAACCTGTGGAGCTACCTGCACTAGTTTACCTGCTAGCTCCCAGCCTGAGTTTGCACCCCACTCAGTCCTTGATTCAGGTGCTCTCCTCCAGGCTCTCTCTGCCAACCTGATGACCTCACATCTGGGCCTGGCCTTCCAGCCTCACTAGCAGTGACGGAGGTGGGGGGTAGATTCATGACTCATTGAATATGTGAGGACATCTCTCCAGACCCATCCTTCACTAGCCCCAAGTCCCAGAGGTCTGGAATCCAGCCCCAAGACACAAATCCTGGAGACATGCCCTGTTTAATTCTGACCGGAGATGCATGCTTCTGCAGGGCTGCTTCCCCTTCCTCCCCCTCACTGCCCTATTGTCAGACCCTCCTCAAGAAAAGATCCCTCAGGTGTTTGAGTCTCTCCTTTCCTGACCACTTCCCTGATTTACAACTGCAATACCTCCTTCCAGCTCCCACCTGACACTCCACTAGCCCCCAAACAGCTGGCCCAATAGATCCACTGCCTCATCTCCACAGATTTCCTCACCACCACTCACTGCTTTCCTCCGTGCCAAACATGACATTTCAACAGAACCATAGTTTCCTCTCTAATATTTCCTCCATACAATTGAGCACCACAGAAACTACAGGGGCCCCTAGTCCTACTGGAGAATAACAGATGCTTAAGATGGATGGCCTTCCAACAAATCTTTATCACCTGTCTGTGCCCTAAACTCAAAGATGACTTGCTAGAGCAATTCAAAGCTCCTGGGGTGGTGGGGGAGAATAAACAAAGCAGAAGGGTATATCTGGAAATGTGTATTTCCAGTATATCGAGCAGACAGCTAATTTCCATAATATGTAAAGAACCATTACAAACAAACAAGAAAAATTCTAACAGTCCAATAGAAAAATGGAGACAGACTACGAAAAGTCAGAAGACAAAATGTAAGTGGCCATTTAATAAATGATAGAATTTTTAAATTTTTAAACTTGCTAATATCTAAAGTCATACAAATTAAAACAATGAACTATTTTCACATAGATTGTTAGGTTTAAAAAAGTTAATAATATCCAGAGTTGTTTAGGAAAAGAACTGGAAGAAAACTGGCACTCTCATACACTGCTGCTGAGTTTAAAACAATACAAATTAGAGGATAATTTGGCAATATGTGTTAAAATACATAATGCACATACTATTTGCCCCAGCAATTTATCATTTAAGAAAACTCATGAAAGAACACAGAAATATATGCACAAATAAGTTCAATGTAGCATTTTTTTGCAATAAGAAAGAACACAAATGTCCATCAATAGGTAATTGTTTAAAGTAAGGAAGAACATTATTGCCAAACAAATGAGTAAACTAGATATATTATCAAGGTAAAGTATCCAAGATACATTTGTTACAGGAAAAAACTGCAAAACTATGCATGGTATGATCTTAATTTTGTAAAATTATTATATATATATGTAGACATATTCACAAAAATATAGAATATATTACAGATTACTAACAGTGGTTCAGTTCGAGAAGAGGAATTGCTCAGGGTTTGCTTCTTTTCACTTTCTACAAAGTACATTACTACATTATGTGAATGCATTTTAATGCTCAGTCACTTTTGTGGTCAAAGAAAATTAACTTTCAGAGGAATATCACTTAGACAACACCCATCTTCACAGGCAAACCCCTGACTGGGACGCAGAGTAAAGACCAGACCCTATTCTATCCTACACAAACATCATACATACCTTACAAGTTGCCAAGAACAAATTAGTTAACTAATTTAAAGCAAAGGGAATCACTAGTTTATACATATATTAGAGGGACAGCAGTGCCAGTAAAAGTCATCTCTCAGAATAAAGGAAAGGGTGGGACTTACTAAAGGAAAAGCCACAACATTTCAGCAGGAAGTTATTGCCTGGTTTAAACAAATGCTCAGCCTGTGAAGAGGATTGGTGGCTTGTTTAGAGCTCAGCCTGAGCCATTGTTGAGCACCAAGTCCCTTTGTTTAAATAGTTATGTTCTGATTCTCCTTCAAACTTGGTTTCTTGCTGGTTCTCACACTTCCTGAGGAGCAGGTGCTCTGTCTCCTTCTCAGGGCCCTGTCTGCTTCCATCTTCACCCTCCAGATTGGGCTTGAGCAGCGGACAAATCCCCAGAACTTCACTCAAGTCTCAGCGACAATTTCCTTCATTAGACCAAGTAGTCGATGCCCACACCCGCTTTCTTAGCTCTGCCTTAGCTGCTAGCACAAAGTTCCACCAGATAGGTGGCCTAAACAACAGAAATCTATTGTCTCACAGTCTGGAGCCTACAAGTCTGAACCAAAAATTTGGCAGGGCCATGCTCCGTCTGAAGTCTATCGGGCCCTGGTGGTGGACAGCAGTCCATAATGCTCCTTGGCGTGTGGAATAACTCCTTCTCTGCATCTATCATTTAACCATCTCACTCTCTGACTCTCTGTCTCTGTCCAAATTTCCTCTCCTTGTAGGAACATGAGTGAAACTGGATTAGGGCCCACACTAACCCAGTTTGACCTCATCTTAACTAATAACAATAACATCTTTCAAGGTCTCATCTGTGGCAAGTCCTTCTGGGGCCTCCATCCACCAAGGTCATGCTGGAGGATGGGTGCTACAGAATGAGCAAAGAGGTGGCAGGAGTTCTATTTGGCATTTTTTTTTTTTATTTGCCTCAAAAATAGATGAGGCCTATTGCATCCACTCCCTGAGGAACATCCCAAAGCTATATTTCAGCACCCACAATGCCAGTCCTGCTTGTTACTCTGGGGATGCACCGAGAAACCCAGCTCCAACGGTGGCCCTCACCTTTTTAGTCTCTGGAAGACAATTATTCCAGATGATCTTTTAGGGAACTTGAAGAGTTATTGCCATGGGGATTTCAATGATGCTAATCAATTCTCTGGTCATCTCATCCAGGCTACTGTCTGAGGGCTTCACAACACAAGGAGCCAGGACTCTTATCACTTGGAAAATATTGTCACCAGGCTGCAGGACCTGGTGGTTAAAGTGGAATCTGGACAGCATGGGAGGCCTCCATCTGAGAGAACTTCAGAAGTTCCCTGTTCTAGTTTGCTAATGCTGCGGAATGCAAAACACTAGAGATGAATAGGCTTTTATAAAACAGGGGTTTATTTCACTACACAGTTACAGTCTTAAGGCCACAAAATGTCCAAGGTAACACCTCAGCAATCGGGTACCTTCACCGGAGGATGGCCAATGGCGTCCGGAAAACCTCTATTAGCTAGGAAGGCAGCTGGCGTCTGCTCCAAAGCTCCGGCCTCAAAACGGCTTTCTCCCAGGACGTTCCTCTATAGCAAGCTTGCTCCTCTTCAAAATATCACTCCCACCTGCACTCCGTTAGTTTTCTCTCTCTGAGTCAGCTCATTTATATAGCTCCACTGATCAAGGCCCACCCCGAATGGGCGGGGCCACGCCTCCATGGGAACATCTCATCAAAATGATCACAGCTGAGTGGGGCACATTCCAAGCAAATCTAACCAGCACCAAAAACGTGTGCCCCACACAAGACCACAAAGATAATGGCATTTGGGGGACACAATACATTCAAACCGGCACATTTCCTAATGCTAAACCCAGACTGGATGTGTCCCATGAGATTGGATGTCCCCCGTGGCTGTGGCAGAGAAGGGGGTATAGAATTGTGCCTTCCGAGAGATTTGTTTCAAATGTAAATTTCCAGGATTATAGAGATGGTGCTGATCAGCAACCCCCTTTCAAGACCCACTTATAATCTTCCAACATCCCAGAAGAACAAAATAAAAACACTTTGAAATGAAAGCAGTCTACAACGACCATCTCGAGGAGCCACTTCAAAGGTATCTGACACTTTTCCTGAGAATGGAACCACTTCTGGCCTGAGAGGCCTGACTCACATCATATCTCAAGTGTCTGTGGTCTACTGGAGCTTCCCTGGATCCAGGCAAGGTAAATATTCTTACAATCTGAATTCAACTTTGAAGACCTCTGCTTATAGCAAATAATATGGTAGGACATGTTGACTGGGTGAGGGGAGGAGGGGAAGGGGTATGGGAGGAGGGAGACCTAAAGGAAGTTGCCTTCTCTCAGCAGGGATCTCCCCTGGTTTGCTATAAATTCCACCCAGGCTGAACACACCCGAGGACAGTGAGCAGCTCTGCCACACAGGCCAGCTCTGCCAATGCTGCTGTCCCCAGCCCGGCCTACCCAAAGGGTTGGAAACCTCTGCTGTCCAGGGTTCCACTCAGACCTCAGGATAGGTTTCTTTTTCTCCTTTTCTTTCATTTTATAGAAGTATTTTTCAACATTATTCTTTCAAACCCTTCATTTTTATTGTTGTTTTTTAATAGATTTTAATTTTTAGAGGTTTTAGATTTACAGAAACATTGTGAATTTAATCTAGAGAGATCCCACATACCCAACCCCGGTTTCTTCTGTTATCAGCATCTTACATTAGTGTGGTACATTTGATACAATTAAGGAACCAATATTGATTTATTATATTAACTAAAGTCCATACTGTATTCAGATTTTCAGGATATTATATTGTTAGTTGTCATATCCCCTTAGGCTCCTCTTGGCTGTGACAGTTGTTCAGCCTTTCCTTGTTTTTGATGGTCTTGATAGTTTGAGGAGTATTGATTAGGGATTTTTGTAAAATATCCCTCTATTGGGATCCGTTTGATGTTTTTCTCATGATTAGACTGTGGCTACAGGCTTTGGGGGAGGACTATCACAAGGGGTAACGTGCCATTTTCATCACATTATATCAAGGATATACCCTGTCAATGTGACTTATCACTGTCGGTGCTGACCTTCATCACCTGGTTGATGCAGTGCCTTTCAGTAATTTTTCATTCCTACTTTGAGTTCTTTTGTTCTACTTCTAAGAGAACTTTCTCATTTTCTGATTGTTTCTTTCTTGTATGGCTTTTGTAAGTGTATGCATTTTTCCAGGAAGAAGTTCCTAAGCTTTCGTTAGATTCTCCAAAGAATCCATGACCCAAAAGAAAAGAGTCAAGACCCTAACAAGGCCAGCCAGGAGCTATGGGGCCACTTCCAGCTCAGACAACACTCATCCAATATGGACTAACTAAGGTCTCCTGGGAGTTACAGAGGAGGGAACTGGGAGCCCTCTCCTCAGGGAAGTTACCGTCCAGCAGGGAAAGTATACAGCACAGAGCACACTGTCAGGGGTCTGTGATAACACTATTAACCATGAGGGCAGGGACAGGTCAAGGGAAGGATCTGCAAAACTTCACAAGTGTGGACAGGAGTTAGACCTTAAATCACGAGCATGGTTTCAACAAGCAGATTTAGGAGAGGGAGCAGAAAGACCCCTCCAGGGGAGAAAACAGCTTGAATTAAGGCACTCAGAAAAAAGAGTCAAAAGGCACCATTCAGGAGGAATCTGTAGGCCAGTATGGTTCGGGGACATGGAATGATGGTGTCCTGCATATCAAGAACTCTTAGGCATATTTTTTCTCACATCTAACATTTCAGAAATTTCTCTGAATCATTGTTACTTAGTGGTACATAAAATACTGATGCATGTAAAACTCCATAGCAATGTAGATCAGATAAAATGCAAAAGCTATAGTAATTATAAGAAAATAAGAGTGGTTGCCCTTGAGGAGAGAAGCTATGGAAGACAAAGGGGGAAGGCAAACTACATATTTTTTTCCTGTAAGCATGTTTGAAGTTTTTTAATCATATATATATTACATGATTCATGTCATTGGGAATTATATGCCAGAGAGAACATGGTGTGATTTGTTTTGTATCGCTAATGTTTTGAAAACTAAACCAATAAATATAAGAGTAGGTTATTTTTAATAGGTACTATTTGTTTAATATGCTAGGCACTGAGTCATATATTATTTCATTTATTTCTTACAACAGCATAATGAGGCCTGTCTTGTTAATATCCTCACTTGACAAAAGAAGTGGGAGGTACAGAGATGTTAGGTGGCTTGCCCAAGGTCTCACAGTCCATGAGGAGAAAGCCAGGCTTCCCACCCCAGGCAGGCAGGCACCCAGGGCTGCTCTCTTAACCCTGGCACCCGTGCCATGAATGCTCAGGATGAGCACCAGGCAGGGAGCACCTCATGGGGAGCACCTCACAGGTTCCAAAGCACTGGCCATCCATCATCTCAGGCTATCTCCAAACTGATCCACTTTACAGAAAAGAAAACTAGCTCAGAGAGATCAACAGGTGAGGATGGAAAGGGAAAGTGAGACCAAATTGGGGGAGCCGAGAATACCAGGTTGCTGTCAACCTGATGCCTCTTCTGAATTCCTCAGAATAGTCTCCACTTCCAGGAAACTGAAAACTCCTCTCCAGGGCTGGGCATTTGTCTCTAGAATACAAAGGCTGCTCATGACGCCCCAGCCCCAGGAAAACACCCGCCTCCCATCTCCCCTCCCCTAGGCAATCTGCTTTCACTTCTCAGAGTCTGCCTCAAGGCGGGGCCCGGGCTCCCCCACTCTCTTTTTTGAAGCTGTTTCACCTGGGTCAAGGTCTCTGGGTCAAGGGCTCGAGTCTGAGACACAGAATCCTCAAGGATCCTCTAGTCCCCAGGGGAGAACCATACCTGGACTGCCTCCCACAGACCTCAAGAGTCTCCACCCTAATCCCAAACCAAGACCTCTCTCTCCCATGTTGGACCCTCACCGTTGACTTTTCACCTGGGCTCCTCTGGTCCAGGGCTGGGCTGGCTCCTCAACTCTGAGTCCCGGGCCACACATTTGAATCAGCACTGCCACCCCAGCAATCGACCTGCTACTCCCAGTTTCTCTGTCTCCGAGCACTCCTTTCCACCATGTGGTCAGTCTGAGAGCGGAACCCCTCCCTGCCCCAGTACTACCCGAGACCCGCACACAATCTCCCTCAGTCACCGCCTCTGCACCTGCGGGTCGAGCCTAGGCACTAGTGCCATCTGGTGGCTGAAAACTGAATTGCCACTAATTTCCTGAAAGGAGGGAGCCGGGAGAATCCTGCTCCAGCACGGGCGCTGGCCCCTCATCCAGCCACAGAGGGAAGAACAGAATAGAACTTGTTTTAAGTGCCCACCATGTGCCGGCCACTGTGCTTAGGATTTATATACATGACCTCATTTAATCCCTGTGACTCAGCAATTCCACTCCTCCTCTACAGAAATGCACATACCTGTACTCCAGGAGGCATATAAAAAAAGGCTCACATAATGCTAAGTGAAGGAAAACAGACACAAAAGAATATATATGTAATTCATTTGTGTAAATTCCAAAAACAGGCAAAACTAAATGTGGTGTTTTGAAAATGTATGTACCCCAGAAAAACATGTGCTTAAGTGTAATCCTTTCCTATGGATGTGAACCCATTGTAAGTAGGAATTTTAATGAGGCTACTTCCATTAAGGTGTGTCCCACCTCAGTCAGGTTGGGTCTTCATCCTATTACTGGAGTCCTTTATAAGAGAATGAAATTCACACAAGGAGAGAGAGAAAGCCACAGGAAGCAAGAAGCTGAAATCGACAGAATCTAGAAGAAAAGGGAGAGACCAGGAGACACCGCCATGTGCCTTGCCATGTGACAAACTAAGAGCCAAGGCTCACCGGTAGCCAACCCCAGAACGCTACAGTCTTCGGGGAGAAAGCATCGTCTTGATGACGCCTTGATTTGCACTCTCTTTTAACCATAAGCTAATAAATTCCCATTGTTTAAGCCAACCCAATTCATGCTATTTGCTTGAGCAGACACTAAACTGTCATATGAGGTGGTCAAACTTTGGAGAAAAGCAAAGAAGAGGTTATCTTTAAGGAGAGGCAGGGCTTGTGATTTGCAAAGGACTGTCAGACTTCTAGAGAGCTGGCATATTCTATTTCTTGACCCAGTAGTGATCATATTGGGTGTTTGCTTTATAATAATTCATGAAGCTATACATTTATTTCTATGTACTTTTCCATGTATTGTTTTCCACAATTAAAAAGATCTTTTAAAGAAAGAATATTGTGGGAAAATTTGGGGTATAAAGTATTTCCAACATTTTTCCCCCCTTAGGATTTTTTCACAGACCTGGGTAATGAGGCACATGGTATGAAAACTTTTACAAGTTTGATGTGCATTGCAGAAGTTACTGTTTCTCACTGTTTTAATTTGCATTTCTATAACTACTAGTAAGAGAAAACATTTTCCCAAATGTTTGTTATATTTTCTATTTTGTGACTTACCTATACATTCCTTTAAGTATCAGGGGAGCCCAGTCTTGTTTAGGATGGTTCTCCCCAGCATTTTGAAGAAGAGAAGCCTCCATGGAGAGGAAGATGCTGAAGACAATAAGGGGGTCAGTGGGCAATGGGAGGGCACCCAGTTCCCCCTCTTCTGGAATGCCGTGAGGAGCTAGTGCCTCTTCCCCACTCTGCAGTCACAGAGCCCCGTGGATGGTTTCAGTTCACCTGACACAACTTGTGGGGCAGGCCCCTGGAGGAGCAGAGTCCAGAGAGGCAGCAGACAGTGAAAAAGCAGCTCTGATACAGGGCAGGATGAAACAAGCACAGTGGCTGGGGTGGGGACGATATTACACAGACAGGGTTGCAGAAACGGATGCTTGGGCTGGCCTAAGAATGAATTTTGGAGAGGGTGGGGGGAGCTGAAAGAGTCCCAGTGAATAGAGAAGGGCATGGTACATGTGAGACATGGGGCATGTTTGAGAGACCAGTCTGGGAAGATTGGGAGAGATCATGAAGCCCTTGAATATTAGGCTTAGGAGCTAAGCCTTATCTTGGAAGTTGGCATCACCAAAGTATCTGAGGATTCAGAAGACTAGCTCACTAGGAGCTCATGGGGGCTTTTGCTTAAAAAACAAAAGAAGGAACGTGAAATTCCTGGGTTGTCTACATTGTGAAATACCAGATTAAAAAACTTAAACTGATATTCCTACTGGAGTAGGGGCAATGATGATCTCAGAAGGGATCTGGTCTGTAACATTTCCCAACTTTATCTGGCCTTTGCTCACTTTTTTGATGAGCATCTCTCATTATTGATGTTCCATTGATCACACTCAGAATTTCTGAGTGAGAATTTCTGATGTAGGTAAATTGGGTACCAGTTTACTGATAAAGTGTAAGAGGAACCAAGTTATGTTCTGCTCCCCTTGAAGGGCCCTCACCTTCTTCTCACCCTACCCTCATCTATGACAGTCATCAGCAATATGGTCACTTTCAATGAAATCCTCTTTTGTTCACAGAAGCACAACAACATCTATGCTCCACTAGGAGCTATTCAAAGTGGACCCCCAACTCAGACCCTCTTCAATGCTATACATGTTCCTTCAACAAATAGTTCATGAGCTCCTACTACATGCCAACCACTGTTTCAGGTGCTTAGAATACATTCACTTAGCATAGCGAGTCAGGACTGGAATCACTGAGTCACGGGGATTAAATGAGATCATGTAAATAAGCTGTAAACACAGTGGCCGGCACACGGTGGGCACTTAATACAAGATCTTTTCTGTTCCTTCCCTCTGTGGATGAGGGGCCCAGCGCCAATGCTGGAGCAGGATTCTCCCGGCTCCCACCCCAGGGACTGACCTCCCTGTTTCCCTTCCTGCTTCCTCCACTTCTTACCAAACCTGAATCTGACTCCTGGACTCCCTGGGTCCCCAAGGACAGAGCTCAGTCGCAGCAGCTCATCTTTTCTCATGCCCATGTGGCCTGCCCCACACCTGTGAGGGCTCCTTAGGACTGACTGATGCTTAACCTGCCCCTCTGCCTCCCACCCCTCATCCTTCCCTAGGTTCCTTCATTGAAAAGAGAACAGCTACTTAAAATTTCAGTAGGGGCATCTCTGTACAAGTGAATGAGAGAGATGTGACTTGTATTTCAGAGGAAAATAAATGTTCGGGCTTTTCTGGGTAGTTTTTCAAAAACGTTGAGACGAGGGCATGAAACATGGCAAGCGGAGTCCAGATGGCTCTCCAGGGGCGAGAGGCTTGAGGAGACGAGGAAGCCGGGAACCTGCCTGGCTCAGAGACGAGCGATGATGAGCAGGGAGGAGGGCCTGGAGAAACAGCCATATGCCTTAATGCCCCTTCCTATTTATGCTCCTTATGCTCTCTCTGAGACCTGATACGCACCTGTGGCACACAAAAAGACCCGTCTTGCAAAACAGTGGAAGACCCTGGAAACTGAGCAAGAGGAGGTAAGGGGGAGACAGAACAGGTTCATCCTGACCTATGACCTCAGGGTGCCAGAGCCGGAAGGGGGCCTCGGCGACTGTGCAATAACCCACCCCTTGTTTGACAGATAAGGAAACTGAGGTGGACAGTATTAACAGGAGACTTCTCCAAGGAGCATTGGACTGTAACACCTGGTTTCTGGAGAGACTGTCTCAAACCCAAATGTTGCTAGAGCTGCTGACCT
Organism: Choloepus didactylus; assembly: GCF_015220235.1. Taxonomy (NCBI): domain Eukaryota; kingdom Metazoa; phylum Chordata; class Mammalia; order Pilosa; family Megalonychidae; genus Choloepus; species Choloepus didactylus. The sequence goes on from NC_051308.1 coordinate 108,327,354, forward strand.
TGCCTGGCCTCTGTGCCAGGCCCTACTCTCCACCCCATCAAATCCAAGCTCCAGGGAAAGACTGCAGCAAACAGGGAGCCGGGAGACTGAGCTCAGGGCAGCTGCCCTTGTCACTACAACACTTTCCACCAGGGGGCAGTGGTTCAGCGCATAGCTTCTCTCTCCAACTCCAGAAACTATTCTTGGCTCCCAGTGCTATTCCCTGACCCCATCCCACCTTGACCCTGACTCCAATCCACTCAGTGTTTCCTTCCCACCCACGCTGCCCCCATTTGCCTCAACTTCCCTCTCCTCCCTCTGCCCCCAGAGTATGGAGTGGGAGAGCCCAGCCCCTAAGAAGAGGCCTGAAAAAGAGACCCCAAGCCTGGATTTTGAGTAGAAAAGGGAGAGGGGATGGGGAAGGATGGCTGGCTGGGCTCGGTGTGGTACAAGGGTATGGAATGTGCACAGTCACCAGTGTTGTCTGCCCCGTCCTCCCCAGGGCTGACTCTTGCTCCTTCCCTGTTGAGCTGGCAGCTTAAGGGTCCCTGGGGGCTCATTTGGAGCCAGGGAACAGGGCACCCAGGAGGTAAGGGCAGAGGAGAGATTCAGAGAGGAGGGAGAAGAGGTGTGACTGAGCGTCATTCAAGGGGCCAGAGCCACTGGAGAAGAAGGCCATTCCCCCAAAGCTCCAGTCACAGGTCTTATCACCATCCAACGGCAACAACCCCAGAGAAGGGGAAACTGAGGCACCAGAGAAAAAGTCTGGCTTCCAGATTCCCTCCTTTCCTGCCTCCAACTCCTGAATGTCTTGGGATGAGGCCACGTGGGGACTATCTATGCCCACAAACACACTCTTCTCTAGGGCTACAATTGGGGTTGCCATGAGGGCTGGGGAGGGTGGTGCTGCTACAGACCCCTTATCAGCCCTGAGGATGCAGACACTCTCCCCACCCAGGCCACACCCGCCTGGCACACACACCCAGCTCAGGAGAGGAGACACGGTCCAGAGAACCCCCACCCCACTGCCCAACAGCTTTTAGGGACAGGAAAAGCCAGGACTGGGGGAGGCAGGCAAGGGAATCAGCAGAGGTTCTCTCACTCCCAATCCACCAGCTCCCACCTTATTCTTCTCTCTTTCCCCCCAACCCCTGACCTTGCTATTTGGGCCCCTGAGGCCTAAACCCCCAAATCATGTCAAGTAGAGGTCTGTGGGAGTCCCCAAATGACCAGGAAAAAAGGCTCCTCCCCTGAACTTTGATCTTCCTTAGTAGATGGACAGGGGCCAAGAATAAGGTCACACTTCCTGCTGTCCATAGACTGGGGAAATCCAACAAGCTGAGCTGCTGAGGGCAGAGGGGTTGCTGGGGCAAGGGCCAGGACTGAGGGTCACTTGGGGGAAGGGGCAAACCAAGGAGAAAGAACTGGGAGGTGAGGGGATGAGCCAGGCAGACAACAGGAGGTCTGAGGATCAGAAGCCAAAGAGGCTGAGAGAGTGATCTCATTCACCCCTTTCACTTCTTTCCTGAGTATGAGTTTTATCACTGTCAGCCAACTCAGGGGAGAGGGTGAGGGCTTGAAGGAAGAGTAGAGGGAGAGAGGGGTTGGGGCTGGGGGGGATACTCGATTTGTCTGTCAAAACCAGAGTCTGGGACCCCTGCCAGGCCAGGAGGAAGGGATCGTGATGGGGCAGAGGGAGGAGACAGGTGGCAAGACCCACTCTCCCCCACAAGCTGGGAAACAGTGGTCCTCTCATCTCCACAGTCTGCTGGGGTGGGAAGGAGGGGAATGGAGGAACGAGAGGGTGGGAGTGAGGGGTGTCCACATGGCAGAAAGCAAAAGCCCCCGCAGGGAGAGAAGAAGGCAGCTGAGCTCTGGAATGGTCCTGGGCATTAGAATGGTTATTCTTGTCCTCGTTTCCCTAGAGATCTCATTCCGGGCCCCCTCACGACAGCTGTGATCTGTTCTTCCTCCAGCACTCCCACTGATTTATTAGGGGACCATTCCCAGAATCCCAACCAAGGGTAGGGAGCCTCCACCTTCCCTGCACTGAGCAAACCATCTCCCCACTCCTTAATTTCTTTCCCCCTCCTTTACAGGTAACTGCTCCCCTCCTGGCCAAAGCTGAGCCTCCTCCTCCACCTCCAAGAAGCTTTCCTAGGCTGACCCCACCCATCACCACTCCAGGACTCCCTATCCTCACCACAAGGACCAAACACTCTTTCCATTTCTGGGTGTCAATAGGTGGCTGGTGTAAGTGTGCTAAGTGCTGTGGTTTCCTGGGCAGGTCTCAGGTTTCTCCCATTAGGGGCAACTCTAGGGCAGGGACCTCGCTGTCAGGTGGAAAGCCAGCCCAAAGGGAGGGGTGGGGGAACAGCAGGGGTGGGCTTTCACAGTATGGAATCCCAATGAAATGGCCCCTGTCTCCCCAATGCAATCCGAAACCATTGGCTTCTCCCGCCGTCCCATTCTCTGCCAACAGTTCCACCATTCTCCCACTCACCCAGACTTGAAACCTCGGAGTCGTCTTTGACTCTTTCCTCTGACACCCCAAATATGGGCTCATAACAAGCCTTTGCCAAAACTCTGACCCCACTCACCTCATTTCACTTCAAGGCAACCAACTTCCTCCCAAGTGCCCTCCAGGGGCTGGCAGTGCTGGCTGGTGTCAGGTGCCCGCACACAAAGGATGAGTAAGACGCCAGCCTTGCCCTCCAGGAAGTCACCGCAGTGTAAGTCAGACTCTAGTAAGTATCACACTAGAAACACAGAGTGCTTTAGGAAATCAAAGGGACAGATTTCCTCTTGCAGGGCGAGTACAGCTGTCTGGACAGTTTCTGTATTTTCCTCATAGAAAGGACGAAGCTCTGGCTCTGCACTGATAGCTGGGTGACCGGGGAGCAAGTTACTTAACCTCTGAGCCTATTTCCTCAACAACAATATGGAAAGAATAACAAAAAAAAAAAAAAAAAAAAAACTGGCAAGATTTGGGAAGGATTATCTTTAATAATGGCTAACATTTATTATTAGCTCTCATTATGTGCCAATCCCTATCCTAGGTGTTGTGTGTATATTATGTCATTTAATCCTTGCATCTCCCCTACAAGGTAGACGACATTATCAATCCTATTTTCAGATGAAGAAACTGAGGCTCAGGGAGTTTAAGAAAATTGTCCAAGTCAGCCCAACTAATAAGGGTTGGAGCCAGAAATTGATGCGAGGCAAGTTTCATCATCCAACCTCACTCACTTTATCTTCAAAACAATCGTGATAATTGCTAACATTTTTGAAGCGCTGCTCTGTGCCTACTCAGATTCTATGCTAATCGCTTTACTTGCACTTCATCCTTAAAACAACCCTAAACAGGCAGATAATGTTATATGATACTATGAGAAAATCGAGGCCCAAGGTCATGCAGCCAGACTTCAACCTGACTGTGACTCTGGAACTCTCTCTTCTCTCCGGCACCCAGCATGGATCAGCTGCTCTGGTCACCTCCCAGGATCACAGGATCACCAGGCTCAATCTCCCTTCTTGCTTTTCACATTCTCACCTACTCAGCACACCACCTATGAATTGTCCCCTCTGGTTCCTGCCCATCCTTCAAGTTGGGTCTTGAATGCCACCTCCTCACAAAGCCCTCCATATGCATTCACTCAAGTCAACCCTGGCTTCTCTTTCAGACAGCATATAACAGGCAATATTTGTGACATATATTTTGGCACCTGATCCTATATAATTGGCCATGTAATTATGTATTATTTGGCATTGTGTTCTAATTATTTAATGTTTAGAAATATCCCCAACCAGAATTTGCCTGCAAATTCCTTGAGGGCAAGAATCTTAACTTTCCCTTTATTTATTCTGTCTTCTACCCTCATCACCTAGCTGAGTGCTAGGCACATGCATTCATTAAATTATTAGGGATTTACAGGGCATTGAAAAGCCATGAATTTCCGGATGATCAACCACATCCTTATCTTATTGTATGGATTTATATCCACAAAGTATGATACCCTGGAAGCAGCAGGCACCTCACGTGGAGGCAGGGAGGGAGGCTGAATGGTCCTTTGAGGACAGATCAGCCCAAGAGCAGCTTTAGCCCACCCCACCCCCACTGACAGTGCCAATTCCTTCTGCCTTTCCCTGCCCTTCTCTCCCTCCCTGTCCTCTCTAAATGGGAGATTTACCCCAAGAGGAATCTGCAAGAGGATGTGGTGAGGCAGGCAGGGCACACAGGGGCTGCTGACAACATTGAAGCCCAGTGTGTCTGAGCCTTCTGCATCTCTACAGGGACCCACGCAATCAAGGCCAGCTTTGTGGGTATGCAACCTGTGCAGTCACCCAAGGTCCTTCACCTAGGAGGACCCCATGCTTAGCTTAGCACTCTGCTAGCACCATCTTGAAATTCCTAACAACTTTTTACCCAAGGGGCCCCGCACTCTCATTTTGCGGTGGGCGTCACAAAGATTGTACAAAGCCGATCCTGCATAACATCCCATCCACCAGGAAGGTGAAAGCACAGCTTGACGTCCAACAGCCTGGGCTCCTCCCCAGCTCTGCTGTCCAGGAGTGGTGAGGGATTCACAGGGCAAGTTGCCAGACCTCTCTCCACCTGCTCCCTGCTCTGTTTTTACCATTTCACAGTTTTCTGTGAGACTGCAAAGTGCAGACTACCCTCTTTGTGTTACCAAGAGGGTCAAAAGAGAAAATGCACATAAAGACCTTCATTCAGTGCCTGGCACGTAGTAAGCACTCAACAAACAGTAGCTCTTATGAGTGCTAATGTGACTGTTGCTGAAGCAGGAGAAGCAAGTGGGAGACGGAACTGGGAGGAGCTGGAGGCTTGTCCTCCGCATCAGAGGGCTAAGACTCAGGGTAAAGAAACAGTCCCTGAGTGTCCAGACCCCCTCTCCGTTACTAATTACCCTTCCCACGCCCCTCCATTTTCTTAATCATACTTCTCCTGCCTCCTCAGCAAGGGCCTGCACTCTATCTCAGGCAATTTTCTTATCACATCTTGAACATGACTTGCTCGTCTCTGCCTCTGAAATTTTGCACTGAGACATTTGCTCCTAGAATATCCTCTCGCACTCTTCCTTCTCAATTCATGACTTCCACCTATTCCAAGAGGCCTTCTTTGCCGAATGCCCCCTCTACTCATTCTCTCCTTGATTCCTTGAGCAGGATTATACTACAATTCCTCAGACCTTGTTTGGTCATTGCTTCCTGTCTGCCCCCACCCACTCAGAAGAAGCAGATGCCATGTCCCACCTGGAAAGTACACGCCTGAAGACAGACAGCAGACTCCTTTGAAACTCTCCCAACCACAGCAATTCCGCTTTCAGTTGTGAGTTCTGTGTGAGCCCATTTCTCTGTGCTGTTTTCATCTTTGTCAAAGTGAGTGGTAGAAAGTAACCACTCAGAAAATAAGCCTACCCTCCTAGGAATCAGTGTTCCAGAAAACTGTATGATAATCATTTCTTCAATGTTCTGTTTTAGAAAAAGAAAAGTGAAGGAAACATCACAGTGCTTTAGAAAAATCCTTCTGAAAAAGAGCCCAGGAGAGCCAGGATCTGCATTCCAGCTTCACACTGACATGTTGGAAGACCTGAGCAAGTAACTTAACTTCTCCAAGACTTAGTTATCCTGATTTTTGGTTCTGAGTACTGAGGCTAGTGTGTGCACATTGCAGGCTGTATATATAACCGGCCTCTCCAAAATACCCTGGGCAGAGCTTGTATTTGTCCACTTATTATTAAAGGAAAATAGCACAGGTCCCAAGCAAAACCATCAAGTTCTGGAAACTGTGATTTGCAGTCCTTTTCCCAATTCTTTCAGCCCTAGTCCCTTCCACTCTCTTCTAATACTCACTGGCCTCCCGTCCAAAACACGTCCCTAAATTTTTCCATCTCACATGATATAATTTGATTAGTAGAGTACGTTCTTTTAGGAGTGAAATGAGTTTTAGTCAATTGCCTTTACCAGGTCAATTGAACTTTAAGCCTATAATCAGTGACAATGACATGATTGACTGTATTCCCTGTTTCAATAATTACCTCTAAGAATATTTTGATGGGTCATAGGGAGCCCTCCTTCCCTGAAGTTCCCTTGTGCCTGTGCAAAATATTCCAAGTAAACCTTATTTTGTCCTTTGAGGGTATTTTGTTATCTATTGCTATGTAATAAACCACCCCAAAATTTGACTACTTAAAACAAGAAGCATTTTATTATATTTCATGATTTTGTGGGTCAAGAACTTGGACAGGACTCAGCTGGGTGATTCTTCTGCTCCACACAGTGTTGACTGGAGTCACCCGGTGCTGTTTAGCTGGTGGTTCGGCGGGGCTGGGTGCTCTGCCTGGCTCCTCGGCTGAGAGGACAGGAAGCCTGGACCCAGCTGGGTGCCTTTCCCTCTCTACCCAGTTTCTCTGGTGGGATGACTGGACTTCTTACCTGACAGCTCAGGGTTACAAGAGAAGCTGCAAGTCCACTTCAAGACTAGGCCCAGAACTTGCACCCTGTCACTTCCACCTACTCTTTTGGTCAAAGCAGTGAAAGGTCAGCCCAGATTCAGGAAAAGGGGAAAGAGATCCCACCTCTCCAGGGAGGATTATCAAAGAATTTGTGACCATCTTCAATTCACAACACAGTGTAAACCTGATGGGGACTCAGAAATAAAGCTATGGAGAGGAAGGAAAAGACCTGGGAGGAAGTAGACTGGAAAGAGTTCCTTATTGTGAAGGTTGAAGTTTCAGGCTTGGTTGAGGTTCCTGGAGAAGGTAGAAAACACCTCAGCCTCCCAGATGTCTCCCCTCTCTAGACCCCAAACTTAGCCCAGTCTGGTCAGATCTCAGGAGTTTCTCTCATCGAATAATTCAAAATCCAGCCTGTGGTCCAAACCCAGTCTAGCTGAATGCCAATCCTCTTCTAGGATCCTCTCTCCATCTCCTAACAACTCCTGTCTTCTCCTCTTGTACTAAGGAATCCAGACTCTGCTCTCCCTAGCCTTATAATCTTCCAGGACTGATTCTTCTAAATAGTATCATCCTCTTCAATTTAATGGGCACTTGCTTTGTACCAGGATCCCTGCTAAGTGTCTTATACACATTATTAGATTGACTCCTTGCAACAAGGAATTACTCTTATTTTAGAGATGAGGAAATTAAAATCAAGAAAGAATACTTTACATTCCCAAGTTCTAGTGGACCAACTTGAAAGTCCAGGCTTTAAGGACTATGCTATATTCTCATCTAATTATCTATTATTATTTAGATGAATGATCCATATCCTTATGCCACAAGGTCAGTGAGGGGTAGGGAGCTGGAAACCCCTCTACATGCTAGTCAAGGAACCCTTCAGATGGCAGGGGAGGGGTAGGGGAAGCTCAGGGACCCTAAATCCTTAAGAGAGGGAATGCAAGAAATCTCCTCTGTTGAAAAGTTACAGTCAAGGTTTTTGGCTTAATTTATGACATACTGTGTGGGTTGGTGGTGAGGATAAATCTGCATATGATACCATACAAAACCGATTACAGAGAGAGAACTAACTAAGCAAGAGGAGTGAAAACTGAACAGCTCATTTGCCAGTATAAAAGCACCGTACTTACACCCCACTTAACTGGAAGTCAGACTTCTGACAACCTCAATTCTGTGGAATGCAACACCAAATCTGGAAGTGAAAAAGGTCTTTGAGCACCTAAAAATAGCTGATACAAATGTCTTGAAACAAAGTCTGATCCTTAAACCTCCACACAGAGTCTTATCGGGTTATACTGAACAAAGTATTTGAGAGGTTTGACTTCTGGCTTCCCAACCCATGGCCCGTGGAAAGTGAAGTAGGGTGTGGGTGAAAGGCCTTCTAGCGAGGGAATCATTTAGAGAGCAAAGAGAAAGCAAACAACCTAGCAGCAAGAGTTCAGAAGACAATAGGACACAAAATTAGACCCGGAATCATGTCGTATGTTACTTCACTTTAGAAAAAGGATTATGATACCTTGTTGTATGGTGTTTTGTGGTTTGCCAAGCCCTTTCACGCACAATATCTTATTTAGTCTCCACAGTAAGCCTGTGAAGTAGGCAGCAGAGGAGAAATCAAATGCTCAGAGAGGCTTAGTGAATTTTCTGTGGTCACACAGATTAGCAAGTAGTTAAACTGAGAATAAACCCTCATCTTCTGATTTCTGACAAGGTCCTTTTCCTCTACACCATGACTTGGCCCTTTCCCCTACACCATGACGCCTCCCTTTTCCATAATGATGACCATGAGTCATCAAGAAAACATTAGTTCACATCGGGTAAGCTCAGTTGAAGAAGACAGGGAAGTAGGTAGTACATTTTTTTAATTTTTCATAAAAAAATAAAAATAGACAAAGTTTTGACATTTAGCATAGGTTCAGCTTTCTGTTCTCAGCTGCATTACAAATTATAGTCATTTACCTTTCACGTCTGATTGCCAGACAGCACAATAATGATGTGCCGTATCACCCAAGTCTGCCTCCCGAATTTTCTGGCATCAGACTGTTCTTCATCTCTATTATACAACCTTAATTCTGTTCCATCCTGTCTCTCCTGAACTCTCATAAAACTCCTAATTGGGATCCCTGCATCCAGCTTTTGTTCCCCTCAAATCCACCTTCCATATATCATTCTGTCCAAGCCAGGAGAAAAAGGTCACAGCTCCTTAGAAGCAATCGAGACCTCACTTTGCAATCCTGCCAACCTCCACAGTTTCATATGTTGCCACTAGTGGCCCCACGCTTAGACTCCACAACACCAAAGGCTTGTACCTACTAAGTTTCTCCCACATATCTGTCCCACATGGTGGCTTTTGCCCTTGTTAAGATCCTCTCTGTCTGCAATTCCCTTTTTCTGACCCTTTACTTGATTAATTTCTGCTCATCTTTAAAGACCCAAGTTTAGTTGTCATCTAGACACCTCTTCTTGGTGTCCCTGCAATACCCTATCTCCACACCAAAATGCCTCTGTCACTGAAGGTAACAATTAGGATGATTTTAGTTGTAAGTAACAGAAATCCCACACCTAAAGCAGCTTAAACGATAGAGGCTTCACAAGAAGTCTGCAAGGAGATAGTTCCAGAGTTGGCTCAGTAATGTCAGGGTTCTAAGTTAGCATCTCTGCAGCTCTTTCAGCCCTTCCGCAAAATGGCTATAGCAGCTCCAAACTCATAAAAACATCCCCATTCAGGGAGAAGAAGCAGGGATAGGAGTTCCCCTCTGGGAATCTCTCTCTCTTTTCAGATGGAAAATCTACTGGCCGGGAGACTTACAGGCCAGGATTTGGTAACATGCCGTTTTCCTAGCTGCAAGGATGACTGGGAAAGCAGAAAGAAAGGGTTGAGAATGACTATTGGATAGGTTACTGAAAGTGTCTGCTGCTTGTGCTCCCACATTGTGTCATAGTTGTCTACTTATGTGTCTTCCTCTCCCATTTGATTCTCAGCTCCTTGAAGCAGAGACCTGTGTTTCAATCAGCTGTGATTAGTGATTAGTATAGTGCTTGGCTTATAGAAGGTTCTCAGTCAATATCTGTTGAATGAATAGAATTTCATGAACTAGATAAACTGTTGATGCTATATTTGATTACAACATTAAACTCTGTTCATATATTTGGCTTGCATATTCTGTAGTTCACATCTTTAAATAATTGTAGAGGGCCTTGCTAATGGAACTGTAATTCCCATCAAAGTCTTGTACAGTGCATGGCATATAATAGCAGCTGCATGAATTTTTGTCAAAAGAATAAATTAACAATGAATGAATGAATAATTAAAATGTAAAAATGCTTTGGAAAAAATATCATCGTACAACTCTTAAGGAGTTACTGCATTTTCTAATGAAATGTCTTCCAGCGCTGGGCATCCATTCTACTCTGTTGGTACTTATAAAAGTGGTATATCATCAGGTATTTACATCACCAGGCCATTTCTATTCTAATAAAGAATGACCCTGACGAACTTGGCCAAAGGGCTCATGATGCTCTGTTACGCTCAGAGCATTTTCCTCTGAGAAGTAAACATATACTGATTGTTATAATATTGAGCTACATTTCACTCTGTTTAAAACAATGCATGAATTTGGTTCTGTAGAGCTGCAGGAAGCAACTGCTGGATTCTAGCATGTGTTACTTTTGTTCCAGAAAACCCTATTTACCTGACCTTCTATGTTCTATGGAATGGGAAAGAACCAAGCCCCTAACTAATGAACACCATTAGTTGCAGGGGTAGGTGACTAGTTTGGTGGTTGTGTCCCAAGTTCGGGCCATGGCCAATGTCAGCAACTCTCATGATTTCCATCTAATTCCTACTCCTGTCTCTCTGCATCAAGGTGAGAGGACTCGGGCAGCTAAGAAGTGAATTACTTGGAGTAAACAGGGAACAGGGGAAGCAAAGAATCAAAGTTGCCACAAGTAACAGGGTTCCCAGAGGCAGTGTATTTTGGCACCATGAGACAAACTGTGTAACCCAGAGTTGATTCTCCTCTCGCCCTATTTAGACCCAGGGGACCCACGCCTCCCTCACAAGGTTCAAGTAATGAGGTTCAATTAAAACATGCAGGTTCAATTAATGTTTCAGGGAAGTCTCAGGGCATAATATTTTCCACGAGGAACTAAAGAGAAACTAGCACTGTTCTGGACTGCACTGGCATGCAGGGGCAGGAGAGGACTTGGTCTGCAAACAATATCTGCATAATGGAGAAACTGAACAAGATGGCACTTGTGTGCTTATTTGTGCTTCTGCAGTGCCTGTTCTCTGTGCCCCAGGTGCTTTCCTAACAGCCAGAAGACAGAGGTGCATGCTAGGGTGTTTTCCTTCCAAGTTTCTAGTTTTTCTTCTTTCTTTAGAGGGAAACATTAGCAGCTCAGATTTTTGCAGCAAAATCATGACCTGTTATTATAATGATGGTGATTTTTTTAATTGTGCCAATGAACCTGGTCTTAACACATTATTGTAAGCACACTAGCCAAGCCCATTACAATAATCTATTGTTGGGAGAGAAATATTCTGGCAATACATGTATCTAGAAGTTCCGCCTTCTGAATTGATGCCAAAATATGATAGATTCCCAGTTCCTTATGATGTCCAACTACTGTACGTGAACTCCCACTCCCTTCTCCCTGCTGCCAACATAATGACTAGCTTTACTTTGATGTTCTCTGCTTTCCACAGCACCTTTAACTCTGCCAGAGCCTCATGCACTAAGCTCTCTGCTATTTGAAATCCCATTACCTGCAACCCTAAACAGCATCCCAAAGATCAAAGGTACAATAATTGACAAGATCCTGCAGTGACTTCTGAACCATTTAGAGAATATTTACTTGTGTTTAGAATAGTTTAACATAGTGTGTTCTGATGTATTCTACTGAAATTCTTTACATGCTTGCTCCAAGTAGAGCCTCTGTATAAATAAATTATACAATATTGTGCATTCTAATAAATCAAGATGATGTAGAACAGGCTGGAATCAATATCAGACCAAAACCAGTAAAATAAAATTGACAGGAATTAATGTAACTAAAGTAAAGTCTGGCATTTAGGTTTAAAAACTACTTAATAGAAGAAAGGTGGGTTAACAGTCCCTATGAGAACGCCGTGAGGATGCTGACTACTAGCTCAGCAGTGTACTGTGGCCTCTGACACAGTTAATCCTATCTGATGCGAGGCTATCTTTTTAAAGATACACTCTATACTTTACTAGTCAGACCACATCTGTAGAGCACTGTGTTTGGTTCTGGAAGCCACATTTGAGGAGGAAAGGAACCAAGGGTGGTTCTTCTGGCATACTACCTGCTTTCAAATAACCAGTGGGTTGTCATACAAAAGAAACATTACATTTAATCAGCATAGCTCTGCGCCCAGAACTAGGAGTCATTGGTAGAAGTGCCGAGGGAACAGATTTCAACTCCATATAAGGAAGAACTTTCTACAATTAGGGTGATCTAAACATTGAACTTGGATGAAATCAGGGAGGGGCAAAAAAAAAAAAGAGAAAAAAGAGAAAGAGAGAAAGACTTCTGGAATATGGTAATTTCTTTTCCTTGCCTGGGTCATAGGTATTTGGGTGTTTTGTTTTATTATTGTTCTTCAAAGGATACATATATGTTTTTATATATTCTTTTGTAGATACAATTTTTCACAATGCATAAACATTAAATAGGTTGTTGGGCAAAGTAGTGAACTCCCCATCATTCTTTGTGAAGTTTCAAGCAGAGGCTGGGTGACACTGGATGAAGGGTGGAATAGACTTCTGATATTCATTCCAGCTCTAAGACCTACAAGTCCATGAATACATAGGCAATTATTAAAGCAAAACTTTTCTAAAATATTCTTAAGGTGATAGACTTTCAATTAACTCAACTAGAGGCCTCACTCTATTGTTCACTACAACGATTACTGATGTTTGCTAGACTATGATCCCCAAGTCTCTGTTACAGTGATTATCATTTTTATTAGCCATTATATAATGAGAATTAGATAGACACAGTCTCTGCCCTCTTAAGATAACAAATGATGTGGGCAATCACAAAGAGAATACAGTGAGAGCCAGATATGAACAGTGAATAAATACAAAAGAAAGCAAAAAGGGTTATGTGGTACAACGGTCAAGGTTTTGGGTATTATAAGAGTAGGAAACAAATGCAGGCCCTTGGAAAACCCATCCTAGGTAGGTTAAGACCAGAAGAAGCTAGCCCTCTGCTCTAATTAACTTCAGCAGGCTTCCAGGAAAAAGTGGGCTTTCAGAAATAAATAGATTCTGGCAATCAAACATTTGGTTCAGGGAACCTTTCCCTTAGGCTGCCAGAGAGAAAAAACGAAGCCAAAATAGCTTAAGTGGCCATTTCCTCATGTTAATCCTTTTGTCCAGTTTCTTCCTTCGTGATCTCTTGCTACCCTCTCCACTGTGCCTATTTCAGAGGGGGGAACCAAGGCCTAAAAAGGGGAAATGAGAGGAAGGGGTATTTGTAGAATGTGGTAGACGTGGAATCGGGGAGAATCCTTGGGTCCCCAAGTCACTGCTAAGTAAACAACCAGGCTCTCTGCTCCTTCTGGCTGAGCTGTAACTTTGGGCAGAGTTACTTCTGCTTTGGACTCACTTAACCTTTAATCTGGGGATCCCCAATCATGTTACTGAAATTAATTCCTCTACTCTCACAACAACTTTAGGTTGATGGGAAAAATAAGCCAAAACACAAGATTTTATGAGCTACTTGAGTGGGAAAATGCAAATAATATTTAGTCAAGGTTTATTCTCTCATAACAATTTAACTTTACTGAAGGAGAAACAGAGTCACAAAGAGTAGAAATAAGTTGATTTCTCATACACCCTTTAGTCTTTGACTTTAATATAAATAATGCTTTAACATTATAGTACTGTCTTCTTGGAAGTTCTTATAATGGTCACTCTATGGATAGGGAAACCAAGGCACAGAGTGATTAAAACATTGCCTCAAAGCTAGGCCCCTTTAATAAGTACCTAGATGGGAAACCCAAGAACCATCATTTTCAGGGCAAAATCCTTTTTCCATTACATTCCTGCCCAAGTTTGAAACATTAAATCCATTAAAAGTTTGTGAAATTAGGTGACACCTGCCATAAAGCTGAGTTCTTGATACCAGAAGCAGTTTGGGATGGTAGTGAGGATAATCGTGATCCTTGACCTTTGTAAAGGGTTTCATAGTTTACAAGCTTGCCACAGCTGCTATTACACTCTGTCCTCATCAAGGACATCAATGTCGTTTTACAGATGAGGAGACTGGAACTCAGAGATGTTTAGCAGCTTGTCAGAAAGCACAGTTAGCAAAGGACAGAACTGGGACTGATACTCAGGTCTTCTGGATCCAAGTTCAATGAGAACAAACTTTGGAGAAAAGAGGCTACCTGTCTGTTATTGGAAGACTTAGAGGAGACTGAGGGAGGGTTTGAAAAAAAAAAGTCTCAGCAGCACATCAGCCCATATGTTAGGGAAATCAGAAAAGGAAATCATCATCATTTAGGCCTTTGAAATAATGACACGGAACTACTCTGGGCATTGTGGGGATCTACTGACTGCAGCTCTAACCTCTGAGGGCCTACAATCTAAGACAAACACACTAAAAAGAACAAATATGTACATGACATACAGATGGTAGAATAAAAACAGTACTCTACTACAAGAGTACAGAAGAAAGCATTTATATCATATACATATCCGGGTAAGTTTGGGGTGTGGAGAATGTAAATTCACAAACGAAAACCAGAGCAATAAAGAAGAAAGACCCAGGGAAGAAATACATGCATACACAATCCAGGAAGGGGTCTCTAGAAGAAAAAGAAATTTTAGGATTTCTTTCTTATCTCTCCGTCTCTCTTTTAATTTAAGAAGCAGTAGAGTAGCTGGGTTATGGTGGTAGTGAAGTTGAGGATGTGCAATTTAGAACAGAAACTTATCCTAGACACACAGAACAATTATAGAGATGGGTGGGAAGGGGGGTGGGCAGTGTCAGTGGACAAAAAGAGCTTTGAGCAAATCGAAATTCAAGAGAGATTACAACCTGTCTTGACTCCTAGGCTGTGTCTAAGTGTTTCCACCCCCATGCTTTCAGAAAGCTCATGCTCTCCGTATTTCAGGAACAAAAACAACCTTCAAGTTGTAAAAGCCTATTTGCAGCAGATGGAGAAGGCAGCAGTGCTGTGGGAAAGGAGATAGCGTATAGGGATTTTAGGTACACTGGGCAAGAAATCCCTAGCCATCTCAGTCTCCCCAAATTCTACCACCATGAGACGTTCCCAGTGCACAGCTCATTTATCCAGACCCACTAATTGTTAGGGAATTTCCAGTTTGCTTCATCACACCCAAATTCTTCTACTGAGTTTCAGAACAGTAATTACATTCTTAATGTAAAAATTCTGTTGAGTTCTACTGGGATATAGACATTTCTCAATATATCAATTCAGACTCTAGCCAGGTAGAGACCTGTTTATCTCTTAATTGTGTTTACTCAAGTCATCCTTTGTGACCCTAATTAGTCAGAAAAGCAGCAGCAGAGAATCCCCAAGAGTGGGATGGATGAGAATATGCAGGAAGTCTCTATACTTTGGTTTCTGGCCCTCTGTAGAATACAGGGTCTTTGGAGGTGACAGTGCTGGCTCTAACTATGACCATTTGAGCTATGAGCCAAAGGCTACCAATTTCAGTCTTCCAAAAGAAGCTCTCTGCTCGCGGTCATCATGGTTTCTGAGTTGACACAGTTACTAAGTTTTGCCTGGGTGGTGTAAGAATTTGAGGAGTCTAATGATAATGATTCTTATGATAATTTTTGTCAACATTTATTGACCTGCCGTATCTACAATGTGCCATTCTCTGCTCTAAGCACTCTACATGTATTAACACATGCCATATTTATAACTTCATGAGCAGATACTATAAGATTATGTTCATTTTACAGATGAGGAACTGACCCAGACAGTTTAAGTAACCAAGGTCACACAGCTAGAAGGTGCTAAGACCTAACTACAATTTTCATCACTTACCTAAACCCCAAAGGAACACGCAACCAAATATCAGACATTTACATGTAAGACACAGTTCTAAGTACTATGCAGAAAATGCAAAGGATATATAGATAGTTCATACACTCAAAGAGCTCATGATTAAGTCACAGATATGGGTAGCCCACTCCATGGCGCTTTAATTTTGTTCCTTATTTCATTCACCTACATAGTAGGATTTTCTAACTAGAGAAGACCGTATGTCATCAATGCTATCCTCTTTTCTTTTTTTAAAACAGGGCCAGCATCTTCAGGCCCAGTGCAACCAATTTACTAGTTCATCTATCAACAGTTAGACATGGCTAGCAGCATATCCAAACTGGAAGCCAACTTTTCTAACAACTGATGGTGATGTTTCCATGTTCTCCGTGGCAAACAGGACATTAAGGTGTTATTGGTGCAATGTACAAAACAAAGTTTACTTCTTTATCCTAAATTTTTCTTCAATTCTCCTTCAATTCCCTCTCTCTTTTTCACCTCCCCCACACTTATTCTTTATTCTAATTTATCTATCCTGCTCCCTTTCTTCTGCCTCCGGAATGAAAGGAAGCTTAGACAACACTCAGCAGTACAGGGGTGGGGATGAAGATAAAACTGAACTGCTTGAGATCCTTTTATCATTAACGAGTCTTAAAGGAAGAAAAAAATGCTTTAGACAAGATACTTGTAATTGCTTGTGTAAAAACAAAGGGTAAAATAAAAAGAATGTGGAGATGTATCTGAATGACTTAGGGAGCTTTGTAAGCTGCCTAGATCGGCACAAATTAAGACTAAATGCAGAGTAGTGGAGAAAGCAGGAAAGTGGTCATATTCCCAAATCACTACGGGGAAAAATGCCAAAGCAATGCGCTTCAGAGAAAGTGTCACAACTTCTTTTAAAAGTACGTGAAAGGAGAGTCTCCCCCTGAGTACCTCTTTGTTGCTCAGATGTGGCCCTCTCTCTAACTGAGCCATCTCGACAGGCGAACTCGCTGCCCTCCCCCCTACGTGGGACCCGACTCCCAGGGTTGTAAATCTCCCTGGCAATGCAGAATATGACTCCCGGGGATGAATGTGGACCCAGCATCGTGGGACTGAGAGTATCTTCTTGACCAAAAGGGGGATGCAAAATGAGACGAAATAGTTTCAGTGGCTGAGAGATTTCAAATGGAGTCGAGGTCACTCTGGTGGACATTCTTATGCACTATATAGATAACACCTCTTAGGTTTTAATGTATTGGAATAGCTAGAAGTAAATACCTGAAACTACCAAACTCCAACCCAGCAGTCTGGACTCCTGAAGACAATTATATAATAATGTGGATTACAAGGGGTGACAGTGTAATTGTGAAGACCTTGTGGATCACACCCCCTTTATCTAGTGTATGGATGAGTAGAAAAATGGGGATAAAAACTAAAGGATAAATGGGGTGGGATAGGGGATGATTTGGGTGTTCTTTTTTCACTTTTATTTTTTATTCTTGTTCTGGTTCTTTCTGATGTAAGGAAAATGTTCAGAGAGAGATTGTGGTGATGAACGCATAACTATGTTATCATACTGTGGACAGTGGATTGTATACCATGGATGATTGTATGGTGTGTGAATGTATTTCAATAAAACTGAATTTAATAAAAAAAATACAGCAAAATATTAACAGTATATTACAAAATAAAGATTTTCTTAAAAGAAAAAAAAAAAGTACGTGAAAGGGCCCTTTCTTAGATGACAGGAAACTCTCTCTGAAGTCTGCTTGTCCTTTCCATTGGGAGGGCCATCCTCTCTGGGAGGTCGCGGGGCCCTTTTCTGGAGAAACTGGGGCCGCCTCTCAGCGGTCTGGAGGTGGCTTTATCCCGCGCCTGGGCCGTTCCTGTGGGGACTGCAAGGTCCCCTCCCGCGACAGGTGGGACTCCAGGGGTGGCGTCTGGCAGCCCCGCAAGCCCCAGCCCCGCCGCACAATGCCACAACCACCCGCTCCCCGCAAGTGCCGGGATGTCGGGTTCAGCGCTCACAGGCCGCGCAGCGTCCAGTACCCCCTCTGACTGCATCACTCTCCCCGGTCCCGCCGACCCCCGAACCAGCGGCTGACACGCACCGCTGGCCGCGTATGTACGTAACGTGCCCCCGCAGCGTGACGCACGCGCCGCGCCGGGGCGGATGCACGGGATGCGCGGCGGGAGGAGCGCGCGTTGGGGGCGGAGTGTGGGCGGAAGTCGGCGTCTGCGAAAGGGAGAAAGGAAAGGGAGACGCGGCTGGGTGCGGCGCGGCGAGGCTGGGAGACCAGGGGGGAGGGCACCGCCTCCTCCCCCGCCCTCTCTGCTGAAGATGGAAGTGACGAAAGCAGCCGAGGAGGTCACTTCCTGCTGGGGTGGATGAGGAGGAGCCGGAGACGCCGTGGAGACCGGACCGAAGACGCACCGTGCCGGGGAGAGGTGAGTCCCGGCCTCGCCACCGCCGCCGCTGATAGGCCCCTCCGAGCAGGCCCCCCGGACCTCGGCGGGGACGGCGTCCCTGGGGTCGGAGATGCCCGCCGGGCCGTGTACCAACCCAGGCGGGCCTCACCCAGCGCGGAGGGCGGAGGGGGCCTCCTGTCTGAGGAGCGACGGACACCTAGGACAGCGTTGGTGTGGTGGCTCCCCGGAGCCCTGAGGCCGTGGGGCGAGAAAGGCCCGGCCGTGAGGCAAATAGAGAGAGGGTTCTAGGAGCTGCGGAACTCGTCACCAGGAGCTGCAGCAGAGGGGGAAGCGGGGAGCGGGGGGAGCACAGCGCCAGACTGCGTACCTCGTTCATCGGGGAATGGTCGCAACCTCAGGAAGGGAAAGGGGCCTAGAGTTTGCGAAGTTGAGTCCAGTGGTTCTTTGGACAGTGCGTCCTCGGAGTGAATTTTTGAAAGCGTGCAGAGGCCTCCGGGGCTGCTGGCAGGAAGGCCTGTTGCAGGAGAAAATCAGGGAGCTGAGTATCAAGAGAGGGCTTCCTGAGGAGGTCATCGTTGCTGCAGGGTTTGGATCCCGGAGTCGTAATGACCAAAGGAATTTCTGTGGCGCAGGGCAAAGGCCCCACGATCTGGCAGAGCAGTCTATTAAGTAGTTAGAGGCCAGGGCAGCTAGCTTGCTGGAGCGGTGGGGAAATTGGTGTTTTTCCTCCCTCATTGTCACTGAGATGGGAGCAGCCCGGAGAGGAAGCTCCAGCCCCAGCTCTGGTGCTTTGTTGTTGTATATCTTGTGTGTGTGTGCGTGCATGTATGTTTGTTTTCTCGTTCCTTTGGGGTACTTATCTCATCCTTGGCCCCTGGTAGTATGATAGGCTGAAACTTGCTGGTCTCCTTATTGTGTATAGTGAGAAAAACGTTTTAAGGGGCAAGAGGAATTCTAGGTTAGATAAAATTTCCAAGATGAGGAATTTGTCCCCACCCCACCCTGGGGCCACCGTATGCCTGCATTCCCTTGAGACTCTTGCTAATGTGGATGCTGAGGACCTATCACCACCATTCCACCTCCCAACAAAGAGGGTGTATCTGCCCTCTCCTGTCCCCAGCTCCCTCTGGAAGTTTAACCTCTCCCTCCTTTTTGCTAAATGACTGACTGACACAAAGGTACTTGCTGCTAGGAACAGGAAATGTGTTGAAGAACTGTTAATCTGGATGGAATGAATTGAGATCACACCAAGACTCCCTCTGAAGGTTCCCGGAAATGCCTGCTTTTTTGCCTTCCCTTTAAAGGGAGAGAAAAAGTAATATTTTTTTTCTTTTTTTCAAAAAGACTTTGGGTGGGTGGGCGGGTGTTTCTAGTATAGAGTTCTAGCATGGGTTGTTTATTTCCTGTAGTCCAGGGTATTTTTCAAGGAAGAGAGGACAGTTTCTGACTGGGAGGAGTTTTCCTTCTCCCATCTCACAGAATTCAGTAAAATAAATCAAAATCAGATGTTCATTCCTGAGTGGGAATCAGATGGATTTGGATTTTTTTCACCTTTCTTTAAACTGGTACATCTGGGTGAACTCAGGCTTATGTATCTTGGCATCTGGGCTATCTAGTAATAGAAGACAAACTGTTTGACTTGTTTTGGCTGCCTTTTTGGACCCGTTTCATTGTAGCCTTCCTTTTTCACATTTGAAAGGCTGATCAGGAGGAAGAAAGCAAATATTAAAGACAGTGTTTACAATTTGTGGTTTAAAGTCAGGTGAGAGATAACTATGGCTTTTGAAGCTGATGACCTGAGGACCATCATTTGATGACTTGGGGATTAGCTGTATGGAGGTGACATGTTTGGAAGAAAGTTACATAAGGAGAAAAAGGGAAAAGGAAGGTTGGGAAAGGACCCTGCCAGAAAACCTTGGGAAGATAATAAATCGCATCTGAAAGTAATTGTTGTGGCTTGTGTCTCTCAGCAGGTGGGTGAAAATGAAAGCAGGCTGTAGCATCGTGGAAAAGTCAGAAGGAGGTGGAGGTGAGCAGAAGTTAATCAGATCTAATATGCCTGGAATGCCCCTCAGGTTCCTTTTCTGCCATCTGGGCTCTGTTCTCAAGTGCCAGACCATGACTGACAGCCTCTTGCCTGGGTGGACACTGCTAAGACAGTTGTACATTAGTTTCCTATGGATGTGTGTGTATCATGTCTGGTCACCACACCCTTTTCCCAAGCTTTAGAGTCTCTTTTCCTGTTACAGCCACAATTCCAACCTTGGGGGTAAGGAGTGTACATTTTGTTTTCCTAAAACATTAGTTTATTTTTCCTGTTTGTTCCCTTTGGAACGTTCATGTCCTCATAGAGCGTAGGCGTGGGATTTAGTAATAAATGAAAGGGTAAGAGATTGGGACACCTGGGTGCTGCTGCTCAACTCTTACCAGATTTAAGGATTGCCACAAGGATAGGTAATTTCCGTTTTGCTTTCCTTTCCCCTGTTGTGGTTAGCCCCAGATAACTGAAACAGTGTTTATGGTATGTTTGCAAAGCACTCTAAAAGATTCTGAGCCGTGGAATGTGAAGTCAGGGATACTGGCATGAATGTACATGGCTCCTTGTTCCTGCCCTTTTCACATTAAAGGATATCAGTTTCCTGACTGGGCCTATAAAACAGAGTCATCCCCAGGCTCCCGGCAGATCCAGCTGTGGCACTTCATCCTGGAGCTGCTGCAGAAGGAAGAGTTCCGCCATGTCATTGCCTGGCAGCAGGGAGAGTATGGGGAGTTTGTCATCAAGGATCCAGACGAGGTGGCCCGCCTCTGGGGCCGCAGGAAGTGCAAACCACAGATGAATTATGACAAGCTGAGCCGGGCCCTCAGGTAAGGGAAATGATTCCCAAAGCCGTGATGTTGACAGATTGGAAGGAGACTAAGTTTGGCATATGTTAGATTAAAAACAGTATCAAGTGATGGAAGACTACACTGAGTGAATAATGTGTAGCTTTAAAGTGGGAGTAGAAAAGCTGTTGAATATGAGTAGCACAGGCACAGGAGGAGAGAAGGCATAACTTGGGTTATATGTAGGAGAAAATTTGAACATGGTTGGCACTGGGTCCTGACAGACAGCTGATTCTGCCCTATCGTGGGTGAGAGTGTATGGTGAAACATGGTTTGAAGCTTATTTATAATCCAAGGGGTTAGTTGAGACTTTTGTGTTGAGAATCTATTAGAATTTATCTTCTTTAGGCTTTACTAGAAGAAACAAGAAAAGGGGTGAAGAAAGCGCACAGAAGAAGGACTTACAGTTAGCTCAGTGAATGGCACTGACCTAACTATTCAGGAATTATGCTTGTGAGTTTGGTTGTCAGTCCATAGTTTGCTTGACTGTCACCTTCCAACATGTCTAGAGATTAATCATGTAAACTTTCTGGGGTTCTCTTTTCAGTCTTTAAATTTCATGAGTTTAACCCCACAGGGGCCAGAAGGGAGGCAGTTTATATCTGAGCTAATAAATAGATTTAAGGCTAAAGGTTCCAATTACCTTGAAGTTCTGCCTTTCTTCATTCTTTGTGACTCTGAATGTAAAATCTCTACAGCAGCTTTGCTGGAGCCTCTCACATCCGTTTGAGTCTTTGAAGGTAAAACAGGCCAGGCTGGCTGCTGTTTTCCAGATAAGGGTATACCATTGTTTGACCTGCCACTATAAAACAGTTCTACATTCCTTTGTCTGTACCTAGAGCTTCGGTCTGCAGACTTAACCACATAACGTCTCCCAAGAGACTTGTCTGCCCCCACCTGGGCGAAGCAGAAAAGAGAAACCAGGCAGCTAGTGACATAGTGGGAAGAGGAAGGAAATGGACTGTTGAATTGAAATTTTAGAGTAATGAATAAAGGTCGTTGGGGCTAAGATAGATGATCCGGATCTTAAAGCAAGGTCGATTTTGGAAAGCCCTAGCCAAAGACTAGAACTTACTTAAAAATTAAATGGGAAAAGTAAGTTTAGATCTCCCAGCCCTAACCTGAGGACCAAGCCGCAAAATAGTGATAGTGGTGTTTCTAAGTAACAGAACAAGAATTGTTATTTTGGTAGTTTCCTAAGTGTATCAAAAGCTATTGATAGCTAGATGGTAAATTGACATGCATTTCTGTTTTTACAGATATTATTACAACAAGAGGATCCTTCATAAGACAAAAGGCAAAAGGTTTACTTATAAATTTAACTTCAACAAGCTGGTGATGCCCAACTACCCATTCATCAACATTCGGTCAAGTGGTAAGATGTAAACTCTCTTGGTGGGGAATGAATTTTGAGTTGGAAAAAAAATTTTTTAGCCCAGGACTGACACTTGACATGCTTAAGGGGATTTTGGAAACACTAATGTAATGCGATCCCTAGATTGCCTCTATGTTCTTGTTCATATTTCCGCATTCATCGTGTAAAAGGAGCGATAGCCATACAGCATCGAGATAGATTTATTTGGTTTTTTTATTGGGTTCCCTTTTCTGTCTGTTATTCATAATCTACTAAATATTATTGCACTGTCCTCTTTGGGAATAATGTTCCAAAGATGTCTGTTTATCTTTAAGTTCAGGATTCAGAGTTTTAGCACCATACAAGCCAAGTGACACTTTCATAGAGTATAGCATGTTTCTACAAACACTTCCGATTTTCTATGAAACTTACAAGCTCTCTGTCCCTTATCAAGTGAATACCATCAAAACCACAGCATCCTTGATCAGAGAAGGGGAGGTTCGCATGCTTGCAGTGAAAAGCAGTGTCTTTGATCTGCACCAAAAACTCCTCAGAGAACAAGGCTCTGGGGTTACTTGACCTCCTCTCCCCTAAGTGCAGCAGGGCGTCCCCTCCAGCCTCTTGGGGTTACAGCTTTCCATCACAGCTCCTCATAGAGATTTTACGTCTGCCTCTCTCTTTATGCAGGTTTATTTTTTTTATCAGGACAGTTGTAGGTTTACTGAAAAATCAGGCAGAAAGTACAGAGTTCCTGTATACTGCAGAAAGTTTATTTTTATAAATCATGCTTCTGCCCAAGAAAACGGATTGTATTTAACAATTTTCTGACTAGTCCATCAGTACCCTGTTTTGCATTTTATTTTAAGGCAAAGCAAGCTGATCCTGATTCTGCAGCAGTACAGCTTCTCAGAGAAAAGCTGGAAGAAAACTGAAAAATAAGAGCGGGGGTGTGGCTGAGAGAATATAATGCTGAGATCCTTTGCAGATTACGACATACAACAAGTTAGGGCCGTTTTTGCTTGACTGTGCTATCATTACAGTTCCATCTCTCCTGTAGCCACTCCCTCCTGTCCCTGGGGCATGCATTTAAAAAAAAAAGTGGTATTGGAATGCATCTCGCTAATTACAACCTGTTTTCTTTCCTTGTGCCTGGGGAAGAAGCGTTAGGAAATCAAACCTGTTCTGGCCACTGGAATCTTGTTTCCTCTATTTCCCACTCTTGCCCCCTCCCTGTACACCTGGGAAAGGGATTAGGAATCTAAATGGGTGTACTAACAGTTACGAAGAATGTATTGGTGCGCCACACCCTTCTACCACCACCACCACCCACCCCTGCCAAAAAAAGGCTTCATTGGTCTTCTTCTTCTGTCTTTGATCCATTTTTGTCTGTCAGAAACCTAGAAATCCAGCCACTGGGATAGCCTGGAATGGAGCACTCATTATCCCTTGGGAGTAATAGGGTTTTCCAGGTCAAGTTAATCTAAACCCTCACTCTTTAAGTCAGACTCTGGACCGGAAACCTAACAGTAGTGGCTAGCACAGATTATTCTGCCTGAAGGCGACTAAACCAACATTGATCCTTAACTCAAGATGATAATCAAAAAGTCACAGAGAAAGCAAAGTAATTGACATTTCTTTTAGACATACTGCTTGGTTACTTCCATCCTGGATATAGATAACTACAAAGAACTGGAGTTATGAGTTTATAGAGATGTTCTACCCAGACAGGCCAAGTGTTGTAGGTTAACTTTTACAAAGACAAAAGAATGTAGCATTTACCAGACTTCTACCTAGTGGAGGTTCTTTTGCTTTGTGTTTTTGTGAATTATCTCATTCAGTCCTCCCAGCCCTATAAAGTACATGTCTCGTTATCCACATTTTACAAAAGAGAAAAATAAGGATGAAGGCAGCAAAGTAAAAGATTGATCTGGGTGGGTTTAATAAAGTAGGTATATGTTGAACAGTTTCTCAGGAAACAATCTCAGAGATTGGGCTGTTGAGATCTAGCTCTTATTTAATAGATGATACATTCCTCCCCTGCCAGTGACAATGTGTTAAGTCTTAGAGACAGAAACAACAAAAAGATTACAGAGAAGTTCTTTCCTTCAAGGAGAGAGGAAGAGATACATGATTTAATACAATGTGGAAAGTGATAAGCGCCCTGAGAAGTAGAGCTGTGGTGCAGATTTAGATCCTGGGAGCCAGAGAGATCACCTCTAGATGGTGGGTTGATACAGTTGAGCTGTTTTGGTCTGTTTGTTTTAAAAATAAAGGTAATACCTTTATTTTTACCTATCCAAATAGTACAAAAGTTGATAAAGTAAAAAGTAAAGTGAATGTTCTCTTTTTTTTTTCCTTCCCCTCTAATCCTACTCATTGTACTAACATTTGGATAGTGTCGAAATGAATAGTGTCAAAAGCACCTATGCATACAGTATTTCATTTTATCATTAAAAGCATCCTATAAAATCAGTTGTTAAATATATTTTAATATTTACTTGCATTTGCATGAGAAACATTGGAAGAATACAGAAGACACTAGTAAAAACAGTTACCTGTTGGGGTGTGGGCAGAACAGACCAGTTCAGGGACAGACTTGAGACCTCTCTGTGCTTTCCACTTCCCCAGCCTGGTTTTTTATTTTTATTTTGAAAAACTTAAAACTTACAGAAAAGTTGGGAAAAAAATACAGTGAATGCCTATATACCTTTATCTGAATTCAATAATCATTAACACTTTTTACCACATTTGCTTTATCTCTTTCTAATTACGTATACTTTTCAAATCTTTTGAGATTAAGTTGTAGACATCATGACACTTTACCCCTGTGTACTTCAGCATGGATCTCCCAGGAACAAGGATGCTCTCCATAACCACAATACCATTATCACATGCAGGAAGTTTAGCTTTGCTCTGATCCAACATGGTACATGTTCAAATGATATGTGCCTTTTTTAATTTTGATTTTTAAACTATGAAAATTATTATCTAATTAAACTCCTTTAGTAAATCTTGCATACAATTTGCTATATGCTGGTACGGTTCTCTAAATAAGGCTTTATAAATATTAACTTTTAATTCTCCTAACATGAGGATTGGGCCTCTGATTATACCCATTTTACAGATGGAAACTGGGGCACAGAGACGTAAGTAAGCTGTCCAGAATCACACATCTTATAAGTGGTAGGGTAGGGCCAGGGTTTGAACCTAAGCAAAGGCATTTCCATTTTGCCAGAGGTATAAAAGATTCCAGTTTGTGACTTGCACTAGGCCACAGGGTAGAATGTGCCAGTTCTGAAATTCAAACCCAGATTTTCCATCCCTTCTCAAAGTTCATGGTGGCTCCATGAAGGTGGTCTTCTTTCAAAGCATTACTATTCAAACTTTTTTTTTAGCACATTTTTTTTTCTCCCAAAGAAAGCTTCAATTTGATATCTCAACATATAAAACGTATGGATACTCCAGTTAATCAGAGGGGAGGGGAGGCCAGAATGCTACCTTCCCCGCATTGCTTCTAAGCCTTACCTTCCTTGGCTCCCCCTGCATACATTTGGGAAATGCTAAATATCATAGCTCCTTCTTGCTGTGTACCATCAACATGTGTAAAGACTGAGAAGTCCTGTAGTTAAAAAGATTCATTTAACCAAGCATTTCTAAATTGTTTAGGATGCAGGACCCCCTCCCCATATTACACTTATTCAGTATAATAAGTATATTCAGAACACATAGAAGTGCTTTTTGCTTTTGAATAGATGTGCTCTTAATATTAAAAGATCTGGAAGAATTTTAAAAAGGATTTCAGCCACTGTAATAGGCTGATAGAAGATACTTTTCATCAGGACCCTCTTGGCTCTACTCAAATCATACACAAAGTTATCCATCCATTTTTCCTTATTGTAAGATAACCCCTCAGTGACTTAAAAAAAAAAATTCCATTTTGGAGAAATGCTGTTGTGGCACAGTGTTCCTCAGTCCCATGTCCTAGAAAACATATCTTGCACATATCAGCCAATTCCAGGGTCATATCCAAGGATGACTCCCGTATACCAAGAACCTTTTTTGTTTCCTCTCCTTGTTTGCCATCCTTGCTTTTATCTTGGTTTTTAGTTTTTCTTGTTTTTTTTCTTCCTTTTTTCCTTTTCCCTTAGTTCTGCCTCAGTGTCAAAAGCGCCTCTTGATAGCGTTAAGTGATAAAAGCACCCACACCTCCCAGGTACCCTCAGGGTCCCTAAGGCCTCAGATGGTATACCTTTTTATGCCTCCTTTATCAGGACCTTTTCTGGCTGTTAGAATTTGTGAGCCTCTGAAGTTGATGTGTTTAGGACAGTTTGGTTTTGTTTCCCTTAAAGCTTCAAATTTTAGCAAGTGAACTTGGGAAAGGGAGGAGTAAGTCCTGGATTTTATCCCAGCCTCTTCAGCTCTTGAAAGCAAGGTGGGAAGAGATATCATTATGTAGAATTTTTTAGAGGAATATGGATTTGGAGAAATTGAAAAATATTTTCAGTTTCAATCTCTGAAATAATGATTGTATCAGAAATGATTAAAGATTTATATACAGTCTTACATTAAGGTCTTTTTAATCTGTTTATTAAAATGTGATCTTCTTTATGTTCATATATGTGAGGTGCAGGGTCTTTGGGTTTTGGATACGTTGCTTTACATATGTGCTGTTTCCAGTTTTGTTTGCCATTTGTTTTGGTTTGTTTGCTTGCTTTTTAGGAATGGCCAAAATTATGAAGATAAGAAATGGCTATTTGCAGAGTTGAGAAGTGAGACAGGTGATATATGCACAGTATTTAGAGTTGCAGAGGAGAATGTGCTTGGTACACATTCATTCATTCTTCTGAAACTTAGTGAGCGCCTAATTGTTAAGACCAGGACTGCTGAGAATAAAGTTACGAACAAGCGAATGTCTCTGCAATCATGAAATTTGTATTTTAGAATGTAGATAAATAAATACTATTTCAGATTGTAATAAGTACAGTAAAACAAAGTAGGTAAGAGGCTAGAGAAAGATGGCAACTACATTGAATAGAGGAAGCTAAGCAGCAGTTACTAGGAAGATGAGGAACTGTGGGATTAATTCCAGCTGTAGTGCTTGTTTCCTGTTGCTACTAAACATTTTACCTCCTTAGCAATAAGTAAAAGTGATAACAGTGAATGACCAGACCATTAATGCCACCCTGTGTTCTTTCTGCCATCACAGGTGTGGTTCCTCAGAGTGCGCCACCGGTGCCAACAGTGTCTTCCCGGTTCCATTTTCCACCTCTGGACACCCATTCTCCAACTAGTGATGTGCAGCCAGGGCGGTTCTCTGCTAGCTCCCTAACTACTTCTGGCCAGGAGTCTTTGAGTAATGGGACTGACAGAAAGGCAGAGCTTTCGGAGCTGGAGGATGGCTCAGCCACAGACTGGCGCAGGGGCGTGGATCTCATGCCCTCCCGGAATGCTGTCGGTGGAGGCGGAATTGGTCATCCAAAACGCAAGCCTGACCTAATGCTTCCTCTGTTCACTAGGCCAGGGATGTATCCTGATCCCCACAGTCCCTTTGCTGTCTCTCCAATCCCTGGCCGTGGAGGTGTCCTTAATGTCCCCATTTCACCAGCCCTCTCCCTGACTCCCACCATCTTCTCCTATAGCCCCTCACCAGGCCTGAGCCCCTTCACCAGCAGCAACTGCTTCTCCTTCAACCCTGAGGAAATGAAACACTACCTTCATTCTCAAGCCTGTTCTGTGTTCAACTATCACCTGAGTCCCCGGACTTTTCCCCGTTACCCAGGGCTCATGGTTCCACCCCTACAGTGCCAAATGCATCCTGAGGAGTCAGCCCAGTTTTCTATCAAGCTGCAGCCCCCACCAGTTGGGCGGAAGAACCGGGAGAGGGTCGAGAGTGAGGAGTCAGCACCTGTCACTGCTCCCACAATGGCTGCAGTCCCTCCAAGAATTAAGGTGGAGCCTCTCTCTGAAAAGGATCCTGAGAGTCTCAGGCAGTCAGTACGAGAAAAAGAGGAGCACTCTCAAGAAGAGGGCACAATGCCAAGCCGGACCATAGAAGAGAAAAGCACCATCTTTGCCCGCCCAGCCGCACCTCCCATCTGGCCCTCTGTACCCATTAGCACCCCAAGTGAAGAACCCCTACAGGTGACTGACGACAGTGAGGACAGGCCTGGTAAAGACTCCAGCGTACCCGAGAAGAAAGAAGATGCCCTGATGCCCCCCAAGCTTCGATTAAAGCGGCGCTGGAATGATGACCCAGAAGCCCGAGAGCTGAGTAAGAATGGCAAGTTCATCTGGAATGGGTCAGGACCCCGGGGCTTGGCAGCAGCAGCTGCTGATGCTTAGGACTGGAAGTAGATTGGAAGCTGTTTATATTATAATCAAATACATACTGTATTTATGTAGCAAGATTGGGGGGGTGGGGGTGGGGAGGGAGGGAGTTAGGCTGGTTTGATCATTCTAGGGGCATAGACTTGTATTTTTATGTTTGGGGGATGGGATGGGAATCTCTTCTGTTGTAAATTAGGTGCGATACAAACACACTTGTTTTCCTGGTGAGTAGGACAGAGGGAGGGTATTGAACTTAAAGGAGAAGGAGCCTCCGTTTTCTCTTGAGGCTTACACTTACATGACAAGGAAATTCCTGAAAGGACCAAGGTACTTTTTGGTCCCCAATAGTTTAGGTTCTAGATATCCTTCTTTCTTACTGTATTTATATATGGAAAGCCGTTAATGAATTTATTTTCTTCTCACTGCTCTGAGAGACATTTACATAAAAAGGAAGATGGTGTGGTTGGGAAGTTGAGCAGTGAGAGATCGTTAATAATAAGTATTTTACCTGAAATGTTTCTTTATAATTATTTCAGGGGAGGAATAAGAAAATCACAGTCTTGCTTGGTGGGGAGGGGTATTCAGATGTTGCATTTTGTTTTGTTTTGGTTGTTGTTTGGCCTTTTTTCTTCTCCTTTAAAAAAAAAGTTTTCAGGAGCCATGAAATGTGCTGCCAGTTAGAGTGGGGCTGGGAAGGCACAGGAGCTGTCCACCTCTCAGCTACATGGTTGAGACAGGAAGCCCTGCTGTGAGTTTCTTGGACTTTTCACCTACTTCACCTATTAAAGAAGCCATGAGGAATTATAAACTCTTGTTCAGGGAAGAAAGAAGAGGGCAGGAAGAAATAACCCAATGCCTTTAAAAACAAAACGAACAAAAATCTTCATTTTTCCTTTGCCATTCTGGGTTTGGGGAGCCAAACCAAAGTGACTGTGAGCAAGTTCACTGAGAGGCATGACAACATTGTTGAAAACGTCTTTCCTTTATGTCTGGTTCTCTTACCATTTTCTGAAGTCAAGCCTTAACAACAAACATACTTTAACATGATACGGGTCTGTCAACCTAAACCTGTAAAAGGGCATGGACAACTTTTCAGATAGTCTGGGAATATTAAGTTGTGGTTAAATTTCCAGCTAGCATTTAGTTTTCCCTTCTTGATATTATTGTGGGATGGGTAGCAAAAGGCAAGATTGTGGGAGTTAAGGGTAGATGACACCTGAAACAGACAGTAGCTGGGGGTACAAGGGAATGTTTGAGACTAAAGGAAGAGGTGAGCAGAAGACAGAGAAGACAACCAGATGCCGAAAGGCCTGGTATGAATAAGAGTTGGTGTCAGTCCTGTTGTGGTGTTGCCATTCTTGCCATACCCATTTCCATAGATTGTTGTGATTCTCGTGATCAGTGGATTATCCTACATGAGACTCCAGATTATAGACACTGGGGAATTTTTTTTTTCCCCCAAGGGAAGTTCCCTTCCAACAACTTGAAAGGAATGGGAAAGTATTGCTCTTATGTTGAAGCTAAGGGGCCTGGACTCGGGGCAGAAAGAATGAAGCAGCAGCCAACTGTCTGTGTGTGCTTGTGTACCTGTGTGGTGTACGTCAATATCTGACCAGCTCAGATTTGCCTGGGCAGTGGGGAGAGAAGAAATAAATACATCTGATGGGGGGAAGCGGAGGGGCTGGGGATGGTGTCCAGGAATTGGAGAAATTCCTGACTCCATCTTAGCCTGTGAGATGCATTTGAGGGTTGTCTTTCAAATGTGGGGGCTGTTTTTTCTTCTTTAAACTGGAATGCATGCATGAAACGGGCTAAGGCAAGGCTAGAGCAGGTGAATGAATCATTAGATGGCCTGGGATGGCTTTAGTTCATCATGCCATTTTTTGGCAAGTGTCCTGCTTGTTTGATTCAAATTCCATGAGTGACTTATCTTCCCCCAAAAAGGGATTGGGAGAGTGGTCCCTAGCAACTCAGGCTTTGGTCAGGCTGCAAAGGGCTCCCTATTAAGGCTGCCTTCGGTTGCTGTGTTTTTTCAGTTTCTTTCTCTGCACCTCGACTTACCTCTGAATCAGAAAGCTAGCCCAGGCAGGTGGAGGAGGGACCTCTGCTTGGCATTGCCCGATCTAACCAGGGAGGCTGGCCAGCCACCCTCTGTCCCCTACAGGGAAGGACCAGCAGGTGTCGGTATGAACTCAGGAATAGAAATATGAGGCCTTTAAAATAAGAGAGGAAGAAAAAAAATCCATGACGCATACCTGTAACCCCCTAGAACCCAAGTGCCAGAATTAATTCCTAAATGCTGCTTCTGTTTGAACAAAAAGTCACTGCTTTTGAACTTGAAAAAACACTCAAGAAATGTTCAACTCCATGAAAAATGTTTTTTTGGCTTTAAAAGCTTTTTGGTGTTTAACTGTTTCCTTAGATTGCCATTCCACCAGTAAACTGTTGGTTGATTTACACTGCACACTGGGGGTGGGGTGGGGAGAGGTTCCTTATAGAGATCTGAACTGGGGCTTGCTTAGGAAGTGGACCAGGGAATACAAAGGTCATTGGTATTTCCTGGGAAAAGGAAGAGGGAGGGAGTTTTTCTCCCTCTAACCCACTCCTGGCAGCACCTGTCACCAGCCTGGTCCAAAGCCAGGCTTTTCTCTTTTGTGAACATCTCATCATTGTCCAGCAGCAAGTGGGAGAAAGGGGGACAAAACTAGATCTATTTTCTCCTCCCCATTTTTTCCCAAATTTTGCTGTGCCAAATGTTTAAAACTTTGCAAATAAAAATCTTTTGAAATGTCACTAATCAAGAACGTTCATGTAAACGGCTTGCTTTTTTAGCTACAGGAAAATAACCTCTAGAGATCGCTCTTAAGGGCATCCAGCCTTGCTGAGCTCACCTTTTATTTGTTGTTGTTTTTTGTTTTTTTAAACAATAGGTAGAAGTGAAAAGACAATTCACCAACTCCCTTCACCCCAGTTTTCAAGCTGTACTGCATTAAATCTAACTCACTAACTTAGGGAATTTTGCACTCAAGTCCTCCATGGGCCAAGGAATTTTCACAAGCATTAAAAAAAATCATCAAAATATCACTTCTCAACAAGCGGGTAGAGTCAGTTGGCTGTTTGTCCCTTGCTTTTTATTTATTCCATAATTATGTTTGTGCTTTTTGTTTTGTAAACAGTAATGAAACATTCATTTTTTATTTTGTTTAAAATTTTTCTGTCAAATCTTGGATCCAGTCTTTCAAGAACTGTTCCATTTTTATTTCTTTTTTGAGGGTGGGGAGTTACCAGTTAATTTGTTTTTAAATATTCAGGCATTCTTTGAGTTATAAAATTGTGATGCAGGGATTTGTGAGTGAGATATTCACATGTGAAAGACGGCTTCATTAGTTATCCACTTAAGCAGAATAAA
This sequence comes from Choloepus didactylus, assembly GCF_015220235.1. NCBI lineage: Eukaryota > Metazoa > Chordata > Mammalia > Pilosa > Megalonychidae > Choloepus > Choloepus didactylus. The sequence goes on from NC_051308.1 coordinate 108,359,243, forward strand.
GTGTGTATATGTACATAAAATGTAAGTAATCTTAACTCCATTGTGCAGTGCCTTTTAGATGTTCCTCTTTCTATAAAGTCTTCAAATTTTTGCATATATATATTATATATATATATGATGTAATGTTATAGAAATATATGTATAATATACATATTTTTTTCCAGGGGTATCTGATAGCTCTGTATTTTGTTATGGAAGTTGAAAGAAAAAAGTATTTTACCTCAGAAATTAAAGTTAAATAAAAAAGTACTTTTAAGTAATGTTTGCGGAGTGTTGGTTTTGTTCATGAAAAAGCAGTATGCAGTGAGCCAGGGTGGTCAGGCCACAGAACTTGCAAGTCAGTGCCATTTCACCCCACACGCACCCTTTTTTAACCTTTTAATTGAAATAATTTCAAACTTACAGAAAAGTTGCAGAAGTAATACAGAGAACTCCAATGTGCCCCCTACCCGTATACTCAGAAGTACCAACTTTTAACATTATGCTACATTTGTTATATCTATATTTTAAACATTTGAGAGTAGGTTGCATACGTCATGCTCCTTTACCACTTAATATTTCCAAGTCTGTTTCCTTAGAACAAGGATATTCACTTAGGTAACCATATTAAGTACAGTTATCTATCAAGTCCAAGAAATTTAACATTATCAGGCGTCTATATTCCAAGTTTTTTCAGTTGTCCCAACATTGTCCTTTGGGCATTTTCTTTTCCATTATTTCCAGCCCAGGTTGATATAATGCTTAAATTGTCATTGTCTCTTAAGTTTCTCTTTTTAAATTCTGGTAACATGTACTACAGAATTTCCCATCTCAACTCCCAACATCCAGCTTAGTGGCCTTCACCACCATCACCAGCCCCACACCCCCACTTTTTATTCCTATTGTATAGGGGCCAATGTGGATGGTCTCTGAACCGTTTTGGAAAATGTCACTTACCTTGGGTCAATGTCTGCTGCCAGGTTGCTGGAAGAGCCTTGAAGGAAAACCAAAGCCAGGGACACAAGTTGGGAAATGAAAGCCACATACTGTTGATTCCATATATAAAAAATGTCCAGAACGGGCAAATCCGTAGAGACAATGTAGGTTAGTAATTGCCAGGGGGGGGGTGGGAGTGACTGCCAGTTGGTATGGAGTTTCTTTATGAGGTGATGAAAATATTCTGGAATTAAATAATGGGTATGTTGCACAAAACTGAATATAATAAAAGCTGAATTGTACACTTTAAATGGGTAAATTTTATGGTTTATATGAATTATGTTAACAACAAAACATGGCATATCAGTACTAGGAAAAACCTATTCCCCAACAGAAGACAAGAATCCAGGAAAGGCAAAAAGGAATCCTGATGGGGTATTGAATATCACAAAACACACCCTAAGAAAAATGGTGCATTTTAACCATGGGAGATGAGGCAAAATGACATTCTCAAGGTCCTAGTATTCATAGAACATTCATAGAAATCACAGCCAGGTGTTAAATTTGACTTCTATTTAAAAGTACCATGAATAGTCAGAAGGACTGGAATTAATGAAGAGGGCTGAGTCTGAAAAGGTGAAGTGGGTGGATTATGAAGGGTCTTAGAAGCCACCTAGAGTGTGCAATTTATTGTGCTAGCTGTGGGTATCCTTGGGTTTTATTCTGCTCTCCCCAGTATTTTATAAGAGTATGAGCTCAGCCAGTGAGTAGTATTGAAGGCCACAGCCCCAAGAAACTTAACTGCTCTGTCAAGTTAACATCTCTCTTCAATAAAGCTATTTTAACTCATTTAGGAGGGGAAAAGTGAAGTAGCAGGGACTGTCTGCTTGATTAACACCCTCAAGCAACACAAGTCAAAAAGCTGGGAATGGCTTGGATGAGACCCTCCTACTGGGAGAACCTTCTGCTTCTCCCCTCCTCATGCCTCTGAAAGCAAAAGGAGACTTATTTTAGGAATGAAATTGGATACAGTTTTGAGATCAGGATCCCAGGCATCTGATTCTGCCATCCAAACTGAATACTGAGTGTTTAGAATAGGATGGTGATTGTTTGAATTCTGAGCAAAGGGGAGAAAGTGATGGTGAGCATGGGGAAGTGAGGAAAGAGATAAGGGGCCGGAGGTGGGGGGGGGGGAGCACGTGAGGTGGGGGTGGGGAGACGAGGGGAAAAGATGAGTCTTAGAGCCCTTCAAAGGGAGTAGGAACTAAAGCCTGCATGACTCGCCATTACCTCTCTGTGACAGTCCTTAATATGGCTTAGAAGGCCCTTCATAATCTGGCCCCTGAATACCCATCCAGCCTGGGTCTTAGCCCACACATCCTCCCACCCCACATGAAGCCTAAGCTGCAGTCACAATAGCAGCCAACAGTATAGAGCAGTTACCATGTGCCAAGGCACTTTTAAGGGCTGACATGTATTAACTCATTTAATCCTCATGACAACCCTCCAAAGTAGATGCTGTGTATATCCCATTGAATAGAGGGGAGCACTGAGGCACAGTGAAGTTAACTGAGATGATCAGGGTTCAAACACAGGTAATTGTGCTTGGTTAAGGCCACTCTGCCCTAAGGCCTCTCGGCCATACTGAAGTACTGGCCTAGTCTGTCTCACTCTGCCCGAACACCCTTCTTTCCTCCACTTCCCGGCCAGTGATTACATCTTATCCTTCAGAACCCAACCCAGATGTCACCGCCCCCAGGGGCCTCTCCCAGGCAGGTCAGGGCCACTCCTCTGTGTTGGAGAGCAGCCTGTGTTTACCTCTGTATCATAGCCCTCCCCACACCGCGTTGTCAGTACAAGGCTTGTCTGGCTTCTTTCAGGACGGTCAAGAAGCTGAGGGCGGGCGCCAAGGGCTGGAGCAGGGCTGGCTTCATCTCCCTTTCTCCCGTATCTAGCACATTGCCTGGAGCCAAAGGAGGTTTGATAAATGTTTGTTGAACAAATGATGAGCAAGAAATATATGCAGGCGGTTTGACAGTTGGGATAGAGAAGAGGGAATGAAGGGTGGGGGTGTTGCAGATTTGGAATGTGAGTTCAGGCTGAGGGATGAGGGGAGGATGACGGGAGGATGACATTGGTCAAGCTTCCGGGTGTTGAGCCTCGCGGCTCTTGTTCTAGCCCCAGCTGCCTCCCATCTTCCAGGACCCTGAGCCAGCAATTATCCCCTCCCTCTCCTCTAACTTCAGTCCCTCTCCGTCCGCTCTTTCTGCTGTACCTGTACCCCCTCCCTCCTTCAAATCTGCCTCCTCTCAGGGTACACACAGGGCATATTTGCCAAGTATTTATTTACCCAGATTGTGGACAGGAGAAAAATGAGCTGAGATCATAGAGAACCCTCCATCCTCAGAGGTGCTCCCAGTTTCCCAAGACACCTATAGTTCTAAATAGAGCCCCACACCCCAGCTGGGCTTTTCCCGATTCCCCTCTGAAGACTCAGACTCACTTCGGGCTTCACTCACCTGCCCCCTTGTCCTGAAAAAAAAAAAGGTTGACAGAAGAGCAGCTGAAAAACCCCAAGAAGGCTCACTAGCTCAAACATTCTCCCCATTCTCCCCCCACCCCTCCTGCAGGGCTCCTGCTTCCCTCCTATCCACAGGGCTGGGCATGTTCACACCCTGAGGAAGGAGATACTCAGGAACTGGCTCCAATCCCTAACCCCACCCCTGCCATTTTACTGTGAGTCCTTGGGCAGGTTCAGAAGCTGTCTGTGCCTCAATTTCCCTATTTTATAGGGTGGTTGTGAGGGATTCAATGAGATGATGCACCTAAAGCACTTAGTACTCAAAATCAATTTTTTCTAATGAAGTGACCAAGAAGTTTGTTTGAGGGCCTGCCCTATCAGTATGGTTTCTGTACCCCAGGGGCTTTGCCTCTCACATCTGCTTTTTTTACAGGCCCCTCTTAGGAGAAGGTAGGTACTATGATCCCCGTTTTGTAGAGGGAAAAAATGAGGTCAGAGTGGGTGAGTCATCCCAGTGTTTCAATCCGGAAACTTCTGCCTTCAAATTGCCTACTCGTTCCCCACAGTATCTCTGAAGCCAGAGTGAAAGCACACCTTCCTCCCAGCCTCTAAGAATCAGACATGAGGAATTGAGGGGGACACCCCCAACCTGAAGTGTTTCTCCAGGTGAGGGGCTGCAGGTCCCAGTCTGGAGTGTTGAGACCACGGCAAGAACCCAGCAGAAGGGGAAGTGAGCCCCAGTTGCCAGGCCCAGGGGAGGGAGCGCTCAACTCCTGGTCAAACAACCTCCAGGCCTGGGGGCTGAAGGCAGGGACAAAGGAGGGATAAAGGAATAGAGATCAAAGTCTCCAAAGAAGCCTTCCCAGAAAGCAGCTGAGCCTTCTGTAAGGCCTTAGCCCACCCCGACCCTGACTGACATGGAAGCCCAGACCCGTGTTGATGGGAACTGGAGCCCCACTGCCTCTACACTCCCAGCTCTGGGGTCCAGGGATCTGGCATAGGCCATAATGGGGAGGGAGCCATACACCCCAGAGGTGCAGCCCAGACTATGGGTCAAGATTGGGAAGTGAAGGTCTGGAGCCAAGTAGCAGTGGGTTTCTGCCCAGCATCTCCACCCATTGTCCCAGTTCAGTCAGGTTGGTGCCACCACCTGGTCTTTGGCCCAATGGCTGGTCTAGGAGGACAGTCAAAGCCTTACAACCTGAGTCCCAGAGAGCTAAGGGCCCGCAAGAGAGGCTATCCCTGTCCTCTCACCTGGAGTTCTGCAAGGACAACGCCTGGGAGGGCAGGGAAGGAGGAGGAGAGATGGAAGGACTCCTCTCTGACAGAGGTCAGCCTTGAAACCAAGATTTTGGCTGCAGGGAAGGACGTTTTGGTTCCAGCATGTCATTAAGACTTCCTTCTATGCTCCCCACCCCCACCCCCACTGAGGCAGGTGAGTGGGGGGCAGTCAAAATTTGGTGGGCATTTTGAGATGTGTGACTTCTTTGTCTTATCAGCAACTAACTGGAAGAAAGCAGGGGAAGGTCAACTGAGGTATGTGGGTCTCCATCTGTCTTCAGAATACAACAGGTAGAGGAAGTTTTTTGTTTGTTTGTTTTGTGCAGCTGGGGAAAAAAAAGTCTTTATCAGCATGTTTCGAAATATTGGCCCTTAGCTGACCAACTCCTCCTACAGCCACGCTGAAAATCACAACTAACACTCATGTTCTTGTCACTAGGCTAACTTAATTGATCCACAAAATTACCTTCTGCAGAAGCTGCTACTATTATCCCCATTTTGCAGATGAAGAAAACAAAGTTCAAAGAAGTTAAGTGAATTGTCCAAAGTCAACACAACTACTGAGTCATCCAGCCAGGACTCGCCCACAGGTCCGGACTCCAAAGTCCATGTTTTTCCTCAAACACACCTCTGTCTCCAGGGGATGACACCCAGAGCCTGGAAGGAAGGGGGAGAGGGATTGAGATGCTTTTAAAGAAGCCCCTGACTTCTCTAAGGGCCTCCTTGTGGAATCACTGATGTTCAGAGATCCTCTGGAACCACGTCAAAGCCAGAGAGGGGAAGTTTAAAAGAGAATTGGGAGCAGAGTGTGGTAAGGACCCAAGTCATACATTCATTCATTCATTCATTCATTCATGAAACAACAATTTATTGGCTGGCTGCTGGATGCCAGGCAGTGTGCTAGGAGACAGAGTTGGCCCCTGCTCTCTCAGGACTCACAGTTTAGTGGGGGAAATGAGCCAGCATAATGAGCTGAGATATAAGGCAGGCTAGGGCAGGGTCTAAAGTCATTCCATATTCCACTAGCATTTCCTGAGGGACCGCTGGATGCCAGTCCTGTCCTTAGACACTTCTTACCCACCAGGAGCTTCCAATCTAGCAGTGAAGGAAGAGGGTTAAATTAGGAGGCTCTGACTCTCCTTCCAGGGCTCTTTCCACAATGCCAGGGCATTTCTTTTCATCCCCTAGCAAGCTGCAACTTTTCTAGCTGTCATAGAATTTTCAGTACTGACTAGGGCAGGCAGGAACTCAGGTGTTCCCACAATACTGGGGAAATTCTCACCCTCCCTCATTCTCCTCCTGAAAATAATCAGAGCTGCAAGATACCTCTCTGGACACGGACATCTCCAGTTGGACAAGTGCCCTTCACTGTCAGCACCTGCACCATCACCTTTGTGGACAGGAGCCAGTGTCCTCCTCCCAGCTCCCTGCCCCAGCATCCAGCTCAGTGCCTAGTACACAAAGAGTGCCCTGTAAACAGAGTAATTATGTTTTATTACCAATAACAGAGGGAAATAAGAGACACAGATCTCATCTCCAGTCAGGGCTGGCTGATGGGGGAAGACTTGGTCTCTGCAAACCCCTAGTTCTTGTCCTCAGAAAGTTCCTGTCTGGGGGTCGGGGTGGGGGGTGACATCACCTCCCCACGTCTGCACCGGGGCACGCCTGTGGGCAGCTGGCTCTCTCCCTCTGGCTTGAGCTGTAGCCCCCAGTGCAGGAGAGGAAGTGAGGGATGGGGAAAGAGAGAGGAAGCATCACCCCAGAAAGGATCCATTTGGGAAGGGAAGAAAGGGGAGAGGGGAAGGGGAGAGGAGATGAGAGGGAGTCCTTGGTGGAGGTGAAAGCCTGAGTGCAGGCTGCGGGTCAGGAGGGTCAGGGGGTGATACTTTGGGGCCCAAGTGGGGAGGCTGAGATGGAAGGCAGACTTAGAGATGAATTCCGGAGGAGGAGCGGGTGGTGGGGGGAGTAGAGGAGGAGGGGAGGGCAGTGGGGGTGAGCAGGGGAGGGGGCTGAGAGCAGGGAGTGCCCCCCTCCACCAGCCTCCTGCCCATGGTATTGATCTGCTAGATTACTCAATTTCACCCATATTGATCAGGTAATTGCTTTATCTCGGTTCTCATTTGAGCTCTGCATTCTCCTGGCTTCCCTGCTCTCTCCCTCTTGTTTTTTTCCTATCAGCCTGACACAGGGCTCCTTAACAAACTATATATATATATGTTTTTTTTATATATAAAAGTTTGGTTAGCCCACCCTGGATTGGTGTTTGGAGTGGGAGGAGGGGATGGGATGGAGAGAGGGAGGGAGGCCTTCGGAGCCCCTGAGTTCTCCTCTTCCAAGAAATCCTTCCTGGCTCCAGATGGTGGAAATGTCAGCCCATTGCAGGTTCTCCGTGGACCAGAAAAGAGCTGGAAGAAGAGAACCCATGAGAGATCCCAAACTGTAGACGCCCAGAGTTACAGCCTCATCCTGCCCTCTTCTTGCCCTCCCACCCTATCCTGCCCCCCAAACTGCAAGGCCTGGTCTGCCCTCAGCTCCTCAGGCAGGCTTGGGGACATCCCTTCAGTAAGGCTCCAGAGTCCTGCCTCCATCCGTCTCACTGCTCTTTTAGGGCCAGTTCGCCCCCTGCCCTCTCTGTGAGCCTACGTTTGTGTCCTTCCTACCCGATTCCTCACACCCCACCTTGGGTAGCACTCTCCATGCCCCTGGCCCAGCATCCCACCCACTCGGGCCCAGGCCACAGAGCTGGTCTCCAGCTGTGGGAAAAGGAGCCAAGACTCAGCACCTCTCCCCTGGGGGGCTTCTGCCTGGGGGAGGAAATACAGCTGCCCCAGGGAGCCCCTAATCTGAGAGAGGACACTCCTGGCTTCCTGAAGACCCCAGGCAAAGGGGAAGGAGAAGATCCACCTGAGGACTACAGAAGTACACCCACACAGACAAAAGGCAAGGCCCAATGGGAAAGTGAGGTCAGATTCTGGACAAGATTCAGTTTCCAGAGGGACAAACAGTAACACCCTGACGCCAGAGCAACCAGGGCTCCTGCCCAGAGAGGAATCTGTGGGCCCAGAAGGGGTGTTCCTCCCCAGAGCCACATCCCCACTTCCAGCTCATGCTCTGGGTTCCCGGCACCCTGGAATTCCCTGCCCAGGTGGCCCGAGCCATATCCAGGCCGGCCTGGGCCTCACTCCAGGTGCATCCTCCTTAGCAGGGGCCCAGGAAGCAGTTGTCCCTTTGCAGTCTTGCACAGGCACCTCCAAACATCAAGAGTGGGCCAGTGGCACTGGAGCTCTATTTTCAAAACTCTTACTGAGAACTCAGTTTATAAAACAGATAAGAGCCTTGTGTGACTTCCAAAAGCAATTTAAAATCTCCTTGATTAAGCCAACCCCCCAAACTCCTTGAAGGCTCTAAAGAGACAATGTTGGGGCACCGCATGGAGAAAAAACAGAAGGGGACAGCTTTCAGCAGAGACCAGAGGCCCCTCCATTGGAGCTCGCCTGCTATTGGGCCTTCAGAGACTTCTGCGGGAATGAGATTTGCTGGGCAGTGCTCACCCGCCGTGGCCGGGGCAGGAGATCCCTAGAGTGGGCAGGAGTGGAAGGATAGGGCTGAAAGAAGGAATGCCAGAGAAATAAAGGGGCCCAACCGCACCCTCTGCCTCCAAGGAGGACAGCTAACACTCTCAGCTACGAATTTAATCAAAAAGTCTCCTGAGGGCCTGCTATGTGCTGGGCACTGAGGTCAGAGTTGGGAGTTCCATGGTGACCATGACAGATAAGGCTTGGACCCTCCTGGTGGAGTTTACAGACTCTTGGAGGTTATAAACCAGCTTTCCCCCTCCCCACAGCCTCCTGACTCTCCTCTCCCCCAGATCCACGCCCCTCACCCGGAGCCATCCAGCCCTGCTGTGTCCCCTTTGAGGAAGGGAGCCCACTGGGCAGAGAGAGGGAAGGGCTCAGCAGGGCACCCTCACACCCATCGAGCACTCTGGGAGTCCCATCTTGGAACTGCATGCGCAATCTCCACCCAGGGAGGGGTTATGCCCATGTGGGAGGGTGGAGCCCCCACAGGGTCCGCTATCTGGGTGCACCCTACCAGCCACAAGCAGGTGAGCATCATCATTCTCTCTCCCTGCCATTGTCCTCCTGTCGGGCACAACTCCCATCTCTTCTCTAGGGTTTTCCAGTGTGGGGACAACCCATTCCTTTTCCCACCTAGCTTGGTTTCCAGAGTGCCACCCTTGTGCCCTGGGACAGTCCCTCCTTTAGTCTAACCAGCATTCCTCCTACTGCAACCACAACCTTTTTATTTCTGGTTCCTCCCCTCTCCAAATGCCTCCACATTTCTGGCTCCTCCTTCAGTTTTCTCCAGGCCACCTTTCTCCCATCCTTCCTTCCCTGACACCTGTGCTGCCATTCACTTTGGCCTCCTTGTGTCCAGGCCTGGAAGTAGGGTGACCAACTATCCCAGTTTGCCCAGGTTCTATCACTGAAAGTTCTTGATCTCAGAAAACCTCTCAGACCCTAGCAAAGCAGGATAGTTGGGTGCCCTCCTTGGAAGGTAGGATACTGTCTGAGTCCCCTCTCAAGCAGCCAGATTGGGGCAGGTTTTTTGGTGCAAGCCCTGAGAGGCCAGCAGTATTTCCCCACACATACAGGGAGGCAAAGACAGGCACAATCATACAAGCATACATAGATACATACGCACACACAAAAACAAAGCACGACCCACGTACCCGGGAGACAACCCTAGAAACATGGACCCACACCGAGATTCACACACCGGCAAACCAGGCTCACGCACCCACATTCCCAGAGATGCACGTGCATATCCCCAAGAACTTTTACAGGGGCTTACACACTCACAGCACACCCACAACATGTGCCAGAAACACAAAAACTGACACAAATACCCATGCACAAAGACACATGTCCCTAGAGACAGACATCCACAGAGAAACGTGGACTCATTTCAAATAACCTCAAAGACCCATGGGTGAGCACCTACCATGGGAGAAAGAGACAGACAGGCACGTTCAGACACCCACACCGAGGCACCAACAGAGAGGCGTTTTCCTATAGACCCAGGAATACAAAGACAGCTTCACCTGCGCCCACGGAGTGTGCTGAGCAACAGATTCCAGCACTTTTCCCGGTTCTACCATGGAAATACCCACAGAACTTGGGTGTGGAGCCCAGCTCCTGCTTTCCCCCAGAGAAAAGATGCCAGACCCACGAGCCTGTGGACCCTGGGCCCAAGCCTCGAGCCTGGCAGAACCAGACAGCATGGACCACCCACGGCCATCCCTGCTGATGGCTCCTCCCAGGCTTGGGGGAGGCCCCCTATCCCTGTCCCAGTGCCAGGGCTGGGGCCAGTCCGGGGAGCAGCCCCTCTGAAGAGGGGTCAGGGGTGGGAAGCCCTCACTCCCTCTCTGGGAGAGGGGGTCGGGCCGGCGGGGGTGGAGAAGTGTGAGTGAAATGGGTTTATTACTGGGAGTCTGTTGCCTCGATTGGTATCGATCCCGCATGTCACCTTCCATTGCCGCTAATGGGACGTGAAGAGTCTCCACCGCCCCAGAGCCACCCACCGCACACGCTCACGCCCAGCCTGCCCGCCCCTCAGCCCCTGCCCCCTCCCCTCCCAGGCTGCTTCCAGACGCTGCATTCCGGGGCTGCCTCCGCCAGGCCGTGCCTCCTGCTGCACCTCCCCTCCTGCTCACTCCTCTTCTTCCTCTCCTTCTCCCTCGTCTTTGTCTTCTGGTGTACCCGGCACTTCCTCTCCTTTTCCCTTTTCCTCTTTGCCTCTCCCCTAATCAGAGGTGTCCCTTTTCCCTCCTCTCCCTTCCTCTCTTCTCTCTCCCTCTGAGTCCAGGCTCCACCACCACCACTCCTCTCCAAATCTCTGATGGGGGTGCACTGGGCCCCCTCCCTGTCCTGGGTGGGGGGGTGGCCGTTAGGGGATGGTAGGGAATGAGCCAGTGGGAACAACCCCTCTTTCTCCAACGGCTGCAAGGAGGGCTTATGAAAGGATATTCTTCCCCTGAGACAACCAGAGTGGCCAGACAGACCCTCTGGAACCAGCCAAGCCCCCACCTTCAACCTCTGCCATCCTGGGTGCCCTGACACCAGGCCAGGTCCCCAGCAGAAGAGTGAGGGGAGAGTGGAGGAGAAGTGGAGTAAGAAGAGCCTTTTTTCTTTGCTTCTTCCTGTCCTTTAGGGAAGCAGGTGGCACCAACTTCTCTTCTCTGCCCCACCTTGCAACCCCACCTCCTGTGCAGCCCCTCTAGCAGCCCTCCCAAGAGTCCAATCCCACCTTTGTGTCTTCAAGTCCTGCCCATTTTAACGTCAGATGGTTGCAAAGGCACAAGTGAGGCCTGAGAGTACCCATTCGGGGTGGTAAGGTCTTGATATAAACTATGTCAGACAGTGTCAATAGGCTCTGGATTCAGCCTACCCAGCTATTTACTCAGGTATGAAAAAAAGCCACTAACTAGAACAGGAAGATTCTATCCTAGGCGCTAATAGAGCACCCTTTGGTTTACTCTGGTGAGAAGTACTACTCTCCAGGCCTGAATCTGTGCCATTAAGCTGTGGGATCCAGGAGGGGAGCTGGGGAAAAGAGGCTGTTCCCAGCCCCTCCCTGCTCCATGTCCCCCTGTCCCAACCCAATTCAAGAGACTCCTCTCCAACTGGATTCTGCAAGACACCCAGAGCCAGCGCTAAGCCTCAAAATGGGAAGGACTGCCTCCCCCCCATCCCCTGTCTCCAGGCAGAGAAGAGTCTCCGCCTCCACCTCAATTGACCCAGACCCAGTGATTGTGGGAGTAAAGGGGGCTGGATTGAGCCAGGTACAGTTAATGAAAATAAAGTTGGGGTATTTGGGCGGTGCTTTTAAATGTGTGGAGGGTGCCTGTTTCAAGTTAGGATAGTTGGATTGGCTAGAGTGGGGTTTGCTGGCTGGGGTATACCTTTTGCTGTGTTCACTCAATAATCATTGGCAGATCCCCTGCCCTCACGCTGAGGCCACTAGGCCATTTGCTTATGTTTGGGGGAAGGAACAGAGGAGATTCAGCTTTTCCTCCCAGAAGCCCTTGTCTGAGCTCAAGGCCCGGCTTCCTATCCCCATACCCAGCCTCCTCTCTGAGGCCCAGCGACTGAGGTGTGAGCTGGGCATAAAGAGCAGGGGGCAGAACTGCTTTCACCAGGTTTCCCAGAAGAGAGGACGTGGATAGGGACTGCGGGAGGTGCAGCAGAAGAAAAGAGATGAAAACCCTATTCCTCTCAGAAGCAGTTCCTCTAGTTCGCAAAAGGACTTGAAGTTAGCCCACCAGAGGGACTTTCCTGGGAGCTGGGATGGTGGCAGGAAGTGGGAAAGCAGAAGAACCTTTAGCTTCTTTGTCTGAAGTTGCCTTCCCAGAGAGCTTGTGGAGGCAGGGTGGGGGTGGGGGGCTGAATGACCCCGATCTCCCCACTTCAGATTCTGCTCTGACCCCCTCTTTGACCTGGGCTTCCATGAAATGGCATCCCCAGCCATGGCATCTTTCTGCTCTAGACTCATATAGTCCTGAAAGTTAAATGAAGGGGTGGGGAAGTAGGGGGGAGGGGAGGAAGGAGCAGGACCAGCTCTCCAGGCAAGGAAATGCCAGTGACCCAAGAGGACTGCCCAGGACACCAAGTCTGCACTCTAACCTGTTTCTCTTGCTGCAGAACTTCTCTGTCTTCTGTGGAGATCGAGTCTGCCTAACCCTTGCTGCTATGCCCCCATCTCCCTGGAGCCAATCCCTAGAACGGCCTTCTGTACCACCCCTCCCTCTGCAGCCCCTTTCCTCTTTACCCACCGTAGGCTCACAGCCCTTGCCTCCCTGCCTTCCCTGCCAGGGTCCTGTCTCCGTGGCCCCCAGCTCCCATCCCATCAATCAGCCTCTGGCCCTCACCTTTCCATCATGTTAGCTTCGGTTGATTTAACCAGAAAACAACCCCCAGAATTTAATTCCATGGCCCTCTGTTCCCATCTCGATCAGCTCAGGGCTGGGAGGGGCTGTGTAATGGTGGGGTGGCGGAGGCAGGGGCAGGGGGGAAACTTGGACTCTCAGAGTCAAGGGGAGAAAAAAAAAAAAGAAAATCATATCGATTCCCCCAATGACATTCATCAATCTTCTCTTCCCCACTAGGGATTGGGGAGATTGGACAGGCCTGACAAGCTCCAGGGTCACTCGGTCCCCAGGCCTTTAAAGACAGTGGCTCTGGTCTCTGACTCCCCCCCCACCTCAGTTTACCCTGCAAAGCCTCTCCTGTAGTCAGTTATCTGAGTCCTTCAACCCCCTCCCCAGAATATTCTGGAATTCTGCCCTTTATCTTGTTCCTACCATTTCGTTGGTCAGGTATCTGATGCCCCGGCAGCCACTTTCTCCTAGCTGGCCAATCCCTTAATTGGAAGTTCTTCCTACTATCTAACTTCCCAGTCATATTAATAGGAAAAATGAAAATGTACTTTCTAGAACTGTAAAAGGAAAGAGACACTTTGTGTGCTTAAAAACCCTTAAAGAAAGAGCTTCAGTAAATTATTAGTATTGTTTTTAATACTTGAGGCCAAGAGGAAGTTACAAATTACTGTGAGCTAGCATCTGTATACTAGCAGGAAAGAAGCCTGGGGCTCAGAGGATAAAACAAGGAGTGAGGTGGTGTCAACAGTCAGAGGTAGTGAAGGGGGATTCTTTTCCAGCTCATATTCCCCAGAAAGCTCCATGAAAGAAAGGCTGACTTATAGTGAGAAGGGTAGAGGGTAGACAGTTGGAAGGACTTCCGTGTAGTTCAGCATCCCTTTTCCTACAGATGAAGAAGGGGTAGCCTCCTCGCCAGTCTCCCTGTTGGTCAGATGTTTTAGAAGCCCTCTGCCCCAGTCGCAGGCTCCGGATGCAAAGGACGCTGTGAGAGATGCTTCCTCCCACCCACCCCCCACCGTGATGAGGGCGTATGGGAGGGGGCACAGGACAGTAGTCGCAGGACAATAGTGCCACTGGCCCCCAAAGGGTTAATGCTATTGTCTGAAAACCACATCAGCTCCCCTGGGAGCTTGGAGATCCCGCTCTCATTTTAAGTAACCCTAACACAGCGTGTGATGAGCGAGGGGTCGCTGGGCGAGAAGTGCGCCAGAAGGAGCCAGACGGAGAGCAGGGACCCAGCTGCTGCACCGAGGTAAGGGACTCTGGAGGCAAGTCTGTGGCTGGGCTGGCAGGGAGCGCCCTTCTCTGCCCCCACTCCCACCCCAGCTGTGGAGCCAGTTGTGGGGTAATTGAGAGGAGAGAAGTAAGGAAACCCAGGTTCTGGGTGGAGATGGAAACCTAAGGGCCACGCGAAGCTGCCTGAGAGGTGGCAGGGCTCTTCCGTCCAGGTGTGCGACGGTGCCCAGCCAGGTGCTGGGCGATCAGGGCAGAGAGGAATGGGGACCTTGGCACCTGCAGGACATCCTAGAGACACGGGTCCGGCACAGCAGTAGGCGCTTCTCTCAGATGGGGCACAGCTGTGGTCAGATGTCGGCACACTTGTGGAGACACGACTCCTGGGATTAATGGGGTCCAGTTGGGCTCTGAGGTCTGAATGAATGATGGTTTCAGCCACCCTCATGCCCTGTTGTCTGAGCATATAGGGGGTTCTGCATCTAAGTGAGCTCACTGTGTGGCCGAGCTTGAAGGGCAGTGGGTAAGGACTGACAATCAGCTGGTGGCTGCTACGGGGCAGAGGGAGACAGGTGAGGGTGTGAGCATGAGACCATGGGGCCAGAAGAAGCAGGGGATGGGCCGAGGGCAAGGGAGAGTTAAGGTTGTGCTCCCTCCCATTTGAGCCAGGCTGGGGAGAGGGGATTCTGTCCCATCCTCCTGCCACCCTCCCTTCCTCAAATTCCTGGCATCCTTCCCAGAGAACTAGGACCAAAAGGCCTGAAATCTGAGAACATGAGATCCCCCTTCTCTTCTAGAGCCCCTGGGAATGGGTGGGGGGGGCAGGTACAAGCTATGTGAGATGATGTCCCCATGGCAGACAGGGGTCCTGCTCTTCCCAACCCCTTTCCAAAGGAGCCAAGAGGAAAAGAGTAGGGGAAAAGGGTGGGTGCCGCTGCCACTGCACCCCTAGGCCCACGGCAGCAGGGCCCCAGTGAGGGTGGGCCCATAGGCAGAGCCTTGGTTGGGCTTGGGGCTTGGTGGATGTCAACGTTAGGGTTCGTGCTAAGGTTGGGGTTGAGGGTGGGCGTTGGGATTGAGGCTGGAAGTGACACGGGATTGAAGGTTGGGGATTCAATCAAAAGATGTCAGAGGCCCCCCAGCTGGTGAGAGGCACCTCAGATGTCTGCTGCTGACGCCGATGCCTGCTGCTTTACTGGCCCATTACTCAGCCCCGTGCTTCCCTGCCAACTCACTCCGCTCAGCTGTGGGCTTGGAGCTTTCACTTCCTCTGCCTCCAGCCTGGCTTCTCAGCCACCTCACCATCTGCTGGAGGGGATTTCTTGTCCCTGGGTATGAGAAGGAAGGGAAGGATCAGGGGGTGTCCAAGCAGGGGGGATCCCCTGAGGCGTAGCTGATGGGAATGAGAAGGAAGGAATCAAGGCTGAGGTTTCCCCTGGGGTTGGGACATGGGCACTGGAGGGATTCGGGAAAGAAGCAGGGGTGGGTTGGGAGGCTGCTGTAAGAGCCAGGGGCAGAAAGCTGGGAGGCTAGTGTTGTGTTTCTAGCTTTGAAGCCTGGATGAGAGACAGAGAGTCAGGGGGAGAAAGACAGAAAGAGAGGAAAGAAAACAGAAAGTGCAATGAGAGACAGTGCCAGAGACTGCAAAACATTGGTCCTCGCTGACAAGAAGTGGTGAGACTGAGACCACACTCTAGAGGAAGGAAATGGGCAACCTGGGGTGGGGGGGGGGCAAGAGAGACACAGCCAGTGACAAAGACAGAGGCTGTAGGATCTTTAGACAGAAATGGAGAGACAGAGAAACTGAGAGACAGAAAACGGACAAGGGAAGAGAGAAAAGAAAGTGGGAGGACAGGCAGTAGAGGCGAATGGTAACAGGGAAGTTAAGATGGAGAGAAGGTTGGTGGATGGAAAATGGAAGGAAGAAGGAATTAGACTGGAAGGGAAGAGGAGAGAAACAGTTATGAAGGAGGAAATGTGCTGAAGAATGTTAAAAGGTCAAACCAAGTGAAAAAGAGGCCTGGAGGGGTCAGATAGACAGAAGGATGACTGCAGAGCTGGAAGCCGGGTCTCCTGCACCCCATGTCCCTCATCTCCCTTCCCTGGGTCTGCAAAAGCCTCCAACAGCCTTTTAGAGGCCCGTTGGGTGTGTGTCAGGCCGTGACTTTTGCCGTGACCTTCAACTGTCCTGCATGACAGGTCTGGGAGCGGAGCGTGGGAGAGTCTGGCTTTGGATTTCTGCTCCATAGAGTTACACAAACCTTTTAAATCCCATGGCCCCTAGGGACCGAAGAGGCAAGAGCCTGCAAGGGGAGGGGGCTGGGACTAGAGGATGGGCTAGACATCTGAGACTGGCCGAGGGACTGGGCAATGGGAGCAGGTCAAGAGGGAGCCTGGAGATAGGGCTCAGGACTGGGGCGGGGGGGTGCAGGGAGGGGGAGTGGTGGGTTTGGGGAGAGTGGGGTGGGGGGAGAAGTTGGGCCCTGTTGGGGGAGCAGGCAGGGAGGGGGCCGTGTCTTGCCCAGCACCAAAGGAAGGAGGGAGATGAGGTTCAGCTGGCAGAATTCCCAACCCCCCAGCATCAAGGAGGGGTCCTCTCTGCCCTGGGCGGGGACCCCCAGGTTTGGCAGCCTGTGGCAGAAGGAAAGACAGGGTGTCCTTGGGGGTCTCTGCCAGCATGTCCATATTCAGGGGAGAAGGGAAGGGAGGCTGAGGGAAGAGGTAAAAAGGGCTTCTATCCCTGATCCTCCCCCAGATTTCCTAAGGAAAAGGAGGTTGGCTTTGCCCTTCTCACACCTCCAGCCCCTCTTGCTCTCCTACCTAAGCATCTTTAGCTAATAGCGTTAAGGGAGATCTCAGGACTAACCACTCTCTACCTGGGGCTGAGCTCAAGGGGAGACACCAGAGGCTTCTAATCAGTTTGGGGATTTGGCAGAGGGGTGAGGGATGCACAGTTGGTTCATTGCTGACAAGCATAAAATATCCCCCTGGGGACTGCCATCTCTGTGTCTCCGAGGGGTTTCTCTCCTGGCTCTCGCCCCTCTGGGCTGCTTTCTCCCCACCCGGATCTCTCAGTCCCCAGGGTCAGATTCTGGTACTCACCTCTGTCCACAACTCCCCCATTTCTGCATCGCTGTGCCTCACACTAACTTGCTCTCTCTGACTCTCTCTTACCCTGTGTGCCGGTTTGAATGTATTATGTCCCCCAGAAAAAGCCATATTCTTTGATGCAATCTTGTGGGGCAGACAGAATAGTGGGGATTAAGTAGGAACGTTTGAATTAGGTTGTTTGTATGGAGATGTGCCCCACCCAACTGTAGATGATAACTGATGGGATATTCCCATGGAGGTGTGACCCCACCGATTCAGGGTGGGCCTTGATCAGTGGAGCCGTATAAAGCATGCTGACTCAAAGAGACTGATGGAGTGCAGCTGTGAGTGACGTTTTGTAGAAGAGCAAGCTTGCTAGAGAGGAACGTCCTGGGAGAAAGCCATTTTTGAAACCAGAACTTTGGAGCAGACGCCAGCCACGTGCCTTCCCAGCTAACAGAGGTTTTCCGGACGCCATTTGCCATCCTCCAGTGAAGGTACCTGATTACTGATGTGTTACCTTGGACACTTTATGGCCTTAAGACTGTAACTGTGTAGCCAAATAAACCCCCTTTTTATAAAAGCCAATCCATCTCTGGTGTTTTGCATTCTGCAGCATTAGCAAACTAGAACACCCTGTCTCTTTTGGCTGCCTTTGTATTTATAAACAGTTTTCCCTCAGAATCAATCAAGCAGTTGCTGAAAAGACTTGGTTTTGTCCAATCAATCAGATTGTGCAGTCAATCCACTTCAACTGCTTAGACACCCCCAAAGACAAAGTCACTTTTGATACAAATTTCTCTTTGCATAGAGGCAGCATTAGCCTTGAATGTCCCAAGATATTTATTTATTTATTTATTTATTTATTTATTTATTTTTTTTTTTTTTATTCTGGTACTTCTCTCTGCCCATCTGTCTGTCTGTCCTCTGACTTTCTGGAGCCTCTGCTGATCATTTCTTCTGGCAAAGAGCCCACAGTTAGGATTAGACTGGAAAGTCTCCTCCACAGCCCAGGGCCTCCTGCCAGCCTTGCCTCTTTGCTCTGAAGTTTCACCCTCAACTTTTTTGTCCTGATTTGACTGATTACAGCTCAGAGCCTGGAGTCAGACAAACCTGTTCCCACTCCACCAGGTTCTTATGCAAGACGAGTCATCTTTTTGAGCCCCAATTTCCTCAACTTGCAAAATGAAGATAATAATATCCACCTTGAAGGATTACTGTAAAGATTAGAAGTAACATGAAAAAAATAGGCAAGCCCAAAACTGGGTGCATGATAAGTCAAATGATCAAAAATTGTTAAAAATGAAAATTTGCTCTGGAAAATTTCTTTGGCTCCAAACCCTAATTTAAGGCTCAATCTCTATTGTTATCATCATTATCTGTATTGCTTTTATTACATAATGACCTAGAACCTACATCCATTGTAATGAGCACTTACATTGGCCAAGAGGATTAATTATTAGTAATCTAAATGATGGTGATGATGACAAAAATAGGTGCTTGCTGCTCTAACCCTACTTCCCAAGCTTCAAGAAACACAAAGTTTGAAAGAAGCCATTGTGATCATTCAAGATTGTGTTATGATCCTTTTTGATTTATGGTTCTCAATACTCATTGTCTGCTAAGGCTACTGCCTCAATCCCACGTCACGGCTGTAGGGCTGTGCAGAGCCTGTTAGAGGTTGGGGTTTAAGTCACAGTTCAAGAGGGAGGGAGCTGGCGAGTTGGGGAGCAGAGAGCATAGTGGGAAGACCTCCCCAATCCTGAGAGCACCACCACCAGGTGAAAATGAAGCACAAGGAATTAAGGTTAGATACCAAGAACAATTATTCTTGGACGTGAAGGTAGAAATGAAAATTCCTGTCTGAGGGATCCGCAGAGTCAGCTCACAGGCTCAAGCGGAAAGGAAAGGATTTGGTGTTTGGCAGGACTTGTCAGCAGGGAGGATTTCCACATCCAGAGCTGGCAAGCTTGGAGGAGACCTGAAGATCTGGGAGAGAACCAGGGAGAGGGTGGGGAGGAGGATGGGGAGGAGGCTGCTGGCATTAGGAAATTGGAAGACTTGACCTCACCTAACTGACACAACTTTGATTTTGTATTTTGGGTTTTCTTCTTTTGTGGGGGGAGAGGTCATGGGGAGAGGGTTGGCAGGTGTAAATTATAAATCTTGAATTAAGGTCTTGCTTTCCACTCTTTCATTTAAGGGCTGTGTGACCTTAGAGAAGTTATTCAACCCCTCTGAGCCTCCATCTCTTTGTCCAATTTGCCTACTTAGTGTGACATTTCCGTGTATGCCAATTCCTTAGCACCTGCAAGGCACACTGCATGTCTGGGGAGTAGTTATTATCATTCTCTTCTTGCCAGATCCCCCTGAACCAAGAAACACCATCAGATCCAGCAAACACCACGGCAAGCCATAGGAATTCTATCAGCTCCCCCCAGGGAAGAGTCTTCATCCCTGGAATCTCTCACCTCTCACCTCTGCACACCGCCATTTCCCAATCCATTATCCTAAGGCTAGGTAGGAGAGGCGGGAGGACAAGGAGTGGGGACATATGCTTCTGGGGAGAAAGGGAAGGAGAGAAAAGGATTCCTGAATGTCAGCTGTCAGTTTAGAGACAGAGGGATGGGTGGGATACTCTATTGGTCCAGACTTAGTGTGGGCATGGACCTACTCACCATCCTGCCTACCTTCTTTCCTTCCAGAGATACTTGCGGCTTGGACCAGACTGGGTACCCCCACAAGCTCTTGCCTCCTACAGCCTAAGTCAGCTTAGTGTTGCCCTCCCTGGCCCCGAGAGGTTCCCCAGGAAAGGCAGAGCAAGAGACCAGTGGGTAGGGGTAGCAGGGAGGATCTCACAACCTGAGGTTCCTGGGATTCCTTGACTTTCTTTAATACAACTTGCAGTCGCTTTTTACTGTGTTTTGTAGTTCCTTGCTTCTCAAAGTGTGGTCCCCAGATCAGCAGCTGGGAGCTGGTTAGAAATCCTCAGCAGATTAGTCCTACTGAATCAGAATCTCCATTTTAGTGAGATTCCCAGGTGATTCATATGCATATTAGAGTTTGGGAAGCACTGCCTTAGATGATTTTTTTAAAGTCTTAAGGCAATGCAGTATATGAGAAAGTTCTGTGGATTAGGAGTCCAGAGTGTGGCTCTAGACTTTGCAGCTAATTCACTGTCTTTGCTCAAGTGATTTTGCCTCTCTGTGCCTCACCTGTAAAGCGAGGAAGCTACTCCAGACAAACTCTCACATGCCCTCCAGACCTGATAACCTAAAAAGTTCCAATTAAGAATAATGCTCCCTTCATACTAACTTCCTCGGTGATGAAAATGCAGAGACAAAGGTCATCTAAATTGCCCCAAACTTAGTCCTAAACAGCCAGAAAACTCCCCAGTGCCCTGACTCACCCCTATCCCCCACATCCCGCTGTCCCCACTGGCCTCTTCCTTAAAGTTTCAACTTCCATTAGGGACACTAGAAACCAGCCTTGTGCTAGCTTCACTTCCATCTGGAAGACTTTGGGGCTTAGATGTTTCCTCTCCTCTTTTTGCCTGTATCAGGTGATGCTATCTCACTGGAGTTCGTTCCACAAGCCCATGGTTCGTTAATTCAATAAACACGTTTAATAAACAAATATACTGAGCATCTGTGAGTATCAGGCCCTGTGCTAGGACAGGATCTGGGGAGACAACAGTGAGCAAAATAGTCAGGGATCTGATCGCATGGAGCTGACACTCTAACAGGGAAGAGAGATAGTAAACAAATAATGACACTGTTGATAAGTTCCTTACCATTCATTTATTGTCTCAACAATCATTTATTGAACACTTATTATGTGCCAGAAACTCTTCCAGGCACCTGGGACCCATTAGTGAAAAAATACACAAAAATTCCTGTTCTTCTCAAATGCAAACTTGCTCTAAGTACAATAAAGGTGCAGGTATGTATACATGCCACCTCTTTCCTATACAAGGGTTAGAAAGAGACAGCGATTAATTGCATTTTCTCTAGTCTTCTCTTGGGAAAAACTCCAATCCCATTAAACCCTGAGAAGAGATCTAATTCTCTCTCTAAATCCCTCAGCAGGGGCAGGATATTAGGACCCTTTGCATTCCCATCCATCTATATAAGTGGCTCAACCCCAAGCCCAGAGCCCTGGGTCAGCCTGGAGGTCCCCAGAGGAGGCCCGGCCCCCAGGTACCGGGAAGCTTCCTGGCTCAGACTCAGTTCTTTTCCCTTTGCTCTCCTTGACCAGCTCATCCTTTCCCTCCCCTCTCTTTCCTCCCTGCTCTTCTCTCAGCCTTTCCATTCCTTCCCCTTCACCTCCTGCTCGCCTGCCTTCTTTCTCTCCCTTCCTCTCAGCCCTCAGCAGTGATCATTTCACCACAAGACGCAGATACAGCCTCTTTCTCCCCTGCTACGGACCATGCACTGCAGTTGCTTGGCCGAGGGTATCCCTGCCTTTCCCGGCAACTACTGGATCTCAGGTGAGCCCTTCACCAGGTCCCCACCCACACTCCTGCAGACGGGCAAGCGGGGCGGCCCTGGGACCGGGCCTCGGGCACGGCCGCGTGGCCCCTCACGCGCCCCTCTCCACTCAGGCCTGACCTTCCCCGACTGGGCCTACAAAGCCGAGTCGTCACCGGGCTCCCGGCAGATCCAGCTGTGGCACTTCATCCTGGAGCTGCTGCAGAAGGAAGAGTTCCGCCACGTCATTGCCTGGCAGCAGGGAGAGTATGGGGAGTTTGTCATCAAGGATCCAGACGAGGTGGCCCGCCTCTGGGGCCGCAGGAAGTGCAAACCACAGATGAATTATGATAAGCTGAGCCGGGCCCTCAGGTGAGAGGAGGCAGCCAACATGGCCAGAAAGGGCAGAGTTCAAAGAAAGTTCAAACAGTAGTTTCTCGCCCCCTCCCATCCTCACCCCTCCGAGGCTTGGGGAGATGGCCTTGAATGTGATAAGATGCCCGGAGGTTCCCCAGAACAGCTCAGGTTTGCCTTGCTGGCCTGGGAAGGCAGGGAAGGGGGTGGCTGGCTCTAACTCCAAACCCTGCCCATTGGGCCAACTCTCTATCCTCAACCTCGAATTCTCCAGGTATTACTACAATAAGAGGATCCTGCACAAGACCAAAGGCAAGAGGTTCACGTACAAGTTCAATTTCAGCAAGCTCATTGTAGTCAACTACCCTCTGTGGGAGGTGCAGGCACCACCATCTCCCCACTTGCTGCTGGGGGCCCCTGCACTGGTGCCCATGGGCCTGCAGAGTGAGGTAGGCATGAAGGCTACCTGTCCCCGGGGCTCCCCCAGGCCCTTTCCCTCTGCCCAGGAGGCCCCCAGCCCTCCTTGCTGCCTCAGGGGTCTATCAGCCTCCAATGCGCATCTCTTGCTGCATGCTAGTTCCCAAGGACCCCAGGGGTCGGGGTGACCCCAATGTGGGAAGGTCATAAGGAAAGGAGTGGGGGCCCCAGGGGAGGGTTCAGGGCATCTGAGACTGCAGGCAGCACTTGGGCAGTGCTGGTTTAACAACCATTATGAAAGTATTTCATTGTTTTAACAACTGTCCACTGTACCAGCATATACTGTGGGGAATGGGTGCCAGGGAGAGCCCATCCCACTCCCCACAACTACTTCTCTTCCCTCCTCAGCTCCTGCACAGCATGCTGTTCACCCATCGGGCCATGGTGGAGCAGCTGGCTGGGCAGCGGACCTCCCAAGGGCCACCAGGGGCCTCTGGGGACAAGAAGGGAAGCAGCAGCAGCAGTGACCACAGTGAGTGCTCAGAATGGGGAGGGCCCAGGGAATTTTATCCAGAGGAGAGGAGGACCCTTCTGGCTGAGTATATGGGTGAAGGGGCCTGAGACAAGGGATAGTGCAAATCATTCATTCAGTGAACATTCATTGAGCACCAGCTATTTACTGGGTTTGGAGGTTCAGCGATGAGAGATGGTCCTCAAGAAGTTCAGAGGCTAATGGGGAGCAGAGATGGGAGGACTGTCAGGGGCTGATTCTGGGATTTGGGGAAGCACCAGATGCCCCAGGGGTGGAGAAAAGGAATTAGGGCTTCTTGGAGGAGGCCACACAGAACAGGTGAAGAAGACGGAGAAAGATGCCCAGGCAGAGGGGAAGTCATTTGTAAGATAAAATGCTGTGAGCGTGCAGAGCAAATCTGAAGAACTGCTAGTAGCTTGCCACAGTCAGAGAGTAAGTTATGTTACAAGGGTGGGGACCAGCAGGAAGGGTGAGAAATGAGGTCGGCAAGGGAAACAGGTATCTGGTCACCGAGAGCCTCAGAAGCCCTGCTAAGGGGGTTGGTCTTTGTCCTTTGGGCAGGAGGGACCCGGGAGGGAGAGGCTTGTTCAGATTTTCATTTTATGGAGATTATTCCAATTGTGTTTGGGTTGAGGATCATAAGAGCAGTGTCAGAAGAGTAGCTGGGAGGGTTTTTGTTTTTGTTTATGTTTTAAATAATTCCATTTTATTGAGATATATTCACAAACCATACAATCATCTGCAGTGAACAATCAGTTGTTCACAGTACCATTATATAGTAGTGCATTCATCACCACAATCACTTTTTGAACATTTTCATTATCACACACAAAAAAGAATAAGAATAAAAGTTAAAGTAAAAAAAAGAACACCTAAAGCAAGCTGGGAGATTTTTGAAGATGATCTAGGCAGAAGACGATGGGGGCTAGAACCGAGGCAAGGGTCGAGGGATGGAGAAGGGAGGGAGCTCAACTGGAGAGAGGTTGGGAAGATAAAGCTCACTCATTCATTCATTTCTTCTTTGAACACATATTTCTGCCTCGTGTGCCAGGCACCATCACAGGGGCTGGGGACGCTGATGTGAGCAATCCTTCCTTTATAGAGCTTGTAGGCAGGAGGCAGGAGGCAGACATCAAATTAGTAACCCGACAAATAGATACATCGTTACAACTGTGTTAACTGCTACAGAGGAGCTCAGGGTGCTGAGGGCATCAGAAAAGGCTTCCTTGACCTTGACAAAGTGACATTTGAGCTGAGACCCAAATTGTAAATAAGTGTCAGCTCAGCTCAGAGGGAGAGGGAGAACATGACAAGCAGAGAGAACAGTTTGTGCGAAGGTGCTGGGGCTGAAAAGAGGATCTGGGAGTACGCCAGAGTCAGGGCACATGATGATGGACGGGGAGAGAAGGGGGTGCATATTAGGTAGACACCGCAGGTATAGGGCCTTCAGATGGGAAGTGACAAAACCAGGATTTATGTGGAAAAAGATCACAAAGACACTGGTCCAACCCAAGGCTCTTCTAAGACAGGCTCAAGTCCTATCCCTCCACCCTAGGGCATTTCACGGAACAAGGACCTTTGGCCTTAGCCCCACCTCCCAGAGAGTACAAGGAGCCGGCCCTGGGCCCCACCAGCGCCGCTGAGGCCGTGGGCGTGGGCGTGTGGCAGCCCAGGGCCTGCTGGGACTCGCCTGGCCCCCAGCCGGGCAGCCCCGAGCTAGAGAGCACCTGGACAGCCCTCCCTGTTCTTCCACTCCCACCCACCCCCTCCCAGCTCTGGGAACGCCTTGGGCATAGAGCTTCTCTCTTTGGGAAACTGTGAGAAAGAAAAAGTGTTCCCTCCCTTCACACTCCCCTGCCCCAGCCCCTCACCCCTGCAGGCACACACACGTGCTCTGCCTGTACTTGGGCCCGAGGGACACTAAGCAGGCTCAGGTCACCGGGAGGTTAGGAGCAGCCGCATGCCCTGTTTCTGGATTGAGATTCTAGAAGGCTCCTCAGCTCCACTCCCACTCAGAGTACCTGGTGCCAAGAAAAGAAGCTGCTTCTGGGCAGAAGAGGGGCTGAACCATTGAGCCTGAGCCAGGAAGTTGCAGGGCTGGTGCTGGGAAGGGGTGGGAGAAAGGTGGGAGGAGGGCCCTTAGAAACATCTCGGCAGATACAGCCCTGACCTCAGGAGCCCCTGGGATGGAGGGAGGACACACAACCTCATCTAAGGACGCAAGGAAACGGGCAATGACCCAAGAGACCATACGTTACGGCGGGGCTCTCCACACTTTTCCTCACAGAGGATCGTTTTTGCTATTTCCCCCCTTTCATAGGCCCAACGTCCAAAATATTGTTCCTAGCAAATTAACTGAATGCATTAAGGAATAGCTCATTTGTTTTCCCAGTTTTTGTTAACTGTAGGCCCACCGATATGACCACGTTGGGTTGATACTCTTCCAGGTGAACGCCAAGGCCCTTGCTCTTGTTGAACGATGCAGCCTTGCTGAGATAAAATGTGGAGTTGGGGTTAGGCTTTTTGAAATATAGAGCATGGTATGAAGGTGTAGATAATCATCACAAAGGACCGCAGGCTGGGCGCCCCTATGGGAGGATCCCAGCAGAGAGGTACAGGGAAAAAGGCAGATTGCGAAGGAGAGGGAAGAGGGAAAGCTTCTTGGAGGAGAAGGGAGCTCTGTCCCCCAGGGCCAGACGGAGAGGAGGAAGGCAGGGCCCACCCGCCCACAGCCTCTCACTCTGCAGGCCCCTTCCAACCAGATATGTCACTTGCCCTTAGGCAGGAGAGGTGAAGAAACTGAGGCCTGAGAATTTAAACAACAAGCCCTAAAGCTCATGGGAAGATCTTTGCCCAGCTCAAAGTAGAGCTCTTTGCTGCAGGGACAGGGAGAGCAAAGAATGAATTCCTTGAGTTATAGCAAAGAATATCTTCATTCAGTCAGTCCACACAGTTTTATTAAGCACTTAATATGCGCCAGGCGGGTTTGGGTGCTGAACATACAGGGGTTGATAGAACAAACACGGTTCCTGCCCCCACAGAGTTTGGGACACAGACACTAAATAAATAATCTCACAAACGACTATGTAATTTTAACCGAGCAAAGGGCCCTGGTGGAAAGTTCGGTGTGATGAGTGTGAACAGCAAGGGGCTCTCACCTAGGCTGGGGAGGTGTGGGGGGCTTCCCCAAGGCAATGACATTTAGAATGAGACCTGAAGCAAAGCAAAAACAGAAAGGGTGGGGCGCAGGGAGTCATAAGCAAAAGATAAGTGGGAAATGGGAGAAGAAAGGTGCATCTCAGCTAGGGGCGCTCCCTTTGACCCTTTGTCTCTCTTTCCCCAGGACTTGGTGCTGCCCCAGGCCCCTGCAGACTCGGCCCTTGCTGCCATCTTGGGAGCCCTCAAGACCAGCTGCCAAGTTTTGCCTCCCTCACCCCTCCCCTCCCACCCCCTTTGCCTGGCAACTGGACTCACTTCTCAGCGTCCTTCTTGCCCCCTAACCCTGCAGAGCAGCAGCTGCTCGGAACCTCCAAGCCAGACACCCTACTTCCCAGAAGTGGGTGCCCCCCGGGGGCCTGGCACTTTCCTAGACTTCCCCTGGTGGCGGGGCTGAGACTGGGGGCTGGAGAGAGGCTGCGGCTCCTGTCCCTGAAGACTGGGGGGCTGGGGGTAGAGCCCAATCCCATGTTGGGGGCAAAAGGGTGCCCAGATCCCAGGGGAGGCTTCTCCTCAGAGGCTAACAGACTCAAAACTGGGGAGGAAAGGCCTGCACCCCGGAATCAGGAGACCTTCAAAGCAGCGTGGCCCTCAGATCCTCCTTAATTGGGGAGGAAGGTATGAAGTGGGGGTCCCCCAAACTCCATCTCTCTTCTTCCCCACTTCCTTCTGGCTTTGCACCTTCCAGCCCCACCCCTGTCTGGACATTGGCTCAAGGGGATTCGAAGTGGTGGAGTTGGACTCTCGAGGGGTCCATGTGGGAGAGGGTGTATGCGGGGATGAGGAAGACTGAAGCAGAGTGTCCCCTCCCCTCCCAACAAACTACTAATCAAAACAAGGAGTGATTCTTATCTCAATTTATTTTTGAAGGGGAGGAGACTAAGGTTTCCATCATTTGAAGCATCCCTTAACTGCCCACCCCAAACCCATGGGGAAGGTCCTGGGGTTTTGCTTCCTGAGGCTTAGGACAACTCCTTTCTTCTCTGAGGCCCATCTCCCTAACCTGGGCTAAGGTCTCCAGTCCCTCTCCCTGCCCTCTTTGTGCTTCTTTCTCATCCCGCTAATTTCAGCGACCCTGGAAGCTCCCTGCCCCATGCAGTGCAGGCACTTCCTCCCATCTCCATTCCTCTAGGCAGGTAAGGCAGGTGGGGCAAGGAGGGACTGGCCTCCAGCTGCTCGGTAAGACCCCCTGCAGACCGTGAATAAAATGCCCCTGGCACGCTGCCCTCTCAGTGGCTGCCTCCTGTGGGCCCCTGCAGCCCTCCTGCCCACCCATCTGGTCGGCAGCTACCACCTCCCAAGATTCCTGGCAGAAAGGGAACGAGGGAGGCTGGGTGAGGGCTCGGGGCTTGGAGTAGAACCCAAAATCAAGGAGTCAGCCTCCTCCCCCCGGAGAGAAGTGCTGAAGGCAGAGGCCACAGGCACCCAGAGCTCCCAGGGCGATGTGAGAAACCAGCTTCAAGGGAAGAACTTAAAAACAGAGCAAGGGTCTTTACCGGGTGACATTCAATCCCCCCAGAGGGCCTCTGAGCAAAATTCTAAAGGGTTGGAGGTGCAGAAGGGGGACATTGGATGAGCAGGGCCTCCTCTTCCTCTGCTCCCCATATCCTAAGAAGGACAAGGGGAGCTGGAGCCAACTCGAAGCCTTGTGTGGCTGGGGGTAAAGGGAGGGCATGTGAGCGAGAGGGTCTTTTGCTCAACCAAGGAAATACCAATAGAGAGGGATGCTCCAGGAACCAAGAAGATTGAACACCATTGCTCTCCTGTCTCTAGGCCACCAATTACGGGGTTTAGGATTTGTCTCCACTTCCTTTCTATGACGAGGAGCAAGAATCATTTGTCCCTGTCCCTCAATTCCAAGGAGTGGGTGTGTGTGCACCCCTCTCTCATTTTGCTTTCTGCATCCTCTGAGTCCTTCTTTGCAGCAGATGCCTTGTTCTCGTTATTGGAACAGGGAAGACAGCCTCAAAGTGGGGCAGGGGCAGGGGCGGACCCTCACCCTGAAGAAAGGTTAAGCTTGGCAAGGAACCCAGCCCCTGGGGGTGTTCCTCATCTCAGTGATCCTCCATCCCCACCCCAGATGCCCCCCAAAAAGGAGACCCCAGAGTTTTTGTCCTAGGAAATCCCAGGGAGTGAAAGCTGCTTTTCCCTTGCTCCCAAACCACAGGCCCATCCCCAGCCCTGTAGCAATGAGGAGCCCCCTGCCTGGGGTTTTCCCATTGCCCTGCCCAGTTTGGGGAGACAAAGAGCTAGTGTTGTCTGCTGCAGCACAAGGAACTGGATTGCGCTGTCATGGGGCCCAGGCCCTGTTCAGAGAGGCCAGCCCCAGATCGGGGGTTTTCTTCATAATGGGAACTGTCATGTGCTCTCTGCCTGACACCACCCCCTCTTCAGCGGTTTGTGGTTGCTGTGACCCCACATTTCAGGCAATGAAAACTGCTTTGAGGTCACTGTTCTAAAATTTCTCTCTGGGGTAGGTGAACCAAGGACACTGAAAGCTCAGACGCAGAGGATTTAAACTTCCAGGCGGTGCACTCCAGATTTTAGGCAATAGATTCGAGTAGAGCCGAGTTTCTCAACCTCGACACTATTATCATTTTGGCTGCTTAAGTCTTGTTGTCTTGTGCGTTCTAGGGTGTTTAGCAGCATCCCTGGCCTCTACCCACCATCAGTTTTGACAAACAAAAATGTCTCCAGATATTGCCAGATGTCCCCTGGGGAAAGGAGAATGGGCATATTTTCCCCCAGTTGAGAACCACTTAAGTAGAGGATGGATGGATAGGAGTAGTCTGGCTTCAGCAAGTCCTGATGTTTTGGCAAAGATGGGACCCAGGCACCCCGCAATGCAAGAGAGAACTGGTGGTTTACTCATTGCAAGAGTGCCCTCTGGTGGCCTGAATCAATACCCGCAATCAGAAGAGCGCAGAGCCCTGGACTTGGCTGTGTGGGCAATTTCAGAGGAAAAGGGGTAGAAACAGTTTATGAGCACGCTCCCATTTCAACCCCCCTTGGCAGATCACGGACTCTTCACCAAAGAACCAACAGGTCTAATGTGATGACAAACTCTGCAGGTTGTGAGTTCATTTGGTAGAATGGTGTACAGCCATCTACCTTAGAAATCATACCCACTAGCCACCTGTAACCATCAGCCTCACCAGGGAACAACATGGGGAAGACACTCGGCCTTCTAGGAGCTGGGGAACCAGGACAAGAGGCAGAGAACTCATCTCACCAACCACACCTGCTTCTTGGCTTTTGGCTCTCTCATACCAAAGACATGGACAGCAGCACTCATGAGCTTCAAGCAGAATTTCAGGGAGTCAGACTCCCAGGCTTTAGGAACCAGAAGGGACCTTTGAGATCATCGAGTTCAAACCCCTAATATTACAGACCCAGAGAAAGAGACTTGCTCAAGATTGCATGACAAAAAACAGAGCCAAATTTAGAATATGAATTTCCTAATTATCAGTCAACATTCTTTCCATCTCACCATAATCACTTGGCTTGAGAGTTTAAGAGACCCTTAAAATTCCCTAGAAATAAGAATATTTTATACGTTGAGAGGGAAATGTAAAAAGTTGTTCCTGTGGGGGATTTTTAGTATAACCATAGTAGTAAGCGTTTTTCTCTTCAGGTGCAGTTCAACACTTGGTTATATATTGTCCGGTGGTGGCCTCTAGTTGTCGGATGGGCATGAATGCTGTGTCACCCTAAAGCTGGTATTGTCAGTGATAGCTCAGCACACTTGTCAAATGAAAGGTAGTTTTTCACTAGAACACTTGATTAGCATACGGAAGAAGGGGCCTTGGGGGTTAAAAAACAAAAGCAACGTATTTGCTCCCCTGAGTTGTTTGTGGCAGCAGGACAAATCCCCACCCTCCCTGTTTTTTCTCCCCTAATAGAAAAAAACGTCAACAATATTGTTCCATGCAGAGAAGCAAAATGTGGTCCCTGGATTTAGGAATACGGAAGTCTTGGAGAAAGCACGGCATGGATGCAACACTCTCCATTGCCAAGCCCCCAGCACAGCTTTGGAATCATTGACCCAGAGGGGAGAAAAAAATGGAAAGGTCATACATGATATATCACTCAACAAACACTTATTGCATGCCTATTATATGCCAGACACTGTGCTGCCAGATACTGAGGACTCAAAGTACCTGCCCTTAAGATGCTTCCGTCTGGGAAATGCTCCAGGCGGCATGAAGGAAGTCAGTACTTTGCATAGAAAGTGAGGGTTCAGGTGAGAAGCAGAGCTGGCAGGGGAGGTTCTGTGAAGGCGGGTTAGGGGTGGGGTGGAGGTGGTATGCTGCAAGGAGAGGCCAGCACAGGGCCTGCTCAGATAAACCGGGACCAAAAATCCCAGCAGGGCACTGAGCACAGAGCTGCGGAGGAAGGGTTCCGTCAGAAATGGTCATACCCAAATTAAACATAAATTTTATTTAGAAATCAGCCTACTTTAAGGTACCTAAAAGTAAGTTTTAAGGAGTCCAGCCTAATTCCCGAACTCAGATAGCCAGGTAATATGTGTGATTGCTTATGATGTTATGACCCAGCTACAATTCCGTCATCTATTTTTTTCATCTAATATTACTTCATAAACACTTCATAGCTTGTTTATAGATAATGTGATCACCTTAACCATGGCAGAATATTCTGTCATGTTGATACAGCACACATTTAACCATCTCTCTGTTGCTGATCTTTTAGGTCGTTTCTTGTTATTTGGCTTGTAAATAAAGCAGTTTCACACCTTTGCCCATGGTTATGGATTATTTTTTTCTTTCCTTGAATTAGTTCTTTGAGACAATTTCTCAGGAGTGGTGAAATTGGTGGATCAAAAATGTCGACATTTTAATGGCTTTAGGTACATATTGTCCAACTGTCCTCCTAAAGATTATAATGTAACAGCCCCGACTATTCACCACTTACTATGAACCAGACCTGCCCTAAGTCCTTCACATACACTGACACATTCAATACTCACAACAACTTTATGAGGCAGACACGACTATCATCCCATTTTACAGATGAGGAAACTGAGGCACAAGATGCAAAATAACCTGCTCAAGGTCACGTTCATGACAAGCTGCAGAGCCAGGGTTCACACCAAGGCAGGCTGGCTCTCGGGTATGTGCTCAAAGCCAGTCTAGGATGCCAGCTGCGAAAGATGGGTTTTCCTGGAGCATCAGCAGCTGCAGCCTTTCCCTGCCTTTCACTACTCTTATTAATAAAAGTAAAATGTTACATCATTACTATCTTCTTTTGTATTTCTTTAGTAGTGGTGAGGGAAACCTAACATTTTTACACTTGTTTACTATTTATAACTTGGACTCTCATTTTAAAATTAGGAACAAGGACTATTTCATTAATACATACAATACTTAAAGGATATTTCAAATTCATATTACAGCCAGATAAGGAGTGTAGAAGGAAATAAGGATAGGTAAAAACAAAACAAAACAGAAAAACAAACAAACAAACAAACAAAGAAACAAGAAAAACAGAGGAAATCAAAAGGGGAGTGCTCTTCAGAAGGTTTGGGGGGAAAGGGGGGAAGGAAAGATTCCCTGAATCACTTCCCTCATTCCGTGTTAAAAAAAATAGACCACTTTTGTAAGACTCCCCTCTGGTCACTTTGAGAGCAGTAATTTCCATTTGAAATGTTAATACTATAGCCAATTAATTACCATTTGTAATTCATTTGTGGCTTTGTCCTTAACCTTTCAAAAGCTCAGACCATCACTGGCAACCCACCAGGGAAAAATTGAGTGAGCCCAGCAATAATTACCTGGAGGGGTCAGCCAGAGGAAATCAAGCCATGGGGGAGATTTGGTCTTTGGGCCAGACGTTTTGCATCCTAATGAATGAGACCCACACAGCAGCACGGACCATTGCCAGGAATTTAAAATAGAGCCAGAGATTACCATCCACTCCAACCCATTTATTTTTTTAGCTGAGGGTTCAAAGGCCACTGGGGAGAAAGTTGTCCCAGGCACTAGAAACAGCAAAACCTAGCTGTGATTCGACCCCATGGTTCACATGCACTTTTCCTACAGCCAAATTGCTGTGGGCTGGTGGAGAAAAGTCCCACAACCACGAGGCTTGGCGCCACGGTAAAGCCACTCTCTCCAACCTCATCTGGGTTTTCACACGCCTTCTGCTTGTTCTGGGTCAGCTCTCAGCTTCTATTCTAAACTTTTGCCCTTGCCCATACCCCACTTCCTTCCTTTCCACCATTGACTTCACCTTCTACTTGGGTTCCCCTCCCCTGTACGGTCTTTTCTTCCAGTCCCAGGAATGTGTTGTTCCTCTCCCCAGTGATGTAACCCCTCCCACCTGTACCAAACAAGGAAGGTCAGACGGGTTTCAACTCTTGTGGCAACTCCAATTAATTGACAGGGGCTGCCTGAAGCTCAGAAGTTAAGAATGATTCCATGGCTGTGCTGGGGCTTGGGAAGGAGAGTGGTGCACATATGCCATGCCTTCCGCAGTACTAAATCCAGTGACTCCATTCTGGTCTTTCTCGTATCAAACCTTTCCTCTGCATGGGGCATTGTTGACATCCTTTGTTCCATTAGCTGCCAAGACCCATCCCCAACCAGTTCCACTATTCCTAAGATGGTCCTTTTTCATTCTCCTTTCTGGGCTCTCCTCTGCAACGCCACCTCCAGTCTCCAGAGCACTGGCCCACAGCTCTGCTTATTCTACACATGCCTCCTATTTGGTTTTGATTTTGTCTTCTCTCCTTGCCGTGACCACCACAATGTTGATTGCTCCCAGATTGCACTGCTGGCCCCAACCTCACCCTCAGGCTTTAGCTACTCAGTCAGACTGCCCACTGGGCATCTCCACCTGGATATCCCATAGGTATCTCAAACTCATCATGTCCCAAAAGTAAGTCTTTGTCTCCGCTGTCTCCCACTCCCCTCTTCTGTCTGTTTCTTACTTTAGCTAATGATACCACAATCCATCCAATTACACCCAAGCAGAAACCAGGGACCAGGGTGTCAGCCCACATTTTCTTCTCCCTCACTTCCCACATCCAGTCAGTCTCCAAATCCTATCAGTTTCACCTCCTAAACATTTTTCAAATCTGTTCTTTCCTGGACAACTCTACACTGACCTAGTTTAGACACTCATCAGCCTCTTGTCTAATCTTGTCCCTTTCAAATCTGTATTCCATACTGCCAGGATGCACTATTTAAAATGTCAGTCTGATCACGTAACTTAAAACCCTTCAGTGGCTCCCTCTGAAAGGAAAAGAATTTTCCTGTACCCTCACTGTTGGTAATTTATTTGTACCACAATGTCATTTAAATAAGTATGAACATAATCCTAGGTACAAATATGTATTTATGACACATGAAACTGTAAAAGCAATAGCAAGTTACCAATTAAATAGAAACAAAATTACAAAACCAATACATTTAAAAATAATAACATTAATTTATTGCAACAGATGATATTTGTTGAAACTAATTGATGCTCAAAATGAGCTCGTGGGCCTGATTGCTTCAGTGGTCTTTGGAGTTTGGCATGCCGCATGATGACTCATTTCTCCCATCACTTTTCTCTATTAGAATTTCTGCTAACCCTTTGTTCATGCAGCTTGCTGAGAGGACATTTGGCCTCCTCTAGGCACAAACGCATCATTTACATATTAAGTCCTCCTCTATTCTTTTCTCATTAGCTGAAACAATTAAAGCAGCTCTACTTGGTGCCAACTCATCACAAACACAAAAGCAGACACAGATTCTGAAATCATTTGGCAATGTAGTTTTGTTAAGTGCCACCCGGATGATCCAAAATATGATTATGCTCATTCGTCTTTCATATTATCGTTAAAAGTAAGACAGGAAAGTTAACCTTTCTCCAGAAATTCCATGGACTCTGGGTTGAGATCTAAAGAACCAGTACAAGTTCCATATAGCAGGGGATCCAGGAGTTCACCACTGCACCCACAAACCCACACAGATACTCACAGAAACACATCTACAGCCACTTCCCACCACTCACTTGACACCCTGGTGGTGCCCAATTGCTTGTGCCTCCGTGCTCTGTGTGCTTGCTCCTCACTCTGCCCAAAGGCCCTACCCTTTCTCTTCTTAGGCTACTTCCTCCTCATCCTGTAGGATTTTGCCCAGAAGCTTATCCTGACCCCCAATAGGCAGAGTCAACTGCCTTTCCTCTAGCTGCAAAAGCACCTGTGCATAGATTTACCCTAGCACTTACTGCATCTTGTGGAAATTATCCTGGAGCACAAGCTGCACCAGGGCAGGGACAGGGTTCTGTCAATCTCTATGGTCCTAGCACTTAGACAAGACCTGGCATATGGCAGCTTTCAAACAAAGGCTGCTGAACAGAAATCCAGCCTCCCTGTGGTAGTGGAGAGAACCTCTCACCTGCAGCTGAGCTGTAGAACTTGCTTTGTTGACCATTTGTGACTTTGGACATGTCATTTTATCACCTTGAGCCTCAGCTGCCCTGTCTATGAAATAGGGACAATGCAGACATACTGGAACAGGTGCAAAATTACTAGGGAAATTCAAGGCAGCATGATTTTAATAGCAAAATATTGGAAGAAACCTAAATGCCCACCTGTAGGGTGCTGGTTAAACAAATTATGGCACATCCAGACAATGAGCATTGCATTGTCATAAAGAAAGAGGAATCTCTTTGTATACTAATGTGGAAATAACCTCTAAGATTTGTTTTAAGAGAAAAATTGTAAAGGCAGAAATGTGATATTACTGTTTGTATAAAAAAGGGGAAACTTAAATATATTTGTATTTACTTGCTTATGGAATCAAATGTCTGGAAAGATAAACAAGAACAAATAACAGAGGTGACCCGCTGGGGAGAAGGAAATGGGCAGTTAGAAGACAGATGTGGCAAGTCAATTTTTCATTGCATGTATTTTATATTTAAGATTTTTTAACTATAAGAGGTATTACCTATTCAAAACATAAATTTAAAACTAAAGTATAATATTACCTACCATACCTACGTCAAAGAATCAAGTAGAAAGATCAAATAAAATAGTCATGTGTTGTTATTATAAAGTATAAACGATGACATTTTCATGCTGAAGCTACTATCCTATAGTACTACTAATAATTATTATGCAAATATGTCATATACCTTCCCTTCTCCATCCCCACCTTCCTCTAATTAATACCCGTTAGGGAAGGATTATGCTTTACTATCATTTTATAGAAGAAAGGAGGCAGAAAGGAGGGAAGTAACAGCTAGATTGACACATGACCTCATACCTGCTTCTGCTGCAGAGGCCCTCACACCTGAACTCTCCCCTCAGCGAGCCTTATATTGGCACCCTCTTCAAAATGAGTCTGTCTCCTTCCTGCCCTCCCCTCCTATGCCCCAGTTCCACTCCATACCTTCTTACGGACCCTCACATACCCCAGGGCTCCTCCAAAGATGGTCTCAAACATCTGCCATCAACTCCATGAAACACTTTCTCCTTAGCCTAGTATACACACTAGATCTGGTGACCTTCCCTCACTCACCAGATGCTCTTACAGAAATCTTGAGGCTACAAAACCCAAATAGCCACAACAGGCTCCACACACAAATATACTGGATCCTGACTCCAGAGAACTTGAAACAGCCCTAGCCATCAGGATGAGTCACCTCTGATGGCCTTCTTGCTTCTCCTCCTTCTCCCCATTTGCCAAATGTTTCAAAGAAGCCAAAACTGAAGGGGAAGGATATCAAGGTTTGCTTTTGAGGAGTAGCCAGGTAATATGCAAATAGCACCCCAATAATGCCCACAGCAAGAGTATCCTATGACAAGGAATTCTGTACTGAGCCCTGCTCAGTTCAAGGCATGGCTAAAAAGACTTTAGAAATTGTTCAACACATGGACTTTGATGTCACACATTTAGTCATTAAAAAATATTTACTGAGTGCCAACTAAGAGCCAGGCACTGGGCTAGGTAATGGTGTGCTGATAAACCAGACCTCCAAAAAGAAAAAGAAAAATGCCCTGATATAATCATTTGCCAATTACCATGGTGTAAATACTCCCAGCACAGCTGATATTAAGCTGTATGAAGTCACCAAATGTGGAACTAGAAAGAGATGCACACAACTGATTATCATGAGCCAGTATAAGCTGGCTTCAGCACATCACTGGATAACAAACAAGATACACATAGATTCTATATTCATGAGCTTATAGTATAATAATAACTATTATTTACTGAGTGCTGACTATGTACCAGATATTTATTCTAAGCATTATATCGTTATAAACCATTTAATCATCACAAAACCCTATAAGGTAAGTATTATCATCTGACAACAAGAAACTAAGCACATAATCTCAAATTGTGGTCAGTGATACGAAGAAAATGAGGTACTGTAATAGATAATAGAATAGACAGTGGCTGGTATGCTAGCAAATGCTTAACAAGTTATGAGAGGAGTGGGGGTAGCACTATTTCGTGGAGTTTGCCAATTTTCATAGTGTAAATACTCCCACCATGGCTGATTTCAAGCTACCAAGGTGACTTCAACTGTTTTGCAAAATTCCTGAAAATTTAACAAATGGCTGTCATGAGCCTGCATGAGCCAATATGAGCCAGCTCCAGCACCCTGCTTGGACAGGGGAAGGAGGAGGAGTGGAGAAGCTGAATTCAGAAGGGATGTGCACAGATGTCTCAAGGGGATGGCATTTAAGTAGAGATGTGAGAGATGACAAGGAGGTAGCCTTGTGAAGAACCAGGGAAGACCCTGGAAGAGTGGGATGAGATGAGGTTGGAGAGAAAGGCTAGAGCCAAATCATGCAGCAGCTTGTAGACAACAGGCAGGAGTTTGAAATTTATTCTAAATTCACCAGAGAGTTCCAACACTTACTAGGTATGTGATTATGAGACAGTTCTTTAACTTCTCCAAGCCTCAGTTTCCTCATCTATGAAATGAGTATAAAACCCTCTCATAGGAGGAATGTAGACCCAGCATCGTGGGATGGAGAACATCTTCTTGACCAAAAGGGGGATGTGAAAGGAAATGAAATAAGCTTCAGTGGCAGAGAGATTCCAAAACGAGCCGAGAGATCACTCTGGTGGGCACTCTTACGCACACTTTAGACAACCTTTTTTAGGTTCTAAAGAATTGGGGTAGCTGGTGGTGGATACCTGAAACTATTAAACTACAACCCAGAACCCATGAATCTCGAAGACAGTTGTATAAAAATGTAGCTTATGAGGGGTGACAATGGGATTGGGAATGCCATAAGGACCAAACTCCACTTTGTCTAGTTTATGGATGGATGTGTAGAAAAGTAGGGGAAGGAAACAAACAGACAAAGGTACCCAGTGTTCTTTTTTACTTCAATTGCTCTTTTTCACTCTAATTATTATTCTTGTTATCTTTGTGTGTGTGCTAATGAAGGTGTCAGGGATTGATTTAGGTGATGAATGTACAACTATGTAATGGTACTGTAAACAATAGAAAGTACGATTTGTTTTGTATGACTGCGTGGTATGTGAATATATCTCAATAAAATGATGATTAAAAAAAAAAAAAAAAAAAAACCCTCTCATAGGATTGCTGTAACAAGTACATGAGATGTATATATAGTGCTTCCAATTCCTCCCCAATAAATGGAGTTATTAATATTCAATCCAATACCTAGTGCCCATTCATGTGAGAAAGGGAAGGTTGGGGAAGAACAGACATCTGGGTACCCTAGAAAATGTGATTAATAGGGGGTTGCTCTAGGGTCT
Source organism: Choloepus didactylus (assembly GCF_015220235.1). Taxonomy (NCBI): domain Eukaryota; kingdom Metazoa; phylum Chordata; class Mammalia; order Pilosa; family Megalonychidae; genus Choloepus; species Choloepus didactylus. The sequence goes on from NC_051308.1 coordinate 108,396,963, forward strand.
TGAACCCAAAGGCCTACAAGGTCATGCACAATAAAGCATGGCAGAGATGGTGGCAACAGAGCACGTGTCATGTTACAATTTTCCAAGAGAAGCTGGACATCCAAATTTTTATGCAATCTTCCTATTTATAAATGTTGGCCCTCATTCCAGGCCCCCCTTCCCCTTCCCTGGGGTCTGTGGGTAACACTGCACTGCATCCCTTGCAGGGTGGCATTGCCAAACCACGCAGACTCCCCACCTGGTGCACTCCTCCCATCCACCTCTCTGGGTTGAGCCTCCACCTGTCCCAGCTGCCCAGACATGGGGCTGCCGTGTTTTTTGGATGCACTTTTGTCACATTCAGCCTGGCCTTCACACTTTTCTTGATCACAGTGGCTGGGCACCTGCTTCGCGTCATCATCCTGGTCGCGGGGGCATTTTTCTGGCTGGTTTCCCTGCTCTTGGCCTCTGTGGTCTGGTTCATCTTGGTCCAGGAGACTGACCGGTCAGATGTCCGGCTCCAATTTTTTTGGTGCTGCAGCTTCAGTCCTTCTGCAGGAGATGTTCCGCTTTGCCTACTATAAGCTGCTTACGAAGGCAGGTGAGGAGTTAGCATCTGAGTGAAGACGAGAGATCACCCATCTCCGTCTGCCAGATGGCTCATGTTTCTGGTCTCTCCTTTGGTGTCATCAGTGGGGTCTTCTCTACTATCAATATTTTGGCTGATGCACTTGGGCCAGGTGTGGTTGGGATCCATGGAGACTCACCATATGACTTCCTGACCTCAGCCTTTCTGACAGGGGCCGTTATCCTGCTCCTTTTTCTTTTGGGGAGCTCTGTTCTTTGATGCCTGTGAGAGGAGACGATCCTGGGCTTTGGTCATAGTGGTTGGGAGTCACCTGCTGACATCAGGACTCACATTCCTGAACCCCTGGTACAAGGCCAGCCTGCTGTTTCCATTGGTTTCTGGGCCTTCATCCCAGCTGGAGGGTCCCTGCAAAGTATCTAGCTCAGCCTCTCGTGTAATGACTGACTACCTGGGCTGATCGCCTGCCAGATCACTCACCTGCCTGTCCACTGACCATGACTGAGACCAGCCCCAGCCCGGGTCCATTGTCCACCGTTTTCCATCTCCTTCTCATCGGTCTGTCCCACCACCTTCAGTGTTTTGCTTTGTCCACTTGTGACCTTTAGTCTCTAGGCTTTACCAGGAATAGCCTGGGTTCAGCCAGTCACTGAATGGTGGGTTTGAATCTGCGCTTATCCCCACCACCGGACCCCCTTTTTGTCCAGGGCTCCCTATGTGTCATTGCTCTGCTCTCCCCCTGCCCAAGACTTACCCCCTTCTCCTCTGCAGGCCGAAGGCAGGAAGACAGTCGGGTGAGGGTGTATTCTGCCCTGCACATCCCATCTGAGGACTGAGGGAACACAGTGGGAGACCCCAGGGCCTGGGGTGCCCTCCTGATCTCCTCACCCTGTGTTTCTCCTTCTCCAGTTCTGGACAGTGCAGTTTGCCAAGAAAAGGGACCTAGCCTAGACATTGCCCCAGAGATGATAGAGGCTCAAGGGTAGATGGGCTCTGAGTTTCCCAGTATCCCCTCCCCAGACTGGACATCTTGGTCTTTTTCTCAGGTCTGAAGGGAACCATTTCTGGTGTGATAAAGACTCCAAACTGCCTTTTTTTTTTTTGAGTGGGGGAAGGGGGAGGTATATTGGAACTCCTCTCCTAACCATCTTGGGCTATATTTTTCCCTCCTCAAATTGCTCCTCCTGGCTGGGCTCATATTTGTCCCCCTTTCTCCTTGGTCCCAGGTCCTGGGGGGAAGGAAGGGCATGCATGTTTGGGGTTGAGAACTGGTATTACTGGAACTGATGGTTTTAACCTCCGTAACCACCAGCATCCTTCCTCTCCCCAAGGTGAAGCGGAGGGTGCTGCGGTGAGCTGGCCCACTCCAGAGCTGCAGTGCTGCTGGAGGAGTCAGACTACCATGACATCGCAGGGAAGGAAGGTAGATTTTTTTCCAGTTTTTAATCGAGGTGACGGGAGTGGGATGGGGAGGTTTTCTATAAACTATATCGTTTTTTGTTGAAGGTGGAGTGTCCCATCCTTTTAATTAAGGTGATTGTGATTTTGACTAATACAAAGGACTTTATTAAAACAAAGCAAACAAACAAACAAAAAAACGCTGTATAGACCAAACCAAACAAGCCCACAAACCACTCATTTGTGCCCACTGCTTTAAACCTTCCAATGAGCTCTTTCCCCAGCTGAAGAGGAAAAGGACCAGCCAAGCGATACCTTTGGTTGGGCTCAGACTGGGGAGTGCATGTGAAGGTAAACTGCAAGAGCAATTTTGAGGGTAAAGGGGGGCAACTGAGCTTCCAAGGCAGTTGTCCAGCAAAATAAATCATTCCATATATCCTACAACTACAAGATACTCATAAGTTTAGAAATCACCTTCTGATATATTTGAGTTTATATCTACCACACTGTTTCTTTTTCTTTTCCTTTTGCCTTCTTAGGAATGTTTTAAAAACACATTTCATTTTAATCCTCTGCAGTTTGGAAATTCTACACACTACTCCTATTCTTACAATGGTTAACTCAAAAATTACAACCTGCCTCCTCAATCATAAGCTCCTCTATGCTCTTTTCTACTTTGGGCTGGCTAAAAAGATGACCCTCAGGGCAACTTTGGAAGCAATGTGTTGAAAATGGTAGAGTCTTTCCCTGTTTGGGTGCTTGAATGAATAAGTAGAGGGAGGCTATTAGGTCAGTAAGAAATACACCTATGTTCGTTAAGCCACTGAAATTTTGGGATTTCTTTGTTACAAAAGCTGGCATTGTCATAATTAATATAGAGATCGTCACTGGGTAGTAAGTATTTTCATTCACCACAGTGAAGACATAATTCCACTGTCTTCTGGTTTCCTTTTTTTGATACTTAGAAGTCAGCTGTAGTATATTGCCCCTTTGAAAGTAATTTTTTTTCTCTAACCACTTAAAAAATAAATTCTGGACTTCCAGGAAGGTGGTGGAGTGAATGAGGCAGAATGGGCTTCTCCATGAAAGCAACTAGAGAGGGGCCAGAGGATGCCGGGGTCCATGGTTTCAGGGTGTGACCAAGCATAGAGGGCTCCCTACAGTAAGTGATTCAGATGTGGGGGGAGAAAAATGTGGAGAGATGGTGCCTTCAGGAATGGGGTGAGTTTTTTGGCCGGGAATGACTGCCTCCCTGGCTAGCAGCAGCGAGATGGCCCAGTAGGGAAGTAAGTGGTAGCTCTCCACTCCAGTGCACCCACCTTGGCAGTTAGGTGGGAAGGTATCCACCACAGCCATATGGCCAGGAGCACCCATGAGGGAACCCGAGCAGCATTTACTCTCCCCCCACGGAAGTCCAGAACGTGCACTGTCAAGAAGCGGGGATGGGAGAGGGGGCCATTCAGAGGCATCAGGAGTTCCTCCAGCACCTCAGAGGCTCCTGAGCTTGTGGCAGGCAGGGAGCAGAGCATATTTGCACTGGAAGGTGCCTTTGAGCCAACTCCCTGCCCAAGGGCACAGGGCCCATATCGCAGCCTCAGGGCAGGCAGTCCACAGTGCACATGGAGAATTGCTGCATTGTTTGGTTCCCTACCTTGTTTGGACCCCACCTAGCACATAAGAGAAGTTCCGGGAAGACAGACTTGAGAGTAAAAGGCAGCTGAAGAGCGCCACCTGCTGTAGGATAGGGGAACTGCAACCCAGCAAGCTGTAGCTCTGTCGAATTATATATAAATGTTCAAATAATCCTGCATTTCCCAAAATAACCTTATCAAGACAAGCAAATGCCCTGAGGCCAACAGAAAATCATAAAGCACTTGAAGAATCTAGAAGATATGGATAAGCCAAATGAAAAACTTAAAAAGCAGGAAGAGACACAAATTTTGGAGCAATTAATTAAAGAAGTACACACAAATCTCCAAAAACAATTTAATGAGATGGCAAAGACATAAAGGAAATCAAGAAGACTCAAGAAGAGCATAAAGAATTTGAAAGAGTAAATTAAAAAACAGCAGATCTTATGGAAATATAAGACACTGGATCAAATTAAAAATATACTAGAGATACACAACAACAGATTTGAAGATGCCGAAGAAACAATAGGTGACCTATAGGACAGACAATTGAATGCAAATGCACAAAAGAACAAATGGTGAGGACTTCCAGGAAGAAGGCAGAGTAGGTGAAGCAGAACAGGCTTCTCCTCCATCAGAGTAACTAGAAAGGGACTGCAGTTCCAGGGTGTGACCAGCCATAGAGGGTCCCCCACAGTATGTGGAGGGGACACCCACTAAAAACAGAAGAGTGATGGTGGCTGGAGGGATGTGGTGGGTGTGTTCCCTATCCAGACAGCCCCCCCATCAGACCAGCAGCAGCAAAACCAGTGGGCAAGGGAGTAAGCAGCAGCTCTCCTCTCCCATCCACCTAGCTTGACAGTTTGCTGGAGGGTGATCTTCCACAGCCCGACAGCAGGGAGCTCCCATGAGAGAACCTGCTGGGCAGCAATTGCTCTTCCCCCATGGAAGTCTGGAGGGGGAGGGTGTAGCAGCAAGAAATGATGAAGAGAGAGGAGCTATACCAGCGATCGGGAGCCCCATCCACATGCCAGAGACTCACAGGTGCAAGGCAGGCAGAGAACTGGCAGGCAGGGCCCATGTCCCACCTGTGGGGTGCCCTCGATCAGGCTCCCTGCCTACCTGCTTGGGGCCCACATTGCAGCTCCAGTAACGGGATTCCCCAGAGCACACAGAGAACTGGCACACTGGTTCCCCACCCAGTTTGGACTCCACCCATCACACTGGAGAAGTTCAGGGAAGACCTACTTGAGTGCACCACCTGCTGGTAGGATTGGGAAACTGCACTCCAGCAAACCAAATTATATATAAAGGCTCAATTAATTCTGCACTTCCCAAAATAACACTATCAAGATAAGCAAATGCCCTGAAACCAGAAGAAAATTGCAAAGCACTTGAAGGGTATAGAAGATATGGACAAGCCAAGTGAACAAATTAAAAAGCCAGAAGAGACAGAAAATTTGGAGCAATTAATTAAAGAAGTACACACAAATATCTTATGGCTCAGGATATAAAGGACATGAAGAAGACCCTAGAAGAGCATAAAGAAGAATTTGCGAGAGTAAATTTTTTAAAAAGTAGACCTTATGGAAATAAAAGATACTGTTGATTAAATTTAAAATATTCTTGAGACACATAACACCAGACTTGAAGAAGTAGGGGAATGAATTAGCAACCTCAAAGATAGGGTGATGGAAAGTGAAAGCAAAAAAGAACAAATGGTGAAAAAAAATCAAAAAAATTGAAAATGATCTCAGGGAAATGATGGACAACATGAAGTGCACAAATATAAGAATCATTGGTGTTCCAGAAAGGGAAGAGAAGAGTAAAGAACTAGGAAGGTATTTGAAGAAATTGTTGGGGAAAACTTCCCAACCCTTCTAAATGACATAAATATGCAAATTAAAGATGCCCAACAAACTCCAACAAGAATAAATCCAAATAAATCCGAGACATATACTGATTAGATTGTCAAATGCTGAAGAGAAGGAGAGACTTCTGAAAGCAGCAAGAGAGAAGCAATTCACTACATACAAGAGAAACAACATAAGATTAAGTTTACTACTCACAGGCACCATGGAGGCAAGAAGGCAGTGGTATGACATATTTCAGATTCTGAGAGAGAAAAATTGCCAGCCAAGAATTCTTTATGCAGCAAAGCTCTCTTTCAAAATTGAGGGAGAGTTTAAAATTTTCACAGACAAACAAATGCTGAGAGAATTTGTTAACAAGAGACCTACCCTGCAAGAAATACTAAAGAGAGCTCCACCATTTGAAAAAAAAGAAAGGAGAGGTCTCGAGATGAGCACAGAACTGAAAAGTTATTAGTAAGGGTAATTTAAAGAGATAAAAAGAGAGAGGGAAAAAATAATATAGATCTGACAACTAAAAACCAAAAGATAAGTTGCTGGTTCAAGAACTCCCATCACACTAATAACTTTGAATGTGAATGGATTCAACTCACTAATTAAAAGATACAGACTGGTAGAATGGATTAAAAAATATGACCCAGTGATATGCTATTTACAAGAGACTCATCTTAGACCCTGTGACACCAAGATACTGAAAGTGGAAGGATAGAAAAAAAACATTCCACACAAACTGAAATCAAAAGAAAGCTGGGGTAGCTATACTAATATCAGACAAAATAGACTTTAAATGCAAAGATGTCATAAGAGATAAAAAAAGGACACTATATATTAGTAAAAGGGATAATTCACCAAGAAGAAATAACAATTATAAACGTTTATGCACCCAATCAAAGAGCTCCAAAATACATGAGACAAACATTGGCTAAACTGAAGGGAGCAATAGACATGTCTACAACAATAGAGGGACACTTCAATACACCATTATCTTCTATAGATAGAACAACTAGACAGAGGATCAATAAGGAAACTGAGAACCTAAACAATACGACAAATGAATTAGACTTAATAGACATATATAGATCATTACATCCCAAAGTACCAGGATATAAATTCTTCTCTAGTGCCCAGGGAATGTTTTCCAGGATAGATCATATGCTGGGGCACAAAACAAGTCTTAATAAATTTTAAAAGATTGAAATTATTCAAAGCACATTGTCTGACCACAATGGAATGCAACTAGAAATCAACAACTGCCAAAGAGCCAGATCTTTAACAAATATATGGAGGTTAAACAACACACTCCTAAACAACCAATGGGTCAAAGAAGAAATTGCAAGAGAAATTGGTAAATATCTAGAGACAAATGAAAATGAGAACACAACATACCAAAACCTGTGGGATGCAGCGAAGGCAGTGCTGAGAGGGAAGTTTATAGTTCTAAATGCATATATCAAAAAGCAAGAAAGAGCTAAAGCTAAAGACATAGCTGAACAACTGAAGAGGCTAGAGAATGATCAGCAAACTAACCCTACAGCAAATAGGCAAAAAGAAATAACAAAGATTAAAGCAGAAATGAATGAGCTGGAGAACAGAAAAACAACAGAATAAATCAAATCAAAATTTGGTTCTTTGAGAAGATCAACAAGATTGACAGACCCTTAGCTAGTATGAGAAAGTATAAAAGAGACAAGACCCAAATAATAAGAATCAGAAATAAGAGCAGGATGATGACTATGGATCCCAAATAAATTAAAAAAAAAAAATCATAAGAGGATACTACAAACAACTGTATGCCAACAAGCTAGACAATTTAGAGGAAACGGACAATTTCCTGGAAACACATGAGCAACCTAGACTGACCCAAGAAGAAACTGAAGACCTCAACAAACCAATCACAAATGAAGAGATCCAATCAGTCATCAAAAATCAACCTACAGGAGGCGGGGCAAGATGGCGGCATAGAGAGGAGTGGAAGCTAAGTAGTCCCCCTGGAGCAACTACAAAAAACCAGAAACAACTAGTAAATACTCCAGAATAACTGCGTGGGAGACAAACGAGACCATCCACTCATCAGACACCAACCTGAATTGGGAGGAATGCCCGAGAACACAGCATAAAATCTGTAAGTAAAACCTGCGGAACCAAGTCGTGAGACCCCCTCCCCCATAGCCCGAGCTGCAGAGCCGCGTGGTGCCAGAGAGAAGCTCTCTCCCAGCAAGTGAATATAGCTCAGCTGAGCTCCAACTGGGGTTTTAAGTAGCGAGTGTGAACTGCTCACTACAGGTACGCAGCCCCCAAAAAACAGACAGAGGCTTTGGGTGACGACTGACCTTGGAGAGCCAGAGGGTCGCCTTGGACTGGGTCTGAAGGGGACTATCTGTTTCTTTTTCGGCTCAGTGGAGAAAGCCCCAGTCATATTCAGTTTCCAGGGCTGTGACTTGGGGAAGGGTGAAGACAGCACAAGCAGAGAGCGAGACCATTGAAATGCTAATGACCTCCACCTGGGGGGTCTGTCTTCTCTAGGAGGAAAGGGGTGGGGCCCTTTCCATTCAGAACCAGACCCCAGAGCCTCAGGGAACACGGCCATACCTCCTCACACCAGTCAAGAATTATAGGCTAACAGGCGTCACCTGCTGGGCAGAAAAGCACAGTGACCTGAGGCATCAAAGGGTGGAGCAATTTTCTAAGACACACCCACAGGGAAACCAGATACTGAAAATTTCTTCCCTCTGGGACCTGAGCCTGTTCTGGTCTGGGAAAACCTGATTTGGATAACCAAGGAAACCATGCCTAGACAACAGAAAATTACAACCTACACTAAGAAAAACAAAGTTATGGCCCAGTCAAACGAACAAACATACACTTCAACTGAGATACAGGAATTTAAACAACTAATGCTAAATCAATTCAAAAAGTTTAGAGAAGATATTGCAAAAGAGATAGAGGCTGTAAAGGAAACATTGGGCATATATACGGCAGAAATCAAAAGTTCAAAAAAACAATTAGTAGAATCTATGGAAATGAAAGGCACAACACAAGAGATGAAAGACACAATGGAAACATACAACAGCAGATCTCAAGAGGCAGAAGAAAACACTCAGGAACTGGAGAACAAAACACCTGAAAGCCTACACGCAAAGGAGCAGATGGAGAAAAGAATGAAAAAATATGAGCAACGTCTCCGGGAACTCAAGGATGAAACAAAGTACAATAATGTACGTATCATTGGTGTCCCAGAAGGAGAAGAGAAGGGAAAGGGGGCAGAAGCAATAATAGAGGAAATAATTAATGAAAATTTCCCATCTCTTATGAAAGACATAAAATTACAGATCCAAGAAGCGCAGCATACTCCAAACAGAAGAGATATGAAGAGGCCTACGCCAAGACACTTAAGAATCAGATTATCAAATGTCAAAGACAAAGAGAGAATCCTGAAAGCAGCAAGAAAAAAGCGATCCATTACATACAAAGGAAGCTTAATAAGACTATGTGCGGATCTCTCAGCAGAAACCATGGAGGCAAGAAGGAAGTGGTGTGATATATTTAAGATACTGAAAGAGAAAAACTGCCAACCAAGAATCCTGTATCCAGCAAAGCTGTCCTTCAAATATGAGGGAGAGCTCAAAATATTTTCTGACAAACAGACAATGAGGGACTTTGTGAACAAGACACCTGCCCTACAGGAAATACTAAAGGGAGCACTACAGGGTGATAGAAGACAGGAGTATGTGGTTTGGAACTCAAATTTGGGAGATGGTAGCACAACAATGTAAGTACACTGAACAAAGGTAACTATGAATACGGTTGAGAGAGGAAGGTGGGGAGCATGTGAGACACCCAAGAAAGGAGGAAAGATAAAGACTGGGACTGTGTAACTTAGTGAAATCTAGAGTATTCAACAATTGTAATAAAATGTACAAATATGTTCTTTTACGAGGGAGAACAAGCAAATGTCAACCTTGCAAGGTGTTAAAAATGGGGAGGCATTGGCGGAGGGATGCAATCAGCATAAACTAGAGACTGTAACTAATAGAATCATTGTATTATGCTTCCTTTAATGTAACAAAGGAGATATACCAAGGTAAATGCAGACAAGAGGCGGGGATAGGGGAGACATGTTAGACACTTGACATTGGTGGTATTGTCTGATTCTTTATTCTACTTTGATTTAAGGTTATTTTTCCTTTTGCTGCTTCCTAGCTGTCATTTTTTTTTTCCCTCTTTCTTTTGCCTCTCTACCTTCTTTGACTCTCCCTCCTGCCTTGTGGAAGAAATGTAGATGCCCTTATATAGATAGTGGTGAAGATGGTGAACACATCAATGTATGACCATGCAGAGAACCATCGATTATTTACTTGGGATGGAATGTGTGGTGAGTGAACAAAACCATATTAAAAAAAATGGGTTGATGACAAAACCTCGAGGGCAATATACTGAGTGAAATAAGCCAGACACATAAGGACAATTATTGCAGGGTCTCACTGATAGGAATTAATTATAATATGTAAACTCATAGACATGAAATATAAGGTACCAAGATATAGGATGAGGCTTAAGAATGGGGAGTGGTTACTTAGTATGAGCAGAATGTTCAATGAGGATGAACTTAAATGTTTGGAAATGAACAGGGGTGTTGGTAGCAAGATGTGAGAATAACTAACAGCGCCGAATGGTGTGTGAATGAGGTGGAAAGGGGAAGCTCAGAGTCATATATGTCACCAGAAGGAAAGTTGGAGGTCAAAAGATGGGAATGTATAAAACTGAATCCTATGGTGGGCAATGTCCATGATCAACTGTACAAATACTAGAAATCACTTCCATGAACCAGAACAAATGTATGACAATACAATTAGAAGTTAATAATAGAGGGGCATATAGGGAAGAACTATATACCTATTGCAAACTATATACTACAGTTAGTAGTATTTCAACATTTTTTCATAAGCAGTAACAAATGTACTATATCAATACTACGAGTCAACAATTGAGGGGGGTTGGTTAGGGATAGGAAAGGATTAGAGTTTCCTTTTCTTTTTTTTCTTTTTTCATCTTTCACTTTATTTCTTGCCTGGAGTAATGAAAAGTTTCTAAAAACTGAACAAAAATTAAGTGTGATGGATGCACAGCTGTATGAGGGTACCCAGGGGCAAGTGATTGCACACTTTGGATCTTTGGATAATTGTATGGTATCTGAACAATCTCAATAAAAATGAAAAAAAATTCAACCTACAAATAAAAGCCCAGGGCCAGATGGTGCCACAGAGGCATTTCACCAAACTTAAAAGAATTGACACCATTCCTGCTCAAACTCTTTAAAAAAATTGAAGATATTAGCTTCTTTTATGAAGCTAATATTACTCTGATACCCAAATCAGATAAAGACACTACAAAAAAGGAAAACTATAGACCAATCTCCCTAAGGAATATAGATACAAAGATCCTATACAAAATACTTGCAAATTGAATACAAAGGCACATGAAAAGAGTTAAACACCATGACCAAGTGGGGTTCATTCCTGGCATGCAAGGGTGGTTCAACACAAGAAAATCAATCAATGTAATTCAACACATTAACAAATAGAAAGGGAAAAATCAAATGATCTTCTCAATAGACACTGAAAAAGCATTTGACAAAATTCAAAATCCCTTTTTGATAAAAACACTTCAAAAGGTAGGAATTGAAGGAAACTTCCTCAATATGATAAAGGGCATCTATGAAAAACCCACAGCCAGCATAATACTCAATGGTGAGAGGCTGAATCCCTCCCCCTAAGATCAGGAATGAGACAAGGATGCCCACTGTCACCTCTATTATTCAACATTGTGCTAGAAGTTCTAGCTAGAGCAATTCACCAAGATAAAGATATAAAATCTATCCAGATTGGAAAGGAAGAAGTAAAACTGTCATTATTTGTAGATGATTTGATCTTATATTTGGAAAATCCTAAGAAATCGACAACAAAGCTACTTGAGCTAATAAACAAATTCAGCAGAGTGGCAGGATACAAGATTAATGCACATAAGTCAGTAATGTTCTGATACACTAGTAATGACCTAACTGGAGAGACAATAAAAAATATTCCATTCACAATAGCAACTAAAAAATTCGAGTACCTAGAAATAAACTTAACCAAGGACATAAAAGACCTCTACACAGAAAATCACAAAACTGTACTAAAAGAAATAAGAAAGGACCTAAATAGGTAGAAAAATAGTCCATGCTCATGGATAAGAAGGCTAAACATCGTTAGGATGTCAATTCTACCCAAACTGCTCTACAGATTCAATGCAATTCCAATCAACATTCCGACAACATACTTTACAGACTTGGAAAAGCTAGTTATCAAATTTATTTGGAAGGGACAGGGGCTCAAATTGCCAAAAATATCCTTAAAAAAAGAGAAGAACAAAATGGGAGGACTTACACTTTCAGACTTTGATGACTACTATAAAGCCATGGTGGTCAAAACAGCATGGTATTGGCACAGAGATAGACATATTGATCAATGGAATCAGATTGGGAGTTCAGAAATAGACCTCCAGATCTATAGTCAACTGACCTTTGATAAGGACCTCAAGTCCACTGAACTGGGACATAACAGTCTCTTCAACAAATGGGTCTGGGAGAACTGGATATCCATATCTGAAAGAAAGAGAACCCCTACCTCCCACCCTATACAAAAGTTACCTCAAGGTGGATCAAAGACCTCAATATAAGAGAAAGTACCATAAAACTCCTAGAAGATAATGTAGAGAAGCATCTTCAAGGCCTAGTATTAGGAGGCTACTTCTTAGACCTTATAACCAAAGCACAAGCAATAAAAGAAAAAATAAATATATGAGAACTCTTCAAAATCAAAAGCTTCTGTTCCTGAAATACCTTGTCAAAAAGATGAAGGGGCAGCCAACTCAATGGGAGAAAATATTTGGAACCATATATCTGATAAGAAGCTGATATCCTGCATACATAAAGAACTCCTACAACTCAACAATAGTACAAACAGCCCCATTATCAAATGGACAAAAGATATGAAAAGGCATTTTTCCAAAGACGAAACACAAATGGCTAAAAAAAAAAACACCTTCACTAACTATTAGGGAAATGCAAATCAAAACCACAATGAAATACCATCTCACACCAGTAAGAATGCTGCCATTAAACAAACAGGAAAGAATACATACTGGAAAGGATATGGAGAAATTGGAACTCTAATTCATTGCTGGTGGGAATGTATAATGGTACAGCCACTGTGGAAGACAGTTCGGTGGTTTCTCAGAAAACTAGATATCAAATTATCCTACAATCTGGCAATCCCACTTCTCAGTATATACCCAGAAGATCTGAATGCAGTGACACAGACATTTGTACACTGATGTTCATAGCAGCATTGTTCACAATTGCCAAGAGATGGGAATAATCCAACTGTCCTTCAACTGATGAGTGGATAAACAAAATGTAGTTTATACGTATGATGGAATACTATGCAGCAGTTAGAAAGAAAAGGTCTTGAAACATATGGCAACATGGATGAACCTTGAAGATATAATGCCGAGTGAAGTCAGACACAAAAGGAGAGATATTGTATGTTACCACTACAATGAACTCCCTGAACAATGTAAAATCAATGTCTTACAATGTAGAATATTGAGGACCTAGTGACAGAAGCTAGTGGAGGAGGAATGATAATCTAATATGGTCAGATATGTAAATGAGGGTGAATTCAAAAGTATGAGATTGGATAGGGGTGATGATTGTTTGTTAATAGGATTATAAGTAACAGAGCTGTATTGAAGGCAAACAGGATTGAAAGATTGAAAGGGGTTGTTTAAAGTCATGTTTCCCACAGATCAGCACTACAAATATAGATAAGTGCTTGCATGATATACTTTTTTTTTTTTAAAGAAATTCAAACTTACAGGAACAGTTGCAAAAACAGTACAAACTCCATACACAGAACTCCAGCATACCCCAAACCCCCTCCACCGATACCCAGATCTACCAACTTCAATATTTTGTCACTTTACCATTTCTTTCTTTCCCTCCCTCCCTATCATCCATCATCTATTGCTCTGTCTTAACATATGAGAGCAAGCTGCACACATCCTTGAACAAACAATATAATTCACATATAGATTTCCCATGAACAAGAACATTCTTTTATGCATTCCCATTAAATGCAGCTAAGAAGTTCAAGAAATTCAACATTGATACAAAGCTTACATTCTATATTTCCTTTTTTTTTTTCTTATGTCCCAACTGTGTCCCTTTGAGCCTCCTCTCCTCCATCCTCAGATCCCATCCAGGATCATCCTTGATATTTAATTGTCATTATCTATTTAGACTGTCTTTTTTTTTTTTTTTTTCACTTGTGGAAACATATATACAGCCTAAATCTTCCCATTCCAACCCCTCCCTTGCATTCCATTAGTGGGATTAATCACATTCAGAATGTTGCAATGCTATCACCTTCCCACCATCCGTTACTAGAAATTTCCCTTCCCCCAAACAGAAGCCTTACACTCCTTTCTTAACTCCCCATTGCCCCTTCCCCCACTTCTCGTAACCCATATTCCACTTTTCATCTCTATGGTCATATTCTCTGATACTTTCTTTGTGTTTACTTTGGGGCTTAAATTTAACCTCTTAAGTCTATAACAATCTTGTTTTTCTTTGATACCAACTTAACTTCAATAGGACACATAAACTATGTTCCTTTACTCCTCCATTCCCCCACCTTTATGTAGTTCTTGTCAAAAATTACATATTTTACACTGAGTCCAAAACCACTGATTCATCATTACAGTTTATGTATTTTAGATCCTGTAGGAAGTAAATAGCAGAGTTACAAATCAAAAATACAGTACTATTGGTATTTATATGTACCATGTGATCTTTACTGGAAATCTTTATTTCTTCATGTGGTTCAGTCAATTGTTTAGTGTCCCTTCCTTTCAGCCTGCTCAATTCCCTTTAGCATTTCTTATAGGACTGACCTACTGGTGATGAAGTCCCTCAGCTTTTGATTATCTGGGAATGTTTTCATCTCCTCCTCATTTTTACCCTCCAGGTGTTTGTGAATTTTCCAAGTCTCTGATGGTCACCGACCTCCCCCTGTACTCCACTGTGGTCAGAGAATGCACCCTGAATAAATTCAAATTTTTTTTAAATTTATTGAAGCTTGTTTCATGTCCCAGCATGCAGTCCACTCTGGAGAAAGATCTGTGATCACTAGAGAAGAATGTGTGTCCGGGTGACCTGGGATGTAATGCTGTACATATGCCCATTAAATTTCTCTGTATCTCTCTCTCCTTTCTTTGCTTCTCTGTCAGTAGGGCCCCCTTTAGTATCTGAAGTAGGGCAGGTCTTTTATTAGCAAAATCTCTCAGCATTTGTTTGTCTGTGAAAAATTTAAGCTCTCCCTCAAATTTGAAGGAGAGTTTTGCTGGATAAAGTATTCTTGGTTGGAAATTTTTCTCTCTCAGAATTTTAAATATGTCATGCCACTGCCTTCTTGCTTCCATGGTGGCCACTAAGTAGTCACTACTTAGTCCTATGTTGTTTCCTTTGTATGTGGTGAATTGCTTTTCTCTTGCTGCTTTCAGAACTTACTCCTTCTCTTCAGTATTTGACAGTCTGATCAGAATGTCTTGGAGTGGGTTTATTTGGATTTATTCTATTTGGAGTTTGCTGGGCATTTATGTTTTGTGTATTTATATTGTGTAGAAGGTTTGGGAAGTTTTCGCCAACAATTTCTTCAAATACTCTTTCTAGACCTTTACCTTTCTCTTCCCCTTCTGAGACACCAATGAGTCTTAAATTTGGATGTTTTATTTTATCTGTCGTATCCCTGAGGTCCATTTCGATTCTTTTTATTTTTCCCCCATTCTTTCTTTTGTTCTCTCATTTTCAGTTCTGTGGACCTTGAGGATGCTGAGTTGTTGTTCAGCTTCCTCTAATCTTGTATTATGAGTATCCAGTGTCTTTTTAATTTGGCCAACAGTTTCATTTCCATAAGATCTTCTATTTTTTTATTTACTCTTGCAATTTCTTCTTCATGCTCTTCTAGGGTCTTTGTTATGTCCTTTATATCCTGTGCCATGCTCTCATTGTTTGACTTTAATTCTTTGATTAATTGCTTCAAGTACTGTGTCTCTTCTGATCTTTTGATTTGGTTGTTTGGGTTTGCGTTCTCCATATCACCTGGTTTTATAATATGCTTTAAGATTTTCTGTTGTTTTTGGCCTCTTGGCATTTGCTTTACTTGATAGGGTTCTTTCAGGGTGTATAAAATACCAATCTCTAATTTGTCAGATCTACAGCTTGGTGGCATACACTTTCTCTAACTAAGCAGCAGGTGGCATCCGCGAGTCACCCATTCCCCTCAAGTCAGTTCTCCCCAACTTTGTCTTTGTGGTGTGTAGGGGTCTGATTCTTGTGGGGTTCAATTGGTGCACCAAATTTGTGTGTGTTGTTGGTGCTGTCTGCCCTGAATATGGGGCATGTGTCTGAGCGGTTAGGGAGGCAGGGCAGCTTTAATAATCAAACCTCCTAGGTGTTTCTGGAGATTTAAGGCTGTTGCAAGACTCCAAGCCTTCACCTCAGTCCCACCACAGATCGTCTCTGCCGCTGACCCACAAGACCCTTGCACTGGTGTGGGGTTCCTGGGATTTCCAAGCAGGTCCCCCTTCTCAGCCGTGCTCTTCCAGGACCCCTGCCTAGGGAAGGCTGTGCCATGTCACAAGTGTGCGCCGGCCCTCCAGGGAAGCCCTGGGCCACTGGGCTGTGCAGGGGCATTCCCAGCCTGCTGTAAAGATGACTGAATGGGGCGTGTTAATTTCCCCTTCTTCGCACAGCTCCTCCTTGCCAGCTCCGGGACAATTAGCTGTGGGTGCACTGAAGGCCACTGTCCATGGCTGATATTGTGTCATGTGCATGGTGCTGCAGAAAAAACTCCCTGTCACACTGGGTTTCTTGGCACAACTCTGGGATATGGGTCTGGCTCTGGGCAGGAGCGTCCCCAGCCCACCAGGGAGATGGTTGCAAGGGGCGCGGTTTCTTTCTCCTTTTGGCTCCCCTCTGCCCCCCTGGCCCTGACAATCAGCAGCAGGTGTGGGAAGGGCTATCCTCCACGCCAGACACCGAGGCGTTGGCCCAGCCCAGTCCTGCCGTGCTTCACTGCATGGTTCTCACCATTGTATCCACAGTTGGTCCCAGGTTTTTTTTAAAAAAAGAACTAGTCCATCTCCAAACACCAACCCATGGTTTCCCCACACCACAGCACGGCTGCCAGACTTTCAGCCAGCTCACTCACTTATTTCAGAATGCAGACTCCCAGTTTCACCAAATGCACAGTCCTTGTGCATTTAGCAGACCTTGTCTGGCTGGGGCATCACTGGAACTGGTGTTCTGGGTCACTTTCTGGCTTTTATCTAGTATTTTTCACAGAGGTGTTTTTTCTGCCCTCTCTTACCTAGCAGCCATCTTGGGTTCTCCCCATGATATACTTTTAAGGTATGACATTAGCACAGAGAGTTGACAACAGAAGGGTATATGGGAAAAAGCTACCTATTGCATACTAGGGACTATAATTAATAGGAATACCTTACTATTACCACACAAATACTAGGGACAAATAATTAAGGGATGAAAAGAGTTATGGGGTGTTTTGGGTCATGAGAATTGTTTAAAATGGAGAGTGATGAGGATTGTACAACTAAATGATGATGTGAGATATGGATGGATTATCATGGATATAACATATGCTATTTGAATTTAGGAGCTCCCTATTTATAAGTCAAGCCCTCAATATTGAGGCTTGCTCAGGTGAAACTTATGGTTGTAAAGGGGGAGGATAAGCCCACCTTTAATTGTGCCTAGGAGTCACCTCCAGAGAACCTCTTTTGTTGCTCAAATGTGGACTTTCTCTAAGCCCAACTCTGCAAATAAATTCATCACCCTCCCCCAATGTGGGACAGGACTCCCCACCCCCTCCCCATTAAATGAATCTCCCTGGCTATGTGGGACACTGATTCCAGGAATGAGCCTGACCCTGGCATCGAGGGGTTGAGAATGCCTTTCTGACCAAAAGGGGGGAAAAGAAAGGCAACAAAATAAGGTTTCACAGGCCAAGAGAATTCAAATAGAGTCAAGAGGCTGTCCTGGAGTTTACACCTATGCAAGCTTCAGCTAGATATCCCAAAAGGCCACAGTATGATAAGCCCAAGTCAATAGTAGTCCTGAAAACCCTGAAGGATACCTGAGTCCCTATCTGAGATTCTATAGAAGTTTCACTCACTAAGTTTATTCTTCAGAAATTTAAATCCTCCAGAGAATTCCTATGCCAGTTAAGTCCAAAAATACAGAGGCAATAGCCTCTTCAAGAACATCAACCAGATGTGTCCCCTTTCCCCATAATGTTGACAACATTTTTCAACATGAACAAGTTAGGGTGGTCACTGCCAAACATCCCTGAAATTGGGAAAGTGAGTAAACTAGAGGAAGCGGTAGCAACAGAAAAGATGGAATTTAATAAAATGTTATGAATACTGAATCTCTATATAATTTTCTTTTTCTTAGTTGCTAGGGTACTAGAATAGCACCCTAGGGTACCCATAGCATTTTGAAATTTGAAATTTGCTCTATAGCTACTTGTTAAATTGTAATTTGAAAGGTATCACCTTTTTGTGTATATATTATATTTCACAATAAGGAAATAACTGAAACTATGGTACTGAAACTAAACATTTTTAAAAATGTCCTATATAACTACTTATTAAATCATACTTTGAAAGTTATTACCTTTTTGCATATATGTTATATTTCACATCAAGGAAATAACTGAAACTATGGAACTGTAAACCATAACATTCTTTGAAATTTGCTCTCTGACTACTTGTTAAATTTCACTTGGAAACTTATCACTTCTATGGATGTATGCTATATTCCACAATAAAAAATATGATTAAAAAATAATTTCCTCTGAAATTATCTCAATATGTAAAATATAAGGAAGAACTCTTTATTTTTAACATAACCACAATATCATTATTGTACCAAAATATTAAGAGTGATTCCTTATATCACCAAATATCCAGTGTTCAAATTTATAATGTTCTCACAAATAACACATTTTTAAAAAAAATCTATTTGTTTGATTCATTATCCTGAAGACCCACACAGTATGTTGGGTGATATGTCTTTTTTTTTTTAATTCAATTTTATTGAGATATATTCACATACCATACAATCATCTAAAGTATACAATCAGTTGTTACAGTACCATCATATAGTTGTGCATTCATCACCCCAATCTATTTTTTGAACATTGTTCTTGTACCAGAAAAAGTGAAAATAAGAATGAAAAATAAAAGTAAAAAAGAACACACAAATCACCCCCCCCCGACACACACACACCCTATTTTTCGTTTAGTTTTTTGTCCTCATTTTTCTACTCATCCATCCATATGCTGGATAAAGGGAGTGTGATCCACAAGGTTTTCACAATCACACTGCCACCCCCTGTAAGCTACATTGCAATACAGTTTTCTTCAAGAGTCAAGGCTACTGGGTTGCAGTTTGATAGTTTCGGGTACTTACTTCTAGCTATTCCAATGTAGTGCATAAGAATGACCATCTGAGTGCCCTCTCAACTTCACTTGGAATCTTTCAGCCACTGAAACTTTATTTTGTTTCATTTCGCATCCCCCTTTTGGTCAAGATGTTCCCAATCCCATTGGGTGATATGTCTTTTTAAATCTCTTTTAATCTGTAGATTCCCCTTCTGACTATCTCTTGCTCTCTCATTCTGTCACTCTCTCACTGTATCTATTTCTAGCTCTCTATATACTTCTTTTTCCTGGAAGTGTATTTGTTAAAAAAATTTGCTTACCTTTTAGTTTTCCACAGTCTGCCTTTGGCTAATGGCATCCCAATGTTGTCCTTTGGGCACAATTACTTCACAGAGAGTGTTATGCTTTCATTAGGAGACACAATTTCTGGCAATCTCTCTTTATATGCTCATTTATGATCAGTGTCTAGATCCATGAGCTCCTGGGAGTTATATAGCATTGATATCCTAATTCTGTGATGCCTTCATTTATTAGATGGACTACTTCTACAAGGATAAACTCCCCCTCTTCTACTATTAGTTACTTAGTGGTACAGTTCATATAGGAAAGACAGAACATAAATGTGATCATTTACCTTTATTTACCAGTTCTCAAAAAATGAGGTGGTCCCCTGGAATCCTCCAAGTGATCATTTTGTTTGCTCTGTTGTTGTTGTTGTTTGTCATTAAGAATGCATAGATTTAAACATATTTGTTGTTTCAAGCTACTGTAATTATTATTCCTCTTGATCCTTAAATTTTCCTATCTTTGGCCAGTAAGAGCCTTTTCAAGTTGGTTCCTGAATCTTTGATGATAATTTTCTCTTAGTCTTTCATTTTCTGCAGGCTCACTATGATGTGTCTAGATATGGATTTCTTTTAAAATCTCCCAGGATTTGTTGCTTTCTTTAACCTGGGAGTCAATGTCTTTAATAGGTTTTGAAAACTTCTCAGCCATTTTATCTTCAGTTATTGCCTTTGCCTCATTCTCTCCCTCCTTCCTTTCCATTAAACATACACTATACCTTTTCACCATCTCCACTATGTCTCTTACCCACTCTTCTGTATTTCCCATCTTTTTGTCCACTATTTGTATTCTAGAGACTTTCTTCTGATCTATCTTCCAATTTACTAGTTCTTTATCTACCATTAAATCTTCCCACCAAGTCCTAGATTTCAGTTATTTTACATTTCAACCCTAGAATTATTTGTCTCTTTTTCAAGTCTTACGTGTCACTATATGGTTTCCAGTCCCATGCTGAAATCTTCAAGTTTGGTTTAATTTTTTTTAACGTAGTAAGCTTAGCTGTTTTAAAATGCCTTACAATTCCAATATCTGAAGACTTTTTGGGTCTGTTTCTATTGTCTGTTCTCTATAGAAAATTCTTGCTCATGGTATCCTATTTCCTTGTGTTCTTGGTAATCTCTGGGTTGGCCATTAAATTTGAAAATTTTATTTATGTAAATAATTTAAGATCTAGTATTCTAGTTTATACAAATAATTTGAGGCCTGTAATTTTAGTTCACTTCTGCCAGGCACCTGGCCATCTTAATCCTAGTTTAAAGCTTGAGGGTCTCTTGACCAACCTGATGGCATGAAGCAGGGCTGCAAGTCCATGACATGGCTGCCTTACTACCAGTTCACCTTTATCTTAAGGATGTAGCCCTTTGAGATCCTCTAAAGGTATAGGCTTTTGAGATCCCAGCTTAAAATGGGGATGACTTATCAGAGTCTTACCTTTGGTAGGTCTTGAGAGTTGACTTTTGTCATCTTAGCCCCATGAAATCTTCAAACCTGCAGGTCAATTTGACATTAACTTCTTTAGGATTGAAAATTGCTCTCAGAGCAAATATAACTTTGAGTGAAAGGCAAGTGCCTCTGGATTTTCATCTTTTCGTAGATGTTGGCCTATTGATTCCTATCTTGAGCACTTCTTGATGCGTTTTAAATATTTCATTCAGCTTTATGACAATTCTCAGTGGGGAGATAGTGCTGAGTTCTTTTGTCTGCTATGACTAGTAGAATTCACTTTCAAGATGTTTTCCTGTGGGCAGCCAATTCAGCACCCGGCAGTCGGCCTAGTGGCACGGTCCCTGGGCCTTCAGTACATGTCGTGGTGATCGAGTGGCACCTATGACTCCTGCCTAAAAGGAATTTGTTTCTTATGCTGTTTCTTATATGTTTCTTATACTCATACTGCTTCTTTTTCTCATTTGGTGTCTTTTGGGCTCTGTGGTGGTGGAATGCTCCTACACCTAGCTACATTAATGAGCCAGCAGCTTACCCTGCATTAGCGTCAGCGTAGTGAAAATGCCTGCTCCTTTCTTAGAAGACAATAGGTCACCCTTAGTGCTCAAAATCCCCCTTAGCAAGCTTTGAAAGAGTTAGCTAGAAGAGATAAGTAGGTTTGAAAGAGTTAGTTAGAAGAAACAAAAAGGTAATGATTAACAGACTCTAAAACATGAACACAAAAAATAGTTACAGGTTGCTTGGTACTAAATAATAGGAACTGCTATGCCTGTGCCCGAACACTGTGTCTTGCTACGCTTCAAGGAATCTGTCCCTGCAAACCCACTGATCACTGTGTAAGAATAAATAATGTCTGAAATTTAGCCAAACTATTCTAGTATTGTATGTCTAAATGCTAGTGTGTATGTTGTAGAAAATTATAAAAATAAAGCTCTGATGCTCTGCTTGGTCGGAGATTCCATCTTCGTACCCAGACACAACAAGCTGTATGTCTCGTTTCTTCGCCGACTCCAGCTCCCTTATCAGGACCCTGACCGTTGCTGAGGGTTAGGCCAGCCCTCGGCACTTTCCCTGACCAAATCCTAGCTCTTCAACATTATATATAAGACCTTCAATGATCTGACCTTAGTAGACCTTTCCAGCCTCATATCCCATGACCTTCCCCAGTAAACTGTATGCTCCAACCACATAGATTCTTTTCTCCATTAACACTCTCCCTTTTCCCCACTTCCTAACCTTAGCACTGGCTGATCTCTCTACCAGGAATGCCTTACTTTCTTGAAAATGCCTACCAAATTCCTATTCATTTTTTAAGACACAGCCTGGTGACCACTTTCCCTGTGCTCTCAAAAAATTAAATGTATTCCTCCACTTTAGCAATTTACATGATTTATTTGCTTATCTCTCTTACATTTAGATTGGGAGCACTCAAAAGGCAACATTATTAATTTTTGTAATCCCATTCCAAATATAGTATCTCATATACAGGATGCGTTTAATTAGTGTTTGCTCTTGAAAAATAAAGTGCATTAGCCCTTCTTGGTTTTGGATTCCCTCAGCAATTGGTGATGTTGAACTCTGCTAAGAAGTTATTTATTCATGGGTCACCTCCTGATGTATATGCATGACCTTTGTTCCCAAGAGACTGTTAGATCCCCAAAGGCAAAAGCAGTGTCTCAAAAATGCATGCTCAGTTCAAGGTTCTAACTATGCGTGCCCCCTCATATTCCCAGTATAGAAATGAAGAAATCAAAAACTGAGTTTGAATATAAGAGTTAGATTTTGAAAGAATGGTAGAGCAGAAAGAGAACTAAAGTAGACAATAGGAAAATATCTTACTTTGATCTTAAAAAGGATCCCTTCATGCAAGGCTGGTGAAGAGAGGAAGGTGATGAAATCCTGACAGGAAAACAACCAGTGTAAAAGTATAGGGAATCAAGGGAGCAGGATGAATCAGGAGCAAAACCAGACTGTGTGTGTTAGGGGAAAGGCAAGAGATAAAAGAGCATAAGTGGTCAGGGAGCAGATTCAGAGGTTTTAGGGAATTTGGATTCTACCTGAAGGTGCTGGAAAAACAGTGAAGCAAGGGAAGACTATGACCAGGTGATCAGGTCTGCTTTTTTTTTTTTTTTAAAGTTCGATCTGGCAGGAATATGAAGCATAGTCCAAAAGGGTATCAAGTCAATTGGTTGGGAAGTTTGGACAAGAAACAAGAAGGGAATGGAGAGGTGGGGACAGATTCAAGAGGCATTAACTGGGAGAAAATACACAGAATTAACAGGGACTATCTCCTGATGCTGGCACCTTGGGGGATTCTTTTTTTTTCTGCTCCAAATATTCCACAATAAACATACTACTTTTATAATTAAAAATTATTAGAAAAACAAAATTTAAAAAGATTTAAAGTAATAGTCAAAAGGTCTTGATGACTGATTGGAAGAATTAATGTACATAAATTACATAGCATCTGTTAAGTTCTTATTAAACAATAGATATTGTCAGGTGTTTGGGGAAGGTGGATAAGTGGGAGGGAGAATAAAAGGTCTTATATTTCAAATTAGCCCACTGAGCAGACAGTGGTGCCATACGTCAAGATAGGAAATACAGGAACTATAGCAGACTTGGGGAATGGGGTGAATGAAGTAGCATGGAAGATGGTGAGCTCAGTCAGACATGTTGAGTTTGAAGTAACTGATGTACTTTCATGAAGAAGGATGGTAAATAATTGGTAATACAGGTCTGGAGCTTGGAAGAGAGTGCTGGGCTACAGACAAGTATCTGGGCAAACCACCAGTGTATGGATGATGGCTAAAGCCATAGGGGTGACTGCAATAACTTAGGAGACAGAGTGAGAAGAATGAGGATAGAATCCTGGCTAACAAATGGTAAAGGTAAAAGAAACAAGCATTTAATAGGTAGAAGTAGTCAGATAGGTAGGAGGAAAAATTAGAAAGTGTCACAAAAGCCAAGGCAGAGTTTAGGGGCTCTCATCAGTTGTGTTAAGTGTCTCAAAGGAATCCAGTGATCACTGAAACGTGTCCACTTGATCTGGCAGAATGGAAGCCACTGGGGGCCACTGCTTGAGCAGTTCAGAGGCACAGCAGGGAAGGAAGCCAGGCTGAAGCAAGCTGAAGAATGAATTAGCAATGGAGGGGATGAATGTAGAACATTCTTTCCAGGAGCTTGAAGGGATGCCAGCAGTTAAAGAGGGTTAGGACGTTTTTGTGTTTTGTAAATGGAAGAGATGAATGAATATGCGAGAGGAAAGAGACAGTAGAAAAGGAGAGGCTGAAGGTCTAGGAGACAAAATGATGTTTTGTGACACAATTAAGTCCTCAATGAGATTTGAAGAAAAAAATATAAGGCAGAGAGGTATAGAATACAGAGCAACCTTAGGGGTGGGGGTAAAGATTGAGTGTGAGAGAGTTATAAATTCATCTTTTTATTTTCAGAAAAAAAAAAAGAATGAGAAGGGATATGGTGAGGAATACTTGAGGCAAGTGGTAAGGTTTACAATAGTTGCTACTGGGAAGAGAAGAGTTTATACCTCTCAGGAACACACAGGACCACAGAAAACCAAGCCCAGGTGAGGGACCATGAATCTGTACTGGTATTAAATTCCGTGGTTGGGTTACTGTCCTGCAGTCCTCAATAGCACAATAGTAGAGTCAGAAAAGGAGGACAAATGTACAGCTCTAGGGTTGAAGTTTCCATAGGGGCAATGGATTTCGAGGTATTAATAAGAGAGTTATTGAAGTGATGGATCATAGATCAAATCTAGGAGACTAAAGAAATTGGAGGAGTGAAGAGAATGTTAGTTTCAGTGAGACAGAGAGAGAACAGATGCAGCAAGTGGTAAGAGCTGGTAGGGCAGGAAGTTGTAGCCAGGGATATTAGATCTAAAGTGATGAAGTAGGTGATAAGATACATGAAATGGCCACAAGAGTAAGTGGATGACATAGAGTGAAAGTATGTGGAACTGACATGAAAGGTCAAAGAACAAAAAAGGCTTGACTGTTGCACTGTCACTGATTTTGAGTCTGAAGCTGTCCAAGGTGATAGTAGGAGCTGTAAGATACTGGCCAGCTGCCAGATTCTTAGCTGTGACCAATTCCCTATATGTCATTGATACGTAGGGATAGATGGTCATGTGGTTGAGTTGTAAGAGTCTCAAAGGGGATGGAAGAGTTATGGTCACCTCTCTGGGCTTCAACTTTCTCTTCTGGAAAAATAAAGGGGGGTGGTGGATTAAATTGGGTCACCTCTGAGCAACCTCACAGCTCTAAGATCTAAAAGCCCCTGTCTAAAAGACAATGGCCTCAAGGTTGCTCCCAACCTCCCAGTATGATACTCCCGATGTGTGCTGCCCACGCTCTGCTGGGATCCCAACAAATCAATGCTCAGCTTTTCTGCACTCTTCAGTCATGTCCCTGTGTTTCCTGGCTCATGGGCTGGGCTCTAGTTCCCTAAACCCTTTGGACTCTGACCTGTGTACTCTATGCTGTTTGTGCTAACCTGGCCTGCCCTAGCTTGGTCTGTCCACTTAGGCAAACAGGAGGCTCTCTTTATTAACTCTTTTTATTTACCCAGAGCTTTGATAACCCTCATTAACTCAGTTCTGCTAAGATACCTGGCTCTTTGCAGACCCCTTTCTGTTTCCCACCACCACCACCACCACCACCATGAAGATACATTGCTAACACTCATAAGGAAAAATCTGTGCTACCAAGGGTCTCTCCCTCCCCTATATGTGAATCTCAGGGACTGCGTCTGGATTGATTAGGGTTTCCTCTTTCATCCAATGCCCATCTTATTCTAGTCCACTCCATTTAATGTTTGCTTCTCTATCTTCATTACTTCTTCCTATACATTCATTTTAGGGCCCCCAATTCTAGACTCATCTTTCAGCCTATCTCACCACCTCCCATCCCCCATGCCTCCCACTTCTACCCTTAATGCTAACCCACTTTTTTCAAGCAAAGGCAAGGTCACTCCCTCTCTGGGAGTTCATTATGATCTTGGTTGAGAACCTCTTCCGTCTGACTGCTGCGTGCTCACCAGCTGTGAAGATTAGTGAGGCATCCGGACAGGCTTGGCCACCATGCTGGGCTCTCCCTGCAGCTAACATGCTTCTCAGAAACCACCAGGCAGGGAGCCCAGCCTGTCAGCAAAACGCTGGAGGCTGTGATGGCTCCTTGTGATTTCTCTAGCAAAATACAGATGGGCTGGCCTCCTGCTCACCAGCTTGAGAGCCAGTAGAATCCCCAAGAGGCCAGATATGACCAGAGGGACAGCCTCTATGTCAGGTCCTCCTTCCCCTCCTCCAGCTGGGAGGGGCAGGTGATCTCGCAGATAGCCCAGCATGGGGACCCAACTGCCACGGGAATCTCCCTCTCTTACCTACCTCCTCCTCCTCCCTACCTCCTCCCTCCAAGACCTCGGTGCAAGCCCAGCTATATCATGCTGTCTTTAGGCAAAGTTTTCTTTTAAGGCAAAGTTTTTTTCATGTTTGATTCCCCCACAGGAAACTCTGAGACAAGGATTTGAGTGAAGAAAACAGAAGCAGGTAGGAAAGTCCAGTGCTGTGCAAGTCCCTAAAGGACCCCCTAAACGCCTCCAAGGAAACTCAAGTGTATGAAGAGTGTCAATCAGCATATCTGGGCCTTTACCCATCCCGCTTTACATATTGCTGCTAGAATTAGATATGGTGTTTACCCTTTCCCTTTTTTACTAAATAATCTTGCTGGCTCCCTGCTGTCCTATCTTAAAATTAAAATAATTTTTAAAAATATATTAGATGTTTTTATTGTTAAGTTGATACAGGTTATTGTAGAAACTTGGAAAAAAACAGAGAAGTATAAAGAAGATACGAACCACTTGTCATTTCCTTACCCAGAAATAATATAGTTAACATGTTGGAATATTACCTAATAATCATGTGTGTGTATGTAAGAAAATGTTT
Organism: Choloepus didactylus; assembly: GCF_015220235.1. NCBI lineage: Eukaryota > Metazoa > Chordata > Mammalia > Pilosa > Megalonychidae > Choloepus > Choloepus didactylus. The sequence goes on from NC_051308.1 coordinate 108,423,747, forward strand.
TGTGTTTCTTATTTTGTTCTGCTTAACAAAATTTGGATACCTGATAATATTTTACCATGTAACTGGGCTATTATCTGGCATTTTCCCAAGATTTTATTAATATAAATACTGTTGCTGCAATGATCACCTTTGAAGAATTACGGGGTAAAAGGATATGTAATTTTAAGGCCTTTTATTCATACTGCCAAATTTTCCCTTAGAAAGTAAAAATCAGTTTTTACTTCATTCATTCAATGACAGTTTCTTATTCATGGCACTCTTCTTGTCCACACTGTGATAATTTCATTTTTCTAATATTTGCCAAGTTGATATTGATAGGTAAACATCTTATTTTAATTTGTACCTATCATAAGGGAGGCTGTACATTTTTTTCAAATGCTTCTCGGTCCATCTATCTCAACTAAATTCATTAGCTCAGTCTTCACAGCCCTTTTCCACTGTATCCATCCACCTCACCAACTTCATCAATTTGTATCCCACATTAGCCAAGCTCATTTGATTGTACAAGGCTTGCACTCTTCATAAAGGTGAATAGCTAACATTTAATAATCACTTAGGTGTCAGGCATTGTGCAAGTGTTTTGTGAGTATTAACTAATTTATTCCTCACAATAACCCTATAAGGAAGATATTATTATTATGTTCATTTTTCATAATCATTTTTTAAATGTGGATACAGGCACAGATAAATAATTTACCTTGCTAAGATCGTATAGCTTAAATTGTGAATCTTGGAGGATCCAAGTTTCAAATCCAGAGTGTTGATTCAATATCCCACAACTAGGCTGGAGAGCCTCCCACCTAAAATGCCAACAAGACAGCCTTCCTTTGAAATTTAATTTCATTTAAATTAAAGTAAATTAAATGTTATTTAATTTAAATTTAAAATGGGAAATTTTTTTTCAGATTTTAAGTATTGGGAAAGGGGTAAGTTTAAAAATAAAAAGCAAGCCAGAATTTCCATTTCTGGCCAAGCTGGAGTAACAGGGACAGGATCCAGTTGTTTCAGTCAGGAGTTACACTGCTCAAGACATTGGATACCAGGCAACATAGGATAGTGACTCCTGAGATACGGGAAACAAATGAGGTGAGCCTTCCAGTTGCTCCAGCTTCCTGGCTGGAGAAGGTTTCCAGGCCAAGGGAAAGGGAAGGGGAACCGAGGTGGAGCCCAGTGGTCTCCCTGAGTTGAGGAGACGAAGCTGGGAGCCTGGGAGGGCAAGGCAGTTAGTGGTCACAATCAGTGTATGAAAGGAGAGATGCAAGAGACAGGACTCCAGAGATCAGCAGAGAATCCCCCTTGAGTACTCAACTGAGTTTGGATTGGTGCATGTGTGTGTGGAAACTACCTGGGGTTGGGAAAAGAACCACCCAAAATGATTAGAAAGAACAATCCTCAAAAGTCAGACAGGGCCAGGAATGATACCTGTTTCCACCAGTCAGAGTGAAAAATCTCACAATTTAGGGGGTATTGGGTTGAGTACACAGAAGGATCTAGCCTCAATATTGGGGGGGGAAGCTCAGACCTAGACTAAATGTTGTCCTGGTCCCACTTAACAAAATTTAAAAGCAGGAACTGAAAGGGTCAAACTGTTTCCAAGAAACTTAGCTGTTTTCTGTCCTAAAACTTAAGAATATGTATAGGAATATAAAAATATCTACAGCCTATCTAGGTAAAACTCACAATGTCTAGCAACATGACCTATAATGAAAAGAAAAATCAATCAATTGAAACTGACTCAAATGACATGTGATACGTTATGATGGAATTAGTACACAAGATAGTTATTATAACTTTATTACACATATTAAGAAATGAGAGGAAACACTGCACATAACAAAGTATGGACATAAGAGAAATATTAAGACTCTAATTGAACTTCAAAGGATGAAAACTACAATGTCTGAGATAAAAAGTACACTGGATATGATAAACGGCAAATTAGACATAGCAGAGGACAACATTACTGTATTTGAAGAATAGCAATAGAAACTCTCCAAAATGAAATACTGAGAGAAAAAAGGCTGAATAAAATAAACAGGGCATCAGTGAGCTGTTGGACAAATGCCTAATACAAATGAAGTCATCTCCAAAGGAGAGGAACGTGATGGTGGAACTCAAAAAAATATCTGAAGAAATCTATAACTCACAAATCCAAGGACCTCAATGAATCCCAAGCACAAGCAAGAAGAAAACTACATCAAACACATCATAATCCTGTTCCTTAAAACAAGTGATAAAGAGAAGATCTTAAAAGCAGCCAGAGGAAAAAAGACATTCATACAGAGGAATGCAGATAAGGATAACAGGAGATTTTTCATCATAAACAATGCAACTACTGAGAGAAAAAACTGTCGATCCAGTACTCTTTACCCTGCAAAAATATATTCCAAATGAAGGTAAATAAAGACTTTTCCAGACATACAAAAGCTAAATGAATTCATCATCAGCAGAACTGTACGATAAGAAATATTAAAGGAAGTCCTTCAGGCAGAAAGAAAACACCACCAGAAGAAAACCTTGACCTGTGCAAAGGAATAAACAGCACCAGAAATAACTGTGATTATGAAGTAACTATTTGGGTAAATAGAATGATTTATTTTCTATTATTTAAATCTCTACAAGCAACAATTGACTGTTTAAAGCAAAGAATCTATAAGAAAGCTGCTAGAGATAATAAATGAATTCAACACAGTGGCAGGTACAAGATCAACACACAAAAATCAGTGGTGTTTCTATATACCAGCAATGAAGAATCCAAAAAAGGAAATCAAGGAAACAATTTCATTTATAATAGCAACTAAAAGAATAAAATACCTAGGAATAAAGTTAACCGAGGATGTGAAGAGTATGTACATGAAAAGCTATGAAATGTTGCTGAAAGAAATTAAAGAAGACCTAAATAAACGGAAAGACATTCTGTGTTCACGGATTGGAAAACTAAATATTGTTAGAACGTCGATACCCCCCCAAAGTGATTTACAGATTCAGCACAATCCAAATAAAAATTCCAAGTCTTCTTTTCAGAAATGGAAAAAAAAATCATCAAATTCACTTGGAAAAGTGAGAAGCCCCAAATTGCCAAAAACATCTTGAAAAAGAAGAATAAAATTGCGGTACTCACACTTCCCAATTTCAAAACTTATTACAAAGCTACAGTAATCAATAGTGTGGTATTGGCACAAGGACAGCTACATAAAGCAATGGAGTAGAAATGAACCCTCACATCTATGTCCAATTGATTCTTAATAAGGATGCCAAGTCCACTCAATGGGAAAAAAATTGTCTCTTCAATAAATGGTGCTGGGGGAACTGGATATCCACATGCAAAAGAATGAAAGTGAACTTCCGCCACAACCGTATACAAAAATTAACTCAAAATGGATCAATGACCTAATATAAGAGCTACAACAATAAAACTCTTAGAAGAAAACAAAGGGAAATATCTTTATGACCTTGTAGTAGGCAATGGATTCTTAGACTTCATCATACCAAAAGCATGAGCAACAAAAGAAAAAATAGATAAATTGGGTCTCATCAAAATTAAAAACCTTTGTGCATCAAAGGACATTAACAAGAAAGTGAAAGTACAACATAGAGAATGGGAGAAAATATGTAGAAACCATATATCTGATAAGGCGTTAATGTCCAGAATACATAAAGACTTCCTGCAACTCAAAACAAAAAGACAAACAGCCCAAGTAAAAAATGGGCAGAGGGCTTGAATAGACATTTCTCCAAAGATACAGAAATGGTCAATAAGCACATGAAAAGACTGTCAGCATCATTAGGACTTAGGGAAATTCAAATCAAATCCACAATAAGATACACCTTCACACTATCATGGCGGGGGGGGGGGGTTGTCTCTTACACCTCACACGTGTGATCTCCCTTAGAAAAGGCTTGAGCGTTATCAGGTCTTGACTTAGGTTTGGGTTTTATTCACACAAACTCTCATTCAAGTAAGAGTATAGGGACAGATCCAGTAGTTTAAAAGTAAAGAGCACTCAAGACAAGAATTCAAATTCAACATATATTTACTAAAGGAGCACTTAAGGTTAAAGGAACAAGTTTACAATGTAAAAATACATTGATACATTACCAAGCCTGGGGACTTCTGCCCCTTCCAGAGGCAGCCGGATATGAGATCAGAAGACCCCTCCTGTCTAAGTTACAGAGTATTTACAGAGCCTTTAATTTAGGGTACATTCAATTAAGTTATAAGTTATTTTTATGTTTGAACCACAGGTGGTGGTGAACTATACCTGGTGAACCACCAGTGAATCCAGATAAAAGGAGGATATTCAAAGCATTATTGGAAATTCAAACATAATCTTAAATGTTTGCAAAAGGAACCACACATGAGTCAAGAACTAAGGGAGGAGTTTATAGCATTATCAGAGATTCAAACTTAACCTTGAATGTTTGCAAAACTTTACAGAAAATATTTTTACTAATTAAGCTATAACTCTTGTAAGAGTGATATAACACACCTTTTACTTATATAAAAACTAAAAATTAGAAGAGAGATTACTTTTTCTATATCTAACTTTTTAGTACAGTTTCATTATTTTGTTTTATAATTAGTCTACCCATTACATCATATTATGTTTCTCAACTCTTTTTTTTTCTGCTTGGGTCTGTTCAGCCTTTTTCTCAGTACAATCTTCTAGCATAGGACTTGTAGGCTATGAATCATTTGCCCCCGTTATTATAGTAAGGCCTTTCCACTTTTTATCATTTGGAAATGGTATTTGAGTATTTTGGGGCAAAAGTTTTGTTAAATATGCTTCTATATCAGAAGGAATAACTGTTTCTTCACCATCAGAACAGAAAGCATCAGGTGGTATACGAGAGCAGCAGGGCTCCTCAGCTGTCTGATCCTTACGTAGACAAGAGTCAGCATGTTCATTTTCAGATTCCTCAGTAGAGATATTATCCTGTAACAACATTCACCAGAATGGCTATTATTTTAAAAAAGGAAATAACTGTTGATGAGGATGTGGAGAAATAGGAAGCTTTGTGAATTTTGGTAGGAATGTAAAATGGTGCAGCCACTGTGGAAAACAGTTGGGCAATCCCTCAAAAAGTTAAGTATAGAATTATAATATGACCTGGCAATCTTGCTCCTAGGTATATACCCAAAAGAATTGAAAGTAGGAACACAAACAGATAGTTGTTCACCTATATTGATAGCAGCATTATTCACAGTTGTCAAAAGGTAGAAGCAACCCAAGTGTCCATCAACAGAGGAGTGGATAAGCAAAATGTAGAATGTACATACAATGGAATATTATTCATCTATAAAAAGGAACAAAGTTTTGATACATGTTACAACATGGATGAACCCTGAGGACATCATCATGTTGAGTGAAATAAGTCAGACACAAAAGGACAAATATTTTGTGATCCCACATATATGAAATATCTATAATTTGCAAACTCATAGAGACAGAAATCTAATCACAGGTTACCAGGGTCAGGGGTCAGGGGAGGGGGAATGGAGAGTTATTGCTTAATGAGCACAGAGTTTCTGTTTGAGATGATGGAAAAGTTTTGATAATGGATGGTGGTGATGGTAGCACAAGATTGTGAATATAATTAATACCACTGAATTGTATTTGAAAGTGGTAAAAATGGGATATTTTATGTTGTAAATATGTCATAACAAAAATTTAAAACAAAACAAAAATAATAATGTATTGTGGGATTTACAACACATATTGAATTAAAATATATGTTAATAATAGCACACAATCTGGGAGAAGAGAAATGGAAGTTTACCATTGTAAGTTTCTTATAGTATACATGAAGTAGTAAAATATCACTTAAAGATTGTCTATAAGTTAAAGATGTATACTATAACTACTAAAACAGCACAACAAAGAGTTATAGCTAATAAGCCAATAAATGAGATAAAAAGGAATCATAAAAATGCTCAGAACAGAAGAAAAAGAGAAAAAGGAAAAAAAGAACAGACGTGAGAGAACAAAGAGCAAAATGGCAGATTTAAACCTAATCATATTAATAATCACATTAAATGTAATGTGCTAAACAACTCAATTAAAAGGCAGAAATTGTCAGATTGAAAGAAAAAAAAAGCAAGACACAACTATATGCTGCCTACTAGAAGCTCACTTTAAATATAAAGATACAGGTTAGATTAAAAGGATGGAAAAAAGGATCTACTCTGCTAACCCAAACAGATTTCAGAAATCTTAGTATCAGATAAAGTAGAACTTACCAAGGCTAACGAGGGTCATTCTATAATGACGTAAGAGTCAAATCCTCAAGAGGACACAATAATTCTAATGATTTGCACCTCTAGTAACAGAGTTTCAAAAGACATGAAGCTAAACAGAACTGCAAGGAGGAATAGAGAAATCAATAATTACAGATTCAACATCTCTCTCAATAATTGATAGAAAGAGAGAAAGAATCAGTAAGGCATTTAGAAGGCTTGAACAACACTATCAACCAAACTGACCTAACTGATATTTATTGAATACCCCACTAAACAGTAGCAAGTTGTGCCAGTTTGGATGTATTATGTCCCCCAAAATGCCATTATCTTTGATGCAATCTTGTGAGGCAGATGTATTAGTGTTGATTAGGTTGGAACCTGTTGGTTCAGTATTTCAATGGAGATGTGACTCAATCAACTGTAGGTGAGAGCTTTCATTTGATTATTTCTATGGAGGTGTTGCCCCACCCATTCAGGGTGGGTCTTTATTGGATCACTGGAGTACTTCAAAAAGAGCCACACAGGCCCAGACGCAGAGCAACTCAGAGTGACATTTTGGAGAGAGCTGCAGCCAGGAGAGGTAGTTTGAAGAATGCACAGGAGCAGAGAGCTGCAGCTGAGAAGCACACTTTGAAGATGGCCTTTGGAAGCTGACACCGACATTTTGGAGAAAGTCATTTTAAAACCGTAACTCCAGAGCAGATGCCAGCCATCTGCCTTCCCAGCTCACAGAGGTTGGACGCCATTGGCCATCCTCCAGTGAAGGTACCCAATTGTTGATGCCTTACCTTGCACACTTTATGGCTTTAAGATTGTAACTGTGTAACCAAATAAACCCCCTTTATAAAAGCCAATCCATTTCTGGTATTTTGCATAACAGGCAACATTAGCAAACCAGAACACAAGGTAATAAGCAATTTACCAAGATAGAACATATTCATGGCCATAAAAAAAGTCTCAATAAATGTAAAAGGATTCAAGTCATACAAAGTATGTTCTCTAACCACAATATAATTTACTTAGAAATCGATAACAGAAAGATATCTGGGAAATCTCCAAATATTTAGAAATTAAATAATTCACTTTTAAACCACCCATAGGCATTAACTAAATGAAAATGAAAACACAACATATTAAAATTTGTGTAATGCAGATAAAGCAATGGTTAGAGAGAAATTTACAGCACTAAAATGCCTATATTATAAAAAAAGAAAGATCTCAAATCAATGACCTTGGTTTCAATCTTAAGAAACTAGAAAAAGAAGAACAAATGAAATCCAAAGTAAGCAGAAGAATGGAAAAAATAGAGAAGTCAATGAAACAGAAAAAAGAAAAACAGAAAAAATCAGTGAAACTAAAAAGTTGGTTGTTTGAGGAAATTGTAAAATTGGTAATCCTCTAGTCAGACTGATTACAGAAAAAAAATTGCAGATATCAGGAATGAGAAGGGCGATATCATTACTGATTTTTTACATATTTAAAAAAATAATAACCAAGTGATATGGGCGCATGTTGTGAGGCTACTCAGGTTGACGTGGACCAGATGACTCAGCGCCTGCTAAGACCTGTTAATGATGTGGTGGTTTTTTGTCAGCAATTTACAGAAAGACATTGAAGAGTAACCTTATGTGACCAGTTTTTAAAAAATCCCTTTGTCTACGAGATAGGGAATGGATAAGCAGGATCAAAATGGAGTATAGTTAGGAATCTATTTAAGTGAAAAAGAAAAAAAAAAGTTAATAAACGGATATTATGATCAACTTTATGCCAATATATTCAACAACTTAGATGAAATGGACAAATTCTTTGCAAGACCTTATTTACCAAAGCTCACTAAAGAAGAAATAGATAACCTAAATACCTCTATAGATTCTATTAAAGAGATTGAATATGCAGTTAAAAGCCTACCCACACAGCAAACTCTAGGTCCAGATTGTCTTCATCAGGGTAGTTTGTCGAACATTTAAAGATGAAATAATACCAATTAGACAAAAACTATTCCAGTAAAAGGGAGGGAATTCTTTCCAACTTTTTCTATGAGGCCAGCATCACTCTGATAACAACCAAAGACATTACAAGAAAAGAAAACTACAGACAATATATGTCATGAGCACAGATACAAAAATTCTTAACAAAATTTTAGCAAATCACATCCAACATACCTAAAAGGGTTACTACATCATGACCACGTGGAGTTTATCCCAGATACGCAAGGCCTGTTCAATACTCAGAATTTACCATATGATCTTCTCAATCATGCAGAAAAATAATTTGATAAAATCCAACATTTATTCCTGATTAAAAACTCTCAGCACACTAGGAATAGAAAGGAACTTCCTCAACCTGATAAAGAGTATTTATGAAAAACCTACAGCTAACATCATACTTAATGGTAAAAGACCAAATGCCTTCCCTCTAAGATAAAAACCAAGAATGGATGTTTGTTCTTGCTACTTCTGTCAACATTGTGTTGGAGGTTCTAGGTGGTGCAATAAGACAAGAGAAGGAAATAAAAGGAATTCAGATTGGAAAGGAAGGAGTAAAATTGTCTTTATTTACAGGCAATATGATCATCTCTTAGAAAATCTGATGGAATATACAAAAGGTTTACTAGAACTAATAAGTGAGATTAGCAAGATTGCAAGTACAAGATCAATATAAAAAATAATTATAATTATATTTCTATGTATTAGTAACAATCAATCAGAAATTGAAATTTTAAGAAAGCCATTTACAATAGCATCAAAATATGAAATACTTAGGGATAAATCTGGCAAAAGCTGTGCAGGATCTACACACTGAAAACTATAAAATACTGCTGAAAAAAATTGAAGCTCTAAATAAATGGACTAATATACTGTGCTCATGGATCAGAAGACTCGTTATTTTTAAGATGTTAATTCTCCCAAAATGTATCTATAGATTCAATACAATCCCAAAACCCCAGCAAACTTTTTGATGGAAATTGACAAGACAACTTAAAAATTAATATGGAAATGCAAAGGACCTAGAATAGAGAAAACAAGTTTTTAAAAAAAGAACAAAGTTGTAGAACTTACACTACCTGACTTTGAGACTTATAAACTTATAGTAATGCAGACAGTGTGATACTGGCATTAAGAGAGTCAAATATATAGATGGACTAAAATAGATAGTCTAGAAATAGACCCACATATATATGGCTAGTTGATTATGACAAAGGTGCAAAGGGAATTCAGAGGAGAAAGAATGATATTTTCAACAAATGGTGGTGGAACAATTAGATGTTCATATGCAAAAAAAAAAAAACCCTCAATCCATAACTCACACCGTATATAAAACTTTACTCAAAATGGATCAGAGATGTAAATGTAAGTGCTAGAACTATAAAGCTTCTAGAGGAAAACAGGAGAAAATCTTTGCAACCTTGGATTAGGCAAAAATTTCTTAGACTCAACACCAAAAGCATGACCCATGAAAGAAAAAAATAATAAATTGGACTTCATTAAAATTAAAACTTGCTGCTCTTCAAAAGACATAGCTAAGAGAATGAAAAGACAATCCATAGACTTGGAAAAGAATATTTGTAAATCACATATTTGATAAAGGACTTGTATCCAGAATATATTACTAGAATCAATGAGAAAACAAACAACACAAATGTTTTTTAATGGGCAAAAAGATTTGAAAAGATACTTTATCAGAGAAGAAATATTGATAGCAAATAAACCCATGAAAAGTTGCATTAGAGAAATACAACCACAGTAAGGTACCACTACAGACTTATTAGAATGTATAAATTTGAAAAGGCGAGCCATACTAATAATTGGCAAGGATGTGGATGAACTGAAACTCTCATGCATTGTAGGCAGAAATGTAAAATGGTGCAATCACTTTGGAAAAGTTTGATAATTTCATAAAAATTTGAACAGACAACTACCACATGATCCAGCTATTTCCCTCCTAGGATTTACCAGGGAATAATGAAATCAAGGATTTTTACACAAATATTCAGAGCTTTTTCGTTTGTAATAACCCAAACTGGCAACAACCCAAATGTCCATCACTAGGTGAAATGATAAATAGATTGTGGTATATCCATACAATGAAATACAATTGAGCAATAGTGTCTATACAGCTAACAACATAGGTGACTCTAATTATGCTGAGTGAAAGAAACCGTATGAAAAATCATACTGTAGGATTTCATTGACAAAAAATTCTGGAAAATGCAAACAAATCTATAAAAACCCAAAGCAGATCAAGTTATTGCCTGGAGACTGAGGATGAGGTGGGGGAGTGACTAGGAAGGGGTGAGAGGAAGGAACTAGAAGGGGGAAAAGTAAACTTCACAAGGTAAAAATTAGATTCATTATCTTGATTGTGGTGATGGTTTTATATATGGATAAGTGTCAAAACTAAATTGTACATTTTAAATGTGTGCAATTTATTATATACCGATAAAAAATTAGAAACAAAACTCAAAGGACATTTTCCAATTTTAGAAGCAAGCTTTGGGCAGTTGCTTTGTTATTTTCCCCTGTGCATCTCCCCTTATTTTTTTCTTCTCACATTTGATCCTGGGAATTTTTTCTTATTGGGAGTAAAAAAAACACATACACCAAACTTCCCAAAATATTAGCCTTCAATCTAAAACTGGTTTTCTTTCACACATTTTCCTTTATAATTTATCTCGACACCTTCCCTGTTATTCAATTTGTGTCAGCTACTAGGAGTGTGATGGAAGAAAGTTGGTTTCTAAGGTAACCAAAGGCAGGGAGACACCACCAAGCTTGGGGTGCTGAAGTGCACACTTGGGAAGGCTCTTGCAGAGGAGGTCCTGTAAAATGCCTGAGATCCTCAAAAGGAATGAGAAGGCACGTCGCTAGGGGAGATAACTTAAGGGACACTGAGAGGAGAGACAAAGAACTCAGAGCACTAAGGAAAAACCTGCTGGTCACTGCACCGTGGGGAAAAGAACTTTCCTGAGAGGCTGAGTTCCCTACTTCCAGCTCTACACTCCCCAGTTTCTCCTCAGTAATCTTGCCCAAATAAACCCTGCACCCCTTCTATTTTTCTGAAAAGTTTCTGTGAAAACATACTGTTCTTTGGTTATATCTTTTTATCCCCAGAGACTGGCAGGGTGCCTGTAACAAAGAGGCAGTACAGCTAGTTCTGGGGCCAGACAGCCTGGGTTCCCAGCTGTGTGACTCTGGGCAAGTTATTTCACTTCTCTGGGACTTTCTTTCCCCATCTGAAAAACGGGATAATAATAGTACCTACATAAAAGGTTTTTGGGAAAACCAAATGGTTAATATTCGCAGTTTGTTTGGAATGGTACATAGCAAGCATTATATATATTTTGGGTATTATTATTACTTCATGTTAAAAATGTATTCAGATCACAGAGCCTCCAGTGGGGCAAAAATGTATTCACAGGTAGAATGAACAAAATATTCTGAGTGACAATAATACAATGTCTGGCTACCAAGAAGCATCCTAGAGAAACCGAAATCAGCTAAAAACAAACCACAATTTTTTCTCAGCCTCAGGACTAAATTAAGCCTCTCTACATCTTCTTCTCAATTGATAAAGGTTTGAGAGAGGTGAAAGATCTCCAGTAAACAGTGGCACTATCCCTCCAGTGATAATTTTATTTTGCCAGGCCTGTATCCTAACAGCACCCCAAAAGGAGATAATGGCTGCAACCTGGAGTCCATCTCCCTGGAAAACACACTGTATCCAGGCTTGGGCTATGGATGCCTGTCCACGAACAAGAAGTTGCTTCTCTAGAAGTCACAGTGTGAACTATTCAAGGTTGTATATCACTGCTCTCCCATGGCTATTCAATTAAATATTAAGTTTCTAGAATCCCTCCCAGCAAATAGAAGCTGCCCACACCTGCATTTGCCTTTACTTCTCACCCCCTAAAAATAAGTCTCAATTTATTAAATAAAGGGATTTCATGCAAATCAACTAAAACCCCTCTGTGCCATAGTTTCCATAGCTATACAAGCAAATATCTAGCGTCCTATCTTTCCTACAGGATGTTGGTCAGAGAAAAGGATTCATCTATTAATAAAATTCTGGGGAAAAATGTTAAAAGGATTGTGTTGTTTCAAGGTATCACTTTTTAACATTTATCCTGATTTTCCTGCACAGCATTCCATAGTTCACTCTCAAAGCCCACGCTCAATCTTATTTAATCTTCACAACCTGCAAACCACAGGTCACAAAGCTAGAAAGGAATATAGCCCAGGACAAACTCAGTTCATCGGACTCCTGGTCTAGGGCTCTTTCCATTAACCAACAGCTGTCTCCAGATTCCTACAACCCAGTCTTTCTTGAGCACAGTCTGATACAATTTTTCTTTCCAAACTGAGACTGGCTCTTCCCTTAAAGAGCCAGCTAATTTCAGGAGACTCTACCTTACTCCATCCCATAGTCTTTAAGGTGGAGTGTGCAAGGAGATGTACTGATGTGCAAGAGGAAAATATTTCAAAATGCACTTAGAATAGTATTTAATTATTGCAAAAATAATTATTTAAGCTTTACTAATACTAATGGTTAATATATGGACTGACCTAGCACTTTCAGTTGGTCACTAAGTCAGAGGTCATCTGTTATACCCACTATGTGAGGTGATCCCAGGAACCAGTGGGAACGTCACAGTTAAGACACTCGTTTCTGCTTTCCGCGCTGCTAGCGCTCGTAGACATGGTGAATGTTCCTAAAACCCGCCGGACCTTCTGTAAGAAGTGCGGCAAGCACCGGCCCCACAAAGTGACACAGTACAAGAAGGGCAAGGATTCTCTATATGCCCAGGGAAAGCGGCGTTACAACAGGAAGCAGAGTGGCTACGCTGGGCAGACTAAGCCAATTTTCCGAAAGAAGGCTAAAACTACAAGGAAGATTGTTCTAAGGCTGGAATGTGTTGAGCCCAACTGCAGATCTAAGAGAATGTTGGCTGTTAAGAGATGCAAACATTTTGAACTGGGAGGAGACAAGAAGAGAAAGAGCCAAGTGATCCAGTTCTAAGCTTTGTCTTTTGTTTTATTATGATAATAAAATCTTGAGGTAAAGGTCACTTCAGAAAAAAAAAAAAAAAAAAGACACTGATTTCTTCTTCTGCAACATAAAGTATGCCGTCCACTGGACGAAAACAACCCATTAATTGCTACAAACTTCACAATTCTTTGTAATGACAGGGAGAGTGACCATGAAAATGTTTGTTCTGCAGAGATTCATTGATTATCTCCTGGGAAAGACCCTAAAACAAGATATTAAACTGAGGAGATAAATTTTTTTTTTTACAATGTTCTTTGATGAGAAATGACTGTCAAGAGTAGGCTACCTAGCATTTATTTTCAAAACAAAACCCAACCAACCAGCAAAACAAAAATCAACCTGTCCCTTCAAAGTGAAAATTAACAGTCTATTAATGAGAAAGTCACTGCTTTTCTAAAGAAACATATGCTTTATGGAGAAAGCATTTTGAAACTGGATGGCTGAAAATGGTTCTAATTTTGTGATTATTAGGTGTTCAAAAACAATGTGTTTCACCTATCAGAACTTTTATCTGTACATTAAAAAACAAACAAGAAAACAATTTTCTAATCTTTTAAAAAATCTTTTAAATAAAAGTGATTTTGAGTAAAGAAGTGATTTTGAAACCATTTGTTAAAAATATAAAACTGCAATACCTTCCAATCATTAAAGAACAAATGATTGAATTAAGGCATAAATTTACTAGTTGGATTTCAATTTAAAGCCTTTGCATTCTCGGTGAATGGGATTGGAAAATCAGTATTGTGATTTAATAAATGCAATGAAGGATGCATTTTTTTTCCATTTGAATCCACCTATCTTTGAGAATTATCTTTTCCAGTTATGACAGTCATTAACTTTTTTAATTCAATTTTATTGAGATATGTTCACATACCATACAGTCATCCTAAGTGCACAGTTGTCCACAGCACCATCACAGCTGTGCATTCATCACCCCAATCTATTTTTTGAATACTTTCCTTGTACCAGAAAAAGTGAAAACAAGAATAAAAAATAAAAGTAAAAAGGAACACCCAAATCATCCCCCCCACCCCATTTTTCATTTAGTTTTTTGTCCCCATTTTTCTACTCATCCATCCATACATTGGACAAAGGGAGTGTGATCCACAAGGCTTTCATATCACACTGTCACCCCTTGTAAGCTACACTGCTATACAATCATCTTCAAGATTCAAGGCCACTGGGTTGCAGTTTGATAGTTTCAGGTATTTACTTCTAGCTATTCCAATGCATTAAAACCCAAAAAGAGTCATCTATATAGTGCATAAGAATGCCCACCAGAGTGACCTCTTGGCTCCATTTGGAACCTGTCAGCCACTGAAACTTTATTTTATTTCATTTCGCATCCCCCTTTTGGTCAAGAAGATGTTCTCAATCCCGCTTTGCCAGGGAGATTTACACCTCTGAGTGTCAGATCCCATGTAGGGGGGAGGGCAGTGAGCTCACCCACCAAGTTGACAGCCATTAACTTTTTTTTTAAATTCACTTTTATTGAGATATATTCACATACCGTACAATCATCCAAAGTGTACAATCAATTGTTCACAGTACCATCATATAGTTGTGCATTCATCACCCCAGTCTATTGTTTGAACATTTTCCTTGTATCAGAAAAAGTGTAAATAAGAATATAAAATAAAAGTAAAAAGGAGCACCCAAATCATTCCTCCCCCCCCCATTTTTTCATTTAATTTTGGTCCCCATCTTTCTATGCATCCATCCATACACTGGATAAAGGGAGTGTGATCCACAAGGCTTTCACAATCACAGTGTCACCTCTTGTAAGCTATATTGCCATACAATTGTCTTCAAAAGTCAAGACTACTGGGTTGCAGTTTGATAGTTTCAGGTATTTACTTCTAGCTATTTCAGTGCAGTAAAACCTAAAAAGGGTCATCTATATAGTGCATAAGGATGCTCACCAGAGTGACCTCTCAACTCCATTTGGAATCTCTCAGCCACTTAAACTTTATTTCATTTCACATCCCCGTTTTGGTCAAGATGTTCTCAATCCCATGATGTCGGATCCAGATTCATCCCCAGGAGTCATATCCCGCTTTGCCAGGGAGTTTACACCCCTGGGAGTCAGATTCCACATAGCAGGGAGGGCAGTGAGTTCACCTGCCAAGTTGTGACAGCCATTGACTTTTTTTTTTAATAATTGAATTTTATTGAGATATATTCACATACCATGTAGTCATACACAGCATACAATCAATTGTTCACAGTACCACCATATAGTTGTGCATCCATCACCTACATTAATTTTTGAACATTTTCATTACCACACATACAAAAGTAATAGAATAAAAATTAAAGTGAAAAAGAACAATTAAAGTAAAAATGAACACTGGGTGCTTCTTTTTTTTTGCCCCCATTTTTCTACTCATCCATCGATACACTAGACAAAGGGGAGTGTGATCCACAAGGCTTTCCAAATTACATTGTCACCCCTCATACGCTACCTTTTTATACAATCGTCTTCGAGATTCAAGGGTTCTGGGTTGTAGTTTGATAGTTTCAGGTATTTACTGCTAGCTATACCAATTCATTAGAACCTAAATGGGTTATCCATATTGCGTGTAAGACTGCCCACCAGAGTGACCTCTCAGCTCCTAAAAAGTATGATTTTTAAAAATGTACTTCATCTTTATTTCAAACTTTTAACATTTCTACTCTTAGGTCATGTGTTGTTTTTTTTGTTTGTTTGTTTTCTTTTTTTCTTTTGAACTTTAACATATATACATAACAGTGATAACTTTCAATATACAATTTCACAAGTAGAAAGCAAATCTCAAAGAATGTTATGGGTCACAGTTACACAACTTAAGCCATTTCCATTATTGTAAAACATAACATACATACAGTAAGGTGTCATCTCTCGGTGAGCAGCTCAACAAGCAGTCATATAGGTAATTTCAAAAATTGTCATGGGTTACAGTTCCACAATTTCAGTTCTTTCCTTATTATGCAATACAAGGTATATTCAGAAAGGTGAAGACCTTCAAGGCATAATTCAACGAGCAGCTATAGAGCAAATCCCAAGGTATCTACAGGCTATATTTCCACCATGTCATTTACCTCCTTCCAGCTATTCCAACACCCCAGCATCCAAAAATGTATATAATTATATAAAAGTTTCAATATTCATAGACCTTTGTTCAATCTTATCTTGTTTGTTGCTACTCCTTCCTCTCATTTAATCTCTTTCTCCATCTTCAGGGGGTTCTAAGCAGTGAGCATCCTAACTTGTTCATATTAAAAGGGGGTGTCAACAGTACAGGGAAGGGGGCTGCATCTGATAGTTGATCTTAAAGAGGCTGTTGCCTCTGGATTTTAGGATTTGTCTGGTATAGGAATATTCTGGTGGATTTAAGTTTCTGAAAGACAAAACTTAATGAGTGCATCTTTTATAGAATATTAGGTAGAGACCTAGGTATTTGGGAACTACTTTTGGTAAGGGCATGGCATGTTGTGGCCAGTTGGGATGTCTAGCTCTTATGGAGCTTGCATAAGAGAAACCTCCAGGATAGCCTCTTGACTCTATTTGGGATCTCTCAGCCACTGTGACCTCAGCTTGTTACCTTTCTTTTTTTCCCCTTTTGGTCAAGTAGGCATTTTCAATCCCTCACTGCCAGGGCCAGGGTCATTCCTGGGAATCATGTCCCACGTTGCCAGGGAGATTCATTTCCCAGGGAGTCATGTCCCTTGTGGGGGGGGGGAGTTAATGAATTTATTTTTAGGGCATGTTTTATAAAGTACATAATAAAATACCTGTAAGTAATTATTGACAAGTAGATACAACATCCAAAGACATGAAGCAAAAACTGACAAAGAAAAAACAGACAAATACACAATCACATTTGGTGATTTCAGAAATTCTCTCTTAGCATTTGATAAAGGAGACAGAAAATGAGCAGGGAAAAAAAAAGACTTGAACAACACTACCAATCAAATTGGACTAATTGGTATTTACAGAATACCTAGACCCAACAACAGCAGAATACACATTCTTTTCAAGTGCACACGGGTCATAAAACAAGTCTAAATAAATTTAAAAGCATAGAAATCATAGGGATTATATTCTCTTTCTATAAATTAGTTAAATTAGAAATCAATAATAAGATATCCAAACACAAAATATATAACTTAAAATTCTAAATAACCACAGGTCAAAGAACTCATGCAGGAAATTAGCATATTTGACCTAAATAGTAATAAAAGGACAACCTATCATAATTTGAGGGATACAGATAAAGCATTGCTTAGAAAGAAATTCACATATTTAAATACAATAGAAAAGAAGAAATATTCAAAATAAATTATCTTTAGTTCTACCTTGAAAGCTAAAAAAAAAAAAAAAAGAAAAAAAAAAGAATAGATATTACACATATTAAGATGCAAAATTTTTGGCAACCACTGGTCCATCTCCAAGGAGGAACTGTTGACATTTGGGAGCATCATGTTTGCAGGTAGTATATGAGGAGAGAAGAAACAATAAAGCAAGTTGGAAATGGGAATGTGGTGCTACAGAGGTGGTGCAGGCTGCCTATCTTTGGGGATTCTGGCCTAAGGATTGGGGGACAAGGGATGAAGGCAGCAAGCCTTTCTTTTATTTGCCACCTGTACAGACATAATTTAGGTGAAATTCCTAATACATAGTAGGTCCTCAGATGTTTATTAGTTTCTTTTTCCTCTCAGTATTTGCAAACCCATTACTTCTAACATTGCTGGTGTCACACAGAGCCCTCCATGCTGCATGGGTAAATATACCTATGTATATATTCCTCTCAACCACAGTCAAGGTGGTGTGAAAGACAGAGAACATATGCAAACACACCACTGCCAATAGGACATTTTAAAACAGCATCTACCTAGGCAAAATTCACTCTCCAGTCCTAATGAAAAAGTTTCCTTTCTACTTTATTTTTAATAATAAAGCTTGGGATCTTCTGACAAATGCCGTTACTTTTGGAAAGATTAAGAAACTGTGATTCTAGAAGAGGAGGTTATGAAAATAGAATTGTCCAGGAAAGGCTGTTCCATCGAGTTCAAATACATTTTACACAGTCTGATATTAAGATGCTGAAACCAGACGCAGATGGTAATTGCTAAGGGTCTTTCTTCCCCCTATCGTCGGTGTGTGTTTGAAGTGGGGAGAGCCGGGGAAAACAGTTAGAAGAGCTCCTGGCACGCAAGAAGGAGGCCACGACAAATTCTTGAAAAATTAAGATCAGAAAAGAGGTGAAGAAAGGGTGAGCAGAGGTGGTGGAAGAGCAGAGGTGATGCTGGTGAACGCAAAATGGTTAAAACCTGTACCCGTCGGAGGGGGTCTGGGGCGCCGGGCACCGTGGCAGGGTGGGAAGTTAGGCAGGCGGCAAGAAAGCAAAGGTCGGTGTCTTGAGCGCAAGTAACTACTGGGGGAAAAGGCACCCGAGCGCAAGCGACGAAGGGGAGAGAGGGGCGGCGCGCGGTGCCTTGCGGGGTCGGGGCCGGGGTCGCCCGCCGGCCGCGCCGGGAAAAGCTGGGGATCTGGCTAAGCCGGGGACCAGCTAGGCCGCGCGGAGAGGCAGGGCCCGCGACTGTGAGGCCGCAGAGGGGACCGACCGGGGTGCGGCGACGAGGGTCAAAGGGGTTTAGGGCGCGCTGTGAGGCCGGGAGAGAAACCAGCAGGCCCGCGGGAGCCGCGCCCGTAGGACCCAAGGAAGGGAAGGGCGGTCAGCTTCCCGCTCCCTGCTCCCGGCCGGGGCGTGATAGGAAAGGCCGGCGGGCCGCGCCGTGAGGAGGAGGAGCCTGCGGCCCCGCCCCCCGCAGGAGCGAGGGAAGGAGAAAGGCTCGCGGGGAAGGAGGAGGGAGGGGAGCGCGGGGAGGGGGCGGCCAGCCGGGCCTGCGCCCGAGCGAGCGGAGAGCCGAGGGGGAAGGGGCCCGGAAGGAGGCGAGCGCGGCCGCGACGCCGGGAGCCGGACGCCCGCCGGTGCCGGCCTGCCGCCGCCGCCGCCTTCCCTGCCTGCGCTCGAGCTTGGACTCTGGAGCGGCCGCGAAGGCCGGAGCAAGGCGGTCGGGTGTGGGGCGAGCGGGGCCGGGAGCCGGAGGCCCGGCCGGCGGTCCTGCGCCGAGCACGGTGGGCTCCTGCCTGCGAGATTAGGAACGGGGCGGAAAGCGGGGAAAAAGCGAGGCCGAGAGAAGCGAGGCTATCGGATTTTCCAGGAGGTTGGTGGGAGGAAAATCCCACACCGAACTCAAATTCACAATAATCATCCAAACTAATAATAATAATAAGGGAGCAGTTTCTTTGGACGGGCGAGAGGGAGAGAAGGGGGAACGGAGAAAGCGAAATCCCCGTTTTATGGAGGCTGAGGCAGGAGAAAATTTCGGAGCCTGGATGTGGAGGAGCAAAACAGCAGAACTAACTCAGGAAATTGTCTTTCAGAAAAAGGCCGAACCTAACCTGGGTCTGAGAACCTGGCTGGGGTAGGTGGAGAAACCTGCAAGTTTAAAGGAAAAAAGAGAGAATATTTTCAGAGATTCTCTGTTTTGTGTTTATTGCTTCCATTTTTAAGGGAAAAAAGCATTGCATTTCAGGTGTTCTTTAAATTTTTTTTTTTTTTTTTTTTTTTTTTTTGGTGCGATTGGCTCATTTAAGAATTTCAAAACCTTTAATGTGAGGGATTTTTTTTTTAAAGGAAATCTATACATTTTGGTTCCTAGGGTTGCAGAGGACTGGAAGGAGTACTGTTGTGTACATACTATTGTATGGGTTTATTTATTTTTTTTACTGTGCAAATCAGCTGAGAAATTTTTTTCCAAGTGCCAATTTGAATTTATTCAGCCTTTTTTTTTCTTTCTCAAATATATATGTTGTTGTTGTTTTACGCATTGGAGACCAGAAAATTTTTTTTTCTTTGGAGCTTGAGGCTCCCTTGCTAACAGAAGGACAGCTGGGAAAACTGGATTAAAAGGATGTTTTTTATCTGTATTTTACAGTTAAGACTGATATTTTGAAGTCATGTTCTTTCTCTGATTCATTTTTTAGCCCATAGCGCTAACCTTGAAGAGATTTGTGGTTGGGTTTTTGGTTTTTAAGAAGGTCATAGTTTTTCCTCTTTTCCTTTCGGTTTTTTTTTTTTTTTTTTTAGGAGGGGGAGGGGGAAAGGGGGCTAAGAAAGGAGACCATGTTAACTGGTAGAAGTAGAATGGAGCTTCAGTTACCAGGGTCCTGAGAGCTGGAGGAAAAAAGATTCAATCTTCAAGTTGGGAGGCCCTCCTCTCACGTTTCTTAAAAATTGCAAGTGATTCAATCCTGATCAAGACACCAAAGCTACAGGATTCTGGAACCGTGGAGACACCAAGAAACCATGAGTGTAAGGTTACCTCAGAGTATAGACAGGTAGGTTTGCTAATAATTTGATTTTTCAACTCTTACTAAAGGAAAGACTGGTTGGGAGGGTGTTGCATTTTGATCAAAGGTTGCAAAAGAAGGCCCTGGGTGGGCTGCGTTTTTAAAATCCTTGGGGAATTGGTGGGGTAGTAGCATTGGGTCTCTGGGGCCTGTCTCAGCATTTGTGTTTATGTTACTCTGTGTGTGTCCATGTTCAAAACATATCTTTTGATTCAGTCTTTTAAAATATAAACCATGAGCAGTGAAACCAGGGCAGAGGAAGGAGAGGACAATGCTTCTAGGCACCTTTTATTGCCAGGCTAGGGGCAGAATTTGGGTCCCATCTTGCCAGGTGTGGGAGGCAGACAGAAGCCTGGTCATGTGGACTGGGACTGGTTTTAGGTGTTGAAGATGCTGGGAGAAGGGCCTCAGGGGAGGCGTGGGTTAGAGGTGGCTTCAACTGTGGGCCTCTACCAGGCTGGTTGTTAGGGAATGGTGGGCCTTGTGCGTGGGATAAATCTCATTTCTAGAATGAAGAGGATGTTCTTGGCCTAAATGACGGGACAGAAATCCCCTTTGTAACCACACGGGTCTGTATTTTTACCAGCGGCCCCAAAATGCATAGGTCGTATTAGGATTTCCTTCTCTCCAGGCTTAGGGTGTAAATTGAGACTTGCCAACTGGCTGATGCTCTATCCTTAATTTTCCCAACCGTGTTTGATAAGCTTGACTCTGCAAAACAGGGCTCCCTTCTGCTTAGAGGGGAAGTTGTTTTGGGCTCTTAGGTCTGATGGGCAGAGGTATTGGCCGGTTGGTTTCTAAGCACATAATCCCTTCCCCCACCAAGAATCTGCAAAGCCTCCTCTATCACTGGTAACATTTACCCTGTGTTTGTAATTCTTTGCTCCAAAGGATTGGTACAAACTTTGTAGTGTCTGCCTTTTCCCTCCCTCCCTTCTCCTTCCTTGAAAATCTTTTGGTTGGGGCGGGGGAGGGTGTGATTTGTAGGTACTGCACACATCCTAACTGAATAAATGGGTGGATGGAGGATTGAACAAGCAAATGAAAGGGCTGGGCCTGGAAAAAATATTGTTGGAGAGATGGGGAAGAACATTTGCAAGGGAGCAATTGCTCTCTCCAAGTCCAGTTAACCTTTGGTTATCCATGCTAATAATAATTTCCTTTTGGCTGTGGAATGTAGCCTAAAATGCATATAATCTCTCTCTCCCAAAGGCTAATCTCTGTATTGCCTCAGAGTTCTGCTTAGATTAGTTCAGCAGTCCCCAAAAGGGGACCTGACTTGGCAGTGGAAAGAAGGCAGACAACCACAGAGGACGTAATGTATATGGGGCTGTTCTGAGCCACCCGCACTCGCCTCTGTCAGCCTTTCTGTAGTTTGACCCTTGTAAAGGGAGAACTGAGTTGTGTCGAGGCAAAGGGTTAAAATGGTTTACATCTCTCCGCTTCTTCCCTTTTTCTTTCTCTTGGATTTTGGGAATCAGTGCACTTGTCCTTTTGAGATTTGGATGGTGGATTACTTCTGTGAACTCAGGGATGTGAGAAGGTGGAAACCCAGGTGTTGGAGAGGGGAGAATGCAAGAAGGAGGCAATGAGGGTTCTTGGGTTGATGTGGGAAGCTCTTCTGAGTGTTTGTCTGTACTTATGGTCATCTGAAAATTGAATAGCATGGTATATTTCAAAAGTGCTTTTATAGCACTTACCTCATTTGACTTTCTGTGAGATAGACAAATCAGAGGTTATTTATTCCCATCTTACCAAAGAGGAAATTGGAGCTCAGAGAAGATACCTGGCTTGCACAGTGCCATCTTGCCTGACAGATGGCAGAATCTGGACTCAAATGCAAGTCTTCTGATTCTGAGTCTATGGCTCCTTTCATTGCCCCATCCTGAGTAACTAGGTTTGTATACTGGTCCTGTAGAATGCAGGGGATGGGGGGTTGTCATGTAGAATATATGGGGTGCCATTTTATTCTCTTTCTTTGGTAGTAGGGGAAGATGCTCTTCAGCAACTAAAGTATTTCCTTGGACTTTTCTGTTTAACAGTCTGGAGTTAAAGCACCATTTTTTTCTGTGGGATAATGCAATTTGCCCTGCAAGAGCATTCCTCACTTCCAACCCCTCCCTGATTCTCTTCCCATTTAAGAGGGTTAAGTCTCAGGCCCAGTTTCCCTTCCTTCTAGGTATCTCCAACTGCATTGGATCTTGCCCCTTTGCTGTAGGCTCATTCTTTTGGACCTTTTGACATTCCTGTTTTATGACCCTATGGAGTTTTAAAATAATTTGCAGTCTTCTGAAGACCACATAAAAACAATACTAGACTGTAAGGTTCATGAAGGCAGGAACTATGGTTTGCTTTGTTATGTCATGTGTGCCTAGCCCAGTGCCTTGCATGGGGGAAGTGCTCAGTAAATATTTGACAAATGAACGTTGGAATGAATGAACATGTGAGCAGGTATAAATTCTTCCATTTCAGGTTGTTTCAAGATTCATGTAATAATTTCAAATATAATCAAATAAGGTCAATTAAAGAAGGCTTCCAGGTGATGTGCATCTTCTAGAAAATAAGTGACACAATGAAGGACCCTATATTTGGAAAGGCATTGTGGTTCAAAGTAAAGGTGGCTTTGGAATATTTATTTGACAGTTTTTTTTTTACCCCCTGTTGGGAATGACTTCTGGGTTCATAGAAAGCATGAAGTATTAATTGTAACTAATCTTTATATTTTAGTCATACTGAAAGATGGGTTGAAATGTAATTGCTCGGGGCCCTTTCACATTTTGTCCATGGACAGTTTATTGCCCCTTAATATATATATTCCAATCAAGAGTTTCTAAAACTGATATTGCAAACAAAGACGATACTGAAATTATTTTTACAGGAGGGTGGTAGTGGGTTTCGCTCAGTTGTCTAGTTTCCTATGGCAAATGTTTTTTGAGATAGCCAACCTGGTTAAGGGTTTGCATCCATGAAACAGCTTTTCTCTGTGCAAAGTTAGTTAGCTTATGTGAAGACCAAACCAAACAATGCCTTAGAGAAGTACTAGATTTAAGCCAAGAGTTCTTGGTTTGAGCCTTGGCTTAACCCCTTAACTATGTGACCTTGGGCAAGTTACTTAACTTCCTCTAGTTTCCTCAGTATGAAGCAATGCTTCATTCATGGAAAGCACTTTGCAGTTTACAAATTTTTCGTATAGTTTGTCATTTGAAGATTATAATATTTATCCCACCTCTCTCAAGGGGCCGTTGAAAGAACGGATCTAATGAGATAATATATTTCAGATTGCTTCCCAAACCATAAAACTGTATAAATTCTAGAAGGTAAACTCATGAGCCTGACTTAAGCTTCTTGCATTACTCTGTGAGCCTCATAGCCCAAAACAAATTAAGGGTGGCTGAAAGATCTTTCCATCATTTTGAAGAATTTAATGAGCGTAAACAGGCTTTATTTTTGCAGGAGTGCTTGAGGTTAGAAAGAAGGAATATTTTTCCAGTGGTCAGGGTAGGGTAATGATAATAGAAGGAGGAGGAAGGTTTTTGAATCTTCTTCTCAGGAATTTTAACAAATGGGAGAGACTTCAGCTGTCTTAGCTTACATAGATGTCTTTCCGTGATGGGGATGGAAAGGATTTGTTTTATGATCTCTTGCCATCCCTTGTCTTAGAAGTGTATGACTTTCCTAATTCAAAATAAATTCAGACCCAGCAATTGTCTCTATCAGGGAACTGAAATTGAATGTCATCTTTCCCCAGCCTAAAGTCTTTCTAGAGAAGGCAGAATTTCACATGTGGGGGTGGGGATGGGAGGAGAGGAAATGGGAGATAGGCTTATTCTAGAAAAGAGCTTTCAGGGTGTCCCAGAGTAGGGGTGTCCTGGGTCTCCTCCCACCTCAGCTTCTGTTCCTTATTGAGCTCTGGGATCAAGAAATCTCAGGACATTCAGCTGTGCTTTTACCTAGTTTAGACGGTTGCCTTTTCAGAATGGTGGCAGAGCTACAAATGGTGAGTCCCCTGAAATGCCAAATCTTTTCCAAAATGTACTCTTGTTTCTGTCTAGGGGTGTGAGGTGAGAGATGGTAATGGATTTGCCAATGAAGCATTTGGTGGGTAATCATCATTATAAACAGAAACAGGCTAAGCTTAACTTCCATATACTCAAAAATATTTCTGAAAGAGCACCCTTTGATTAGCAAATTTATTTTTCTATAGTCATGGTACTTGGCAGAGTCCCTGTCTTCCATTGAGAGTAAACTAAAATGAAAAATTAATTGACAGTATATGAGTTCCTCAAAAATTTAAAAAAAAAATTGTATAGGGGCAATATAGCTAATTTCCAAATTAGTATGAAGAGAAGGAGTTCTGAGAGCTCAGCCGTATAGGATAGAGTTTGGAAATTTGGGGACAGTGTCCCTTACAGTTTTAAAGGTCTGGGATTCCGATCTATGTGAAAGGGCTTTGTTAACTGTGAAGTTCTATAAAAAATAGGAAAGGAATTATTTTAATCTATATTAACTGAAACTGCTCACACCTTCCTAGTGGCATTGCCTGAAAAAAATCCATTTTATTGGTTTATTATTTCTAAAACTTAATTCCAAGATTTATCATGTAATTAGAAACCCTTTTCCTCGTGGACTGGGCATTTCTTTTTTCAATCTCTTTTGGGCAAAGACCTAGGCATAGACTGCTACTGGCATCTAAAGTTACTCTTTCATTCCATGAAGTGTCAGCTAAAGAAGTTGCTGATTCTGGTCTCAAAAGAAAACAATAATCATTACTTTATTAAAAGTGTGTTGGATTTCCTGTGAAAGGAGGTTTGGAGTGCTGAGGATCTATGTTAGTAGACCTGGGTGTTGGGGCCGGCTTTGCTATCAACTAGGTGAATAACCTTGGAAAGGTGCTTACCTTCTCTTTTTATCTTTCTTACCTAGAAAAATAGGTGAATTACACTAGCCAGTCTCTAAGGTTTGATTACTTCTAGCTATTAGATTCTTTGAGCCTCCCAGAACTTCATGCCTGGTGTCCTTTCTTTCAGTGAGCCGGGATTTTTTTTTTTTTTTTTCAGGAATCATCTGGCTTTCCTGGAAGCTAGTGAAAATGAAAGTTTGAAAAGACTAGGGAACATATCTGCCTGGTGAAGTGGGGGAGGAAAGTGGAAATATAGTGATGTGGAAACTTCAGGAGGGAGTGGGGAATCTGTGGCTCCTAATAGAATTGGAGTAGGATTTAGAAGGTATTTTTAAAGTCGGAAAGAACACCCATGGTACTGAAACAATTGAATGAACTTAAGGGGAAATGACCGAAATCTGGTAAAACCTTGAGGAGTTACCCTGTGCTCTTGACTCCAGATAGGATGTCTCTTGAGCTAGTCAAGACACGTTAAGGGTCTTTCCTATTTTCAGTGATCTCTTGGGGAAGATGATTCCATGAGCTCAACAGTAAATAAATTTTTCTAAATCCTGAACTTCCCTTTGCCACAATTTAAAGCTATTTTATAGCCTTTCAATTCTGATTTCCACATAGGCTCTATAGGCACTAGTATCCCTCTTTATTTTTATTGACTTCTTTGAGATTTTCCTTCTCATTCTAAAGAACTGCAACTAAGACATGAAGAGATTTCAGTCTTGATTTCCAGCCCTTAATCCTTTCTCTGCAGTATTTGGGAGCACCTACCACAAAGTAGTATGATGGGATCTATAGTCATTAGTTGTGGCCTGGCCTCAATTTAGAGAGGGAACCAATCTAGCAACCTTCCAAGTGATGACCTATGATCTGTGGCACTGGCAATCATTTGGTTGGACAGCAGATGCTTATCAAATGGATCCATGCTCATTCCAATTTTTGGTGCTCTGGGAGATACGTAAGCATGTGAAACTTACATTCTAGGTGGGAAATACTATTAATGAACAACACAAAATAATATGAAGATAGCAAATAATTGCTGAATCTTCATGTATACCAAAATTGTACAGGGAAGAGAGTGGAAGGTTGGTGCTAGAGTAGCCAGAAGAGGGGTAGTTAGAATTATTTAGGTGGAAGAAAGAGAAGAGGACATTTCAAACAGGGGGAACAACATAAGCAAAAGTTGGGGGTAGAACAAAGTATGGTGTGATCTTGGAATGGTAAGATTGTTACTCTTTCAGTGCAGAGATAGATTAGGTTGACAAGGTGGGGGTGGAGTAGGATAAAGGCATTCAGACTGAAGGTGCTAGGGAAAAAGAAGCCAGTGAAGGTTTATTTATATGATGATGAAAAAGAGAATTTTGACATCAATATGTAGATTGAAAGAGAGGGCCAGCTAGGAGTATTTTTAGCATAGACCTGCAAAATAGGTCTATCGAAAGATAATGAGTTACTGAATCAGAGTGGTTGTGGTAGGAATTAAGAGGGTCAGGATTTGAAAGACATTTGGGAAGGAGAATCAACAAGGTATGTTAGTGTTGAGTCAAATTTGACTCCCAAGATTTTGAGACTGGTGGACTAGAAGAAGGATAGTGCTATTGATAGAACCACCATTAAAAGCCATTTTAACGTACCTATTGTAAACTATGGACTATAAAGTTAGTAATTTTAATACTCTCATCAATGGTAACAAATGTAGTACACCAATGCTATGGGTCAGTAATGGGGAGGGGGGTGAGAAGTATGGGAAGGTATGGATTTTCTTTTTTATCTTTATTTCTTTTCTGGAGTAATGAAAAATGATCTAAAATTGATCACAGGTTTGTGCACAACTATGTGATGATACTGTAGGCCAGTGATTGTATACTTCGGATGGTTTGTGTGATGTGTAAATATAGCTCAGTAAAACTGCATTCAAAAAAAAGCCATTTTATCTCCCACTGGAACCTCACAATTCAATGAATACAGCATATTGAATGATACTTTTCTTACTAAGACCCTTAGGTTAGGCCATTTCTACCAAATCATTTCAGAGTTCTTCAGTGTAGCCAGTGTCCTAGACTTTTAAATGGGAGAAGAGGGTGTCAGATCTGGAAGTTCTCTTAGGAAATTGAGTCGAGGAGATGAGCATATATTTGATGAATCCTGATTAATTAATTATACCCACTCCCACATAGCAGGCCAGACTCAAGGGCTAGAGAGATATCTATGCCAAAACCATCCTAGAGGCATAATGGAGGAGAGTATAGGGTTTGTGTAAAAGCATTTTGTGAATTCTACACTGCCAAACATATGGTTAGTGTTGTTAAGACATTTGGTTTGGCAAGACCCCAGATTGGCCTGACTTCTCTTCAGTTGCCAGTTGTAGACCCGTGCTTGGTATACCCTTAGGCCTATACCAATTCTAAAGTAAGAACTGATAGGCAAGGCTATGGGAACGTGTAGAACAAATAAAGGACTGTAGTTAAAGATCAAGCGGTTAAGATCTCATTCTAAGGCAGATTCTTCTTTGCTAGAAATACACCGTGTCTTTCCTTTCTAGCCTAAACTCCCCAACTTGGGGTTCATAATTTCTTCCTTCAATTCAGTCCACATCTCACTAATTGTATGTCTTACTAATATACCCTACCACCTGCTTCAGCTAGACTAGCCTCTTTCCTGGGCCTGCATCACTCTGCTGTGCCTTCATGTGAGTGTTCTCTTCTCCCCTCCAACTCCATTTATCTCATTTCCTTTAATAAAACCGTTTCTGGTTAATACCAGCAAACTCGACACATTTTTAATATTCAGCATTCCCTTTGCACAGCATGTAGCAGTCGGAGTCTTATCTTTTACTCGTCTCTGTAACGTAATTTATGTAAAAGTTCTAGCAGAATGCTTAGCACATGAAGACTCTTATAAATTTTGGTGCTATTCCATTCCGTTTTATGTTGGTTATTGTATCTTATCCTGTTGTTCAAGGTTCAAGAGCAGTGTCTCCTCATTTTTCTGGGTTGACTTCTAGTGCCCAACTTAGTTCTCTTTATACAAAGGTATACTCCATACCTGCTGTTTCCTAACTTGAACTATAGCTCATTCTTGACATTTCTGATCCCCTCCATGCCTAGTCAAGGGATTTCAAGAAGGAAGCTCTAAACACTGCTGCCAGGAATTGAGACCAAGAATCCCTCCTTGTTCTTATTGGGTGCTAGGTCTTGGGCACTTGGTACTCCTTGTAGGGACAGAGCAGCCTTGTTGGGGTTGCTTGCCTTCAGCTTCCTGGAGCTCTGGGGATTTCCCCATTGGCGGCATGGCTTCCGGGCTGCCTTTCCCTGCAGTGGTCTGATGGGCACACGGCCTACCCTGCTATTGTCCTGCCTGCCCCAGGCTGGCCCCATTCATCTCCCAGAGCAGGGCCCTCAGAAGCTTCCCTCCAAGAGACTGCTGTTGTAGAGAAAGGCCACTGTTGTTCTGGGGGATGGTGAAGGAGAGAGTGTAGTAAATAGCTTTGTGAATGGGACCTTGTATGAGGCTAGAACCACAAACCCTCTTCTCTTCAGAGCCCTAGTGACAGTGGCAAAAAAAAAAAAAAAAAAAAATACACTAGGGTTTCAGTGCTTTTATAGGAACAGGGTCTTAGGTTCAGCAAAATTCTTACTGTCTCTCAAATAAAAAGGTTGGTCCATTTAACGTATCTTCACCTGGCATGATGCTAGACAATAGGGATTCAACATGAATAAGTTGCATACTCTGCCCTCAAAGAGCTTATTTTTGGGGGAGAGGGTAGGGGGAACAGAAGTAAGCTGGAGTTGTATACTAGCACCCTGAACTTACTCCTGTATTATCAACTGAAGCACATAAGAAGGACACCTAAGGAACATTTCCTGTAGTAGAAACATTTTCACTGAGTCCTGAAAATGAGAGCCAGGCGGAGAGAGGGAAAGTCCAGGCAGAGGGGGAACAGCATATGCAGAAGCCTAAAGGCAAGAAAGAACATGGTTGCATGATGTTGTGGGAATTAAAGTAGCTGTGATCTATAGCTAGACCATAGAACAAGAAGAGATTAAGTGAAATGGAGAATAGACAGGAGCCAGGGCCTAAAGATAATGTAATCTGTGTTAGAGGTTTCGGACTTTATCCTGGGACAGTGGAGGACCATTGCAAGATATTAAGCAGGGAGTGACATGATTAGGTATGCCTTAAAACAAAAACAGGATCACCCTGGCTGCAGAGTGGACATTGGATTGAAAGAATGAAAGAGTGGAGAGGGAAGATGGATTGGGAGACCATTGTGGTAGTCTGGGCAAGGGGGTGAGGGGTGGGGGAGACTATTAGGAGAGTAACATTGGAGGTGGAGAAAAATGAAGCATTAAAGATTAAGGAGGAGGTTATATGGCAGGGGCGGGGCTGTGAAGGAGATTATGGGGCAAGGATGTCATCCCAGTTCTTGGATTACTGGATGGTACTGTTCAATGAAAAAAGGAAATCGTAGAGGAAGAACAGAATTGAGGGAAGGAGTGGGCTGGGTCCTGTTTTGGACGTGTTGAGTTTGATGTGCCTGGAAACCCAAGGGAAGATGTTCAGCAGGCAACTAAATGTACAGCTCTGGAGGTCAGGAGGGTGACCTGGGATAGAGAATCACATTTGCAGGTCATCAACATCTAGACAGTCAAACCATGAAATTATCCGGGGACAGGATGCAGAGTAAGAAGAGAAGAGGGCCTCGGATAGAACCCTGAGAGGCACTGCATTTAAAGGTGAGGCAAAGGAAGAGGATCCCACTGACAAAACTGGGAGGGAGTGACAGAAGGAAGCCAGGACAGGGTGGAATCTCAGAAATGAAGGGAGTGTTCAGCAGTACCCAATGCTCCCAAGAGGTCGAGGAAAAGAACAGAGAAATGCCCGGATTTTTAACCAGGAGAATGGTCATGGCTTTGGTGAGTGATTTCTGGGCAGTGATTGGGGCAAGGAGCCAGCTTGTTGTGGGTTGAAGAGAGAAGAGGAAATGATAGGTAGTCAAGTCAATTCTTTTTTTTATTATTATTATTAATTAATTTGTTTCTCAAGTCAATTCTTGTATGAAGTTTGGTTGGAAAGGAGAAATTGCAGTGTAGCTCCTGGTCCCTTTCAATAGGACTTTGAGTTTATTTTTACAAGGTAGAAATAGGTTGCTCTAAGTCAGAGGTTCTCACTTTTATTATATATCAGAATCATCTGGAGAGTTTGCTAGAGCACAGATTGCTGAGCTCCACCCCCTAAAGTTCTAGTCAATAAGTTTGGGTTGGGGCCTGAGAATTTGCATTTTGAACAGTTCCCCAGGTAATGCTGACACTGCATTCCGTATTTTGAGGGTCTCTGCCTTAAGACATCTGTCCTCTTAAACAGCTCTTCTTTTTCTCTTTGAGCTTTTATTAACTCTTTATCCTATAGCTTTTTTTTTTTTCATCAGTGATTCCACCCTCTGTTGTGAATTTCTTGTGTAGATTGTTAACCCCTTGGGAGCAAAAATCGGCCACTTTCTTATCTCTTTAACCTTCACACCTAGCTTAGTCCCTAACATACAGTAGATGTTCCTTAAATATTGGTTAAATGAATTGAATTGAACCAGGTGAATTTGCTAAAGCAGAATTTCTGGCTCCTCATCTGTGAAATCTTGTTTAGTTCTTTACCGTCTGCCTTCAGAACTGGTGCAAATAAATCCTATCTACTAGAGAATCTCTAAGCATTGCAGGTTTGTAGGGGTGGGTAATTTCAATGTAAACTAAAGCCCCCCCCCCAAAAATAGTCAGAAAGGAAATCTTATGCAAAGTAAATGTCAAAATCAAATAGGTATAATTTCAATAATTCCATTTTGGATTTAATGAGATAATTAATTTCCTAACATGATTCTCCAAACTGATCCTGGATTCTGAATTTCCCAGTGGGAAGGATTCTTGGAATGTTGATGATTGCTCTTAGAATGTTGGTAGAGCTCTTGAAATGTGACTTCTGCTCTCAGAGAGCCTCCACCTCTAGAACATCCTTCCACAGAGTGGTCCTACTCTTGGGGCAGCCCATATCACCACCAACAGCTTCATTGCTTGAGGAGTAGAAACAGATCCCATGCTGTTCTGGGTCTGTTGTTTCAGTGCCTTTGTCACTTTCCTTGAAATTGGTTTAGGGACCACACAGCTGAGGTTTCCAAGGGTCCCCTGACCTTCAATCACTCCCTTGTCTGCTTTTCTTAGGCTTCTTTTTTTTAATTTAGTTTTATTGAGATATAGTCACATACCATATCATCATCCGCAGTGTACAATCAGTTGTTCACAGTACCATTGTATAGTTGTACTTTATCACCACAATCAATTTTTGAACATTTTCATTACTCCAAAAAATATATAAATAAATAAGAAGAATAAAAATTAAAGTAAAAAAGAGCACCTAAAACATCCCATCCCACCTATTTTTCAATTAATTTTTGTCCCCATTTTTCTACTCCTCTGTCCATATACTGACTGCTTAAAGGGAGTGTGAGCCACAAGGTTTTCACAATCACACAATCACACCATGCAAGATACATAGTTATACAAGAATCAAGGCTACTGGGTTGCAGTTCAACAGATTCAGGTATTTCCTTCTAGCTATTACATTACACTAAAAATTAAAAAGGGATATCTATATAGTGCATAAGAATACCCTCTAGAATGACCTCTCAACTCCATTTGAAATCACTCAGCCACTGAAACTTTATTTTGTTTCATTTCTCTTCCCCCTTTTGGTTGTCAAGAAGACTTTCTCAATCCCACGATGCTGGGTCCAGGTTCATCCCTAGGAGTCATGTCCTGCTTTACCAGGGAGATTTACACCCCTGGGAGTCATGTCCCATATAGCGGAGACGGCAGTGAGTTTACCTGCTGTTCTAGTTTGCTAATGCTGCCAGAATGCAAAACACCAGAAATAGATCAGCTTTTATAAAGGTGGTTTATTTTGTTACAAAGTTACAGTCTTAAGGTCATAAAGTGTCTAAGGTAACACAGCAGCAATTGGGTGCCTTCAATGGAGGATGGCCAATGATGTCCAAAAAACCTCTGTTAGCTGGGAAGGCACGTGGCTGGTGTCTGCTCCAAAGTTCTGGTTTCAAAATGGCTTTCTCCCAGGACATTCCTCTCTAGGCTGCAGTTTCTCAAAAATGTCACTCTTAGTTGCTCTTGGGGCATTTGTCCTCTCGTAGCTTCTCTGGAGCAAAAGTCTGCTTTCAGTGGCTGTCTTCAAACTGTCTCTCATCTGCAGCTACTCTCTCAGCTTCTGTGCATTCTTCAAAGTGTCCCTCTTGGCTATAGCAAGCTTGCTCCTTCTATCTGAGCTTACATAGTGCTCCAGTAAACTAATCAAGGCCCATGGTGAATGGGCAGGGCCACACCTCCATGGAAATTATCCAGTCAGAGTTATCACCCACAGTTGGGTGGGGCTCATTTCCATGGAAACAACCTAATCTAAATGTTCCAACTTAATCCCCACTAATATGTCTGCCCACACAAGATTGCATCAGAGAACATG
The DNA here is from genome assembly GCF_015220235.1 of Choloepus didactylus. Classification (NCBI taxonomy): domain Eukaryota; kingdom Metazoa; phylum Chordata; class Mammalia; order Pilosa; family Megalonychidae; genus Choloepus; species Choloepus didactylus. The sequence continues at coordinate 108,456,843 of NC_051308.1, forward strand.
GCTTTTTCTGGGGGACGTAATATATACAAACTGGTACACCTGCCAAGTGGGCTTAGGAAGAGAGATCCCACATCTGACCAACAAAAGATGGTTTCCTGGTGAAGACTCTTAGGTACAATTATAAGTAGCCTTAGCTTTAGGTTTCTTTTTTTTTTTTTAATTGAGATTGTTCACATACCTCACAATTATCCAAAGATTCAAAGTGTACTATCAGTTGCCCCTGGTACCATCATACAGCTGTGTATCCATCACCACAATTTTTTTTTTTCAATTTTTAGGACATTTTCATTACTCCAGAAAAGAAATAAAGACCAAAAAAGAAAACTCAATTCTTCCCATACTCCTAACCACCCCCTCTCCATTGTGGACTCATAGTATCGGTATAGAACATTTGTTACTGTTAATGATAGAATGTTAAAATACTACTAACTGTAGTATATGGTTTGCAATAGGTATATTTTCTTCCTATATGCCCTTCTATTGTTAACTTCTATTTACAGAGTCATACATTTGTTCTGGTTCATGAAAGAGATTTCTAATATTTGTACAGTTAATCATGGACATTGCCCACTACAAGGTTCACTGTTTTATACATTCCCATCTTTTAACCTTCAGCTTTCCTTCTGGTGACATACATGACTCTGAGCTTCCCCTTTCCACCACATTCACGCACCATTCAGCACTGTTAGTTATTCTTACAATGTGCTACCGTCACCTCTGTTCATTTCCAAACATTGAAGTTCAACCTAGTTGAACATTCTGCTCATAATAAGAAACTGCTCCGCATTCTTTAGCCTCGTTATTTATCCTGGTAACTTGTATTTCATGTCTGTGAGTTTACATATTATAATTAGTTTATATCAGTGAGACCATACAATATTTGTCCTTATGTGTCTCACTTATTTCACTCAGTATAGTGCCCTCAAGGTTTCTTCATCAACCCATTTTTTTTAAGATGGTTTTGTTCACACACCATACATTCCATCCTAAGTAAACACTCAATAGTTCCTGTATAGTCACATATTTATGTTTTTACCACCCTCACCATTATCTATAGGACATCTCCATTTCTTCCACAAAGCAGGAAGAAGAGTCAAAGAAGGTAGAGAGACAAAAGAAAAAGAAAAAAGAAAGAGAAAAAAAAACAAAAAACAAAATAAACAAAAAACCAAACATGACTCTTAGAAACCACCAAAAGGAAAGATAACATTAAATTAAAGTAGAATAAAGAGTCAGACAACATTACCAATGCCAGGAGTCCCATACCCCTCCCTTATGCCCCCCTCTTATATGCATTTAGCTTTGGTATACTGCTTTTGTTACATTAAAGGAAGCATAATACAATGTTTCTGTTACAATCTCTGGTTTTGCATTGATTGTATTTTCCCCCAGTACCACCCTATTTTTAACACCTTGCAAGGTTGACATTCATTTTTTCTCCCTCATGTAAAAACATACTTATACCTTTTGTCACAAGTGTTGAGCAGTCTAGGTTTCACTGAGTTATACAGTCCCAGTCTTTATCTTTCATCTTTCCTTCTGGTGTCCCATATGCTCCTAACCTTCCTCTTTCAACCATATTCATTGTCATCTTTGTTCATTGTACTTACATTGCTATTCTACCGTCACCCAAAATTGTTTTCCAAACCTCTCACTCCTGTCTTTTCCTATCTGTCTGTAGTGCCCCCTTTAGTATTTCCTGTAGAGCAGGTTTCTTGTTCACAAACTCTGTCATTGTCTGTTTGTCAGAATATTTTAAACTCTCCCTCATATTTAAAGGACGGTTTTGCCAGATATTAGATTCTTGGTTGGCGGTTTTTCTGTTTTAGTATCTTAAATATATCACACCACTTCCTTCTTGCCTCCATGGTTTCTACTGAGAAATCCACACAGTCTGATCAAGCTTCCTTTGTATGTGATGGATCTCTTTTCTCTTGCTGCTTTCAGGATTCTCTCTTTGTCTTTGATGTTTGATAATCTGATTATTAAGTGTCTTGGCGTAGGCCTATTCAGATCTATTCTGTTTGGGGTACACTGCACTTCTTGAATTATAATTTTATGTCTTTCATAAGAGATGGGGGATTTTCATTGATTATTTCCTCCATTATTGCTTCTGCCCCTTTTTCCTTCTCTTCTTTTGGGACACCCATGACACGTACATTCATGCATTTCATGTTGTCATTCAGTTCCCTGAGCTGTTGCCCATATTTTCCCATTCTTTTCCCTATCTGTTCTTTTGTGTGTAGGTTTTCCGTTATCTTGTTCTCCAGTTCCTGAGTGTTTTCTTTTGCCTCTTGAGATCTGCTGTTGTATATCTCCATTGTGTCTTTCATCTCTTGTGTTATGCCTTTCATTTCCATAGATTTTGCCAGTTGTTTTTTCGAACTTTCGATTTCTACCTTATATATGCCCAGTGTTTTCTTTATAGCCTTCATCTCTTTTGCTGTATCTTCCCTAAGCTTTTTTAATTGATTTAGCATTAGTTGTTTCAATTCGTGTATCTTAGTTGAAGTGTAAGTTTGTTTCTTTGACTGGGCCATAACTTCATTTTACTTAATGTAGGTTGTAGTTTTCTGTTGTCTAGACATTTGGTTTCCTTGGTTACCCCAGTCAGGTTTTCCCAGACCAGAACAGGCTCAGGTTCCAGAAGGAGAAAATATTCAGTATCAGGTTTTCCTGAGGGTGTGTCTTAGAAGATTGACACACCCTGTCAGGCCTCAAGCCACTGTGCTTTTCCTAACCTGCCCAGCAGGTGGCACCTGTCAGCCTGTAGCTCCTGACTGGTGTAAGGAGGTGTGGCCCGAGGCTGTTTTCATCCAGGCTCTGGGGTCTGGTTTTGAATGGAAGTCTGGTAGTAGAGCTGGGTACCACCTCTTTCCTCTTAGGGAAGATACCGCCTCCCCCAGGGAAATTTCATTTGCATTTAAATACATTCTTTGTTTCTCTGACTCTGCTGTCTCCACCCTTGTCTGGATCAGAGCACTGGAAGCTGAAAATGGCTGAGGCTTTCTCTGCTGAGCCACTCAGGTTGAGAGAGAGAAAAAGGGACAGAAAGCCCGTTTTCAGGGTCAGTTCATGGCCCCCCGTTTCACCCTTCAGCCAGAGATAGCACCCAGTCCTCTGGGCTCCCCCTTCTGAGACAGAGAAGTCCCCTGGCTCTTTAAGGTGAGTTGTCACTAAAAGCCTCTGTCTGCTTGTTGGGAATTTGCAGCTTGCGTTGAGCAGTCCACGTTTGCCAATTAAAACCCCAGTTGGAGCTGGAGTGAGGTATATTCGCTTGTTCAGAGAGTGCTGCTCTCTGTCACAGCGAGGGTTTGCTGTTTGGGCTGCCGTGGGAGAAAGGGGCTCCCAGCTTGGATCCGCAGTTTCTACTCACAGATTCCACTCTGTGATTTCAGGCATTCCTCCCAGTTTAGGTTGATGCATGATGTGTGGACAGTCACAGTCATCCCCCAGCAGTTATTCCAGACCGTTTACTAGTTGTTCCTGGTTGTTTATTAGTTGCTCTGGGGGGACTGACTAACTTCCACTCCTCTCTGCTGCCATCTTCTCTCTCCAGGCTTTACTCTTCAGGTTTTTTTTTGCCCTGTGAATTAGTGAGTCATTTCTCATTTCTCATAATTTCTAGAAGGCACTCCAGACCAGTTGTCTTAGGAATCTGAGCTATAGATATAGGTCATTGAGTAACAGTAGGAGCAGGACAAGGCCTGGCAATTCCTGTGTCAGAGTTTCCTAAACCCCACTTCAGGCCTTAGGATATTTAGTTAAGTATTCAGAGACCCAGAAGAAATCCTGGTTCTCTCAAGCTAGGCCTAGCCTTAGGCTAGTAGATATACTCTTGCTCTTAGCTCATGCCTGGAGAGAAGCCCTTTCACTAGTGCTTAATCTTAGGCATTGCAGGTTGAGAAAGGATTGGGCAAGGCACAGGGAGAGAAGCCACTCCAGCTAGATTTAACATGGGATTTTCATAGGGTTTGTTTGCCCGCTCCCTTATGATCTCACTTCCTATTTGTTGGTCAGGGATAGGGGAATTTTTTGTTCATTCAACATATTTATTAAATTCATATTAAATGTTGGGCAGTGTTCTTTGCTCTGGGGACTCATTGGAACTTAGGTTCTATTGGAAGAAGACAGATTAGTAAAATATAACATATTTTTGTTTGTTACACTCAAAGCATAAGTGAATATAATAAGACCTAGGTTAATAACTGCTGGGGGAGAGGCAGGCAAGGAGATGTGAACAGAGATTAAAGGAAAGATTGGAGTTAAAGTAGGAGAAGTAGAGAAGGACATGATTGACAGGAGAGGAGGAACATTTTAGAACTGAGATAAGAGTGCAATAATGGTGATGCTACTTAGTCTTTCTTTAGTACAGTATGTAGTTGGTAAAGTGTTTTTGTCATTTGAGACAAAAGTGTTATCTCATTTGAGATAGGGCAAGTATTTTCATTCCCATTTTATAAATGGGGAAACAAACACAGGGAGGTTTAGTGACTTGCCTAAGGCCCTTAAACTAGTAAATCATGCATCTGAGATTTTTTTTCAAAATCTGAGCCTTCTGAGCCCTAGCCTAGTGCTATTTTCATTCTCCTGTACTCCTGGCCAAGGTAAAAATGTGTAAGTCTTGTGAGAGAGCCAGACATCAGGTTTGTGTGACAGTAGTAAAAGGTTCCCTCCAAGAAAAGAGTTTAATAAATCAGGAGTCAAGTCCTCTGAGTTTTCCTGTCTCTTCTCAATAAAATCTTCTTGTGCATGGCCTCCTTGGAACCTGAGGTTCGCATTCACTGTCCAAGAGGATAACTCCCCTCTCCCTTTTTGCCTCCTGAGTAATTAAGATGGGGAAGGAGTTTGGCACTCTGGGGCCAAGTAAGTTCTCTAAGGGGGAAGAATAAAAATGTCCTCAACATGACTTAGCACTCTTCCACTAAGCAGTGTGGCTTCTTTAAGCTACCCAGGGGCTTATCTTTGTGCACACTATGGTGCCTGGCACAATGCCTTGTGGGTAGTGGATGGATGCTCAGTAAAGATTTATTGAATGAATGGATAAAAAAAATTTATTAGTGGCTTTATTGAGATGTGATTCATACTATAAAATTTACCCCTAAAGTATACAGTTCAGTGGTTTTTAGTGTATTCACAACTGTGCAACCATCATCACTAGCTGATTCCAGAACATTTTTATCACACCAAAAACAAACCCTATACACTTTAGCAGTCACTTTCCATCCCCGCCTCCCCCCTCCCCCCCATCTTCTGGCAACCACTAATTACTTTCTGGCTCTTTGTATTTGCCTTTTCCAGACATTTCGAAGAAGTGAAATCATACAATATGCAGCCTGTTGTGTCTGGATTCTTTCACTTAGTATAATGTTTTCAAGGTTCATCCATATTGTAGCATGTATCAGTGCTTCGTTCCTTTTTATGGTCTAATAATATTCCATTGTATGGATATAGCGCATTTTATTTATCCATTCATCAGTTGATGGACATTTGAGTTGGTTCCACTTTTTGGCTTCTAAAATCATGTTGCTATGAACACTTTTATACAAGTTTTTGTGTGGACATATATTTTCTTTCTTTTGAGTATATACATAGGAGGGGAGTTGCCAGGTCATATGATATCTCTATATTTAACATTTTGAGGAACTGCCAAACTTTTTCAGAGCGTCTGCACCATTTAACATTCTCATCAGTAATTTCTGAGGGGCCAAGTTCCACATTCTTGCCAACTTGTCTGTCTTTTCAGTTATAGCCAACCTAGTAGGTGTGAAGTGGTATCTTATTGTGGTTTTGATTTGCATTTTCCTAATAACTAATGATGTTGAGTATCCTTTCATGTGCTTTTTGGCCGTTTATGTGTATCTGCTTTGGAGAAAATGTATTCACATCCTTTGCCCATTTTTTTTTTTTAATCTCCATTTTATTGAGATATATTCACATACCACGCAGTCATACAAAACAAATCGTACATTCGATTGTTCACAGTACCATTACATAGTTGTACATTCATCACCTAAATCAATCCCTGACACCTTCATTAGCACACACACAAAAATAACAAGAATAATAATTAAAGTGAAAAAGAGCAATTGAAGTAAAAAAGAACACTGGGCACCTTTGTCTGTTTGTTTCTTTGTTTCCTACCCCTATTTTTCTACTCATCCATCCATAAACTAGACCAAGTGGAGTGTGGTCCTTATGGCTTTCCCAATCCCATTGTCACCCCTCATAAGCTACATTTTTATACAATTGTCTTCGAGATTCATGGGTTCTGGGTTGTAGTTTGATAGTTTCAGGTATCCACCACCAGCTACCCCAGTTCTTTAGAACCTAAAAAGGGTTGTCTAAATTGTGTGTAAGAGTGCCCACCAGAGTGATCTCTCGGCTCCTTTTGGAATCTCTCTGCCATTGAAGCTTATTTCATTTCCTTTCACATCCCCCTTTTGGTCAAGAAGATGTTCTCCGTCCCACGATTCCAGGTCTACATTCCTCCCTGGGAGTCATAGTCCACGTTGCCAGGGAGATCCTTTGCCCATTTTTTTTTTTTTTTTTTTTTTTTTAAATCATCATTTTATTGAGATATATTCACATACCACGCAGTCATACAAAACAAATTGTACTTTCGATTGTTTACAGTACCATTACATAGTTGTACATTCATCACCTAAATCAATCCCTGACACCTTCATTAGCACACACACAAAAATAACAAGAATAATAATTAGAGTGAAAAAGAGCAATTGAAGTAAAAAAGAACACTGGGTACCTTTGTCTGTTTGTTTCCTTCCCCTACTTTTCTACACATCCATCCATAAACTAGACAAAGTGGTGTTTGGTCCTTATGGCTTTCCCAATCCCATTGTCACCCCTCATAAGCTACATTTTTATACAACTGTCTTCGAGATTCATGGGTTCTGGGTTGTAGTTTGATAGTTTCAGGTATCCACCACCAGCTACCCCAATTCTTTAGAACCTAAAAAGGGGTGTCTAAAGTGTGCATAAGAGTGCCCACCAGAGTGATCTCTCGGCTCCTTTTGGAATCTCTCTGCCATTGAAGCTTATTTCATTTCCTTTCACATCCCCCTTTTGGTCAAGAAGATGTTCTCCGTCCCACGATTCCAGGTCTACATTCCTCCCTGGGAGTCATAGTCCACGTTGCCAGGGAGATCCTTTGCCCATTTTTAAATTGGGCTATTTGTCTTTTTATTGTTCAGGAATGGTTACAATTTTAAGCTAAGTTATTTAACCACTCTAAGCCTCAGTTTCATGAGTTGTCAAGTGGGAAAATTGGATTTCATCTCTGAGACTCATCCAGGTCTAATATTATGTAATCTGTGGTACCTCAGTCACTCCTTTAAGGTCCTACCCACTGCATGTCACAGTACAGTCTAGTTGTTAGGAATATAACTTTTGTGTCAGATAGGCCTTAGGTTTCCCATTACTTAACCCCTCTAAGCCTCAGTTTTTTGGGAAAGTAAGAAAATTCATATTTCTTTCATCACGTTCTTGTAAAGATTAAATAAAACAGTGCTTGTAAATTGCTTAGCAGAATGCCTGATATGATTAAGCGCTTAATAAATGTCAGCTATTATTGTTATCTCATTATTACCTCATATGTTGTAGCCTCCAGTTGGATGAGCCAGGTCCCTATTCCCTGGATGTGACTTTTCTTCCTGATATTTGAGACTTTGCACAGTTTATTATTGCTGAAGTTACCATATTGCTGCAAAGCAAACTACCCCTAAACAACTGTGGCTTAACGTAATACCAATCACTTATTTTGCTCACGATTCTGGTAGTTGATTTGGCTCAGCTAAGTAATTTTTCTCCATTGGGGGTCTTATGCTCTTGCTGAGAGCGACTCATGCAGGGCTGAGCTGCAAAGGCTTCTTCACACACATACCTGGCACCTGTCTGGGGAAGACTCAGACACCATGGCCTGGAACAGCTAGGGCTCCTCGGGCATCTCTCTGTCTCTCTCTGTGGTTTCCACATTGTCTTTCCACACGGTAGCCTCAGGGTAACTGGACTTCTAAGGGGGCGGAAGGCTCCCAGAGCAAGCTCCCAAGGTGTTTGTAAAAGCTGTATGAGCAAGCCTCAGAAGTCACATAATGTCACCTCGGCCGTACTCTGTTAGTTGAGGGAGTCCAAAGACCTGCCCAGGATCCAGAGGAGGGGAAATAGACTCCACCACTTGATGGGGGAATGGTAAGGATCAGGAAGAGCATGAGGGATAGGAAATATTGTTTCAGTCATTTTTGGAAAATTCAATTTGCCACAATTACTTAACCCCTTCGTCATTAATTTTTGCCCCTCCCCTCTTTCAAGTAACAGTTCAAAACATATACTGGTGAAGTGTTCCCTGACTTAACTCTCCTTGGTGTAGATTTCATTTTTTTCCTATATCTCCTACCATCTAGGGCCCTGTTGATTTTTGTGTGTCGCATTATTATCTTTTCTTGTGCCTCTTGTATCTATAAATACTCCCACAATACCCACAACTGGGATGTACTCTTTAAGTAGTCAATCAGCTGTCTGAAATAGGTTACCAAAACTTCCAATAAAGGCTCTCCCAATAAATTTTATCAGCTAGTATTCAAATGTTGACTGGTTCTCTCTTGGTTAAAGACCCTTGCAATTTTTCAGACTGACTAACCCCTAACCCTAGTCCAACCGGCATTTTAGGGAAATCCAAGTTCTTTGCCCCTTTGTTTTCTCCATAGTATTATATCCAGCAGTAAAGGCTTATAAAAGGGGAGCAGGGGAGAGATCATAATAACAATTACTATTTGTCTAGCTCTTTACTGTTTTTGCAAAATATTGTAACAGCCATTCTGATATATAGTTGTCACTATTGTTATTCTCCTTTATAAATGAGCAAACTGAGGCTCACAGTTGAGATTTGAAATCACATTAGCAATGAACCTAGTTCTCTGACTCTTTAAGTCCTGGGCTTCATCTCCCTTCTTGAGGAAGACATCTGGTTTGGTCCCTGGTTTACCACCCCTAATCACCCAGAGCTCCAAGGAGCCCCAGTACACATCTCAGGAATTGCCTTCTACCTTCCAGTCCTTGTTGAATGAACTGAACTCAGATGAAATCTGTTTCTTCTACCATTCTATCCCTGTCTTCTCTAACAGTCATCCTGGCAATCTAGGATTCCGAGCTTTGTTTTTCTACCATGGTCTTCCTTCTGCTGTTTTGATTATTTACACCAGAGATTGTGTTGCTTGGGAGCCCTATGGGCTTGGTTACTTTGGAAAAGTGCGCTCCCAGTAGGGAAAAATTGTGTGTATTCATGTATGCATGTGTGCACATATACATCTGTTTCAGGAGGGCATGGAATGAGCAAAAGTATAGGAAGGTCTCTAGGCAAGGTAGCAAAAAGAATTTCCAAAAACAGTACCTTTAAAGTTATTTTTTCTTTGATTAAGAAAACGAGTACAGACAGATGCAAAACTGAAGTTCTCTCTGCATCTGACCCTGCTGATGATCTGCCACTGCCTCCAAATTGATACTTACATCATCAAGAGCTCTTCCCTGAGAGTCTGGTTCATTTCATTTCCTCTCTAGGTGATCAATTACTTGGTGAGTTTTATTAGAACACTATTGGAAGAAGCAGAATACAAACCGGGCAAAGGTTGGGAATCCACTTAATATAATAATCCTTACAATACCAAGCATTTATACAATGTTTGTATTTTTCAAAGAATTTTCCTTCTATGATACTTTATCCTCACTACATACTTGTGAGGAAGAGCCTGGGGGATGATGTGGGAGGCAACTTTCTTCAGTTGACTTAATTTCCCTTTCCCCTGCTCCTTGTGCCTGCCCCTAGGACACACAGTTTTGACAGCTATTTCCAGCTTTTGGGATTTACCCCCTTCTGATATAATTTAACTTTTCCATCTTTCTTCTGATGAATGGGTTGCCTCCTTCCCTGGTGGTAATTAACAGGGGAGCTCACTCATCTGTGTGGCTGCTCAGTCTGTCATTATCAAAGTCTCATGGAGAGCCTTTTATATGAAAGCTACAAGATTAGAAAATAAATTGGCTGGGGCAGAAAGGTTACTAAGTCAGAGACCGGGAGTGCGCAGCTTCAGGGAGACCTGGGGGAGGGGTGGTGAGGAGGAAGGACGAGGTAACTAGCTGGCAGCAGGAAGCCCGCTGGAACTTGTTTCCTCTCCCCCAATTTTATACCCCGTCTCCTTTTGGCCACCATCTGCCATTTCTCTAGATGCTCATCCCTCTTCTAGATGCCTTGGGGAAGAAAATGGAGAAAACATGGGCCCTGCCTTTAGGGAACTGAAAGGCTCATTGGGATGGCACCTTGCCTAAGACCTAAGGACTTATAAGTGCATAATGCTTTATTGGAAAGACAGCTTACTGTCTGCACTAGAAGGTTGGTAGAGAGAAGGAACCTCCTCATAGAGATAAGGAATCTCTTATTTCTCATCCTACCTTTGAGTCTTATTTGGCAATTAATTGATTCCAAGTTGGTGTGCCAGCATTTTGCTAAGGGTTGTGGCGATTTGAAATTTTTAAATATAAACTTAACCCACATGTGTATGTGTTCAAAAAATGCAGAAGGAATAATCACTCAAGGTACCAGAGGTGTGACATATCTGACACACCTTTTAAAGGTTCTCTCTGGAGTTTAGACTGTAGAGGTTCAAGAGAAGAGCAGGGAGAACTCTAAAGCTGTTGCAGTAATCCAGGCAAGAGATGATGGACATAATTTTATGGGACCATGACACAAACTTCATAAACTAGGTAATAGGGTGCGGTTCCTTGGGGTTTTGTTCTCTTCCCACATGCATTTTATCTTTGGTGTTCCTTTATGAGTCAGAGATGAAAAAGAAATTATTACAAATATGCCCTAAAATCAAGAGATAAATACATTAAAATGTTAATTACATAGCAGGCTGGGCAATTCCCATACCCGCACATGTGGGTTTTGAGGATTAGTGAATTGGCTGATTTAATTGCTGCTTCCTCTCACCTTCATGACTTCACAGTCCACAGCGATTTATTTTGTATCATAATAATCCCTTATGTTTGTGCAATACTTGGCAGTTTTATATAGTTTGTGTGTTTTCACATATATTCTTTTTTCATAACAGCTTTATTGAGATATAATTCACATACCATAAAATTCACTTTTAAAGTGTACAATTCAGTGGTTTTTAGTATATTCACAAGGTTGAGCAACCATCACCATTATCTAATTCCAGGACATTTTCATCACCCCAATGAGAAACCCCATAGCCATTAGCTGTCACTCCCCATTACCCCCATCTCCCTTGGCCAACACTAATCTACTTTCTGTCTCTTTGGATTTGCCTGTTCTGGACATTTCATTTCAATGGAAACATGTAACACGTGGCCTTTTGTGTCTGGCTTTTTCACTTAGCATAATGTTTTTGAGGTTCATCCATATTGTAGCATGTATCAGTACTTCATTCTTTTTTTATTGCTGAATAATATTCCATTGTATGGATATGGCACATTTTGTTCATCCATTTATCATTTGGACTTTCGGTTGTTTTCACATTTGCCTGATATGAGTAATGCTGCTATAAACGTTTATATACCAGTTTGTTCAGGGACATATGTTTTCATTTCTCTCTGTTAACCTAGAACAGGAATTTTTAGGTCATATGCAATCTTTATGTTTAACATTTTGGGGAACTGCCAAAATGTTTTCCAAAGTGGCCATATCATTTTACATTCTCACCAACAATCTGTGAGGGTTCCAACTTCTCCACATCCTCTTCAACACTTGTTATTGCCTGTCCTTTTGATTAGAGCCATCCTAGTGGATGTGAAGTGGTATCTCATGATTTGTATTTCCATTATGACTAATGATGTCAAGTACAGTATCTTTTCATGTACTTATTGGCCACTGTATATCTTTTTTGGAGAACTTTCTATTCAAATCCTTTGTCCATTTTTAAAATTGGGTTGTCTTTTTATTGTTGAGTTGTAAGAGTTCTTCTTTATGTATTCTGGCTATTAGACCCTTTTCAGATACATGATTTGCAAATATTTTGCCCCATTCTGTGGATTGTCTTTTTTTTTTTTTCATTAAATTCAGTTTTATTGAAATACATTCGCACACCATACAATCATCCATGGTATACAATCCACTGTCCACAGTATGATAACATAGTTATGCGTTCATCACCACACTCTGTCTCTGAACATTTCCCTTACATCAGAAAGAACCAGAACAAGAATAAAAAATAAAAGTGAAAAAAGAACACCCAAATCATCCCCCCATCCCACCCCATTTGTCCTTTAGTTTTTATCCCCATTTTTCTACTCATCCATACACTAGATAAAGGGGGTGTGATCCACAAGGTCTTCACAATCACACTGTCACCCCTTGTAATCTACATTATTATATAATTGTCTTCAGGAGTCCAGACTGCTGGGCTGGAGTTTGGTAGTTTCAGGTATTTACTTCTAGCTATTCCAATACATTAAAACCTAAGAGGTGTTATCTATATAGTGCATAAGAATGTCCACCAGAGTGACCTCTCGACTCCATTTGGAATCTCTCAGCCACTGAAACTATTTCGTCTCATTTTGCATCCCCCTTTTGGTCAAGAAGATACTCTCAGTCCCATGATGCCGGGTCCACATTCATCCCCGGGAGTCATATTCTGCATTGCCAGGGAGATTTACAACCCTGGGAGTTGGGTCCCACATAGGGGGGAGGGCTGCAAGTTCGTCTATCGAGATGGCTCAGTTAGAGAGAGAGAGGGCCACATCTGAGCAACAAAGAGATTCTCAGGGGGAGAATCTTAGGCACAACTACATGCAAGTTTAGACTCTCCTTTGTGGTAATGAGCTTCATAAGGGCAAGTCCCATGATCGAGGGCTCAGCACATCAAACTGCCAGTCCCAATGTTTGTGACAACATCAACACCAGTCCAGGTGAGATGTCCAACACATCCACACCTTCCCCCAGATCCTCGGGGCTGGGGATGGGGAGGCTGTAAATATATTTTTTATTATCTGCCCGGATTACTCTGGGATGTGTCACTATTTCACTCCAGCCTATACTAACCTACCGTATCTCACTTCCTATTCAAAGTTCCATGCAATTGTGGTGTTTTAACAAATCGACTGTAGTTGTACCGTTTAGAAAATTTAGATCCTGTACCAAACAGATATCTCTTCCCTTGGTCTCACACGGAAGTTGAAGTTTTAAAACACAGTGAGTTTCAACCTTTACCCTTTGGCTTGGTTTGCCCTGGTCTTAACCAGACCTGCTTCATTCATATCACTAATTGAAGTCTGGGCTCTTTTTCAGCTTTTTTTTTTCTGACAGTGGCTGTACGCACTAATACTGACATTCATATCTGCCGAGCTCTAGCTCTGAGTTTCAGGTGTCTCAGAGAGATGCATTGTTCCAGAGACCAATCAGGTTATACGCTAGGGGATCAGCATCTCAAAGTTTAGAGATAGGCATTACAATTCAGGGATAGAGTTAACTGCTGTAAGAGCTTACAATCTAGGGACTATTACAATTATTATGTCCATGTTAGGCTATGTTCTAAGATTCAATTCTGAGTTTCCACATTGTAGTTAGTCCATATTGGTGAGGCATCATCCCTCTCACCATGTTTTCTCCAACACTTTTACTCCTATGTATATATTTTCCTACAATTTTATAGAGTTATATTCACATACCATACATTTATCCACAGTGTACAATCAGTTGTTCATGGTATCATCATAAAGTTGTACATTTATCACCACAAGCAACACTTGAACATATTGATTACTACAAGAAAAATTGTTTTTTTTTTTTTTAGCAATAAGAAAAAAATGATAAAAAGAAAAATAACATGTCATACAATACAATATAGTAGTAAGGACAGCAAATAACACCACTACCAAGAATCCCATATTCCTCCCATATATCCCCCTCATATACACTTAGCATTGGCATATTGCCTTTGTTACATTTAATGGAGGTATATTACAATGTTACTGTTGACCATAGACTCCAGTTTGCTTTGATTATGTTTTTTCCTGAATACCATCCCCTTTTCAACTCTCTACATGGTTGACATTCATTTGCTTTCCCACATGCAAAAACATTTTTATATTTGTATATTTAGTAACAGTCATTGGCCACTCCAGTTTTTGCCAAGTTATAACAGTCCCAGTCTTTATCCTCTATCTTTACCTCTGGTGTCATACATTCTCCTATCCCACCTCTTTCAGCTTTACTCACAGACATCTTTGTTCAGTGTACTTACAATACTGTGCTACCATCACACAGTATTATGCTATCTATTTCTGGATCTATGCAATCAATCCTAAACATTCTGTAGTCCTTCAGCATCAAATGGCTGGTCTCTGCCCTCTTTCTATCTCTTGGTCACCTGTGTTGTCAGCTTTTAACTCCCAAAGTTTGTTCATTGATGTCTGTTCATATTAGTGAGACCATACAGAATCTGTCCTTTTGTTTCTGGCTAACTTCACTCAACATAATGTCCTCCAGGTTCATCCACATTATTACATGATCCATGTCTTTGTTCTGTCTTACAGCTGCATAATATTCCATCATGTGTATATACCACAGTTTGTTTATCCACTCGTCCTTTGATGGACATTTGGGCTGTTTCCATCTCTTGGCAGTTGTGAATAATGCTGCAATAAACATCGGTTTACAAATGTCTGTTTGTGTCTTAAGTTTCAGTTCCTCTGAGTATATACCTAGCAATGGAATAGCTGGGTCATATGGCAAATCTATGTTTAGCTTCCTGAGGAACCTCCACACTGTCTTCCAGAGTGGTTGCACCATTCTACATTCCCACCAACAATGAATAAGTAAGTGTGCCTCTTTCTCCACATCCTCTCCAGCACTTGTCATTTTCTGTTTTTTGGATAATGGCCATTCTGGTAGGTGTGAGATGATATCTCATTGTGGTTTTGATTTGCATTTCCTTAATAGCCAGTGAAGTTGAGCATTTTTTCATATGTTTTTGAGCCATTTGTATTTCCTCTTCAGAAAAATGTCTGTTCATGTCCTTTGCCCATTTTTAAATTGGATTGTTTGTCTTTCTGTTATTGAGATGCAGGATTCCTTTAAATATTCGGGATATTAAACCCTTATCTGATATGTGGTTTCCAAATATCATCTCCCATTGTGTAGGTTGGCTTTTTACTTTTCTGACAAAGTCCTTTGATGTACAAAAGTGTTTAATTTTGAGGAGATCCCATTTGTCTATTTGTTCTTTGTGTGGATTGTCTTTTGCACTTTGATGGTGTCCTTTGAGGCAAAAAGGTTTATAATTTTGAGGAAATTCAATTTATCTTTTTTTTTGTGTGTCTCGTGATTTTGGTGTCATATTTAAGAAACCATTGCCTAACTCAAGGTCGCAAAGATTTACTCTTGTATTTTCTTCTAAGAGTTTTCTAGTTTTAATGCTTACATTTAGGTCTGTGAACTATTTTGAGTTAATTTTTGTGTATAGTGTGAGGTAGGAATCCAGCTTCGTGCTCTTCCACCTGAATATCCAGTTGTATGGTCTGTTAATTTCTGATGGATATAGTAGGAACAAGTTCACAGAAATGTTGCTATATTAGGTAACTTTCTTGGGGTAAAGTAAGAACATGTTGGAAGTAAAGCAGTTCTCTTAGGTTAGTTGTCTTTTTCTTACTCCCTTATTATGGTCTCTTTGAAATGTTCTTTTATTGTATGTTTTTGTTTTTTTTTTTTTAGTTTTTTTTTCATACAGTGGATTTAAAAAAAAAAAAAGGTTAAAAAAGAAAAAAACAGAAAAAAACAAGGAAAAAAATATGTAGAGCCCCCTTGAGGAGCCTGTGGAGAATGCAGGGGTATTGGCCTACCCCACCTCCATGGTTGCTAACATGACCACAGACATAGGGGACTGGTGGTTTGATGGGTTGAGCCCTCTACCATAGGTTTTACCCTTGGGAAGACGGTTGCTGCAAAGGAGAGGCTAGGCCTCCCTATAATTGTGCCTAAGAGCCTCCTCCTGAATGCCTCTTTGTTGCTCAGATGTGGCCCTCTCTTTCTAGCTAAGCCAACTTGAAAGGTGAAATCACTGCCCTCCCCTCTATGTGGGATCAGACACCCAGGGGAGTGAATCTCCCTGGCAACGTGGAATATGACTCCCGGGGAGGAATGTAGACCTGGCATCGTGGGACGGAGAACATCTTCTTGACCAAAAGGGGGATGTGAAAGGAAATGAAATAAGCTTCAGTGGCAGAGAGATTCCAAAAGGAGCCGAGAGGTCACTCTGGTGGGCACTCTTATGCACACTTTAGACAACCCTTTTTAGGTTCCAAAGAATTGGGGTAGCTGGTGGTGGATACCTGAAACTATCAAACTACAACCCAGAACCCATGAATCTCGAAGACAGTTGTATATAAATGTAGCTTATGAGGGGTGACAATGGGATTGGGAAAGCCATAAGGACCACACTCCACTTGGTCTAGTTTATGGATGGATGAGTAGAAAAATAGGGGAAGGAAACAGACAGACAAAGGTACCCAGTGTTCTTTTTTACTTCAATTGCTCTTTTTCACTTTAATTATTATTCTTGTTATTTTTGTGTGTGTGCTAATGAAGGTGTCAGGGATTGATTTAGGTGATGAATGTACAACTATGTAATGGTACTGTGAACAATCGAATGTACGATTTGTTTTGTATGACTGCGTGGTATGTGAATATATCTCAATAAAATGAAGATAGAAAAAAAAATATCCAGTTGTGCCAGCACTATATATTAAAAGGACTATTTTTTCTCCATTGAATTGTCTTAGCACCTCTAGTGAAACTCAATGGATCCCTAAATATAAGGGTTTATTTCTGGATTCTGAGTTCTGTTCCATTGATCTATATATCTGTCTTTATGCCATTACTGCATACAGCTTTGTAGGTTTGAAATCTGGAAGAATGTATCTTCCAGCTTTGTTCTTTTTCAAGATTGTTTTGGCTTTTCTGGTCACTTAAATTTCCATATGAATTTCAGGATCAGTTTGTCATTTTCTTCAAAAAAGCCAGCTAGGATTTTGATAGGGATTGCGTTGAATCTGTAGCTCAATTTAGGGAGTATTACTGTCTTAACAATATCAAGCCTTCCAATCCCATCAACATGGATGTCTTTGCATATATTTAAGTCTCTAATTTTTTTCAGTGGTGTTTTATAATTTTCACTGTACAAGTCTTGGACTTTTGTTAAATTTATTCTTAGATATTTTATTCTCTTTAATATTATAAATGGAATGGTTTTCTTAATTTCATCCAGATTGTTCATTGATAATGTATAGAAATACGGAGGACTTTTGTATATTGATCTTGTATCCTGCAACCTTGCTGAATTTGTTTATTGGCTTTAATAGTTCTTTTTGTGGATTCCTTAGATTTTCTGTATACAAGATCATGCCATCTGTGAACAGAGATAAGTTATATTTCTTTTCCAAACTGAATGATGCCTTTTATTTCTTTTTTCTTGCCCTGGCCAGACTCCTTAGAACAATGTTAAATAGAAGTGGTTAGAGTGGCACTCCTTGTCTTGTTCCTGATCTTAGGAGGAAAGGATTCGGCCTTTCGCCTTTAAATGTGATATTAGTTGTGAGTTTTTTGTAGATGACCTTCATCAGGTTGAGGAAGTTTCCTTCTATTTCTTGTTTGTTGAGTGTTTTGATTATGAAAGTGTGTTGGAGTCTGTAAAATGCTTTTTTTGCATGGGTCTGTTGAGATGATGGTGTTTTTGTCCTTCATTAATATTAGTGTATTATATTGATTGATTTCCATATGTTAAATTAACCATGTATTCCTGGGATAAATCCCACTTTCTTGTGGTATATAATCCTTTTTACATATTGTCAGATTCAGTTTGCTAGTACTTTGATGAGGATTTTTGTGCAAATGTTCTTATTTGATCCTCACAGCAACCCTATGAGATTAGCATCCTCATGAAGAAAACGAAGCATAAATTAATCAGTTTTCCTGTGACTACATAGTGTCAGAACAAACAAGAATGCATGACTTTTTCTAATTTTCTTTCCACTGTTTCATGTTACCCCTCTTTTAGTGTAGATAACCCACAGTTGATTTTGTTAGTTTGGGGTGTTTCCTTTATTGACATATGTCATTATTGTCTTGGATTGAAAACTCCCAGAGTATGGTCTCTCTAATGTGCACATCACACGGTCAGACAATTACAGCTTAATATTGAATGTGTTTCGGATTTCATAAAAGAAATTTATATTCTTGAAAGTTATTGATTTTATTTAAATGTGTCTTTGTCATGGTCTCTTTTTTAAAAAATTTTCATTCTATTATCATATATGCAACCTAACATTTCCCCTCTTAACCATATTCAGATTTATATTTCAGTGCTCTTTATTACATTCACAGTGTTGTGCCACTATCACCACTGTCCATTACCAAAGCATTTCCATCTTTCCAAACAGGAACTCTACATTTTAAGCCTTAACTCCCTATTCCCTGTCCCTTGGTAACCTATATTCTTGATTCAGACTCTATGAGTTTGCTTATTCTATTTATTTCATATCAGTGAGATCATATAATATTTGTCCTTTGTTTCTGGTATATTTCACTCAATTCAAGGATCATCAATATTGTTGCCTGAACCAGAACTTCATTCCTTTTTAATGCTGAATAATATTCCATTGTATGTATGTACCACATTTTGTTTATCTATTTAGCAGATATGTCCAAGTGATGGACACTTGGGTTGCTTCCATCATCTGGCAATTGTGAATATTGCCCCTGGTAACATCGGTATGCAAATATCTGTTTAAAGTCCCTGCTTTCAGTTCTTTAGGGTGTATACCTAAAAGTGGAATTGCCAGGTTATATAGCAATTCTATACTTAACTTTCTGAGAAACTGCCAAACTGTGTTCCACAGTGACTACACCATTTTACATTCCCACCAGCTATGAATGAGTGTTCCTATTTCTCCACATCTCTCCAATACTTGTAATTTCTGTTTTTTAAATAGTAGCCATTCTAGTGGATGTAAATGGTGTCTCATTGTGGTTTTCATCTGCATTTCCTTGTAGGCTAATGATATTGAGCATCTTTTCATGTTCTTTTTGGCCATTTGTTTTTTTTTTTTTTTTCATTGTATAGTATTAGTTTATTAGAAAGTGTAGTAATTTGGACCAATTATGTAACCCAAAAGTGGTCATGTTCTTTTTTTTTTTTTTTTTAATCATTTCATTGAGATATATTCACATACCACGCAGTCATACAAAACAAATCGTACTTTCGATTGTTTACAGTACCATTACATAGTTGTACATTCATCACGTAAATCAATCCCTGACACCTTCATTAGCACACACACAAAAATAACAAGAATAATAATTAGAGTGAAAAAGAGCAATTGAAGTAAAAAAGAACACTGGGTACCTTTGTCTGTTTGTTTCCTTCCCCTACTTTTCTACACATCCATCCATAAACTAGACAAAGTGGAGTTTGGTCCTTATGGCTTTCCCAATCCCATTGTCACCCCTCATAAGCTACATTTTTATACATCTGTCTTCGAGATTCATGGGTTCTGGGTTGTAGTTTGATAGTTTCAGGTATCTACCACCAGCTACCCCAATTCTTTAGAACCTAAAAAGGGTTGTCTAAAGTGTGCGTAAGAGTGCCCACCAGAGTGACCTCTCGGCTCGTTTTGGAATCTCTCTGCCACTGAAGCTTATTTCATTTCCTTTCACATCCCCCTTTTGGTCAAGAAGATGTTCTCCGTCCCACGATGCCGGTTCTACATTCCTCCCCGGGAGTCATATTCCACGTTGCCAGGGAGATTCACTCCCCTGGGTGTCTGATCCCACGTAGGGTGGAGAGCAGTGATTTCACCTTTCAAGTTGGCTTAGCCAGAGAGAGAGGGCCACATCTGGGCAACAAAGAGGCATTCAGGAGGAGACTCTTAGGCACAAATATAGGGAGGCCTAGCCTCTCCTTTGCAGCAACCGTCTTCCCAAGGGTAAAACTTATGGTAGAGGGCTCAACCCATCAAACCACCAGTCCCCTATGTCTGTGGTCATGTTAGCAACCATGGAGGTGGGGTAGGCGAATACCCCTGCATTCTCCACAGGCTCCTCAAGGGGGCACTACATCTTTTTTTTTTCCTTGTTTTTCTTTCTTTCTTTTTTTTTTTTTTTTAACTTTCCCTTCTTTTTTTTTTTTTATCATCATTTTATTGAGATATATTCACATACCACGCAGTCATACAAAACAAATTGTACTTTCGATTGTTTACAGTACCATTACATAGTTGTACATTCATCACCTAAATCAATCCCTGACACCTTCATTAGCACACACACAAAAATAACAAGAATAATAATTAGAGTGAAAAAGAGCAATTGAAGTAAAAAAGAACACTGGGTACCTTTGTCTGTTTGTTTCCTTCCCCTACTTTTCTACACATCCATCCATAAACTAGACAAAGTGGAGTTTGGTCCTTATGGCATTCCCAATCCCACTGTCACCCCTCATAAGCTACATTTTTATACAACTGTCTTCGAGATTCATGGGTTCTGGGTTGTAGTTTAATAGTTTCAGGTATCCACCACCAGCTACCCCAATTCTTTAGAACCTAAAAAAGGTTGTCTAAAGTGTGCGTAAGAGTGCCCACCAGAGTGATCTCTCGGCTCGTTTTGGAATCTCTGTGCCACTGAAGCTTATTTCATTTCCTTTCACATCCCCCTTTTGGTCAAGAAGATGTTCTCCATCCCACGATGCCGGGTCTACATTCCTCCCCGGGAGTCATATTCCACGTTGCCAGGGAGATTCACTTCCCTGGGTGTCTGATCCCACGTAGGGGGGAGGGCAGTGATTTCACCTTTCAAGTTGGCTTAGCCAGAGAGAGAGGGCCACATCTGAGCAACAAAGAGGCATTCAGGAGGAGACTCTTAGGCACAAATACAGGGAGGCCTAGCCTCTCCTTTGCAGCAACCGTCTTCCCAAGGGTAAAACTTATGGTAGAGGGCTCAACCCATCAAACCACCAGTCCCCTATGTCTGTGGTCATGTTAGCAACCATGGAGGTGGGGTAGGCGAATACCCCTGCATTCTCCACAGGCTCCTCAAGGGGGCACTACATCTTTTTTTTTTTTTTTTCCTTGTTTGTCTTTTTTCTTTTCTTTTTTTTTTTTTTTAAACTTTCCCTTCTTTTTTAAATCAACTGTATGAAAAAAAAGTTAAAAAGAAAACAAACATACAATAAAAGAACATTTCAAAGAGACCATAACAAGGGAGTAAGAAAAAGACAACTAACCTAAGATAACTGCTTAACTTCCAACATGTTCCTACTTTACCCCAAGAAAGTTACATAATATAGCAACCTTTCTGTGAACTTGTTCCTACTATATCCATCAGAAATTAACAGACCATAGTCATTTCTGGGCATCCCCAGAACGTTAAAAAGCTTATCTGTTCTTCTTGGATTATTGTTCCCTCTTCCTTAATTACTCTCTACTGCTAGTTCCCCTACATTCTACATTATAAACCATTTGTTTTACATTTTTGAAAGTTCACATTAGTGGTAGCATATAATATTTCTCTTTTTGTGCCTGGCTTATTTCACTCAGCATTATGTCTTCAAGGTTCATCCATGTTGTCATATGTTTCACGAGATCGTTCCTTCTTACTGACGCGTAGTATTCCATCGTGTGTATATACCACATTTTATTTATCCACTCATCTGTTGAAGGACATTTGGGTTGTTTCCATCTCTTGGCAATTCTGAATAATGCTGCTGTGAACATTGGCGTGCAGATATCTGTTCGTGTCACTGCTTTCCGATCTTCCGGGTATATACCGAGAAGTGCAATCGCCGGATCGAATGGTAGCTCTATATCTAGTTTTCTAAGGAACTGCCAGACTGACTTCCAGAGTGGCTGAACCATTATACAGTCCCACCAACAGTGAATAAGAGTTCCAATTTCTCCACATCCCCTCCAGCATTTGTAGTTTCCTGTTTGTTTAATGGCAGCCATTCTAACCGGTGTTAGATGGTATCTCATTGTGGTTTTAATTTGCATCTCTCTAATAGCTAGTGAAGCTGAACATTTTTTCATGTGTTTCTTGGCCATTTGTATTTCCTCTTCAGAGAACTGTCTTTTCATATCTTTTGCCCATTTTATAATTGGGCCGACTGTACTATTGTCATTGAGTTGTAGGATTTCTTTGTATATGCAAGATATCAGTCTTTTGTCAGATACATGGTTTCCAAAAATTTTTTCCCATTGAGTTGGCTGCCTCTTTAACTTTTTGAGAAATACCTTTGAGGTGCAGAAACTTCTAAGCTTGAGGAGTTCCCATTTATCTATTTTCTCTTTTGTTGCTTGTGCTTTTGCTGTAAAGTCTAGGAAGTGGCCGCCTAATACAAGGTCTTGAAGATGTTTTCCTACATTATCTTCTAGGAGTTTTATGGTACTTTCTTTTATATTGAGATCTTTGGTCCATTTTGAGTTAATTTTTGTGTAGGGGGTGAGGTAGGGGTCCTCTTTCATTCTTTTGGATATGGATATCCAACTCTCCCAGCCCCATTTGTTGAAAAGACCATTATGGCTCAGTTCAGTGACTTTGGGGGCCTTATCAAAGATCAGTCGGCCATAGATCTGATGGTCTATCTCCGAATTCTCAATTCGATTCCATTGATCTATATGTCTATCTTTGTGCCAGTACCATGCTGTTTTGGCAACTGTGGCTTTATAATAAGCTTCAAAGTCAGGGAGTGTAAGTCCTCCCACTTCGTTTTTCTTTTTTAGAGTGTCTTTGGCAATTCAAGGCATCTTCCCTTTCCAAATAAATTTGATAACTAGCTTTTCCAAGTCTGCAAAGTAGGTTGTTGGAATTTTGATTGGGATTGCATTGAATCTGTAGATGAGTTTGGGTAGAATTGACATCTTAATGACATTTAGCCTTCCTATCCATGAACGTGGAATATTTTTCCATCTTTTGACGTCCCCTTCTATTTCTTTTAGTAGAGTTATGTAGTTTTCTTTGTATAGGTCTTTTACATCTTTGATTAAGTTTATTCCTAGGTACTTGATTTTTTTAGTTGCTATTGAAAATGGTATCTTTTTCTTGAGTGTCTCTTCAGTTTGTTCATTTCTAGCATATAGAAACATTACTGACTTATGTGCATTAATCTTGAATCCCGCTACTTTGCTAAATTTGTTTATTAGCTCTAGTAGCTGTATCGTCGATTTCTCAGGGTTTTCTAGATATAAGATCATATCGTCTGCAAACAATGACAGTTTTACTTCTTCTTTTCCAATTTGGATGCCTTTTATTTCTTTGTCTTGCCGGATTGCCCTGGCTAGCACTTCCAGCACAATGTTGAATAACAGTGGTGACAGCGGGCATCCTTGTCTTGTTCCTGATCTTAGAGGGAAGGCTTTCAGTCTCTCACCATTGAGTACTATGCTGGCTGTGGGTTTTTCATATATGCTCTTTATCATGTTGAGGAAGTTTCCTTCAATTCCTACCTTTTGAAGTGTTTTTATCAAAAACGGATGTTGGATTTTGTCAAATGCTTTTTCAGCATCTATTGAGATGATCAATTGATTTTTCCCTTTCAAGTTTTTAATGTGTTCTAATACATTGACTGTTTTTCTTATGTTGAACCACCCTTGCATGCCTGGAATGAACCCCACTTGGTCATGGTGTATGATTTTTTTAATGTGTCTTTGGATTCGAATTGCAAGTATTTTGTTGAGGATTTTTGCATCTATATTCATTAGGGAGATTGGCCGGTAGTTTTCCTTTTTTGTAGCATCTTTGCCTGGTTTTGGTATTAGATTGATGTTAGCTTCATAAAATGAGTTAGGTAGTGTTCCATTTTCTTCAATGTTTTGAAAGAGTTTGAGTAAGATTGGTGTCAGTTCTTTCTGGAAAGTTTGGTAGAATTCCCCTGTGAAGCCATCTGGCCCTGGGCATTTATTTGTGGGAAGATTTTTGATGACTGATTGGATCTCTTTGCTTGTGATGGGTTGGTTGAGGTCTTCTATTTCTTCTCTGGTCAGTCTAGGTTGTTCATATGTTTCCAGGAAATTGTCCATTTCTTCTACATTGTCCAGTTTATTGCCATACAGTTGTTCATAATATCCTCTTATAATTTTTTTAATTTCTTCAGGATCTGCAGTTATGTCACCTGTTTCATTCATTATTTTGTTTATATGGGTCTTCTCTCTTTTTGATTTTGTCAGTCTAGCTAGGGGCTTGTCAATCTTGTTGATCTTCTCAAAGAACCAACTTTTGGTGATATTTATCCTCTCTATTGTTTTTTTGTCCTCTATGTCATTTATTTCTGCTTTAATCCTTGTTATTTCTTTTCTTCTACTTGGTTTAGGATTGGTTTGCTGTTCATTTTCTAGCTTCTTCAGTTGATCCATTAGTTCTTTGATTTTGGCTCTTTCTTCCTTTTTAATATATGCATTTAGTGCTATAAATTTCCCCCTTAGCACTGCTTTTGCTGCATCCCATAGGTTTTGGTATGTTGTGTTCTCATTTTCGTTCGTCTCTATATATTTAGCAATTTCTCTTGCTATTTCTTCTTTAACCCACTGATTGTTTAGGAGTGTGTTGTTTAACCTCCAGGTATTTGTGAATTTTCTAAGTCTCTGATGGTTATTGACTTCTAATTGTATTCCATTGTGGTCAGAGAATGTGCTTTGAATAATTTCAATCTTTTTAAGTTTATTGAGGTTTGTTTTATGTCCCAGCATATGATCTATTTTGGAGAAAGTTCCGTGAGCACTAGAAAAGTATGTGTATCCTGGTGATTTGGGATGTAATGTCCTGTAGATGTCTGTTAAATCTAATTCATTTATCAGATTGTTTAGGTTTTCAATTTCCTTATTGGTCTTCTGTCTGGTTGATCTATCTATAGGAGAGAGTGATGTGTTGAAGTCTCCCACAATTATTGTGGAAACATCAATTGCTTCCTTTAGTTTTGCCAGTGTTTCTCTCATGTATTTTGTGGCACCTTGATTGGGTGCATAGACATTTACGATTGTTATTTCTTCTTGCTGAATTGCCCCTTTTATTAGTATGTAGTGGCCTTCTTTGTCTCTCAAAACATCCCTGCATTTGAAGTCTATTTTATCTGAGATTAATATTGCTACACCTGCTTTCTTTTGGCTGTAGCTTGCATGAAATATTTTTTTCCATCCTTTCGCTTTCAGTTTCTTTGTGTCCCTATGTCTAAGATGAGTCTCTTGTATGCAACATATTGATGGTTCATTTTTTTTGATCCATTCTGCGAATCTATATCTTTTAATTGGGGAGTTTAATCCATTTACATTCAACGTTATAACCGTGAAGGCATTTCTTGAATCAGCCATCTTATCCTTTGGTTTATGTTTGCCATATTTTTCCCCTCTCTCTATTAATATCCTTTATTGTACCCATACCGAATCTCTTTAGTACTGAACCTTTCTCCAAGTCTCTCTGTCCTTTCTTTGTTTCTCTGTCTGTAGGGCTCCCTTGAGTATCTCCAGTAGGGCAGGTCTCTTGTTAGCAAATTCTCTCAGCATTTGTTTGTCTGTGAAAAATTTAAGCTCTCCCTCAAATTTGAAGGAGAGCTTTGCTGGATAAAGTATTCTTGGCTGGAAATTTTTCTCACTCAGAATTTTAAATATATCGTGCCACTGCCTTCTCGCCTCCATGGTGGCTGCTGAGTAGTCACTACTTAGTCTTATGCTGTTTCCTTTGTATGTGGTGAATTGCTTTTCTCTTGCTGCTTTCAGAACTTGCTCCTTCTCTTCTGTGTTTGATAGTGTGATCAGTATATGTCTCGGAGTGGGTTTATTTGGATTTATTGTATTTGGAGTTCGCTGAGCATTTATGATTTGTGTATTTATGTTGTTTAGAAGATTTGGGAAGTTTTCCCCAACAATTTCTTTGAATACTCTTCCTAGACCTTTACCCTTTTCTTCCCCTTCTGGGACACCAATGAGTCTTATATTTGGACGTTTCATATTATCTATCATATCCCTGAGGTCCATTTCGATTTTTTCAATTTTTTTCCCCATTCTTTCTTTTATGCTTTCATTTTCCATTCTGTCATCTTCCAGGTCACTGATTCGTTGTTCAACTTCCTCTAGTCTTGTACTATGAGTGTCCAGAATCTTTTTAATTTGGTCAACAGTTTCTTTAATTTCCATAAGATCATCCATTTTTTTATTTAGTCTTGCAATGTCTTCTTTATGCTCTTCTAGAGTCTTCTTGATTTCCTTCATATCCCGTACTATGGTCTCATTGTTCATCTTTAGTTCTTTGAGTAGCTGCTCTAGGTGCTGTGTCTCTTCTGGTCTTTTGATTTGGGTGCTTGGGCTTGGGTTATCCATATCATCTGGTTTTTTCATATGCTTTATAATTTTCTGTTGTTTTTGGCCTCGTGGCATTTGCTGAACTTGATAGGGTTCTTTTAGGGTTTGTAGACCTATTGAAGTCCTTATCTCTAATTTATCAGATCTACAGCTTCGTGGAGTACACTTTCTCTAACTAACCAGCAGGTGGCGTCCACGAGCCACCTGTTCTCCACAAGCCAGTTCTCCCCTGCTTAGCCTTTTTGGTGAGTGGGGGAGTGAGTGTTGTGGGGCCCAATTGGTGTACCAAGCTTGCGTGTGTAGTTGGTGTTGCCTGCTCTGTATGTGGGGTGTGTTTCTGGGCAGTCGGGGAGGGGGGGTGGCCCTAACAATCAAATCTCCCTGGTGATCCTAGAGTTTTAAAGCTGGTGCAATAGTCTAATCCTTCAGTTCAGTCCTGCCACAGTTTGTCTCTGCCACTGACCCACAAGTCCTTGGTATTGGCGTATGGCTCCTGAGACTTGCAAGTGGGCCCCTCTTCCAGGCTGTGCACCCCGGGTCCTCTGTTGAGGGATGACTGTGCTATGTCACAGGTGAGTGCCGTCCCCCCAGGGCAGTTCTGGGCTGCTGGGCTGTGTAGGGAGGCTCCCAGTCTGCTCAAATGATGGCTGAATGGGGCTTTGTTAATTCACACTGCTCCACCTTCCCAACTCTGGGACAATCAGCTGAGGTTGCAGGGAAGGCTAATGTCCACGCCCAGTTTTGTGGTGTGTGCCTGTTATTTGAAGCCCTTCCATCACACTGGGTTGTCTGGGGCAGCTCTGGGCTATGGGGCTGGCGATGGGCAGGAGTGTTTCCTGTCCACCAGGATGGTGGCTGTGAGCGGACACCCCCGTTTTCTTGGGAAGTTGTGGTGTTTAGTGAATTTTCTCAGCCACTGAATTATTGCCTTTTGTCTCAGAGCTCTCTTAGTTCTGCTCTTGACTTGACGTGCCCAAATTGCAAGTCTTTGAAGCTTTCTGTATTGGACTTCTTAGAGTAATTGTTTTAGAAAAAGAAAAAAGGATTAAAAAAAAAAAGGTCCTCCTCAGAGATCTAATGGGTTATTGAAATGCTAAGAGACAAAGCAACCAGGGCCATTAAGGAAAGGTCCACAGGGCAGAGAGATCGGCTTTTCTTCGGGATTTGCATATGCGCCTTAGGGCCTGAGCTCCGCCCTTCCCCTTTCTGTGTTCACCAGAACTCTAAAAATCCTCTGCTTTTATTTTGGAGTTTTTCGTGTTGTTTTTTTTTTTTTCTATGCCTGTCTCCTCTCTGCTGGGCTGGCTGCTCACAGATTCTCTGGTGTCTGGTCTCTGTCTATCTATGGTTGGAGTCTGGATCAGCAGAGTGAGTTTCCGATAAGAGCAGCCACTGCAGTTCTCCCTTCTCCTTCCCGGAGCTGACAGCCCCTCCTCCCACGGGACTGAGCCTGGCAGGGAGGGGCGCAGGTCCCCTGGCCGCCAAAACTTACAGATTTCACTGATCTCAGCAGTTCGACATTTTCATGAGTGTTGTATGAAGTATGCCCAAAGACAGATTGCTCTGTGGTGTCCAGTCCACGCAGTTCCTGGCTTTCTACCTACTTTCCTGGAGGAGTAACTAAAACATACAGCTCACCAGTCTTCCATCTTGCCCCGCCTCCTTTTTGGCCATTTGTATATCATCTTTGGAGAGATGTCTATTCAAATATTTTGCCCATTTTTTAATTGAAATGTTTGTCTTTTTGTTGTTAAGTTGAAGGGTTTCTTTATATATTCTGGAAATTAAACCTTTATTGGATATGTGGTTTCCCCATATCCATTTTCTCCCATTATGTAGGTTGTCATTTTACTTTCATGATAAAGTCCTTTAAGGCACGAAAGTTTTTAATTTTGATTTGGTCCCATTTATCTGTTTTGTTGTTGTTGTTTGTGTTCTGGACATTGTCTCTTTCTTTTTTTTTTTTTTTTTTTTTAAGTTAGGTTTTATTGAAATATATTCACGTACCATGCAATCATCCATGGTATACAATCAGCTTTCACAGTATGATCATATAGTTATGCGTTCGTCACCACAATCTATTTGTGAACATTTTCCTTACATCAGAAAGAATCAGAATAAGAATAAAAAATAAAAGTGAAAAAAGAACACCCAAACCATCCCCCCCATCCCACCCTATTTGTCATTTAGTTTTTATCCCCATTTTTCTACTCATCCATCCATACACTAGATAAAGGGGGTGTGATCCACAAGGTTTTCACAATCACGCTGTCACCCCTTGTAATCTACATTATTATATAATCATCTTCAGGAGTCCAGACTGCTGGGTTGGAGTTTGGTAGTTTCAGGTATTTACTTCTAGCTATTCCAATACATTAAAACCTAAGAGGTGTTATCTATATAGTGCATAAGAATGTCCACCAGAGTGACCTCTCGACTCCATTTGAAATCTCTCAGCCACTGAAACTATTTCGTCTCATTTTGCATCCCCCTTTTGGTCATTGTCTTCTCTTTTGAACCAGGAGCATTACAGGGCAAGGACCTGTATGTGTTTCTGCTTTATTTTTAGTACTCAGCATTTGCTATACCTATTTGATAAAGGCTTTAGGATTGGAAGGATACATCTCTCTAGTGCCCACCTGAAAGCATCTGAGGACGGTGTGTTCATTCGGCCTGAAATCCCGGTGTTCTCCCGAATGGCTCCCTTCTGCCTGGAACTATGTACCCCATCACATTTGTCTCTCTCCCTCTTTCCTGTATGTCAACTGACTCGTCAGAGACAGTGATTGCTGAGAATTTATTGGCAGAATCTCACAGTTAAATCTTTTGCTTTTTCCACCTTTTCTGACATTTGCACAGACAGACAGGTTATTACACATTTTACATTGAGGTATAAGCGTTGAGAGACAGAAAAACTCTTCAGGAGCAGCTCAGAAGAGTGAGTGAGCTGCCACATGATCAGGCATTTATCTGTAAGTATATAACATTTGTGGGTATAAACAAATACTTTTGAATTATCAATGTCTACAAATAACTCAATTACTTTATCGATATCAGCATTGTTACTCATCCTTGCCATCTGTAAACTCATTAGCTTCTACACTAATATAAAGTAGAAGAAAATGACAGTTCATTTTAATGTTAATCAAAGCCCAGCGTCTCTAAGAATATGTCTGCTGCAAAAGAAAACCACATATTAAATTCCAAAGGCAAGCAAAAATGCTTTTTGGATTATCTGTTTTGCTGGTTAGTTTTGCTGCCTCTCTGTTAATGTGGTTATTTGGGACTTGATTGTGCAATAACTGATTAGATTCTCATTTGTATGTACATACAGAAAAAATGCAGGAATGTATGTACATGTTGTGACTTTCTCCCATTTTAAATACAGAAGCCATTGACTCATTTTGTGATCTAACGTAGAGAGCACTGTGACCTGACCAATAAACAGAATGTCTTAGAGCAGATTTTTGTTATCAGTAAAAAGAGTATATCTGCATCTCTGTAATTGAGGAGGGAAATATTTAGTTTCTGGCATGGGCCCAGAATGCTTTTTTTTTGTTGCTTACTGTTTTTTTTTTCCCCTTTTGACAGCCTTACTGAGGTATATTTGATGTACAATAAATGCACATATTTAAAGCATATAATTTGACATGTTTTTACATATGTGAATATCATCACCACACCCAAGATAAAGAACATACTGTCATCCCGAAAGTTTCCTTGTACTCCTTGGTAATCCATCTCTTTCTCTGTCCTGTCCCCAGTCCCTAGAAAATTACTTATCTCCTTTCTGTCACTATAGTTCACATTTTATATAATTCTGTAATGTAGAATGTAAATGGAATCATACACTACATATTCTTTTCTGACTTCTTTTATTCAACGCAGTTATTTTGGAGTCCATTCATGTTGTGGTATGTATCAGTAATTTGTTATTATTACTGGTAGTTTTCCATTGTATAGATAATTTGTGTATCTCTTCACCTGTTGATGGACATGACATGTCGGTTTCCAGTTTAGGGCTACTGCCAGTAAAGCTGCTGTGAACATTCGTGCAAAAGTCTTTGTGTGGACATATGTTTTCATTTCTCTTGGGTAAATCCTAGGAGAAGAATGGCCAGGTCGTTTGCTAGGTTGTATGTTTAACATTGGAAAAAATTACCAAATTGTTTTCCCAAGTGGTTTTAAAATTTTACATTCCCACTAATAGTGTTTGAGATTGACTTGGTATGGTCAGTCTCTACTTTCAGCCTTTCTAGCCTGTATGTTGTGGTATATTATCATGGTTTTAATTTGCATTTCCCCAAAGACTAGTGATGCCAAACATTTTTTAGGTGCCTATTTGCCATGTGTATATCCTCTCTGATGAAGTGTTTGTTCAGGTCTTTTGTCCACTTTTTAATTGGCATATTGCCTAGTATTAACCCAGTTATTGAATTGTAAGGCTTCTTTGTGTAAGCTGGATACAATTTCTTTGTCAGATATGTGTCTTTGCATATATTTTCTCCCAGTGTGTGGCTTGCTTTTTCATTTCTGTAACAATGTCTTTAATTTGTTTTTACTTTGTCTACAGTAAAATGCAGTGTCTTTTGAAGAGCAAGTATAATTTTGATGAAATCCATTTTATCAATTTTTTTATTATAGTTTGTACTCTTTGTATTTAATAAATCTTTCCTAAATTCAAATTCACTAAGATTTTCTTCTAAAAGTTTTATGGTTTTAGGTCTTACATTTAGATTTGTGATTTATTTTTAGTTACTTTTGTGTAGGTTATGAGATAAAGATTGAGGTTAATAATTTTTTTGCATATGATGTCCAATTTTTCTAGCACCATTTGTTAGAGTATTCTTTCTCCTTTGAATTGCTTTGGCACCTTTGCCAAAAATCCATTGACCATATAGGGTTAATGTGTGGTCTGAACTCTAGTCTGTTCCAGTGATAAATAAGTCTGTCCTTAGGCTGGTACCACACTGTCTTGATTACTGTAACTTTATAATTTTTGAAAGCATGTAAGGTAAGTCTTTCCACTTTGTTCTTCTTTTTCTGAATTGTTTTGTCAATTCTAGGTCTTTTTCATGTCCATATGGATTTAGTCAGTCAGTTTCTATAAAAATTTCTTCTGAGATTGATGTTAAATTCAAAGATTAATTTGGAGAACATTGGCATCTTAACAATATTGAGTCTTCCAGGCTATGAAATGGTATATTTCTCCATTTATTTTGTCTTTCTCTCAGCAGTGTTTTGTAGTCTGTAGTGTACAGGTCTTTCACATGATGCTATTATAAATGATATTTTAAAAATGTTTTCCGGTTGTTACTTGCTGGTGTGTGTATAAATATAAATACAAATATATATATATATAATTGATTTTTGTATGTTGACTTTGTATGCCTGCATCCTTGTTAAACTCACTTATTAGTTCTTGTGGTTTTTGTTATTAACTCTGTAGGATTTTAATCAACTAGCCTGATTCCAAATCATTTTGTTTGCAAATAAAGTTAGTTTTGCTTCTTCCTTTCCAGTCTGTATGCTTTTTGAGTTTTGGAGAAAATCAGGATTTGAATGAAGACTTGGTGCCGGGCCTGTGGAGCAGATGTTGGATTCCCTTCACTAGGAATTGTCAAAAAATAAAAAGAAAGGAGATCATTAAATCCTTCTACCCATTCCTTTATTGATTCAGTGACCATTTTGTATCCACAATGTGTCAGGCGCTATCTGGTGACTAATGGAACAGACAGATATATCAACAGTAATTTTAAGTCAACAAGTAATATAACTAACTTGCTTGTCATAAGTAGTTATGAGTACCAATCGCATTGGAAACTTAGAGACAGGACTGCTACAAATCTGGACAGAAGGAGATGATGATCTCTGCAGGCCCTGCCACCCTAAAGGAGTATGATTAATGATTAACAAAGGAATACTTGGAGTTCGTTGATGGGAAAATGTTTAAAC
Source organism: Choloepus didactylus (assembly GCF_015220235.1). NCBI lineage: Eukaryota > Metazoa > Chordata > Mammalia > Pilosa > Megalonychidae > Choloepus > Choloepus didactylus. Next base: position 108,489,168 of record NC_051308.1, read on the forward strand.
TGAGCTTTCCAGATAAATTCCCTATCCTCCCCGACTGTTAATATTTACTTTATTGGGAGTCTGAAAGGAATACATCTTTATTTATAGCACTTTTTTTCCTTCCTATTTTATTTCTGTTTTTATTCTTACATAGTCTGGCAGCAGCCTTTGCCTCTAGCCTCAGATCTCACTGATCTAAGGCCAGAAGCAGTGGGAGCAGGGATACTTGATGTCGCATTGCTGTTAATAATAATACTGAGTTACGCTTCTGTGCTCGTAAGAACACTATGAGTTTGGTGCTCTTGCCCCATTTTTGCAGTGTTTTGTTTTTTAAAAAGCTGTTTAACAAGTATCCTCTTATTTTTTATCCTCTTAGCAACACTTGAGGTATTTACATTTCTCCTACCATATACATTTTGAGGAAGAAACACAATTTTGACTTTATAGCACTAGCATATTGCCTGGAATCTGGCGAGTGGGAGGTGCTAAGCAGACATCAATGTGTGACATCAGTGTGTGTGTTGGTATAATTTCTCTTTAGCCTGGTTGTCATGCTTTGGGTTCTTCTAAATAATACAGGATCATTCCCGATTTTCAGATGAGGAAATTTCTCCAGGCTTCCAGAGAGTAAATGATAGCAGCTCTCTTTTATTGAATGCTTGCCATGTGCCAGGAGTGTACTAGGTGCTGCAACTGCATTATCTCATTTAGTCCTCACAACAAGCAAATGGGATATAAGTCATTATTTATGAGTGGGTGGGTAGGTCATGGCTCCTAGCAAACATATTTACTACCTACCCAGCTCTGAGAACCTAATCAGAAATTCTTCTTTTGTTATTTCGTTAGTGACTGAAAACTCAAAGATATCCAAACTCCTGGTTTGTTTCTAAGACCTTTATAGTCATGATCTCACTCTTCCCAGTCTCCCCACTGCAAAAATATTCTATCCGTTTTCTAAATTGAGAATCCCCAGAGGGCAGAGACCACCATAGTGAAGAGATTGGCATATGGTAGGAATTCAGTGTTTTTGACCAGGTGAATGAATGTATCTGGCTCACCAGGGGAAACGTGCCATTGGGCCAGAGCTCCAAGAGGCCATTGACTGATTTTGCATTCCAGTGCCTCTTCCTCTTGCAGTGGTAAGAAGCATGATCCCGCACGTGCCTGTGCTGGATGTAATAAGGCCCTCTATGATCTTATAACAGACATTCAGTATGCATTACTGAGTCCCTGATGTGCAAGTATGGTGATGGGCCTTTGGGCTACAAAGATGAATAAGACAATCCCTGCCTCAAGGAGCTCACCGATTATTAAGTAATTACATTACAAGATGAGTGCAGTGATGGGGGTATGAGTTAGGGGCACAGGATAGAGACAACTAGTGAAGCCAGGGGAGGAGAGTGGAGTTATTTAATAAATACATATATAGTACTTGTTATGTACCAGGCACTCTTCTAAGCACTTTGCACATAATAACTCTAATCTTCTTAACAACCCTATGAGTTAGGTACAATTATTGTCCCAATTTTACAGCTGAGAGAGTTAAGCAACTTGCCTAAGGCCACACAGCAGGCAAGCAGTGGAACCAGAATTCAAATCCAGGCAGTCCAGCTCCAGAGTCTGTGCTCTTTAACCATTATACCATGAAGTCTCTTATAAGTCATGAAAAAGAGAAAAAAAAATTTGAGAAATATTAACATTTTGATCAGATTGACAGAATTTATTGTCTGACTGGCTATATGGTTAGGGAGAAGGAAGAGGCAAGATTGATTGCTAAAGCATCTACCTTGGGTGAGAGAGAGAATACAGGAGGAGGACACGGGTAGGATATGCAGAGACAGGTTTTCAGTGTATTTAGTTCAAGTGGCTATGGGTTAAGATGTTCCCCTGAAGGTTACATATAATAGTGTGAAACTTAAGAGATGAAACTAAGAGCTGGAAATAAAATTTGGGAGTCATCAATTTTGTAAGAATTGATTAAAGCCAACAGAATAGATGCTGACCCCAAAGAAGAGAGTGTAGAATAAGAGTAGCAGGCCCAAAAGAGAGAGGGATCAACAGTGTCAGATGCAGAGAGGTCCAGTGGATGAGATCTGGAAAAGAAAATCCTTTGAAATTTTCAGTTAAGGGGCCCTTGATAATCTTACTGAAAGCAATATGATTTATCAGAGTTCTGGAAGCAGAAGCCAGATTGTGGTGGGTTGAGGAGTAAGTGGGAGGTGATGAAGTGAAGACAGTAAGTGTAGACTACTCTTTGCAGAAGTCTGGATGAAAAGTGGAAAACTGCAATTGGTTGGTAATAGCTAGAGGGGCTTGCTGGGTCAAAGAAGTAATTTTTCTCAGATTAATAGAGATTTGGGTAAATTTATAGGCTAAAGGGGTAGAGCCAATAGCATTTGAGGGATCTAGAAAATTTAGGAAAGTAAGGGTTCTGGAGGAAGCAGAGGGGACTGGATCGGGGGCATGAGTGGGATTTGACCTTGAACTGGAAGAAAGCAGGTTAAGTTGAGTGTGAATGTAAAGTGAGGAGCTTGTAGGTGGAGGTAGGAAGCTGAAGAAGAAAACATCCAAAGGCTCTAGTTATTTCAGTGAAGGAAGAGGTAAGACAATTAAATGATGGACAGAGGGCAGGCTTGAATTATGGCACTTGAGGAGCAGCAAACGTTTGGAGTAGTGATGGAGGTGGCACAGAAAAGAAAATCGACCCAAGGCCAATAAAGCCCTCAGTGGAGGCACTGAAGGCCTGACAAAGGCTGGAGACCTTCAATCTGGATCTCCAGATTAACACTGGATCACACAGGGGTGAGATTTTCCCCATCTGGGTTCAGCTCAATGTAAATAGGAGCAAGAACCACTGATGGGAGCTTTTTGGGCAGATTTCATGAAAGGATCAGGGTGCCAAGGAATCAGGAGTGCTGCTTTAGGTGATTAACTGTGGAATCCTGGCTGAAAGGAAGAGAAACGGTGGGTACTGACACCTGGGAGAAAAATGAAAGGATGGGGGACTGGTGAGGTCACTCAGGTGAAAGAGCAGATGTGGGGAACTGAATGTGTGAGCTAGAGGAAATTGGGGTTTGTGTTTTTGAAGGTGGAAGTATTTTGAGCAATGTTGGGATCCAAAGTACAGTTCTAGGAATGAGTAGTAGAGGTGGAGTGGAGGTGAAAATCGTGGGAGTTAAGAGAAAAAAAGAAAATACAGCCCCTACATTCAAGGAATTCAGTGTGTTGTAAGAGAGAGACCCATTAATAGAGATTTGCTATGCAGACTGAGAGGTGCCATAATGGAGGGAGAGTATAAGATAGAGCAGAGGGCACAAGGAGGGTGTGAGCAACTGTCCTGGGGAAGAGGCCGGGGCACATGGGGATTGCTTCACCAAGAGGCATTAATATGCTTGAACTAAGGCTTGAGGAATGAGCAGGAATTTGCTAGGCAGACGAGGAGTAGGCTTGGCGAGGCATGGCTGTGTTGCTTAAAGCAGAATAGGGAAAACCAAAATGACTAATCCTTCAGAATAAACCCAACCACTAGAGGAAGTGCTCGATGTATGAGAGATGGATGGGAGGTGTGAGGCATTGGGGGAGAGACCCAACTACAGCTAATGGAAGGGAAATGGAGTTCAGCCCTGCAAGTAAAGTAGGTATCTAAGTAGAGTAACACAGCTAACAGTCCAGGCATGTAGTCAGTTACAGGTGTTCAGGCCTGGGTAGCAGAGCATGAGATGAGAAGTCCATGTGAATATTAGCCTTTTGACTCCATGTACCCTCTCCTGAATCACTGCCCCATCGGCCCCAAGAACTGCCCCATCTGCACCCTTGTCTAAAGACCCTCAATGACTTTGTACCAGACAAGGAGGGGCCATCTGACTTGTGTCTTATTTTACTTTGCTGCCTGAAGTCTAGCAGTGCTTCATACACTTCAGGCACTCCATAAATTTTGTTTAATGAATGGCTTAGAAACGATTACGGTGGTGGTGTTGATAATAGCAAATAACATTTATAAAGCATTTACTACATACCAGTCGCTGTTGTAAATGTTGTTTAATCCTCAACAACAATGCTGTGAGGTAGGGTCTGTTTTTATCCTGAATCAACACAGATGATTTGGCAGAAATAAAATAGTCATATGAGAGTCTCATATGATAGTTAGTCCTAGGAAAGTCCTCTCATTCCAGGTGGTAAATCCAGAAAAGCTTAGGGGTGGAGGGCTGGTTGGGTTTTTTGTGTGTTTTTTTTGTTCATTTTATTTGTTTTTTACATCTTTATTGGGATATATTTCATATAGCATAAAATTTACCCATTTAAAATATACAATTCAGTGATTTTTAGTATATGCACAGAGTTGTTCAACTATTCCACAGTCTAATTTTAGAATTTTTTCAACACCCTAAAAAGAAACCCCATACACATTAGCAGTCATTCTCCTTTCTCACTACCTCCCCTCAGCCCCAACCCCTGGCACCCAGAAATCTCCTTTCTGTCTCTATAGATTGGCCTATTAGGGACATTTCATGTAAATGGAATCATGCAATATGAAGTCTTTTGTGACTAGCTTCTTTCACTTCACATATTGCTTTCAAGGTTCATCCATATTGTAGACGTATCAATACTTCGTTCTTTTTTTATTGCTGAATAATGTTCCATTGTATGGATTTAGCACATTTTTGTTCATCCATTCATCACTTGGAAATTTAGGTTGTTTTCACTTTGGCTAATATGAATAATGCTGCTATGAACACAATATACAAGTTTTTGCATGGGCATGTTTTCACTTCTCTTGGGTATAGAAGGGGAATTGCTAGATCAAATAGTATCTCTATGTTTAACATTTTGGAGAACTGCCAAGCCGTTTTGCAAAGTGGCTATACCAAAATTTTACATTCTCACCAGCAGTCTATGCTGGTTCCAGTTTCTCTACATCCTTGTCAACACTTGTTATTGTCTTTCTATCGCCATCCTAGTAGGTGTGAAGTGGTATCTTGTGGTTTTGATCGCCATCCTAGTAGGTGTGAAGTGGTATCTCATTGTGGTTTTGATTTGCATTTCTGTAATGACTGATGAGGTTGAGTATCTTTTCATATCTTTATTGTTCATTTCTGTATCTTCTTTAGAGAACTTCCCATTCAAATCTTTTGTCCAATTTTTAATGGTTATTTGTCTTTTTATTGTTGAGTTGTAAGAGTTCTTTATAACTTCTGGATACTAGACTCATGTCAGATACATGGTTTGCAAGTATTTTCTCCCATTCTGTGAGTTGTCTTTTCACTGTCTTGATGGTGTCCTGTGAGGCAGAAAAGTTTTTAATTTTGATAAAGTCCAGTTTAGTTCAAAACCATTCACTTCATGATAGCTTTCCTCAATAAGCCCCATTTGCTTGATCACTGCATCTGTTACTCCATACTTTCTATATACAATTGACCCTTGTAGATTTGCATTTAACTTCTCTTCTTTGTACATTGCACAAACTTAAATCTGTTTTGCCTGTGGCTCCTAACTCCTCAAGATTGCAAATTTCCCAAGGACAAGAACCATGCCTGAACAAATGTCTAAGGCACTTATATGTATACCAATATATAGTTGTTAACTACTGATAAAGGTAAATATGGTCATAAATACAGAGATCTTTGAGCCATTTAGGAAGTATAAATCTACTTTGTACTTGATAAGCAGAGTCTTGGTAGAGATGAGGGAGGTCACCTGCAGGTTTAAGGTTTGATATAGGCACACTTGAGTTTTTAAAGATGTATGAGATTGTTAGTTCTAAATTGCTTCTTAAGATTTATTTAAGCTCCTTTTTAATTACATATAGCTGACATACCAGGCAATCTGACTTTTCACTTCTTGTGGACTTGAGCATCATCTCTGCTAACTCCCAGCTTCGTGGCTCAACAGTAGCTGGGAAGAAAGGCCTTTGAAAGCAGAGACGTCCCTTGCCTTTTGTTCCCTTTCCCACCTTGTGAAGGAATGAGGCAGTACTTAGGAAGACAACTGCCTTTGCATCCCTCCCAAAGATGATGCCATTCGCTCCCAGCATAGAATGAGACGCTGTAAGAAGTTGAATGAAGAGTGGGATAGAGAAGCTGAACCCATTTTTCCCCTTCTCCCATGTTGTTATTTCCAGAATGGCCAACACCCCTGTAATGATTTGCAAAAACACATTCCAAGGCCTTGGTGTAATTGAATGCTCACTGGCCTAGGATAAGAGCCCTGGGTTCTAGTTCTCACCCTGTTACTACTAGGGAATCTTTGGAAGTTCATGTAAAGCCTCTGTCATCAGATTTCTTGTCTGTTCAGTGAAGCCATTGAGAGTCTCTCTAGCTCTTAACATTTTATGATTCTTTGAGAAGTGGATTTGCATTATTTTGTATTTTAAGTTATTCTGAAATGCTCTTCCCTAAATTCTCTCAGGCAGCTGAGAATCAAATAGATTTAAATAGTTAAGTTTATTCTTTCATTTAGTGAGTATTTATTGAGCACCCACTATCTGCCAGAAACTGCTATAAGCACTGAGTAAACAGGTCAACAAAATAGACAAAAGTCCTTGTCTTCTTAGAGCTTACATTCTGGGCAAATTAGGGAAGAGAAATAAAATTATAGTGTGTTAGGTAAAGAGACAAAATAGAAAGTGTTAGGAGTGTAGAGCTGCAATTTTAGGTAAGGTAGTATTGGAGTAGAGGGGGAAAAGAGTATATATGTATGATTCTGCATGGGCAGATTGGAACTGAGACCCTTCCTGGGGAAGGCCTTTTAATCAAAAATCCTATAGCAGGCCTAATTCTTGCTCCCAGACACTGACTACTCTCTCTCCACTAACCCTTCTCCCCGCCACCCCGTCATCCTATTTTGTGCTGGAAAGTCTGTACTAATTAATGATTTCACAGCCCTTTTATAAATCTCAACCCAAAGACTGTAATAAGAAGTTCCATGTAACACCCTGCTGCCAAAACACTGCCAGAGTCTGGGAGAGTCTGGCTGCCTTAGAATCCATACTAGCTCCTGTGAAATGGTTTGATGTTTAAATGGTTCTGCGACTCCTTTTCTCTTTTATCCAGTTTTTCTCCCTCCTTTCTCTACACCTTTCCACATAACCCTCGATCTCACATCTTTTTACAATCTGTCATTCTCTTGCTATTCCTTTCCCATTTCTTTTGCAGCATCCCTGCTTCTTCCCCTTCTTCCTTTGGTTTGTTTGTTTGTTTTTCATCTCATGTCTGTATTTATTCCATCTCTTTCTAACTCTTTCCTTCTTCCTTGTGTTTCCCCTCCTTTCTGTCCTGTTCTTCCCCCATGCCTTGTGATGATAGTTGGAAAATAGGGTAACCCAAGATGAAGAGCCCTCTCCGTTTCTCCCCAGAGAAAGTCACAGTGTGGCATCTCTTCTGTCTGCATCTAACCTTGCACTGCCTGAGCATGCAGAGCCCATTAGGGGAGAGACTTCAACACAAGTTGGTTAGGACTTGAAGGGCTGCTGGTTTGGGTCAGTGTGGCCCTGCATCCCTGGGCATGTGGCATAGGTCTCTTGCTACAGATCTTGGGTTTCCTTATTGGTGCCTTTTGTCCTCTGATTCAGGCCCTTGGTACATTTGGATTATGGGGATGGCATCGCATATCAGTCAAATAGAGGTACAGAGTGAGCCAGGAAATGCGGTGCCAGCAGGTGGTGAGACCTTTCGTCAGTCACTGCCATCTTCTCCCTGTTTTTCAGATGACCTGAGCCTTGTCCAAGTGTCAGGAAAGTCAGAGCCTCCTGCCTTCCCCTCAGTGTTATCAGGAACTAGAACATGAGTCCCAGTCCAGATCAGCATTCTGTATCAGATGGCAAACAGGATCAGAAAGGAATCCTCTTCTTGCCCTCAGAACCCTTCTTTCCTAGGCCTTGAAGAGAGTGATAGAGAATAGCTTCTGCCCATTTCTGTCCTGTGACTACAGTGGTTTTGGTGGGGTGCATCTTAGCTCCCTTCCCCCTCTTTCAGTCCCACTCTGTCTTCAAATCAGAATCAACCTCAGGATTGGAAGAAATCTTTGGCAGTCATTTAATTAAACTGACCCTCTGATTCTTAGCCTGTGTTGTTGTGTGGCTCCATCTTGAATGTCTCATTTCTCTTTGACTATCCTGGCCCTTAGATTTATGACTTGTGCCAGTGGCAGTTTGTCAGCTGGTTTTCCAAGCTAGTGGATTGAATGTGTGTGTTGAATCCTGTATTCTATAGAGGATGCTGTACTTGTCTGTGTGTGTACTCACACACACACCTGTGCAAAAAAACACCTATTTTATCCAGCTAGCCAGTAGAGGAGGGGAGAATGCAAAGATATTTCGAAAGTGAAACACATATTCTTTCATCTCAAGTAGTTTCCAGTTTAGTTGGGGAAAACAGATGCAAAAGCATAATGATTTAAGAATACTTAGAAAAAGAGTGTCAAAACTAGAGTCATGTAATATATGGATCAAATCTTTTTAGAATGAGCGTGAGGGAAGTGTTCATATTTTTTGTTATATTGGGCATATCAAATAGAACTTGAAATAAATGGTTTGAATGGGAGTTTTGGTTTCTTGTGTTTTTTCTTTTTTCTATTTTGATTTTGTCATAAGAAATTAACTAGTAGTCCTCAGTAAATTTATAAGCTCTGAGGTTATACCAGATTTGTGAGAAGAAATTGGTTATGAGAGGCTAAATCAAGGAAAGCTTCTTGGAATTAATGTGTTTTGAGTCAGGTTTTGATGGTGGAACTGGGTCAGGACCAGGCTGTCTTGGGACTTTTCTACGTCTGCTCTGTCAATCACAATTTGGGGGACTGTGAAATAGCCTCAAGAAACCGTTTGCCGAAATAACCTTCATTCTGGCATCTAAGCCATAACTGTTCAGATCCTTAGGACTTCAGAGTCCACTCCCTCTTTGGGATGCCACCCTATCTACTCTCAGCACCATCCAACATTAACTTCACCAGAGGTCCCCAGAACCAGTGAAGACCTTCAGCATTATGGGGGAAGGAGGGACCCAGTCCTGAGACCACTGGGAGCAGTAAGGGACAAGATTCTGTTTTGTAGTGGTGGGTCTGAGGCAGTCATTGGGGCTAAACAGAGAAAATCCAATCCCCACCCCACACTCTCCGGCAATGGGTAGTAATACTGGAAAAAAGAAGGAAAGAACTGCACAAAGTACCTTTGTGCTGGAGTTTGAAATAATGGGAACATCAGTCCCAGCTTTCAGGATAGAAGAGCAACCTATTTCGAAAAGGTGAAGTGTGGCAGTCCACCCTGTTAGCCAAGATTAGGAGGAGCTGTGGGAGGGGTAAATTTCCTGCAGGACCCCTCCAGGATCTTGGAGATAAGAGTTAAAATCCCAGATTCCTTTGACCTTCTAGATGTCATCTTTCCCACATCCTGTCTCCAGCCTGAAGTGTTCGCCTTCTGGAGAGTGAAGTTACTGTTTCCTGTTCTACAAGATCCTTTTCATTCTCACATGTGGGGGTCTCACAGGGAACTACTTCCTGATGTCATCTTTGGGGAGTGTTGGGAAGTAAGGGATGGAGTGAGAGGAGGGGCCAAGAACACTTCTCTTTCTGTGAAAGTTATTTTCAGCTCTTGCTGTCACTCAGCATTAGTCGTATCCGTGAGATGGCTTTTTTCCTCCCCTCACCCCACCCTTCTTCAGTTTCCTGGAAATGGAGCATTGGCTGGAAGAGAGAAAGGATGGAAATTCCCATTGCATCCCTCCCACTATGCAGTGGTTGAGATGGGGTTTTGGGTGAGGGGGGGATGGGAGATGTCAAGAGATGGAGTCAGCCCTGGAGAAGAGAGACCAGAAGACTGCTGAGCCCATGGTATGGGCCTAATTACTCCCCTGCCTTGAGCTTGCCTGTAATTGTGGTTTCTGGGAGCCAGTGTGTCCTGGAAATATGCTGGAACAGCAGAGATTTGGGGTTTCCGCCTGGGATGGAGTTGAATTTTCCACTTGGAACAGCTTGCCCAGCACCCATTTTCAGCTGAGGGGCAGGGTGAATCCTCCGCACTCAAAAAGGGCAATTAGAATACTGTTAAGACTAAAAGACTTTCCTTTGGAACTAGTGATAGGTTGTATACCCTGAAATTCTGGGCATTTTTGAAATGTGTGGAGAGGCAGCAGAAAGCTGGATCTGGTGACAAGAGTTGTATGTTCAAAGTTAGGAGGTAACTCAGCCCCTAACCTTGGGAAAGTCACTTAATCTCTCTGGACCTTAGTTTTCCCATTTGTCATTTGAGTTGAACAATCTGCTCTTTAAAGAGATGTTTTAAATAATAGTTGGGAAAATGCTAGACTTATATAAGGGAGCAATTTAAATCCTCTTTTTCCTCTAGTGGTATACTGTTGCTAAAAATAACTGATTCATTCTGAGCATTTGTTGTATACCCTGTGCTTAAACACTTTAATGAGTTCTGTCATTTAGTCTCACAACAGTGCAGTGAGATAGTTACTAGTCTCTGCTACAGGTGAGGAAACCTGGGGTTGAAAGGTTAAATGACTTGCCACAGATCACAGAGCTTGTGTCAGCTCCAGTATTACCAACCCAGAAGTCTGATTCCAAAGCCTGTGTACTTGGCCAGCAGACTTACAAATGGTGGTTGCACTGTGTTTATGCTTGTGTCAGGAAACAACAGAGCAATCTGAGTTCACATACTAGCTCTGTCCCTCACCAACCTTGGAACCTCAGGCAAGTCCATTTATCTTCTCTGAACTTCAGTTTTCCCAACTATAAAATAGGTACGTTCAGAGTTCTGAGGATCAATTGAGATACCACACAGCACAATACTTGCCACTCAGCAGACGCTTATTAAATGCTAGCATATTCCAAATTCACATAAGGAGAAATCAGCACCAATCCCTGCCATCTTGAATTTGCAATCTGAGATCTCAGAACACGGACATAAGGTAAGGACAGATCTGTGGCAAAGTAAAATGGATGGTGAGGACTCTAACCAGAGAGCAAAGCATTAGCAGTTGGGTCTAAGAGGAAGGGCTCTGGAGTTAAACTGTTTGGGTTCAAAGACCAGCTCCATCTTACTCACTAGATAGATGCATCAAATCAAGCAAGTTACTCAGCCTTTCTGTTGTCCAATTTCCTGAACTATAAAATGGCAATATTAATAGTTTAACTAGTGGGGTTATTGTGAGGATTAAATAAAATAATAATGGTTAATAGTTACTGAGTTTTTACTGAGTGTCAAGCCCTGGCCTGAACATTTTTTAAATATAGTTTTAAATAAATCAATCCTAATAACAATCCCGTTAATTAGGTCCTATTATTATCCCATTTTACAGATGAGGAAGCTGAGACTCAGAGAGATGAAGTGGTTTGTCTGAGAGCACAAAGCTGATAAATGGCAGGACTAGCATTTAAATCCAAGAAAGGGGCTCAGGAACCTGTGTTGTTTTGTTTTGTTTTGTTTTTAATTAGAGAAGTTGTGGGTTTATAGAACAATCATGCATAAAATACAGGATTCCCATATACCACCCAATTAACAACACCTTGCATTGGTGTGGTACATTTGTTACGATTGATGAAAGCACATTTTTATAATTGTACTATTAACTATAGTCCATGTAATTTAGGGTTAATGGTGTTACACAATTCCATGGATTTTAAAAAAATTTTTATTTTAGTAACATATATACAACCTGAAATAATTTTCCCTTTTAACTACACTCAAATGTATAATTCAGAGCTGTTAATTACATTCATAATCTTTTGCTACCAACACCACCATCCATTTCCAAAACTTCCATCATCTGGGAGCCTACACTCAATACTGTCTTGTCACAGTAAGTGCTTAAAAAAAACATACTAACTCTTATCACTATCATCATCATTGGAATCCCATCAGTCAGTCAGTCCACAAGTATTTACCAAGAGCACATGCTTAGCATTGTGCAAGTTGTGGGCTTTCCCAACAAAGTATGGAAAACATGATCAATGTGGATGAAATAGTTTGAAAACAACCAACTGCTAAGTGGTACAATATGAGCTTAAAATGCAGCAGAAATAAATTTAGTTATGGTAGAGGTCACTGGGGAAGTTGAGTTAGGAAAGTTTCCTAAAGAAGGTAGTACTTGAGCTCGGCCTTGGAAAACTGAGGGCTGAAGAGCAAAGGTGAGCTATTTTGAGTGCTGGTGTTTGGGAGGAGTTAGAACTTCAAAGCTGGTCATTCATCATTCAACAAATTTTCATTGAGCGTAACTCTGTGCCCCAGCCCAATGGAGAATAAGATCAACGTTGATTGCTCAGTTGGCCATTGTCTCTTTCTTGTTCAACCCAGCTTTCCTACAGATTATATCTTACAGACTGGCATTTTCAAGTTGAAATATGGTTATTGCCCTACTCAAGGTGATCCCTCCTTGACATAAGCAAACCTCATCATGAAGTGATTTATCCCTGAATAGAATCAGAGTATATTAGAGCTGGAAAGGAACTTCAGGGACAATTTGGTTCATCACTTCCTCTCACCATCACCCCCCCCACACACACACGTGCACACACACACACATACCACCATATTTTTTGCTTGTGAGAAAGTAGGCCCAGAGAGGTGATGTAATTTGCCTGTGGTCACACAGCTAGTTAGCAACATAGTGAGTGACAAAACTAAACTATAATCCAGATCTTCAAACTCCCAGGACTCTTTGTTTAAACTACTCTATGCTGCCTTATATATAGTAAACTCTGAGTCATATTAAGTGTCCTAAAATATAACTACATAGAACAAATGTTTATTATTTCTGTTAACTACAAGAGGGGTTATAGCAGAACTCCCAGTGCCAAAAATATTTGTTGTCTTAATATCACTCTCCCTGTTGTGCAACCCCCTCAATATCAAAGATTTAATTCAGTAGGAAAGAGTGTAAGACACAGTGGCACTTGTTGTCTTAGGTTGGGTATATGTTCTAAAAACAATGGCTTGTCCAGTGGTCTTGGCCCCAGCTGTCAACACCAGGAGATGGAGTAGGGATCAGCGAGATCTAAAGCAGATCACTTGGTAGTGAAACTCCGGTGAGAACTAGAGGGATCTGCTAGTAGGGAAGTTGACTGGGTTTTCTCTGGCTACCCTTTTAGAGTTCAGTTTATTTGTTGGAGGGCCGGGATGAGGGTGGTTGGAATTATGGGGCTGGGAGAAACACAGAATTGAAGACAGGAGTCCCTCCTTCAGGGCAGATATTTTATTAGAGAAACAGAATAGTGAGTTCCCATTCAAAATAATATGGAAGCAAGATGATGTGATTATAGCACAAGGCAAATGCTTAAGGGCCAGGATGCAAAGAACAGGAGTGATCAGCATTAGAGACTTAATTGAGGAAGGCTTCCTGAGAAGGGGAGTTTCTGGGCAGTTTTTTTAAGGGTGGAATAGGAATTTGTGGGGAGTATGTGGCAGGCTTGGGAAGAAACTCCCCACCTGCTGCTTCTCTCTACTTCCGGCAGGGCTTCCCAAAGTCACTAGCTAAGAATGTGAAGGGGACCCGTGAAGCTCTGGGTCCCCTGCGCCCTCCTCCCACTACTACAGTTGGCACTGTGTGCTGCTGTGACTAGATTTGCATCTACCTGCAGTTGTCTCAGCTGAAGATAGGGCTACGCCCTCCCTAGGGCAGGAAAGGGATTGCAAAGAAGGGCAGACATTATACTGTCAACTAATATTAGCTCCATTAGTTACTCATTTTATGGTTTAACCTCAGCAGTTTTAAAAACCAAAGACCAATTTTCCTGTGCACCTGGTACTTTCAGGTCCATTTTAGTGTGAACACAGAGAAAGAGAACTAATATAAAATTCACCTTAATAAAATAAATCAGAAAGCCATATGATGAATTTTTTAAAAGCAAAATACTGACTTCTTGGATTGGTCATTATTCTAGTTTAACTGTTGTATGGCTTGCCCTTCATGGAGGCTGATGATAAAAAATTGATGACAAATAAAAATTTCTTCTATTTCTACAAGGTATGGAACAAGGTATGCCTTGCTTTAAGGAAACACAGTATTTTTTAAAAATTCAGTTTTATTGAGATATATTCACATACCATATAGTCATCCATGGTATACAATCAACTGTTCACAGTACCATCATACAGTTGCGTATTCATCACCCCAATCTATTTGTGAACATTTTCCTTACACCAGAAAGAATAAAAATAAGAATAAAAAAAAAAAAGTAAAAAAGAACACCCAAATCATCCCCCCCATCCCACCCTATTTTTCATTTAGTTTTTGTCCCCATTTTTCTACTCATCCATCCCCACACTGGATAAAGGGAGTATGATCCACAAGGTTTTCACAATCACACTGTCACCCCTTGTAATCTACTTTGTTATACAATCATCTTCAAGAGTCAGGGCTACTGGGTTGGAGTTTGATAGTTTCAAGTGTTTACTTCTAGCTACTCCAATACATTAAAACCTAAAAAGGGTTATCTATATAGTGCATAAGAATGCCCACCAGAGTGACCTCTCAACTCCATTTGAAATCTCTCCGCCACTGAACTTTATTTTTGGAAACCCAGTATTTTGAAAGTTGATATAAAGTAGGGAGGTGTAAGAATCCTCACTTTACAGGAGGATTTTCTTCAGAATACATTTACTTATCTTTTCAAGAAAACTTAAGGTAAAACAAGGTACACCTATAGAGTGATTTTATGTTTACGAATAATTTGGTTATCACAGTGCCCTGTGAGAAGTACAAGGCTTGGATTGCCCATGTTATCAATGTAAGAACTGAGCCCTAGAAGCGTTGGGTGGCTTGTCCAAGGTCACGCAATAAGCATGATGTAAGCAAGGAAGAAGCCTGTTCAACAGATCAAAGCCCTTCCATCCGACCCTTCCGTGTACTTTACCCTTCGACAGATGCTCATTCTTTATCTTGTGAAACCTAGGCTTTGTTCCTCCCCATCTCCTTTTTTCTTTGTTAAAACCAGGAAACTCTAATAAAAATATTCTTAGCCAGCTTGGGGACATCATCAACGTAGGCACTGGATTGCTTCTAGATCATTGTTGGTGATAGTGTTTGCTGTTTTTTCCTAATTGAGTGAGTCTGGCGATGACTTGACTTCAGTTTATCCTAAGGAAGAATCTATCCTTTCTAGGACATTAATTCAGTTCTACCTGAGCACTCCCAGGGTGCAAAGATTTGATATGCTAAAGAAAAATTGTGGAGAACAAAGAATGATAGAATGTTAAAACAAGAAATGTTCTGCAACAATCTGGTTCAGCTCCCTCATTGTAGAAATGATGAAGCCAAAGTGCCAGGAGGGGAAGATTGGACTTTGGTGACAGGCAGACTTGGGTTCATATCTTGTTTCTACCACTTAATAGCTGTGTGACTTATTTAACTTTTCTGAATCTCATTTTCTTCATCTGAAAGAAATGTAACAATGTCTACCTTACCAGGTTGTTGTGAGGATTAAATGAATGCCTGTAACATATTAAATACTTATCACATATAATTTTCTTCTCCCTTTTCAAGAGCACAAAATGAAAGGGGCGGGGTTGGTGTAGAACCCAGATGTCTAGAGTGTCAGTCCTGCCCTCTCTCCACCGTGGCCTGCTCCCTCCCTACTGCTGTGGCAGCCTCAGTGAAATCCCTTCCTATGGACATTTCCAATTCTCCTACCTCCCACCTCTTTCCCTCCCCCTACGCCCCCATCCCGGGTTCTTCAGGATCTTCTTGAAGTTTGCTTTGATTACACTGCCTGTAATTCCACAGCTAGCACATGAATGGTAGGGTTAGCCCCAATATCCAGGTCTCCTGGTTTCCTCTTGATGTCCTAAGACACTATTGTTTTCATCAGTGGCATCAATTTGATGGAGGACACTGAGATGAAGGCAAATAAACATGGGCCAAACAGAATAGTCAGCAGTAGATTGTCTGCTTCAAAGGAGATCTGCAAGATGGTAGCATCTGTATTAGATAACTCAGAATTCATTTATTTTGCATTGCAAGGCAGGAAGTGATTGCTTTGGCAGTAGCTGATTAATTGTGTTTGACTTAAGATCTTATAACAATAATAGCAACCATTTTTAAACATTACTGTGGTTTTTAACCACATTTTAAAACATAAACATTTTTAACCATTTTTAAAACATTACTGTGTGCCAGATTTTGTGCTAGGTACTTCACATACCAGTCCTTACAACAGTCCTGCAGGATGGGTAGCTAATATTCCAGTTTGGTAGATGAGAAAGCCAAGATTCACAGTAAGTAAATAATTTGCCCAAAGTCATGCAAGTGATCAGAGACAGAGTCAGGATGCAAATGCATCCTGTCTTAACTGCACACTCCACCACACTATTCTTCAATATCAGTTTGAATTCCTGGGCATGGCTCAGGAATTGAGCTTTTTCTGAGGAATATGTCCCAAATGAGATAAGTCAAATGTTGGTCTGTATCTGTGTTGCTAGAGCACGTCAGGCTGGTGGCATTTTGCATTCTGAATGAAAGAGGGGTACAGCCAGGGCAGCATAGACTCATGGTCTGCTGAGAGCTGAAGATGGAAGCCCTTCCGAGCAGAGCTCAGTTCCTCCTCACTGGGGACACAGAGATGAATCCAACATGCTGCAGCCCTTGGGAGCTCACAATCCAGTGAACAAGGAAGACAGATCAGCAAAACCATGTGGGAAGTGCCTTGGCAGAAACATATCCCAAATGCTGTGGGAGACAGAGAAGTTATAGGAGGGCACACCTCTGGGCAGACTTCTGGTTTCCTTTGACTGGTCTGAAGGGCTGGGAGGTCCCACTGTGGTAGAGAAGGGTAGAGGGTGGTACAGTTGGCCAAAGGAGGCCAGACCTGTGCTGTCCAATAGAAATATAATGCAAGCCACATGTGTAATTTAACAGTTTCTAGTATCCTCATTAAAAATAGTAAAAAGAAACAGGTGAAATGAGTTTAAAGATCTGTTTTGTTTAACCCAATATATTCCAATATCATTTCAACATGTAATCAGTATAAAAAGTTAAGATATTTTCCATTCCTTTTTTCATACCAAGTCTTTGAAATCTGGTATGTACTTTATTTAGTCTTTGTTAAGACTATGAAATTGTGAATTTAATCCTAATAAATATGCATTGTGGAGATTACTCAAAACCATTTCTCTGAACTATGATAAGATCATGCTTTTTAAGATATACTGGTGTTCTTTTGCTGTGTTGTCCAATTTCATCATTCAACACATTTATCAAATATCTATGTGCTGTGTTTTGGAGCTGCTGTATGTTCTAGAGGATGAGAGACATGAAGCTTATCTTTAAATGGGGAATGCAGATGTTAATCCACAAAAACACCCACATCACAAATTAGTTACTAAACTTAGTGAGGTGTCAGAGAAGGCTTCACTGAGGAAGAGAGATTTAAGCTGAACCTGAAGAATGAGTATGAGTTGGCCAGGGAAGGGGGGACCAAGGGAGAAGAGAAGGAGTTTCAACCCCAAGGGTCGAAATACGGTGAGCAGTGGGGAGAGAAGCAAGAGATGAGGCTTGAGAGTAAGCAGGGTTAGCATGAAGGACCCGTTAAGGGTTTTGAACTTTATACAAGGACAGTAAGACGAGGTGTTATATGCTCTTAATCTTCTTAAAACGTCTCTCTAACTGCCTGGGTTGGGAGTGTTGAAGCTGGAGTAGATGTGGGGATCTCAGCTGTTCTGAGAGATGATGTTGCTTACAGCAGTGTGGTAACAGAGGGGGAGAAGTAGGTGGATTGCAGAGCTGTTAGGAGGTAATATCAATAGGACTTGACCATTTACTAGAATTAGGGGTGAGGAGAAGGGTTGTCAAAGATACCTCTTAGATTCCAGACATGGGTAACTGCACAGCGCTGTTGCCTGAGGTGGAAACATTTGACCAGGAGCAGAGATCAGTTGTGTTCACTTTATAGATGACAAGGCTGAGGATAGACTCAGAAGTTTAAGCAGCTTGTTTTGAGAGTTTCTCAAAGTTAGATCCTCTGGACAGAAATCCCTTGGGCTGCTTGTTAAAATAGAAATAGTTTCCACACACAGACCTGTGGAATTGGAGCTCTGAGGAGGAGGAATTGGGGCATGATTCATATGCAGCTCAGCAGCTAGTAATAAGTGATCCAGTTGAGACGGAAACGATTTCTGGCTACATTGCCGTAGACTTTTCCACTCCATTTGTCCCCTCATTTTACAGATGAGAGAACTGACACAGTGGGTGGTTGCCCAAGGGCTCACAGGGAATTACAGGCAGGACTGGGATTAGCACCTGAATCTCACTGATTTCCAAAGTGACCCTTTTCTGCAAAACCATCTGCAGTGTTAAAACTTGGCTCTCTGGTTCAGATTGAAACTGTAACCGCTGTTTTTATTTGATCTGTACCTTTTTTTTTTAATGTCTTCAATCACCAGCTCTTAGGGAGCATTTATGTTGCATTCTTTCAGCTGGGGCTATCTGCAAATAGGCCTCTTTAGTAAGTGGAGATGTGCAGCCAGGAGACTGTGTTTGTCAGCCCCAGGCCTTAAGGAAAATTCTACCCTAAGGCGGAATCCTTGGAAAGTTAGGGTGCCAGGAGCCAGCTCCACCCTAGGAGATAAGGGAGAACCAGACCAGTAAAACCAGGTCAGGGTTCAGTGAGTATACGCTTTATCTAGAGCTAAGGTCCTGCAGGGCTGCTCTTTCCTAGTTTAGCACTCCTGGCTTTGGAGGAATATTGTTTTGTCCCATGCTCAAGAAGACCCAGGTCAGCCTATGTATAATATGCCTTGTTCTCTTTATGATTATTTATATATCATATGTGTGTCTTATATATGTCTTATATGTGAGTATAAATTATGTGTGTGCATGCATGTGATGTGTATGTATCATCTATATATGTGTGTCTAATTGTGTGCATCTATAAAAAAAAAGAGAGAACGTTCAATAAGGATTAGGTACATCTACATATAGCCACAGGTTGTATAACTGTGTTTAATTTTGAAGTCAGAATGACCTTATGCCCATCTTAAGTCCACTTACTTAATCTCTGTTCACTCACCAAAAAAATGGAAATACACCACTCTCTTCATTAGGCTTTTATGGTGATTAAATGAGATAACATATGACAAGTGTTTAGCTCATTGCCTGGTAGGTGTTAAAAATTTGTAACCATTACCACCAAACATGGATATTCTTTCTAGGCCTTTTCCTCATTTCCCCATGTGTGGTTGGGTGGGGGTAAGGATGACAGTTGGAAAGGGTTTTCTTATCATTGTTGCTTTAAACCCTAGAGCCACTGCTATATGCCCACTCTGAGTTCAAACTCATTTGCCCTTTAGGGGTCTGAGTGAAGCTTCAGGCAGTGGCAGAGATTAGGCAAATGTAAGAGTTTATGCCTACCTGGAGGGGGTTGATACCACCCAGCTTCAGCTGATTGTCAACCTTGTAAAACTATATACCCAGTGGAGCTGGGACTTCTGCCTCTGCAAGAAAAACCAGAAATATGTCTTTTTAAAAGTGTGAAATTGTCTGATTTTCACATTTTAGCAACTAATTTTTAAATAATACATGCACACACACTATAAGCTAACAAAAGGGATGTGTGGGCTAGTTACTAGTTTGCACCTTTGCTACCTGGAAGGTCACCAAGTGCTTCCTGGCTTCTATCACCCACCCTCCACACTAGAATGAGGAGAGTGTTGGCACACGTATTAACAAGCGTCCCTGTTCTGTGCCCAGTGCTGCACTAGAGCATACAGGGAAGTAACACACCATAACCCTTGCCCTCTAGATGCTCGCTTCCAGCAAGACTAACACATAGGTTGCCAGGGAGTAGTATAGGCAGGAAACGTATCTGTGTCCGAATGTGGCTGCATTGTAAAGAAAAGGGCAAGAAAGATTTCTCTTAACTGATACTGAATGACTTTGGTGATATTTTAAGGGAAACAAGCAAGGTGCAAAAGGTGTAGGATACTTCCTGTTGTGTAAGCAAGAAAGGGAAAAAAGAATGTATGTATCTGCTTAATTTTACAAAGGAAACACAGGGAAGAAAGCAGAAACGAATGAAAATGATTACTTATGGGGTTGAGGGGGAATGGGATGATAGTAGGGATAAGAGTGACACTTCTGAATATACTTTTTAAATTTTACTTTGGGTTTTGAACAATGTAAATGTTTAACACATTCAAAGAGTAAAATTGAATAAATAAACCTGAAATAAGCAAACCCTAAAATTAAGAAAAAATGTAGAAAGAAACCTAAATGCATTTCAGATTGATATATAAAACAGAATTACTGCAAAATAACTTTTGAACACAGTGCTCTGGTTGTATACCTTTATTGGGATATAGTCTAAGGATGAAAGGAACTTGCCAAGAAAGTTTGAACTTTTCTTGGTAGGTTTGTTGTTGCTAGCAATGCTGATGTAGTACTCCAGAACCTCTCTTGTATGTTTTATAGACTAGAACAAATGAGTAAATATGTTGAGATTGTTTGGGAGCTGAGAAAAGCACTGTGAGAAAAGAATGATACAATATGGAATGGTGAAAGACGAGGAAGAACCCTGTAGTGTTGGATTCAAATTGAAGATATTAGTGTGAACTCACAATTTTTTAGTTGAAAGGGCCTGAAAACAGGGGCAGCTCAGTAGCCATCAGCCCCTAGTACCCTGCTTCAGTTTGCTAAATCTGCCGGAATGCAATATGACAGAAATGGATTGGCTTTACAAAGGAGGTTTATTAGGTTACAATTTTACAGTTCTATAGGCCATGAAAAATGTCCCAGTTAAGGCAGCAAGAGGAAGATACCTTCTCTGAAGAAAGGCTGCTGGCATCAGGGGTTCCTCTCTCAGATAGCAAGGCACATAGCAGGTGTCTGCTGGTCCTCTGCTCCTGAGTTTCGTTGCTTTCAGGTTCTGGCTTCAGTGGCTCTTTCAGGTTCTGTGTGGTCCTTGCTTGCTTCTCCTGGGACACCTTTCTAAGCTCTCTCTAGGTGTTTCTCACTCTGAGCTCTTGGGTTTTTTCTGTCTTTTATCCTCATAAAGGACTCCAGTAAAGGATTAAGACCCATCTTTAATTGAATGGATCACATGTCAGTTGAAACAACCTAATCAAAAGGTCCCACCTACGATAGTTCTGCACCCACAAGAACAAATTAAAGAACATGACCTTTTCTGGGGTACATAATGACTTCAAACCAGCATATACCCAAATCTTATTTCTAAATACATTTCCTACTAAAAGGAACCAGGCCTCCTTAGAGAAACGTTTGATTCCAGATCTGAGATAGGGAAGGTACAAGATGAGACTGGAATATATGTTTGCATGAGAAAACAAGATCATACTCAAAGACAGATGGTGACTTGTTAAGCACACAGGAGGTGTAGGGACAAGATAGTGGCATAGAGAGGAATGGAATTTAGTTAATCCCCAGGAGCAACTAATAAACAACCAGGAATGACTAGTTAATAATCTGGAATAGCTGCTAAGGGACAACTATGACTGTGCACACATCGTACACCAATCTGGATTGGGTGGAATGGCTGAGATCGCAGCATAAATTCTGTAAGTAAAAACTGTGGAACTGCACCAGGAACCCCCTTCCCCCATGGCAGAGTAAACTGCAAAACCTCGCTGTGAGAAAAACCAGCAGTCCTGGAACAAGCAAATACAGCTCAGCCCATTTCCAACTGGGATTTTAATTAACAAATGTGGACTGCTGAATACAAGCTACAAACATAGACCCCTAACAAGGACACAGAGGCTTTTAGTGACGACTGACCTTAAAGAGCCACAAAACTCCTGTGTCCTGGGAAAGGGATCCCAGAAGACCAGGTGCTATCTCTGGCCAATGGGCAAAACTGGGGGCCCATGGACTGGCTCTCAAAGGGGGCTTTCTTTCCCTTTTTCTCTCTCTCAACCTGAGTGGCTCAGTGAAGAGAGCCTCAGCCATTTTCAGTTTGTAGTGCTCTGACGCAGACAGGGATGGAGATAACAGAGTCAGAGAGACAAAGGAGCAATTCAAATGCAGAAGATAACTCCCTAGGGAGTGTATCTTCCCTAAGAGGAAGGAGGTGGGGCCCAACTCTAGTGCCGGCCTTCCCTTCAGAACTCAGATCCCAGAGCCTGGGGGAAAACAGCCAAAACAGAAACTAAAGGGCTACATCTCTTTACACCGGTTGGGAACAACAGGCTGGCAGGTACCACCTGCTGGGCAGGTTAGGAAAAGCACAGCGGCTAGAGCCCTCACAGGAAAGTCTGTCAATCTTCTAAGATATACCCTCAGGGAAACTTGAAACTGAATATAACACCATTCTGAGATCTGAACTCATTCTGGTCTGGTCTGGGGTAACCAAGGAAACCAGATGCCTAGACAACAGAAAGCTACAATCTACACTGGAAAAAACAAAGATATGGCCCAGTCAAAGGAATAAACTTACACCTCAATTAAGATACAGTTGAGATGTTGTTTCACTTTAATGAAACAATCAATTAAAGAAATATGCTAAATCAAATAAAAAACCAAATCAACAAGTTCAGGGAAGATATGGCATAAGAGATGAAGGCTGTAAGGAATCACTGGGTGAATATAACGTAGAAATCGAAAGTTTGAAAAAACAACTGTCAGCATCTATGGAAATGAAAGGCACAACACAAGAGATTACAAACATGGTGGAGACATAGAACAGCAGATTTCAAGAGGCAGAGGAAAACACTCAGGAACTGGAGAACAAGACACCTGAAAACCTACACACAAAAGAACAGATACGGAAAAGACTGGAAAAATATGAGCAACGTCTCCAGGAATTGAATGGCAACATGAAAGGCAGGAATGTACGTGTCATGGGTGTCCCGGAAGGAGAAGAGAAGGGAAAAGAGGCAGAAGCAATAATAGAGGAAATAATCAATGAAAATTTCCCATCTTTTATAAAATTACAGATCCAAGAAGCATAGCATACCCCAAACAGAATAGATCTGAATAGGCCTACACCAAGACACTTAATAACCGGATTATCAAACATCAAAGACAAAGAGAATCCTGAAAGCAGCAAGAGAAAAGTGATCCATCACATACAAAGGAAGTTTGATAAGACTATTTGTGGATTTCAGTAGAAACCATGGCAGCAAGAAGGAAGTGGTGTGATATATTTAAGATACTGAAAGAGAAAAACCACCAACCAAGAATCCTATATCCAGCAAAACTGTCCTTCAGATATGAGGGAGAGTTTAAAATATTTTCTGGCAAACAGACGATGAGAGAGTTTGTGAACAAGATACCTGCTCTACAGGAAATACCAAAAGGAGCACTACAGACAGATAGGAGAAGACAGGAGTTAGAGGTTTGGAACACAATTTTGGGTGATGGTGGCTCAGCATGGTAAGAACACTGAACAAAGATGACGGTGAGTAGGGTTGAAAGAGGAAGGTTAGGAGCATGTGTCACACCAGAAGGAAAGAGGAAAGATAAAGACTGGGACTGTATAACTCAGTGAAACCTGGAATACTCAACAGTTGTGACAAAATGTACAAATATGTTTTTACATGAGATAGAACAAATGAATGTCAACCTGCAAGGTGTTAAAAATGGGGTGGTATTGGGGGAAAAAATACAATCAATGCAAACTATAGACTATAGTTAACAGAAACATTGTATTATGCTTCCTTTAATGTAACAAAGGCAATATACCAAAGCTAAATGCTTATAAGAGAGATATATAAGGGAGGGGCATGGGATGCTTGGCATTGTTGATGTTGCCATCAACAATCAGACTTTAAACTAAATTCTACTTTAATTTAATTCTGTCTTTCCTTTTGTTGCTTTTTAGCTGTCACTTTTCTTTCCTTCTTTTTCTTTTTCTTTTGTCTCTCTACTTTCTTTGACTCTTCCCTCCTTCTTTGTGGAAGAAATGGAGATGCCCTTACATAGATAATGATGATGGTGGTGAATGCATAAATATGTAATTATACAGGGAACCACTGATTGTTTACTTAGGATGGAATGTATGGTTGGTGAACAAAACCATCTTACAAATCAAAAACAAAAACCAAAACAGGTTGATGAAGAAACCTTGAGGGCACTACACTGAGTGAAATGAGCCAGACACGTAAGGATAGATATTGTATGGTCTCACTGATATGAACTAATTGTAATATGTGAACTCATAGACATGAAATATAAGTTACCAGGATATAGAACGAGGCTAAAGAATGGGGAACTTTGCTTATTAAGAACAGAATGTTTAACTAGGTTGAACTTAAGTGTTTGGAAATGGACAGAGGTGATGGTAGCACATTATTGTGAGAATAACAGTGCTGAATGGTGTATGAATGTGGTGGAAAGGGGAAGCTCAGAGTCACGTATGTCACCAGAAGGAAAGTTGGAGGTTAAAAGATGGGAATGTATAAAACAGTGAATCTTGTGGTGGACAATATCTGTCATTAACTACAGTATTAGACATCTCTTTCATAAACTAGAACAAATGTATGACACTATAACTAGAAGTTAATAGTAGAGGGGTATATAGGGAAAAAATGTACCTATTGCAAACTGTGTACTACAGTTAGTAGTATTTTAACATTCTTTCATCAATAGTAACAACTGTAATATACCAATACTATGAGTCAATAATGGATAATACTAAGTTTCTTGTACCAGTTGATGTCAACATGAGTGAACTAATCAAAATAGTTAGGAGGCTTGCAGATGAATGCCAATTAGGCCTTCTTCCTACTGGTGAACAAGCACTTCCACATCGATTTCTGAACCATGTGAAACGGAGAAGGATGAAGATAGACTCCTGTATGTGGTATATGCCTCTCAGGAGACATTTAGAATGAAATTTTTGGTGTAAGGCTGGCAGTGCATCTGTTCTAGAATTTTTTGAACCCTTACACCAAGGCCAAAAAAAAAGGGTGGGGGGGCTGTTAATGACTGAGATTGATAGATCATCTAATCACAGGTCATCAAAACAGTAGTGTTAGGGAGTTGTTTTTGTATTTCAGGCAGAAAAACTGAGCTCCAAATGAACACATTCAGCTTTGGAAAACTGTATTATTTAATCTAGGGCATCTTGTTTTCAAATTTTAGAAGTTTTAAAATAAAATACTTTACATTTTAAGTTGCCAATAAAAAAGACTTTCAAGTTATTTTAATGTACTTTTTCCCCAATAGGAACTTACAATATGAGCAGTAACTTAAAGGCATTCAGAGACACTCTTCTTTTTAGGTTCACAGAACCTGCCACCTTTGTAGAAGGGCTTCCGTTCACCTAGAGAAATCTCCACAGGAGGATCTAAGCATATGTTGTCAAGCATAATCCCCCAGAAAATCATTTGCCATAATAGTTGGCATAAGGTAGGGTACCTGGGAGTGTATGAAAACAACTCGGACTCTGACCTGCCATTCAGTGTTCCTGATTCCTAATAGAATGTAGACCAAGTCAGGTTTCCTGCAGTGTTAGGAGTAAAACACCAAGCTGCTGCTGCTTTGGTTCATTCTCTTGACAGAAACACCCAGAAAAACACTACAGCTTTGTAGGAATCTTGAATAACTTAACATTTTGGTCTGTCTTCTAAACAGGCCCAAGAGAAAAAAGGAGTGGCATTTCTTATTTTAGATTTTTTCTGAGAACTCAAACTAGTACCTGATTGGTAAATAAACAAGCAGCCATATTATTTTCCTTAGGACAGTAGGAAACTAAAACTCAAGCATTAAAGTTTAGATGTACTCTCTTCTACCTTTTGGCTTAAAGCTATAGATGGTCTCTGTTATCTGTAATGTGCACAATTAAAATGTTATTAAATATTTCTCACATTTTCAACAGTACTTGTCACTGTAAGGTGAAACAGTCATCAAAATTCCCCCACTCTTAAATTCATGTCGGTTGTTAAGAAAATGTAGAAAAGGAGTCCGTGGCTCTTTATAAATATTAATGTCAAGAATTAAACGTCTTCCAAATCCCACCTAGACTAAGTGACTTGATGCTTCCTGCTACTTGCATGGGTTTACTATTTACTTTTTGTGGGAGTATCACGGAACAATCACAGTTTTGTCCGTTTAGATTGTCTGTGTAGCAGGTCAAATGTATTCTGCGTATTTAGGTGTGTGTGGAATGCCGTGTCTCTTGGTGGGAGATGTTTGCCGTCGTGGTGGGGAAAGCAGTCTCACTCCTGTGGGCACTCTTACCCAGCCTTGAGAGCATCCTCTGCCTCTTCACCTCCTCCGACCGCATGTGTCTGTACACATTGCTAACTTCAAATGTGTGTATTTTTTACCACACTATGTAAATTCTCAATCAGCCTGTCTTGTTTGGACTGTGTGTCATTATATCTGACATTCTTGTAACTACTGTGTAATCAATAAGATGCCTAAAAGAAATACTGCTTTAAAAAAAAAAAACATGCTGAGGGGGCGGCTTCTATCCCATATTAGTGGGTTGTTGTTTTATTTGTAGGATCTTTAAGTCAAGTATGTTTTTAATGTACTAAAGTGAATAAAGACATACCTACAAACTTAAAAAAAAAAAAAAAAAGAAGAAGAAGAGCACCAGAGGTGGCATGTAGAAGCCGCCACTGGCCAAATTGTAGCACTTTTAACGTCAGAAAGGATAATGGTGATAATGGATTATTATGTATTCCATTGTGGGGAGGGGTCTAAAAAGATACATGAATTCATAGCACTATAAAAAAGCAGGGGGAAATGGGCAGGGGTGGAGGGAATGGCCATCTTTATAAATAGTTGTCAGCTAATATATGGAGAAGAAATGATAGAATTGGCAAATTGCCATTTTGCAGCCAGCAATGTGACGTATGGCTTGGGCAAGGATCATTAATAGATAAGTAAAACCATTGGATAAAAGCTTGTTGGAGAACAGGTTATTCATGCGGTCTCAAAATATCACCCCAGGTAGGGGGCAAGATGGCAGACTGGTGAGCTGTATGTTTTAGTTACTCCTCCAGGAAAGTAGGTAGAAAGTCAGGAACTGCGTGGACTGGACACCACAGAGCAATCTGACTTTGGGCATACTTCATACAACACTCATGAAAACGTGGAACTGCTGAGATCAGCGAAATCTGTAAGTTTTTGCGGCCAGGGGACCCGCGCCCCTCCCTGCCAGGCTCAGTCCCGGGGGAGGAGGGGCTGTCAGCTCCGGGAAGGAGAAGGGAGAACTGCAGTGGCAGCCCTTATCGGAAACTCATTCTACTGATCCAAACTCCAACCATAGATAGACTGAGACCAGATACCAGAGAATCTGAGAGCAGCCAGCCCAGCAGAGAGGAGACAGGCATAGAAAAAAAACAACACGAAAAACTCCAAAATAAAAGCGGAGGATTTTTGGAGTTCTGGTGAACATAGAAAGGGGAAGGGCCCTGAGGCGGATATGCAAATCCCGAAGAAAAGCTGATCTCTCTGCCCTGTGGACCTTTCCTTAATGGCCCTGGTTGCTTTGTCTCTTAGCATTTCAATAACCCATTAGATCTCTGAGGAGGGCCCGTTTTTTTTTTTGTTGTTGTTGTTTTTTAATCCTTTTTTCTTTTTCTAAAACAATTACTCTAAGAAGCCCAATACAGAAAGCTTCAAAGACTTACTATTTGGGCAGGTCAAGTCAAGAGCAGAACTAGGAGAGCTCTGAGACAAAACGCAATAATCCAGTGGCTGAGAAAATTCACTAAACACCACAACTTCCCAAGAAAAGGGAAGTGTCCGCTCACAGCCATCATCCTGGTGGACAGGAAACACTCCTGCCCATCGCCAGCCCCATAGCCCAGAACTGCCCCAGACAACCCAGTGTGACGGAAGTGCTTCAAATAACAGGCACACACCACAAAACTGGGCGTGGACATTAGCCTTCCCTGCAACCTCAGCTGATTGTCCCAGAGTTGGGAAGGTAGAGCAGTGTGAATTAACAAAGCCCCATTCAGCCATCATTTGAGCAGACTGGGAGCCTCCCTACACAGCCCAGCAGCCCAGAACTGCCCTGGGGGGACGGCACTCACCTGTGACGTAGCACAGTCATCCCTCAACAGAGGACCAGGGGTGCACGGCCTGGAAGAGGGGCCCACTTGCAAGTCTCAGGAGCCATACGCCAATACCAAGGACTTGTGGGTCAGTGACAGAGACAAACTGTGGCAGGACTGAACTGAAGGATTAGACTATTGCAGCAGCTTTAAAACTCTAGGATCACCAGGGAGATTTGATTGTTAGGGCCACCCCCCCTCCCTGACTGCCCAGAAACACGCCCCATATACAGGGCAGGCAACACCAACTACACACGCAAGCTTGGTACACCAATTGGACCCCACAAGACTCACTCCCCCACTCACCAAAAAGGCTAAACAGGGGAGAACTGGCTTGTGGAGAACAGGTGGCTCGTGGACGCCACCTGCTGGTTAGTTAGAGAAAGTGTACTCCACGAAGCTGTAGATCTGAGAAATTAGAGATAAGGACTTCAATTGGTCTACAAATCCTAAAAGAACCCTATCAAGTTCAGCAAATGCCACGAGGCCAAAAACAACAGAAAATTATAAAGCATATGAAAAAACCAGACGATATGGATAACCCAAGCCCAAGCACCCAAATCAAAAGACCAGAAGAGACACAGCACCTAGAGCAGCTACTCAAAGAACTAAAGATGAACAATGAGACCATAGTACGGGAGATAAAGGAAATCAAGAAGACCCTAGAAGAGCATAAAGAAGACATTGCAAGACTAAATAAAAAAATGGATGATCTTATGGAAATTAAAGAAACTGTTGACCAAATTAAAAAGATTCTGGACACTCATAGTACAAGACTAGAGGAAGTTGAACAACGAATCAGTGACCTGGAAGATGACAGAATGGAAAATGAAAGCATAAAAGAAAGAATGGGGGAAAAAATTGAAAAAATCGAAATGGACCTCAGGGATATGATAGATAATATGAAACGTCCAAATATAAGACTCATTGGTGTCCCAGAAGGGGAAGAAAAGGGTAAAGGTCTAGGAAGAGTATTCAAAGAAATTGTTGGGGAAAACTTCCCAAATCTTCTAAACAACATAAATACACAAATCATAAATGCTCAGCGAACTCCAAATACAATAAATCCAAATAAACCCACTCCGAGACATATACTGATCACACTATCAAACACAGAAGAGAAGGAGCAAGTTCTGAAAGCAGCAAGAGAAAAGCAATTCACCACATACAAAGGAAACAGCATAAGACTAAGTAGTGACTACTCAGCAGCCACCATGGAGGCGAGAAGGCAGTGGCACGATATATTTAAAATTCTGAGTGAGAAAAATTTCCAGCCAAGAATACTTTATCCAGCAAAGCTCTCCTTCAAATTTGAAGGAGAGCTTAAATTTTTCACAGACAAACAAATGCTGAGAGAATTTGCTAACAAGAGACCTGCCCTACTGAAGATACTCAAGGGAGCCCTACAGACAGAGAAACAAAGAAAGGACAGAGAGACTTGGAGAAAGGTTCAGTACTAAAGAGATTCGGTATGGGTACAATAAAGGATATTAATAGACAGAGGGGAAAAATATGACAAACATAAACCAAAGGATAAGATGGCTGATTCAAGAAATGCCTTCACGGTTATAACGTTGAATGTAAATGGATTAAACTCCCCAATTAAAAGATATAGATTCGCAGAATGGGTCAAAAAAAAATGAACCATCAATATGTTGCATACAAGAGACTCAGACACAGGGACACAAAGAAACTGAAAGTGAAAGGATGGAAAAAAATATTTCATGCAAGCTACAGCCAAAAGAAAGCAGGTGTAGCAATATTAATCTCAGATAAAATAGACTTCAAATGCAGGGATGTTTTGAGAGACAAAGAAGGCCACTACATACTAATAAAAGGGGCAATTCAGCAAGAAGAAGTAACAATCGTAAATATCTATGCACCCAACCAAGGTGCCACAAAATACATGAGAGAAACACTGGCAAAACTAAAGGAAGCAATTGATGTTTCCACAATAATTGTGGGAGACTTCAACACATCACTCTCTCCTATAGATAGATCAACCAGACAGAAGACCAATAAGGAAACTGAAAACCTAAACAATCTGATAAATGAATTAGATTTAACAGACATATACAGGACATTACATCCCAAAGCACCAGGATACACATACTTTTCTAGTGCTCATGGAACTTTCTCCAGAATAGATCATATGCTGGGACATAAAACAAGCCTCAATAAATTTAAAAAGATTGAACTTATTCAAAGCACATTCTCTGACCACAGTGGAATACAATTAGAAGTCAATAACCATCAGAGACTTAGAAAATTCACAAATACCTGGAGGTTAAACAACACACTCCTAAACAATCAGTGGGTTAAAGAAGAAATAGCAAGAGAAATTGCTAAATATATGGAGACGAATGAAAATGAGAACACAACATACCAAAACCTATGGGATGCAGCAAAAGCAGTGCTAAGGGGGAAATTTATAGCACTAAACGCATATATTAAAAAGGAAGAAAGAGCCAAAATCAGAGAACTAATGGATCAACTGAAGAAGCTAGAAAATGAACAGCAAACCAATCCTAAACCAAATACAAGAAAAGAAATAACAAGGATTAAAGCAGAAATAAATGACATAGAGAACAAAAAAACAATAGGGAGGATAAATATCACCAAAAGTTGGTTCTTTGAGAAGATCAACAAGATTGACAAGCCCCTAGCTAGACTGACAAAATCAAAAAGAGAGAAGACCCATATAAACAAAATAATGAATGAAAAAGGTGACATAACTGCAGATCCTGAAGAAATTAACAAAATTATAAGAGGATATTATGAACAACTGTATGGCAACAAACTGGACAATGTAGAAGAAATGGACAATTTCCTGGAAACATATGAACAACCTAGACTGACCAGAGAAGAAATAGAAGACCTCAACCAACCCATCACAAGCAAAGAGATCCAATCAGTCATCAAAAATCTTCCCACAAATAAATGCCCAGGGCCAGATGGCTTCACAGGGGAATTCTACCAAACTTTCCAGAAAGAACTGACACCAATCTTACTCAAACTCTTTCAAAACATTGAAGAAAATGGAACACTACCTAACTCATTTTATGAAGCTAACATCAATCTAATACCAAAACCAGGCAAAGATGTTACAACAAAGGAAAACTACCAGCCAATCTCCCTAATGAATATAGATGCAAAAATCCTCAACAAAATACTTGCAAATCGAATCCAAAGACACATTAAAAAAATCATACACCATGACCAAGTGGGGTTCATTCCGGGCATGCAAGGATGGTTCAACATAAGAAAATCAATCAATGTATTACAACACATTAACAAGTCAAAAGGGAAAAATCAATTGATCATCTCAATAGGTGCTGAAAAAGCATTTGACAAAATCCAACATCCCTTTTTGATAAAAACACTTCAAAAGGTAGGAATTGAAGGAAACTTCCTCAACATCATAAAGAGCATATATGAAAAACCCACAACCAGCATAGTACTCAATGGTGAGAGACTGAAAGCCTTCCCTCTAAGATCAGGAACAAGACAAGGATGCCCGCTATCACCACTGTTATTCAACATTGTGCTGGAAGTGCTAGCCAGGGCAATCCGGCAAGACAAAGAAATAAAAGGCATCCAAATTGGAAAAGAAGAAGTAAAACTGTCATTGTTTGCAGATGATATGATCTTATTATATCTAGAAAACCCTGAGAAATCGACGATACAGCTACTAGAGCTAATAAACAAATTTAGCAAAGTAGCGGGATACAAGATTAATGCACATAAGTCAGTAATGTTTCTATATGCTAGAAATGAACAAACTGAAGAGACACTCAAGAAAAAGATACCATTTTCAATAGCAACTAAAAAAATCAAGTACCTAGAAATAAATTTAACCAAAGATGTAAAAGACCTATACAAAGAAAACTACATAACTCTACTAAAAGAAATAGAAGGGGACGTTAAAAGATGGAAAAATATTCCATGTTCATGGATAGGAAGGCTAAATGTCATTAAGATGTCAATTCTACCCAAACTCATCTACAGATTCAATGCAATCCCAATCAAAATTCCAACAACCTACTTTGCAGACTTGGAAAAGCTAGTTATCAAATTTATTTGGAAAGGGAAGATGCCTCGAATTGCTAAAGACACTCTAAAAAAGAAAAACGAAGTGGGAGGACTTACACTCCCTGACTTTGAAGCTTATTATAAAGCCACAGTTGCCAAAACAGCATGGTACTGGCACAAAGATAGACATATAGATCAATGGAATCGAATTGAGAATTCGGAGATAGACCCTCAGATCTATGGCCGACTGATCTTTGATAAGGCCCCCAAAGTCACTGAACTGAGCCATAATGGTCTTTTCAACAAATGGGGCTGGGAGAGTTGGATATCCATATCCAAAAGAATGAAAGAGGACCCCTACCTCACCCCCTACACAAAAATTAACTCAAAATGGACCAAAGATCTCAATATAAAAGAAAGTACCATAAAACTCCTAGAAGATAATGTAGGAAAACATCTTCAAGACCTTGTATTAGGCGGCCACTTCCTAGACTTTACACCCAAAGCACAAGCAACAAAAGAGAAAATAGATAAATGGGAACTCCTCAAGCTTAGAAGTTTCTGCACCTCAAAGGAATTTCTCAAAAAGGTAAAGAGGCAGCCAACTCAATGGGAAAAAATTTTTGGAAACCATGTATCTGACAAAAGACTGATATCTTGCAGATATAAAGAAATCCTACAACTCAATGACAATAGTACAGTCGGCCCAATTATAAAATGGGCAAAAGATATGAAAAGACAGTTCTCTGAAGAGGAAATACAAATGGCCAAGAAACACATGAAAAAATGTTCAGCTTCACTAGCTATTAGAGAGATGCAAATTAAGACCACAATGAGATACCATCTAACACCGGTTAGAATGGCTGCCATTAAACAAACAGGAAACTACAAATGCTGGAGGGGATGTGGAGAAATTGGAACTCTTATTCATTGTTGGTGGGACTGTATAATGGTTCAGCCACTCTGGAAGTCAGTCTGGCAGTTCCTTAGAAAACTAGATATAGAGTTACCATTCGATCCAGCGATTGCACTTCTCGGTATATACCCGGAAGATCGGAAAGCAGTGACACGAACAGATATCTGCACGCCAGTGTTCATAGCAGCATTATCCACAATTGCCAAAAGATGGAAACAACCCAAATGTCCTTCAACAGATGAGTGGATAAATAAAATGTGGTATATACACACGATGGAATACTACGTGGCAGTAAGAAGGAACGATCTCGTGAAACATATGACAACATGGATGAACCTTGAAGACATAATGCTAAGCGAAATAAGCCAGGCACAAAAAGAGAAATATTATATGCTACCACTAATGTGAACTTTGAAAAATGTAAAACAAATGGCTTATAATGTAGAATGTAGGGGAACTAGCAATAGAGAGCAATTAAGGAAGGGGGAACAATAATCCAAGAAGAACAGATAAGCTATTTAACGTTCTGGGGATGCCCAGGAATGACTATGGTCTGTTAATTTCTGATGAATATAGTAGGAGCAAGTTCACAGAAATGTTGCTATATTAGGTAACTTTCTTGGGGTAAAGTAGGAACATGTTGGAAGTTAAGCAGTTATCTTAGGTTAGTTGTCTTTTTCTTACTCCCTTGTTATGGTCTCTTTGAAATGTTCTTTTATTGTATGTTTGTTTTCTTTTTAACTTTTTTTTCATACAGTTGATTTAAAAAAGAAGGGAAAGTTAAAAAAAAAAAAAAAAAAACAAGGAAAAAATAAAAAGATGCAGTGCCCCCTTGAGGAGCCTGTGGAGAATGCAGGGGTATTCGCCTACCCCACCTCCATGGTTGCTAACATGACCACAGACATAGGGGACTGGTGGTTTGACGGGTTGAGCCCTCTACCACAGGTTTTACCCTTGGGAAGACGGTTGCTGCAAAGGAGAGGCTAGGCCTCCCTATGGTTGTGCCTAAGAGCCTCCTCCCGAATGCCTCTTTGTTGCTCAGATGTGGCCCTGTCTCTCTAGCTAAGCCAAATTGAAAGGTGATATCACTGCCCTCCCCCCTACGTGGGATCAGACACCCAGGGGAGTGAATCTCCCTGGCAACGTGGAATATGACTCCCGGGGAGGAATGTAGACCTGGCATCGTGGGACGGAGGACATCTTCTTGACCAAAAGGGGGATGTGAAAGGAAATGAAATAAGCTTCAGTGGCAGAGAGAATCCAAAAGGAGCTGAGAGGTCACTCTGGTGGACACTCTTACGCACACTTTAGACAACCCTTTTTAGGTTCTAAAGAATTGGGGTAGCTGGTGGTGGATACCTGAAACTATCAAACTACAACCCAGAACCCATGAATCTCGAAGACAGTTGTATAAAAATGTAGCTTATGAGGGGTGACAAGGGGATTGGGAAAGCCATAAGGACCACACTCCACTTTGTCTAGTTTATGGATGGATGAGTAGAAAAATAGGGGAAGGAAACAAACAGACAAAGGTACCCAGTGTTCTTTTTTACTTCAATTGCTCCTTTTCACTCTAATTATTATTCTTGTTATTCTTGTGTGTGTGGTAATGAAGGTGTCAGGGATTGATTTGGGTGATGAATGTACAACTATGTAATGGTACTGTGAACAATCGAAAGTACGATTTGTTTTGTATGACTGCGTGGTATATGAATATATCTCAATAAAGTGAAGATTAAAAAAAAATATATATATCACCCCAGAGATTACTTGTTAATTTAAATGGAAAGAAGTTATTTTTACTTTTGAGAAATCTAAGGAACACCACCTTAAGTAAGTAATCAAACCTCACATTGCCAGTAACAGGACAAGCTATAAAACACCATTTATGCAATATTCTTTAAAAAAGAAAATTCTGAATCTAATCATGAGGAATCACCAGACAAATCCGGAGTGTAGGATATTCTACAAGACAACTCACTGACCTGGATTCTTCAAAAATATCCATGACATGAGAGACCAACAAGATGGGAAAGGAGGGAAGTGTTCTGGATTAAATAGATCTAAAAGAGGCATGATGTATATGCAGTTAGAGATCCTTGATTGGATCCTGAATCTTAGGTGGTTAGGAGACAGCTATAAAGAATGTTAATGAGCCAACTGGGGAAATTTGAATATAGACTGTGTATTAGATAATATTATTGTGTCCAAGTTAGATTCACTGGGTGTGCTGATGGCATTGTGGTTATATCAGAGAATTTCCTGGGTTCTAAGGACAATATGCTGAAGTATTTGGGAGTAAAGTGTCATGATGTCCACCAGGTTCAAATGTTTGAGGGAAAAAATATATAGACATAGAAAGATAAAGCAACAACGAGGCCTGAACTGTCCCGGAATAAAAATGGGCCTTCTTGCGGGGTAATGAAGAGGCTGAGTTCAGCCCAGCCTGGGTAACCCAGTGATGGGGTGTTGTCGATCCAACTGAAGACAGCAGATGAGCAGTTGGAATAAAAGACCTTTCAAAGACCCATTTGGAGATTCCCCTCTGTTCAGGAGACTGTTGCCACTCAGCATTGTATTAAAATTCTGTATGTTTACCACATCCACTAGCTGTGCGTGATTGTTTCTTACTTGTTTTATCGCTGGAGCCTGGCAGTGTCTAGAGCAGCTCTGTCCAATAGATCTTTCAGCAGTGCTCGAAATGTTCTATTCTGCAGTGTCCATTACAGTGGCCACTGGCCACTTGTGGCTATGATGCGCTTGAAATGTGGCTAGTGTGACTGAGAAATGGAATTTTTAATTTTATTTAAAATTTAAATTTAAATAGCTACCTATGGCTGGTGGCTGTCATATTGGACAGCACGGGTCTAGATTCTAGAACATAATGGACCTTCATTAAATGATGGATTAAGCTGCATTTTATCCTGGATGGGGAGGTGGGGCACAGAATGATGGAATAGGGAAATCTGAAGAAAGTCAGAAGTTACAGCTTCTGGAAGTTTACCTCCTTTTTGGAGTAGGAAGAACATCTAGAAGAAAGGAACAGTGAGGGCAAAGGCAGAAGCCCGAAACTGTAGCAGATGAAGGGAGAACAGTAAAGAGCAGGGACCAAGAATAGGTCTGAGCATCTCCTGCGTGGCAGGCACTGGGACTCTGCCTCCACAGATCATACACCCTTGTCCATACAACCTTACAGCAAACAAACAGAACCCAGAGGTACTGGGAAGTACTGGGGGCTCTGGGGGATTTTGGAGGAGCATTTTATCAGGGGATGCCTGGGCAGTAATTCCTATCAGATGCTATGGCTAATGGCTTAGACAGCTTGAAGACAGGGTGGCTTTTCTCCCGCATACAATGTGGGAGGCTCCGAAAGCAGCAAATAACATGACCAAATTTGCATTGGTAAGATCACTCTGCTGCATTGTGGCCATGTACCACCTCTGGATCCTTCTTAGCTTTATTGTGGTTTTTCTTTTGAACGAAACATCTCTGTGTCTTGTCTGGTTTATGTGTTGTTTTGGTTTTCTTTCTCTTTCTTCCTCCTTTCCTGCATCGCTCTCTTCTGGGCCCCATGCTCTCTTCCTTGATGTCCTTCTCTCTCTGACCCAAAGATCAACTGGTAAAAAGCAGTCTCACTTGTCCAGGTAAGAGAGGTGCCAAGGTAAGGGGAGGGAGAAGACCCTCTCTTTTAAATTTAAAAGTTATTTTTCTGGTTGTTTTTTTTTTGATAGATACTACCTTCACATGATTCAAAATTTAAAAGTTATAAAAGACAATATGATGAAAAGTCTCCATCCCCATCACTGTCCCCCAGCCACCTAGTTTCCTCCTGGGAGGCAACCAATGTTATGTTTCTTTTGTACCTTTCCCAAGATATTTGAGATATCTTATGCATATATAAACAAATATATATCTCTGTGTGTGTATATATATATATATATATATATATAAAATTTTCTCCTCTTCCTCTTTACTTACTTTTTTACTCTTCATATAATTCTGTATCTTGCTTCTTTCACACAACATATCATGGAGATAACTTAGTATCAAAGGCTTCCTGTTTTATTTTATATGACTGAATACTATGTCATTATATTGATATACTGTCATTCATCCAGTCGCCCATTGTGAACATTTAGATTATTTCCATTCTTTTTGCCATTACAGACAGTGCTTCCATGAATAGCCTTCTACATTGTCATTTGCTACAGATATTAATGAGACACCTTGCTGAGGCATAGCAACTATTGATTTAGATAACTGGTGATTTGTACACTTTTTTAAAAGGACACAGGAATGATTTGAGCTTCTTCTGCAACTATAAGGGACCTAGCTAAGAGGAGATCAAGCGGTCTTCTGCTTCCATGGCCTGTGGTGTCTTGAGGTTTTAAGATCTTTAATAAGTTCTAAGGAAGTTGTCCCGGGCTGGCTGTGGGAATGGGGCTGAATGTGGGCTTGGAATACTACTACTAAACAGACCAAATTCCTACTTTCCCATGGGGCCCAAAATATAAATGGAATTTTTAGAGACTCAGGCTATTGTAGAAGCCCCCCTTTCTAGAAAAGTATACAAGTTGCCAGTTACCTGACAAGTTATACCCAGTTACTCTCCTGGAGACCACTCTGTTGAAGAGGTAGACGTTTGAAGGACAAAAAGATGAAGTTAAAATGGGGGATATTGTCTCTGTTACAGCCACTGCAGTCCTCTGCTATGTTCACACAGGCTTCTGTATGTTTTTGACCTATCATGTCTTTATCCTCCAGTGTCCCCTTCCTTTGCTTATCATCACCTAAAACTAACTAGCTGTCTGGTTTTTTTTCCTGTCTTTTTCTCTTGCATTCATTTTCTCTGCTGCTCCGTTCTGTTCCATCAGCCCCATTGCAGCCTGGTAAGACCCAACAAGCGTGTATGTGTGTGCACATCCCTTTCTTGCTATTGTTTCTTTGTCTCGTGACTCCAGGAAGAGCTATTTCCCTTCACGCCCTGCTTGGTATTAAAGAGATCATGCTTATCCTGCCAGCCCAGGATTCCAAATAGGTGGTACCAGTGGTGTAGCCATGGCTAATCTCCCAGCAGATTGAGCGGGTTACAGTGTAGGAGGGTCAGTCTGTCACTACCCAAGGTTCAGAGCCCCTTTTGAGACAGCCTGCTTTTACTACAAGGCTGGTCCCTCTCCACCCAACTCATCAATGGGCTTTTCTTATGCCTTCTCCAGGTTAAGTAGCCTGTCTTCTCTGGGAGATTC
This sequence comes from Choloepus didactylus, assembly GCF_015220235.1. NCBI lineage: Eukaryota > Metazoa > Chordata > Mammalia > Pilosa > Megalonychidae > Choloepus > Choloepus didactylus. Next base: position 108,527,293 of record NC_051308.1, read on the forward strand.
AGCACCTGAGCGCAAGTCTCCTTCCCACCACCGCCAACCCTCCGACACCTCTGAGACCACAGGTAACCTTCCTGGGGCACTGGACACATACAGACAGATCTGTCTATATACCCCAAATGTAAAACAACTTAGCCTTTATGTTGAACATATATAAAGGCGTTGTGTTAGGTATTTTATATAAATTGTCTCCTTTAGTCCTTACATCAACTGTAGAAGGTAGGTTTCGTTATCTTTATTTTACAGATGAGACAGCTGAGTCATGTAGGAGTAAAGAAACTCGCCCAGTACAGAAGCTTGTAGGAGACAGAATCAAGACTTGAGATGAGTTCTGCCTTAACTCTGGAGCCCATCCTTCAACCATTACAGGATGCAGTCACACATACAGTGTTTATTATATACCCACAGGGATGGAGGCAGTTCATAGTCAAAGCCTATTTGCTTTTCTTTTTTTCTTCTTTTCTTTTTTTTTTTTAAGTCCTGGGTATGTATGTACTTATTGAAAAAGGGAGTTTTCTCTTCTCATTTATCTTTCCCTGGATTTGGCCAGGGCCAGCACTGAGTCACCCTGAGTAAGTGATACAGCTCTGCAGAAAGGTTCAACAGCATTGGCATCCCACCTGCTGCATTCATTGGACATAATTTGACATAAAATTTCTGGTCTTACTGGGGCTTCAATCCTGGGGGGCTGCTTATCTATAATACTAGTCTTCAGAAGGGTAGTCTGGCTTGACCCTGCCCCTTCTTCAGCCAGTCTCACCCAGATGCACCAAAAGGGACAGACGTGGACAAGAGAAACAAACATTTCATCACCTCCAAGGAGAATAACTTCTTGCATGGAATACAAAGTAGGTTAAAGAATATTGTGAATCACTGAGGGAGGCAAGTCATTGCAATAGTTTGCTTGGACAAGATAAATCTAGGGGATTTTGGTTGTTCTGGAAAGGGTTTCTAGCTAAAGAACCACGCTGGAGTTTTCTTGGGCTGATCTGGGCTTTTAGGCCCTAAACTTCCCAGTGACAAGGCCTGCCTAGCCACCTTCTCTCACTCTCTCCTCTCGCCAGGTCTTGTTCAACGTTGTGTCATCATCCAAAAGGATCAGCATGGCTTCGGCTTCACAGTCAGTGGTGATCGTGTTGTTCTGGTGCAATCTGTACGGCCTGGTGAGTGTTGCATCCCTCCTGCCTGGAATGGACAGTTCCTATTACTAAGCAGTCATGTATCTGAGAGTGCCCCATGCCTTAGAGAACTTGCAGGAGATTTCCCAGGAGGCCTGGGTGGGGCATGAATGAACACTCTAGAACTGGTTCCCAGGAACCTCTGGGGAAGAATCAGGCTAAGCCACTAGGCAGAATTTCTAGGGATCATATTTCATGCTTGTCTTAGCAGTTGGGAAGTACACAAGCAGCAGACTAGCCCTCAGGCCCTCTGAGGGTGCCCCTTGTGCTGGGAGAAAAATGCCATGGAGAATTCAAAGGCCCCTTTGTCCATTACCTTCACATCACTTTGCTAAGTGCAAACAGTGCCTGTGCTGCAGGGGTTTACAGTTTGAGATAGGCACACTTGTCCAAATGGTTAGAGGACCTGTTTACAGATACAATGTAACATTAAATAATAAATTGCCAGAATGTAAATGGTGTGTGTGGGGGGGGGGCAGTACCTGGGAAGGGATAGTATCTGGAAATTTGTATTTGGGTAGTTTGTGGTTCAGGGCACAGTCATTTCCTTCCCTTCTGATCAGTTTGGGAAGCCTTCTTAGAAGAAATAAGATTTCAGGAGTGGTTTGAAAGATGGGAAGAAAAAAAACAGGAATTTTGTGGGAAGGGTGTAAAGAGTGGGAGGGCATGACAAGCAAATCAATCAAGTGACATTATTAAAGTTCAGCATGTTTCAAGTTCAGAGTGCTGTCATAGGCCAAGTGATAGAATCGTTGTTAAGTGACCCAGGCCAAAGAAGACAGTCAGAAGGAGATGGGGGCAGAGGGACAGTTAGCGTATGAAACAGATATTTCTAAGGAATGAACTGCAGTGTAGCAAATGGGACTGGGCCTGGTGACTTGGAGCATCATAAGGTTGGATTGTAGAAGAACCCAAGGAAAGGAATAGGGAGTAGGCTGCCATTTCACACTAAGTATAGCACAAAATAGGAAGGGAAAATTTAATTGAAGTAATTTTGGAGAAAATTTGGGGTATGTTTATGGGAAAAGCAAAAAAAAGAATTTCAAATTTATGTTCAAAATGAGGTATGTGGATCATACAAGAATATAAATAATTATGGCTTTTTATGTTTGGGAGTTAACTATTTTATCTACCCCAGGATATATTTTTTCATATCCTGGGGTGGGGCTCTGAAAAGATACTTTTAACTTTTACTCCTTTTTCCTGCCTTGTTCTCTCGAGGTTCCTGAACTAGGGCAAGAAGTGGTTAGTAGTAGTGCTAATAGTGTGTCCTTTGCCTCTGCAGTTTGTTTGATACGGAGCATGTGGGATCCCCTCCAGTGAAATGTGGGTTCAGCTCTCCTTCACTATTTATTTCCTCCTCTTAGGCCTGAGCAAACTCAGACCTAGACAGGAAAGAGCAAAAGGATGACTTGCAGTAAAATATGAGTTTTGGAAAGTGTGTGGGTGTGTTTGGGGGAGGAGAGAGGCAGAGACTTCATTTGGATTGGCATTGAAATTGCAAGGGAGAAAAAAAAAAGGGTAACAAAGCAGTGGTTATTGTCTTTTCCAGAGAGTAGGTTTCTCTAATTCACTGTTTCTCATAGTGCAGTCTGTGTTTTACTTACTTTAAAATCACCTAGGCCCCAGTTGATTTTGAAATCCTCATTCCTAGGCCCAACCCCAGAGATACTGAATCAGTTTCCGGCAAGGGGGCCAGGGAATATGCTATTTAACAAATACCCCAGTGATTCTCATGCCTGAAGTTTGAGAATTTCTGCTCTCGTCCCTTTGCTCTGAAGAGTTTATTTTAATCACCAAGTTACTAAAAGTCACCTCATGGGTCTCATACATTTAGGAAAGGTGGCTCTTTGTTCTACCAAGCTAATGAATAATTAAGGGAGTACTTCTCCCTTAAAGATCTAGAAAGAGAGATGTTATGGCAGGTTGCTGCTTCCTAAACTTCTTTCTGTAACCACTTCTGTTTTCATTGGAAACAGAAAGAAGAGCCACCAGTCTTTCAACTTTTCAGGGACTCAGAAGTCACGGTAGTCTCCAGCTCCTCTTCTTTCTCTTTGCTGGGCTCCCAGCAAGCCTGGTTCCTTTAACCCAGTCCTTTCCTGGGCCTTTGGGACTCATAGAACCCTTTCACGATCTTTGGAATATCCAGAGAACCCCCTAAGAAATTTTTAAAAATCTTTCTGTCATTTTGTCTGGTATAATGATAGAGAATGATAAACATTTTTAAAAATTAGATCTATGTATGTTTAATATATATCCAGGATATAAAATTTATTTAAAATTTTATTAGTAGCAATCTATATAGACTCTTTTTCACATTTAAGTGATGAATACTGTATAGCTTTAATTTTTTAAGAAAAAAGCATAATTTTTGACAAATAAGTTTTAAATTAACAGTATTTTGTATATTATAGAACTAAATGTGAATTAAAATGCAAATTGGAATTTAACTTAAAAATAGACCAGAAATCACTTTTGCAACCTCATACTTGAAATGCTTGCATTTTGCACTTTAAGAAATTGACTGATTTATATAGTGTTCACCTTTAGTCTCTAAATGACAATGTAAGAGAGAGGTTTAAGCTATTTGCAAGTACTTTGCCACAAATAATACACTTTAGAGGATATGCTTGATTTCCAGTGTCGAAAAGCCAAATTGGAATATAATCATTACTGTATTTTCTCTTTTTTAAACTAGAAACATCTAGGTATGCTTTGCGGGAGTTTTTGTTTTGATCAGATGAATATAACTTACAGATTTGATGATCATCTTGGGACAGATTTACAAAAATTATATAACTTTTCATGTTTCTCATTAACTTGTTTCAGCTTTAGTGTTTCTTATGCTTCCTGGATATAAATTAAACCAGGATTATAAGTCATTTAAAGCAATATAGTGGTCAAACCGCCACAGTCTCCAATTAAGTGATAACCAGAAAATGTCATAAGTACATTCTTCTGAGCTCCTTCCTCACAATCAGTCACAGTCAGAAGCTGTTATTCTGGTCCATTTTAAAGGAAGAAAATCTAAATAGTTTTCAAAAATATGTTTTAACAGAAATTAAAACAGTTACTATTATCATCTTTAAATTATGTGAACCTCCCCAAAACATCTTTATGAACGTCTTGGGACTTCAGAACTACCAGTTTGAAAATTCTTGTTTTAATCATTTTCTCTGTGGTCCTCTTAATAATCATTATTATTTTTAACAATTATATTTAATACAGTAAACTCATTCTTCCCACTGGATAATAAGAAAAAAATTCTAATTTGGCCTTAAAACGTATCCAGGCACTTTGAAATAAAGCATGCATATGTATGCACATGCGCTTCTTGGAGCGTTGCCCTCCTCCCGTCTGCCTTGGCCTTATCAGAAGCCTGGCATCTGAGCTCGGTGGAGGAAAGCAAGAGCTGTGACCTTATCAAGTCCACTCTGCTTAAAAGCAGCTGTTACTGGAGCAGAATAGGATGGACACCCAGCATTTGGGGTACCTAACGTAACACAGAGTTAAGGTAAAGTTTCGGCGGGAGATGATCTGACAGGGACTTTAATGTAGATTCAGTGACATCTGGGAGAGGTTGTTGGGCTCTGCTGACCAGGCCTTCTCCTTACAGGAGGTGCAGCCATGAAAGCCGGTGTGAAAGAGGGTGACCGGATCATCAAAGTGAGTGAATCCCTTCCCACACCCGGGAGAGGAGGCAGTGTATGCAGAGTCACTTCTTTCCTTGGCCTGTCCTGCATCCTTCCGTTTTTGATATCAGCTGCCAGTCAGCCACCGAGTTAGGGCGTGGCAGCAGAGAGTGATAATGGTGCATTGTGAGAGAAAGTGGGAATTAAGATGGCAGGATGTCATACTCTAGGCCCTTCTTGCCTGTAAAGTAACCAACCTTCTAGAACAGGTTTTGTTATCCTCATTTCACAGCTGACAAAAATAAGATTAAGGGAGAGGGGTTGTGACTAGTGAAGGACCCAAGCCTTCGGATTCTCAGGTTGATATTCTGTCCCCCATACAAGGCTGACCTAAGGTCCTTGCCTGTTCTAAAACACTATAATCTGCCCTGTTCCTTCAGTGCATTCTTCTGTAAAGTGGAGTCCTAGAAGTGTAAAGGAGTTCTTAGATGAAGAGAATCCTTAGTCCTCTGGTAAGGAGGAAACAGACTGGCTCAGTTGACATACACAAAGCTAGTGGTTGGAAAAGCATATGCCAAAAATAAACAAATGAATAAACAAATGAACAGTTTCACCCCCGGAAACTTAAAGGCTAGTTGGAGAGGCAGAACACTTAGCAGATGTGAACAGGAACAAATTCATAATGTGAATTTGCATAAACAAGTGACCAGAAGCAGCTAAGGACCATTGGAGGATGGCGTCCTAAAGAGGAGGCATTTTGAACTCATAGAAGGATCCTCTGGGTTTCCACCACCACTACTCAATATCCTTTGTCCCTCCAACAGGTGAACGGCACCATGGTGACCAATAGCTCACACCTGGAGGTGGTGAAGCTTATCAAATGTGAGTTGGAGATAGCTGACAACTAAAGCAAGTAAGGGAGCAGATGGGCCAAGAGGAAGGAGGGAGGAAAGAGCAGGCTTGTTGATCCAGGAGGCTTCCTTTTCAGCTGTGTGAGAGAGTGGACATTACATCTTTAATCTTGATATGGAGCAGTCCACTTAGGCTGCCACAGTTCCCTATTCACATCTCAAGTGAGGACACTATTAATGTCTTATCAGATGTCTTTGATTTTACCTGCACCTGTCTTTGCCGCTCCTGTTTGGGCCATAGCCTACCAAGACCAGGTCTCACTCAAATACAGTTTGCTCCTCTCTCCCAGTCACAGACATTCTTGCCTACTTGTTTCCTATTTGGGGGGAGAAAGCAAAAATATTCTTTATTTGCAGCCTGGAAGACCCAGCAATTGAGTCTGTGCAGGTAATCAAATAGAAACAGCAAATGTTGAGGAAAGAACTAAAGGGTGTGGGAAGTTTGGGGAGGGTGGAGGGTTAGAATTTGAGTGCCTGCTGTGTGCCAGGCAAGACAGCAATGCTAGAGGTGTTACAATGGCTATTAATTTAATGAGATAAAGGAGGAAGCAAGGGACTGATCAGGTGGCCCATGGGGTATGTTTGCAGATATTTGTGAGTGGAATTTTGGTTGAAGTTTCTGCATGAAGAAGGGGAAAGAAGCAATAATTGAGTAGATGCAAGGTAGAAGGGCAGGAGTTAGAGAATGGATGAGGCATTAAAGGTGAAGAGAATTAAATCTACAGAATTTTGAACTTCATGAATTGTGAACCCCCTCCTTTGTAGTTTGAATGTCTGCTCTACAAGCCTCTCTGTCTGTTTTCCTCCAGCTGGTGCCTATGTTGCACTGACCCTCCTGGGCTCTTCACCCTCGTCTGTCGGTGTCTCTGGGCTCCAGCAGGATCTAGCCCCAGCAGGAGCTCCCCAAGTCACCCCTGTGATACCACCACCACCTCCTCCTCCACCTCTACCACCTCCACAACGCATCACAGGACCCAGACCTCTGCAGGTAATGGCCCTTCTGGCTCCCCATTGTCACTCTGCCATCCCTTTGAAGAGCTCCCTATGGTGGAGGAGAACGGGTTATTGAACAGGTGGGCAGAGATAAACCAAAGAGATGTATGAAAGACCATAAAGAGCTGAATAAAATATGAGGACTGCATTTAAAGGGGTGGTCCCATGCCTTAATGTCCTCCTGCTGTGTAAATGCATTTGCAGTTTTATCAGACAGCAGCGTGCAGTGTGTTTCCTCAGTGTGTAGCTGACCCTACACACTGAGGGAGTGCTTCCCCTCACGGGGGACACCTCTAGGTAGGGACAGAAGACATCTGTTAAAGACAATTGCCAGTCATTGTTACAAGGATGTAGAATTGAGTCAAGGAGTAGAAGAAAGGCTTCCTAGAGAAAAAAGGCTGCTGGGAAGAGAGACGTAGTGAGCCCAGGTGGGTAGGGGGAGAGAGTCAGAAGACGACAAAAACCAGTAAAGAGAGAACTGTAGGACTGAGGGAAAGCCCATGTGAGGAGTTTAAAAGAGGACAAGATGCAGATAGGTGTGAGGAACAGGGTTTTCCAGTTGGAAAGGAACCTGAGCCAGGAAGTCCTGGGAGACAAAATAAGTTGGGCTTTGGGGAGCAATTTGATACCAAAAATGATTACATCCAAGGGTCCTAGGAAGTTCAGGAGTAAAATCAAAATAAGATTTTATGTTTACTGAATTCCAGTGAGGTACTGAGTGTTATACAAAATATATTTATGACCCAGGCTCTACTCTCATAACTTTCCTAGCCCAAGAAACAGCAGGTAGGAAAGAATTAAGCTATTGAGCTGGTCCCCCAACTCTGACTACTGTCATATTTTCCATTCCTAGGATCCTGAGGTTCAAAAACATGCCACCCAGATCCTTAGGAATATGCTGAGGCAGGAGGAGAAAGAGTTACAGGTAAGGTCACTGCTGCGGATAGACTGGCCTTTGCCTTAATGAGATAATAACAATGTTAACAATACCTTATCAGAGCAATCTGCCAATATGTATGACTTAATTTACAGCCATATTCTATCACAGTATACGCTTAAAAAATAAAATTCTAGGAGCACTAGAATTGTCATAGGCCAATAGAGTGTGTTAAAGCAGATTTTGTCCAGTAGAGCTATTGGAGTAATAGAACTTCTGGGTAATAGAGTAGGATAGTAACAACATAGGCAAGATACAAACAAGTGCTAAGAGACAGGTAGGATAAAATGAGGAAACATCAGAACCAAGGAAAGGCAGAGTGAGTCAGAATTATCTTGGAAGTTTCCAAGGAAGGAAAGTGCTAAGAGGAAAGGGATGGTAGGGATAGGTAAATGATTGCTGAGCCCAGCTGATAGAAGTGGGGGTGCTATTGGCGGAGGGATGAAGAGATTTTCAGGCATAGGGAATGATGTGCTCGGGGAATAATAAGCTGATTGCCTTGTCTGGTATGGGATAACCAGATTCCTTTTATAGTGATGATTTGCAGCTATCTTCTCACCCCTTCATTTCAATTAAGCAAATTACTCAAAGTATCCACTGTATGTAAAGCATTGTTTTAGTTCCTGTGGTGTACAGAGATGAAAAAGATTGGATGGTTCTTGCCCTCAACATGTTTAAAATCTAATGGGGGAAAGTTGATATTATAGTAGCCGGGAGAGTGGAAGGAACAAAGAGCTTGCGGTAAGAGAATGAAGAAGAGAACAATTAATAATGGGAAATGTGGGGAAAGGCTTCACAGAGGAAGTACTGTTTTAGCTGGGCCTTGAAGAGTGGGACTTCAGTAGGCAAAAGAAATAAAGAAGGGAATACTAGTTGAATGGACAGCATAAATCAAGAGCAGAAGATGTGAAAATACATGCGTTTATTTAACAAACAGTGAGTTCCTGCTGTGTGCTAGGTACTGTGCCATGTGTTGGGTATGGGATGTTAGGAGCAGGAGTGGAGTGTTTACAGAGATAAATGAGAGGTGAATCTTTCCTTTAAGGAGTTTGTAATCCCGTAGGCTGATACTTAAATACTGACAAAATATCATAGAATAATCAAGACAGTGTGGTACTGGCATAAGGATAGATTTATAGATTGAGGAAATAGAATTGAGAGTCCAAGAATTAACCCATATATCTAAGGTCAGTTGATTTTCAAAATAAGTTGTCCAGACAATTCAATGGAAAAGGAATAGTCTTCTCAACAAATAGTACTGGAACCATTGGATATCCACATGCAAAAGAAAGAATTGGGACCCCTACCTCACACAACATAGAAGTATTAACTTGAAATGGATCAAAGATTGAAAGAAAATTAGAGCTAAAACTCTTAGAAGAAATCACAGGTGTAAATCTTCATGATCTTTGATTAGGTAAACATTTATTCAGACATTAAAAACACGATCAACCAAAGAAAAAATGGATAAACTGGATTTCATCAAAACTGAAAACTTTTGTGTATCAAAAGACACTATCAAGAAAATAAAAAGACAGTCCACAGAATGAGAGAAAATATTTGCGAATCATGTATCTGATGAAGATTCAGTATCCAGAATATATAAAAGATTCTTACAACTCTACAATAAAAAGACAGTAATCCAATTAAAAAATAGATAAAGGACTTGAAGAGACAATTCTCTAAAGAAAATATACAAATGATCAATAACCACATGAAAAGATGTTCAACATCATTAGCCTTTAGGGAAGGCAAATCAAAACCACAATGAGATACCACTTCACATCCACTAGGATAGCTGTAATCGAAATAATGGAAAACAGCATGTGTTGGTAAGGAGGCAGAGAAATTGGACCCTCAGACATTGCTAGTGGGAATAGTGCAGCCAGTGTGGAAAACAGTGTGGCAGTTCCTCAAAATGTTAAACATAAAGTTACCATATGACCAAGCAGTTCCACTCATAGATATATATCCAGGAGGATTGAAAGCCATATGTTCACACAAAAACTTATACACAAACGTTCATAGCAGCATTTTTCCTAATAGTCAAGAAGTGGAAACAACTCAAATGCCTACAGCTGGTGAATGGATAAACAAAATGTTGTAGGAATATCCATTCGATGGAATACTGTTTGGCCATAAAAAGGAATGAAGTATGAATACATACTACAACATGGATGAACCTTGAAAACATCATGCAAAGTGAAAGAAGCCTGACCCAAAAGGTCACTTATTTTCTGAGTCCTTTTATATGAGAAGTCGTATTCTGGACTTTGCATAGGCTGTTGATCCATGGAGACAGAAAACAGATTAGTGGTTGCCAGGGCATCGGGAAAGGGGGTAATTGGGAGTAACTGTTAGCAAGTATGGGGTTTCTTGTTGGGGTAATGGAAATGTTCTGGAATTAGATAGTGGGAATGGTTGCACAACATTGCGAGTATACCAAAAACCACTTAATTGTACTTACGCATTATATTTAAATATCAATTTTTTAATGTTTTTTTAAAAGTGCTGAGGAAGTCCACAGGAAGGAATAATTACGCGTGGGTTGATGATAGTCAGAGGAGGCTTCATGAGGTGATGCTTGAGTTGAGTTCAGTCTATTGTGACTAGAATGTTGAAAGTTGTCAGTAGGTTTGGAAAGTACTTTAGCCCTTAAATACCATGATGAGCTTGGAGTTTATACTGAAGGCGGCAGTGGGAATTGATCAAAGGATTTTGAGTAGGGGAGGGATCATATTTTCAAAGCCATCTTTGAGAAGTGTGTTAAGTGTATTGATGTAGGGAAACCTATGTAGGAGGCTGTTGCAATAATGTAGACAACAGATGATGACAGATTTAACACAAACAGAGGAGTAAAAGCAGAAAGGAGGGGAGAGCAATGGGAAACATCTCAGAGATTGAATCAGTGGAATTTAACTGGAAGGAGAGGTAAGAGAGAAGAAAGAGTAAAAGTTAGCCCCGACTTTGGGTGTCTAGGTAGATGCTGGTGCCATTGATGGAGCAAGATGGAGATAGAGGAGAGGAGCAGAGTTCAGGGGACATTCAGATAAAGACCATCCACCAGGCAGATGGACGTAACAGGGTTGAAGCTCAGGAGAAAGGGAGGAGTTGGAACAGAGATTCCAGTATTCTGAGTATATAGTTTGTAGTTGGTACTGGGGACTGTATGAGACTATCCAGGGCTCTCATGCAGAGAGAAGAGCAGAGTGCTGAGGATGGAATTTTGGAACTTAAGTGCTTCTATAGCATATTGCCTCAACCTCTAACATCTCAACACTTGCTGTTATGTTTGTATTCTAATTGTTTACTTGTCCTTCTCAGCTGTTGGACTAAGTTCCTTAAAGGCAAGGACCATGCTTCTTATCTCTACATTTGTATATTCTCCCACACCTAGCACAGTGCCTGTCATATATTAGCTCTCAGGAAATGTCTGTGGAACTGAAGACTTAACTAGATTTAAGGGGGTAGGACAAGGAAGAGGAGGCAGGGAGTATGGAGTTAGGAAGTGAAGGGAGGAGAGCGTCTTAAGGGAGGCTGGACAGGCCTTAAAAGCGGTCAGGTAAGATGAGGACTAAGAAGAAACCGTTGGGTTTGGCAATGAGGTCATTTTATTCTTTGGCCAAGTAACTTTAGTGGGGTAATGGGGAGAGGAAGCCAGATTGTCACTATGTTAAGGAGTGACTGGAAGGCAAAGAACTTTGGAGCTCTTGAGTGTAGACTTCTATTTTGAAACGTGTGACTGTGAAAGGAAGGAGAGAATTGGGTAGGAATTGGAGAATGAGCAGTTGATGAAAAGGTTTTCATTGTTTGTTTTTATTTTTTAAGACAGGAAAAGGAGCAAAGGAAGGAGCTCTTGGCAAAAGGACAGTTTAAAATATGTGAGCAGTGCCTCAGGGCACTTGGATGGGTTGACCCTGAGACTAATTTAAGACACAGTTTCTCTTCTGAGGCAGGAAAGGAGAATGACTGAAGATGTTTTGAAGTGGAGTGAAGTTGAGGAAGTTCTTACCAGATGATGATATTATCTGCTGAGACTGAGGGAAGAGTTGGCGGCTTGGTAGGCATGGAGAAAATGAAACATATAGGTGTAAGGAATTTGTAAAAAAGTTGTCAGCAGTGAGGCCCCAGATGAGCTTAGATAATATGTGAACCCAAGGTCTTAATTTAATTATTTCATCAGCATGATTTATTGAGCATTTCCTTTCATAGTAAAATAATAATAGCTGCCATGTGTTCAAAGTCATAACTATGCACCAGACACTGTACTAAGCACTTTCCATACATAATCTCATTCAGATCTTACAACTGTCCCATGAGGCAGGTATTGTCATCTCCATTTTATTAATGAGGACATAGTGAAGCTTGCCCAAGTCTACACGGCTAGTAAGTGAGGGTGTCAGAATTCAAAGCCAGGTCTCCCTGTCTGCTAAACCCAAGCTCTAAACCACTATGCTAAATAAGCTCTGCTTCATGCTGGGAGGAGTACTACGGGTGGATTAGAGTGGTCCCTGCCCTTGAGGAGCTTCCTAATAACCATGAGGCTGTGGGGGAGGAATATTGACTCCGCTCATCAGTGCTTCTTCCTCTCATTTCCTATGATTCTCATTGTCTGTAAGTTTCCTCTTTAACACCCTTTTGTGTACTGGCCTGGGGAGTCACTTACGTATTTCACACTTGAGTAATCATCAAGGCCTCATTTAGGATATGGAACCTAAGCTGGACCTTGACTTACGGATGAGATTTCATCAGGCCTTTGTGTTTTGTCTTCCTTCTTCGCTTGCCTCGTGTGTTCTGTTTCTTGCCTCGTGTGTTCTGTTTCTCGTCATTTTTACCTTTTTCCGATCCTAAATGATGGTGAAACAGTGGGCATCTGCTAGAAAGCAGAGATCTCGTCTTTCTCCTCTTTGTTTTGGGGTAACTGCCTTATTCTCCCCACTGGTGAGTCATCCGTTCTCTACTAACCACCCCGTCTGCCTTTTCCCCTCCACCCTCTCCTCTTCACCCCTCCCCAGCGTATCTGTGATGTGTATAGCCGGAACCCTGCCAGCCTGCTGGAAGAGCAGATCGAAGGTGCCCGGCGGCGAGTCTCTCAGTTACAGCTGAAGATCCAGCAGGAGACTGGTGGCTTAGTGGTGAGTGATGGTAGGCACAGCTCTAGGGAGGGCACCATGCATTTGAACTGGGGGTAGAATTAGGGAGAAAGTGAGTACTTAGGCCAGGACCCACAGCCTAAGCTAGTGAGTGTGTTGTATTTTACAGAGAAACAAAGGTCAGCAGTTCTTTATTTAGCACCAGAGAGACTGGGCACTGTCCTGACACTTGGGATACCATATAAAGAAAAAGCCTGTTTTTTACTTGCCCTCTAAGAGCTTACAGTTGCAATAGAAAGAAAGAAATATGAAATAAATCAGAATGCCTGCTTTAATCTCCTGATTATCCATTCACTTGTGGATATAGCTGATGTATATTCCAGGGCTGGTTTTAGACAGTATTCATCTGGTTGTTTTTTCTACCACCCATCCCTCAGGTAATGGTCTTCTCAAAGAAACACAAGTACTTACTAAAATTAGCCTAAATAAAGGAGCCTCAGTCAGTTAAGAAGGCTCTACATCATTGGCTAACATGCTTTATGGAAAATCCTGGAGCGGAGATATCTGTATTCTAATCAGGGACTTTACTATTAGTGTTCTACTTACCTCCCTTGGGCCTTAATTCTTTGGGTAAAAAAGAAGCAACTCTCCAGAAACTTTAAAGTCTCCAAGAATAATATTTGCCAAAGCCAATAGAAATCATGTGGCGATTATCTACCTTTTTAGAATATAGGATCAGGAAAGCTTGAGGGACCCAGGCTAATCGAATTTAAACTGTTTTATTTTCTGAAGGACATCCCAGTAACACATAATTAAAGGCTTGGGTTCTATATTTAGACTGCCTGGATTCAAAGCCCAACTTCTAGTACTCACCAGCTTTAAGATCTTTGGCAAGTTATTTAATTCTTGAGAGCCTCAGTTTCCTCGTTTATAAAATGGAGATCCCAATAATGTCACAATAAGGTTATTGTGAGAATTAAATCCTACCGTTAGCATGAGAGCCAGTACCTGTTTGCCGCTGCTGCTGCCGCTGCCAATGTCAGTATGCACATGTGCACTGTGAGGTGGTGAGTCTGAAATGCTACACTTGGCATCTGGAGATCTGAGTTCAAAGCGTGGTTTTATACTTTACTAGCTGTGTAGCTTGGGCAAGTTAATATCTCAGAGCTTCTGTTTGTTCATTTGAAACATGGGGGGTAGTATACCTAACTCAGGTTAAAGACTAAATGAGATATGGAAAAGTATTTTATAAACAGTAAAGGTCTATCAACATAATGTCCTCCACTCAGTGCCAGGCCAACACTTAGCAGTCCTCTTCAAAGACATCTTGAGCTAGACCTTCCCTCGGTCACCTGCTTGAGGTTTTTGTACTTCCTGATAGTTGGGAAGCTTGTTGAGTCTAACTGACTAAGGCCATAGATGTTTTAAGCTCCAGGGTGATAACTACAGTGAGATTTTAGAATTTTACTTATGGTAAAGCTCTGTTTCCACCAGGGACCACCATCCTCCTCACACTGCACAAATGAAGCAGTTTTTGTTCTTGCTGGGCATAACATATGAAGCAGAATTATTATAATTCTTATAATTATTATTTGTAAGCAAATAAAGCTCTGGTTGGAGGAAAGAAACAGTAGGGGGAAGTTTACAGAATTTGCCCACCCTCTGGGACTTTCTTTTTTAGGACATATTTCCACTATATGGTGACACCAGCCAGAGATCATCAGAAGGTAAGTCTCTTCCATCATCCTTTTTTTTCCCCTCTGTCCTATCTCCAGTCCAGGTTTTTTATATACTATCCTCTTCCCTCCCCACGGGTCAGATTCAAGGAGAAAAAATATAGTACCTGCCTTCTGGGAAATAGAATAATGGCAGAAAGCAGTGCAAATGCTTAGGGAAATAGGATACAGCTTATACAGCAGACATTAGTGTATAACCAGTAGCACTAGGTGGATAAGTGCCAGGGAGATACCGGGGTGATTATGGTCCAGAGAACAGTTTGCCTAACAGCACCTGGCACCGAGGAGCTCAACAAGTACTTGTTGCAAGAAGAAATGGATGGAAACCAGAAGAGGACTGGGAATGAGCTGAGGGGTAAGACGGGTTGTGAGAAAGAGCTATAGTGTCTCAGTAGAGGAGACAACAGGGCCTATGCAGAGGTGTAGAGGTAGGTGAAACCCAGATAGGGTGAGTAGAGGATAGGTTTGCGCAGGAGAGCGTCTGAGTCAGGGAGTCGTGAGATGAGAGGGAAACAGGTGAACAAAAGGTAGAGGACAGCTTCCCTTTCCTCCCCTGTGCACAGGTTCCCAGAATAAAGGTTTCCCCCAGGCCACTGCGCCTTCCTTACTATAGAAACTGTTTTCTTCTCAGGCCGCCTCTCTCTCGATTCCCAGGAGGGAGACAGTGGCTTGGACTCTGGGACAGAACGCTTTCCTTCCCTCAGTGAGGTGAGTGCCATCACGGGGGCAAGGCCTGTTTAAAAATGTACATTTAGTGTCCCTTCTCTAGGTGCCTGGTGAGTTCTGCTGCTCACCAGGTGCACCAAGGCCTCTAGCCTGTCATCCGTAGACCTCTTCTATAGTTCCAGGTCCAAGGATTTTAGTCACTGTGCTCTAAAAGGCAGTTTTAAATGCATCCTACATGCAGGGTCATCAGATCGCTCCTATTTTATCATTCGGTCAACACTGCCAAACAGAGAGTAGGGTGGGGAGGAAGAGCATCTCATTAACTATAGCAAGCCTTTGAATTTAAGGGAGCAGAGACATGAATCATCTAAACCAATGACTTGACCGAAAACACACTTCTACTTGACTGGGAATAACATCATCTTAGATTAATATGATGAACCTGATCTAATCAGAAGTGGCAGTCTCTCTTTTTTCCTCATGGATCTTTTTCTACTTGAATGGCTCATCTTTTCTGGAGTGGTCAAAAGAATTTCAGATTTTTGCCTCAGAGGTTGTCCCTTCTAGGTATTCTCAGTTTGCAAAATCAATATAAAAATAAGAATGAATAATAACAAGTAATGATGATGTTGGCAAAATATTTATTTAGCCAAGTTAATTAAATATGTGAGTAAGCAGTTGAAATCCTGTTAAAAACCTAATTTTTGATAACAGTTAAAATTTTACTTCCTGACTACTTCTGTTATCCATGGGAAGATGCTGAATATATGTGAAAAGACAAGTGTGTGGGAAAGTCACCAAGAAACGGAAGCAAAGTCCTAAATAATCTACCATAGACATCACCCCGAGGGCCCAACAACTGGGAGGCAACACAGCTTGTGACATTGTAGGTTGAGACTGGGTTGAATCCAGGGAATACCACATTACTTGCTATATGACCTTTCACAAGTCTCGTAACCTCTCTAAGTCTTAGTTCTTCCTGTGGAAAGTGGGAGAAATAAAAGTATCTACCACAAAGGGCTTTAATTGTGAGAATTAAATGAGATGATACATAATGAAAGGCTTAGTATCATGCCTGGCCACAAGTACTGAGTTTATATCAATTGATGTTATGAATCTCGTTATCACCACCAAATGAGCCAAGCCCTAAGGATCTTCTGGACAAGGTTCCTTCTCACAGAATTCTCTGTTCCTCTAGTCATTGATGAATCGGAACTCCATACTATCAGACCCTGGGCTAGACAGTCCTCGAAGCTCCCCTGTGATCATGGCCAGAGTGGCCCAGCACCACAGGCGGCAGGGCTCAGACACACCACTGCCCCCTACCAGCAATCAGGTGAGCAATCCAGAGCCACCCTGCAGGTTTCCTTTCCCTTTTTAAGAACTGAGGGTTGGAGGGCTGGGTGCTATCAATATATGGCCTTAAATAAGCCATAAATTCAAGTTGTTCCAGTAACTCGAAATTTGAGATAGACACTTACCTAGAGAACACATAGCGAAGAAAGAACACAGCATAAATGGATAACATGAAAGTAAGGGATCTCAGTTTCTTATGTGAAAAGTCAGTGAATGCAGCTGTAGGGAAGTGACATCTCAGAAGCAGATAGCTGGTCTTTCTTTTAATGTTCATGTGTTGCTCCAGAACATTAATTTTCAGTTTTCTTTTTCCCTAGCAAAATCCTTTTCTCAACAAAGTTTTATTATTTCAAACTCTAATATAGAAAAGAGATAAAAGCTCAGCTCTCCTGGGACCTTTCCCGTCAACCTCCCCCACCCTCTGGGGCACTCCCATGGAGCCCTGGGGTTCTGTAGAACCTGATCTGAAAGCCACTGCTAGACTCTCTAGAACTAGGTCCCTGGGAGATTTCAGGATGACAGGTTTTGGCTCAATGCAAAAAGCTTTTAAAGAATATGGTCTCTCTAGCAGTAGAATTATTCAGGCAGAAGCTGGATCACTACCTGTTAGAGACACTGGGAAGAGAACTCCTATTTTTGTAAAACAGCATTTCTTAAAACACAGTCATCTGCTACAACTGTCATGATTTTTGCCATATCCACATACCAACTGTATAATGTTTACTTAACCTTTTTCTTTAAGCTCACTTTTTTTTTTAAACTTAAATCCATTTTAAAGGAAATATTATGTCACTACCTTAAATTAAAACCAGTATCATGCACTGTAAATGCAAGGCAATCATGAAAATAAATATAATTTTGGAAACAATTTTGTTAAATTCTAACTAAAAAGATACAGAACAATGTAGGTAATTGCTATCATTTATATTAAAAGAGGAAAAGAAGGCATCTCTGTGAATACTGATGTTTATGGTTTCTGACAAGGGAGATTAGATGGCTGGAGGATAGGGTGGGAAGACTTTTCACTATATTTGCCCTTTTACATTCTTTTAATTTTCAACTAATGTGAATGTATTACTTATTCAAAAAAAAAAATAGATAAAATTAAAAACAAACTGAAAAATAAATTCTAGCTTGATTCTATTGCTTGTCAAAGGCTTTGGTTAAGCCTGAGACCTGTTTTGCCTTTGTTAAAGGTATTAGAGATAAACTAGCATTTTTAGAGGTAAAAAGTTTTGGTCTAGCAGTAGACCAAAACTTTCTCCTGGGTTAGGCAAAAGGATTGAATAAGAACTAAGATGAAACTTTCTTACAGTATGATTGAATATTATTTAAAGCCATGTCCAGGTACTCCCTGAAATAATCTCAAGCCTATATAAAAATCATCTCACCTAAAATGATCTTGAGTTCCACCAGTGGTGTACTTCCCACACTGGAAAAGTTTAGGTGATGCTTTCAGACTGGGTTTTGACCTATTATTGGTGAGTCATGAAATCAGTATAGTAGATGTATATCAATATTTATTTATTTTTTTTAATCTTCATTTTATTGAGATATATTCACATACCACGCAGTCATACAAAACAAATTGTACATTTGATTGTTCACAGTATCATTACATAGTTGTACATTCATCACCTGAATCAATCCCTGACACCTTCATTAGCACACACACAAAAATAATAAGAATAATAATTAAAGTGAAAAAGAGCAATTGAAGTAAAAAAGAAAACTGGGTACCTTTGTATGTTTGTTTGTTTCCTTCCCCTATTTTTCTACTCATCCATCCATAAACTAGACAAAGTGGAGTGTGGTCCTTATGGTTTTCCCAATCCCATTGTCACCCCTCATAAGCTACATTTTTATACAATTGTCTTCGAGATTCCTGGGTTCTGGGTTGTAGTTTGATAGTTTCAGGTATCCACCAGCTACCCCAATTCTTTAGAACCTAAAGAGGGTTGTCTAAATTGTGCGTAAGAGTGCCCACCAGAGTGACCTCTCGGCTCCTTTTGGAATCTCTCTGCTACTGAAGCTTATTTCATTTCCTTTCACATCCCCCTTTCGGTCAAGAAGATGTTCTCCGTCCCACGATGCCAGGTCTACATTCCTCCCCGGGAGTCATATTCCACATTGCCAGGGAGATTCACTCCCCTGGGTGTCTGATCCCACGTAGCGGGGAGGCAATATTTATTTTAATGAAGTAGAATCGAATAGCCTAGAAAAGAAAATATCAAAATATCAAAATTCATTGTATATAATAAGGGTAACTATAGTTTTGTGAAGCATTTTAGATATGTATGTGGTATACTGGGCTGCAATGAAAAATATATTTATTACCGGGAAACATGGTCAAAAAAGTTTGAAAGCCAGTATTTTAGGGTTCCTTTCAAGTCTGGGTGCCTATTAATCTCTGAATCCAGGAGGAAGGTCTTCAGAAGTAGGATCCCTAAAGAAATTTTGAATGGTGGGAGAAATGGCTTAGGAAGAAAAGAGAGCAAACATCAGTCACCAGCGAGATGACCATTTAATCAGTGAGTTAGTTAAACCTAGCCCATGATAGTCCCTGAAATCTAGATCTCATTTTTCTGTCTTTTCCTTCCTCCCATGAACAAAACTGGGCCTAACGTTCTTCTGTGATGAACCTACTGGGTAATTCTTGCAGAGGGAGGCAGGCAGCCAGTCCAGCTCCCTCCTCACGAAGGCTTTTTATGCAGAGGGCTTCTTTCCCAGACTTCAGCAAATAACCCCAGTGGGTTTCCTGCCTGCTCCCTTTCCTGCCACTCACCTCAAAACCCCACCACACACACATACATCTTACTGAATTCCCTTTGATAGTGTCATGATTTTAGTAAATCTATCTTCTAAGCTCTTTGGAGTTTAGGGTTCCTGGCAATATCTTGTATCCGTTTCTCTAACAGCCCTTATCCCTTTGCTGTTACTGTCTGTTTACAAGTCTAATTTCCCCACTAGGTGTAACTGGTCTTTATACTGCTAAGCACCTAGCTTGGCACTTGGCACATAGTAGGCACTTCATGACGTTAGTGAAAGAATGAGTGAATATTTTAGAATGAGCCTAATCAAAAGTATCCCCAAGTGTTCATCTTGGAAAAGATTTATCCAGGACATGGAACCTTTTGAACTTCTTGAAAATGAGGTTTCATGGTACAATCTATACAGAGGACTGCCTAGGTAGATCCCTATTTTTCTTAAATCCAGACTTTGGCAATCATCAAAGGAAAATAATCAAGAGCTTCTCTGAAAAAGGAGAATACATTTGATTATCCAGTTTTACTCATAGGATGGAGTTTAGTTACTCTTTAGGTCTTGGTGGAGGAAAGGTAAGGAAATGGATCTAATATGTATTAAAATGCCTGTGTACCAGCTGCAGTGTTAGATCCATTGCAAAAACAAAAAACAAACAAGCAAACAAAAACTCATTTAGTTCTCATAATCAGGAAAGGAGGTAACTGTTAGAGTCATTTGGTGGATGAGGAACCTGAGGCAAAGAAAGGCTGAGCGACTATTGAGGGACCCAATTGTTAATGGCTGAGTTGGAACCAGAACTTAGAATTCCTAGGCCCTAGTGCAGAACTACTTCTGCTTCTAGCCTCTCCTTGATTGCCCACTATTTAAATTGCAGTTTTGGAGTTGTGAGAATTAATAGAGTATAGTTCCAGTTTTTAAAATAATAATATTAGTAAGGGTATGGTGGGGGAACCTATACTGTGTATCAAACTGTCAGTGGTAGGGGGGTAGGATCATAGGGAACTCTCACTTTCTGTTACATAATTCTGTAATGTTTGCTTTATACTGAGCATATTCTGCTTTTATAATCAGGGAAAAGAAATTGTAAAAGCTTTCCAAAAATATCTTCTCCCCCAAACAAGCAAAAATCAAGTACTTTCAAGTTTCACCAAAGAGCCAAGTAAAGCCCGAGTGGTTATCCAACTTCCCCTGGGGAACCTGGGCCCGGAGGAATTCAGAGTCTAGAATGTTACCGGAGAGGAAGATACTCAGGATGTGTCTGCGAAATACAATTATGGCCCATCAGGCCTGACTGCAACTTGGAGCACGCCGGTCAGTCTCTCTGGGCCTCAGTTTTTTCATTCATTAATGAGTGCTGGACTCCAATCGATGAGATACCATCCGGGTCCCTCACATTCTATGAGTCAGTCATTCTAGGCAGAAAGACTGTAGATATCCAGGAGAACAGAAAAGCAGAGAGGAGCCTCAGGGAGGAACTGTCAGGAAGAGCCCCATGAGAAAGTGGGTAGGAGGGTATCTTGGGCCTGGAAAAGAGTAGTCACAGGTAAGCCAAGTGAGTTCCAGAAGCAGAGTCCTTGTTGGAGAATCATTGGAAATGAGGAAGATTAAATTGAAAGTGAAAAATACAGCTAGTAGAAAACCTTTATAAGCTCAAGGAACCTTTAGAAGAAAAGCTTGTCCAGTGAAACATCTGAAAAGTTTATGCAACATGAAGTCTCTCTCATCATACCTCATCAGTGGCTTATCAGTTAAAATGGGCATAAGGGGAAAGAAAGAAAAGCCAGGATAAGTAGTTTGAATCTTAGACAGGTATTGGGGATCTATCATAGATTCCTAAGCAGGCAAGGGAAATAATGCAAATGGTGTCAAGAAAGGTTAGCCCCATCCCCTTTTGTTCAAGGAGCTAGGGAAGGGCTACCAGGCTCTCTGAGAGGTTTCAAGCTACAGGTGCTTACTAGGCACACAGTAACTGTTCGTTAGCACTGTGGTGGACACTAGATTTGTAGATTGTGCACTTGGGGTAGGGAGAGGCTATTTGGGAAGATAACAAAGCCCCCAACCCAGTAGCCCAGCAGGAGCTCCAGGTTCTTATTTTGTTGCTGACACTCCCTCCCCAGATCTTTCGCAAACAGGAAGAGAGCATTTTCTCTCACTTCCCATCTTTGTATGTCATGTGACCAGGCTGCTCTGCCCCACCCAGAAGCAGTTAACTTCCTGCAGAGTGGAAATCATTTCATCTATTCTCTGAGATTTGGGGGAGGTAGTGAGATGCCAACTTTTACCAGACCTTTGTGACTTTTCTCGTGAGTGCTATGCTATTACTAAACAAACTTCATTGAGGAATTTGAGGCCCCTGTTCTCTAACCTCTAATCTCTGCAACTTGACTGTCTCCCCCAGGGTGTTGATCAAAGCCCAAAGCCTTTAATTATTGGCCCAGAGGAAGATTATGACCCGGGTTATTTCAACAACGAGGTAACGGCTTCCTGGTTTTCTCCTTTCATCATTCTCTCATACAAGCTGCTCTTGACTAGAAGCAGTTTGACAGGCATTAGCTGTGAAGGGAACTTGGGGGAGGGAGACATAGCTTACAACCCCTGGCAGCTGGATAATATGGGGGCTAAACTGGAACAGGCTGTGCTGCTGTACCCATCCTCCATGCCTCACAGCTGTTCTCATCTTTCTGCCTTCCAGAGCGACATCATATTCCAGGATCTTGAGAAACTAAAGTCACGTCCAGCTCACCTTGGGGTTTTCCTGCGTTACATCTTCTCTCAGGCAGACCCCAGTCCACTGGTAAGTCAGAAGCATAGGTCTTGATTGAGTGCCTGCTTGTGCTTTGCAAAGAGAATCTCTGGCCTCTGTCCCTGCTCTCTAGATGTTATAAGTCAGACCCAAATAGGGAAAAAAGATGAAACCTCGGTGGAAGGGATTTTCACTCTCTTTGACACAGCTGCCTCTATGTCATTAGCATAGGAAGGAGAGAGAAGAGCTAGGCTAGGGGAGAAACTTTTTCTGATCAGTTTAGGAAAGCTTCTTGGAGAAGACTGTCTTTCTAGAATTTTTTGAGTGAAAGAATATAGACTGATTGTGGGGTTGAGAGAATAGCCTTTGCAAATATACAGTGGTACTACGAGAAAGCTTGGCAGACGGGCAAGGCAATAGAGTCTTCAATCTGAAGACCATGACAAGAAGGAATGGAGGCTGGAGTGCGGCAGTGCTCAGAGCTGGCAGCCTTCCCTGTCCCTCTCTTCTGCTCAGCTGCTTAGAAAAAGGCTGGTGGTCGGGGGGGGGGGGGGGTGAAGGAAAAAGGTTGAAATTGTATTCTTCAGAAGAAATTTCTTGCCCAAGGCATGGGATTTCACTGTCAGAAACTAGAATGAACATCCATTTGCCCAATACTGAACACCTGAGTATAAGTCCCAAGTACCGGTGTCTCAGAAGCATACCTGAATGAAGACAGGGCACATCACAGAGAGAAACAAAGCATGAAAACTCTTAGAACACAATATAGAAACAAGTGCAAGGCACAAGTGAAATGCCAAACGTGCAGAGGACTCGGGCTGAGGAGTCATGATCATGTTGGAGGTGTATGTATGCGTGGGGTGGGGAGTGGTTATTTACCACGAATTTCTGAAACATTCTACCTCAGCACTATTGCCTTTTGTGACCGGAGAAGTGTCTGTTGTGGGGGGTTCTCCTGTGCATTGTAGGATGTTCAGCCATATCGCTGGCCTCTACCCACTAGGTGCCAGTAGCATCCTCCTCTCCTAGTTGTGACACTAAGAGTGTCTCCAGGCATGGCCAGATGTCCCCTGGGGGAAGGCAGAATCACCCCTGGATGAGAACCACTTCTCTAACCCATTTTATCTCTCCTCCTAGCTTTTTTACCTGTGTGCAGAAGTTTATCAACAGACAAGCCCCAAGGATTCCCGAAGCTTGGGAAAAGATATCTGGACTATTTTCCTAGAGAAAAATGCGGTAAGGCAGTAATAGATTGGGTCAAAATTTTAGTAGACTGAGAGTCAGAGGAAAAACCAAGCAAAGCATTCCATGGTTCAAATGGAGACAGGTTGTTAAAGAGGAATCTAGGCTGAGAAGGATTCCTGGATTCTGTTCCTAGCTTTCCTCTCAAAAGATTGATCGTCTCTCTGTACCTTTTTTGTTCTACATGTGATAAGGGTAAAATAGCCATTGCCTCTCCCCAAAATGTTTGGAGAAAGACATTGCACCAAATTCCAGTTGCTGTCCTCTGAATCAGTGCCCTGGTTCCCTCCCTGCTTTGCCAGTCTCTGGAAAGAAGAAACAGAGGCTCAGTGAACATCAGATGATCCAAATTAAAGAGACAAGAGGAAAATCCAAGTTTCTGCAGCTCAGTCTGGCTTGCTGTTACTGCCTAAAGACAGAATTTGGAGATGGGAGACCCCATAGTATCCAAGACAGATGAGCACTCCGTGCCTCTAGTTACAGTTCCCAAGGAAGGGATGTGTCAGTTGGTGGCAGCACCTTTTCCTGCAAAGGGCAGTTCCCATCTTGGACTCTCTGATCTGATCAACTAAATTAATTCCAGAATGACTTTGTTCATCCTGACAGTGAGGTACTAGGCATAATGGGGTTGAGAAAGAAACCATTCTCCCTCAGGATTTTTGTATTTTCCCCTGTACATGAGTCTTGAGTAAAGCTTTTAGAGCTGCCATTATTCCTTGTTGGTTATTGTGGAACTACTTAGAATAGTATCCAGCTGTCATGTACTCATAAAGCAAAAGCCAGAACATTGTACTCACTAGGTACATAAGGCCAGTTTTTCCTTGGGAGTGAAGGGGAGGGAAAGCCATCAAATAGCCTAATAAAGGTTTTTCCCTTGCTGCTAAATTATTGCCAGTCCACTTTTGGAACAACATCCCCATTCCATGAAACCCAGTGTCCTTGAACTAAAAGTGGAAAAACTGTATGTTCCACCCTCAGAATATCTTCCCAGCTTGCCCTGTAGCCTCAGATTCCGTTTCTCAAAAAGCTAGCCTAGAATTCAGGTACACTTTGGGGAGAAATGAGAGGAAGGTGGGGTTAAAAGAAGAGAAGGCAGTATTTAAAAGCCCTTTTAGTCCCTGATGCCTCCCATGTCTCCCTAGAGTGTGTGGTCCTCACTTCTTCTGCCCCCACTCTTCTGTTTTTTAGCCTCTGAAGGTGAAGATCCCAGAGATATTACAGACTGAAATTGGTAAGTTGGCTCATTGGTCAGCTGGTCTACTCTTGGTGCTCTTCTTGTCCTTAGCTCTCAGGCGCCTCCAGAGGACAGTGGAGCATAGTCTTGTCTTTGGGCAACTGTCCTATAAGAGGGGAAAAGAACCACGGAGGGCTTCTCTAGAGCACTTCCCGGTGGTTTATGGATAAGCACAGATGGGACGGACCCTGCATGGTATAGCTTGTCATGGGAAGACACTGGACTTGGAGTTCTCTGGTCTCATGTCTACCAACCTTCTACATGACCTCTCTGGGCCTCAGTTGGCTCATCTGTATGCAAAGAGGAAATTGGACACGAACAGGGATTCTTAAGCTGGGTTGGTCATCAGAATCCCTTGGGAAACTTTAAAAACACAAAAACCAGGACCATATTCCATCTAACCTGCCAAGTCACAATCTGGAGGTTTTTTTGTTTGCTTGTTTGTTTTTACAGTTCCTTGACTAATACCAATAGCAGTTGGTTCAGAGTAAGGACCCAGTGGTCTAAGAGATGATTGCTCAGCTCCCTTCTGATTCTAAAATTATTAGTAGAAGAGCTAAGGGGAGGCCAAATAAACAGGATGACAACCTGACAAGTTACTCATAGAAGACTTTCCAAAAGATAGAAGCTTGAAGCTGTATTTGGTGATTTATAGGCATAGATGATGGGGGGAGAAGGGGAGCTTATGGTCACAGGCGATAGGGATAGAACTTGCTAAACCATGGAGTGGCCGAGTGGAGCTAGGATGCAGGGGCAGGAGAGACATCTTTCCATTTCTGCTTGGGAGTTCGGATCTCATGGACTGTGAAGTGCCTTCCGTTTTCATTCTGTAAGCTGGCCCTGGGCAATAGAAGGGTAATGAGCCTTTCAGGGGTCTGGACTTTGGTGTAAAAGTTTTACAGAGCACAGCATTTGGACACATCTGATGAGTGGGGCTTTAATCTTCCTTCTCTTAATGGAACATGGAATATCCATAAAATCTTTTAATCTTTACCTTGGGACTTAGATATCAGGATTCCAGTCCTGAGTTCAGGAATAATCTGGTAGGCCCAGGCCTCCCCTTCCCTTAGGCTAGCAGGAGGGCAGAAAGCCAGCCTCTCTTCCAAGTGCCACAGTGAGTTGAAACACCTTGGATACCCAGCAGAAGCGACCTCTTCCCCCGACATACCCCCCCATCTCTGTCTTCTCTTGGCTCCCACAACAGACTTGCGCCTGCGGAACAGTGAGGACGTCCGCAGCATTCTCTGTGACGCGCAGGAGGCAGCCATGCTGGAGATCCAGGAGCAGATCCATGACTACCGGTTTGTGCAGCTCCTGCCCTCCTCTTCCCTCTCCCCTTGTACCTCTGCCTCGTCACTCTTTTTCTTTTCCTCTCTGATGAGTGTGTATCTCTTATGTGTGTGTGTTTGTCTCACTCTTTCTGGATCTCTGTCTCCAGAGTGTTTGTGTTCATTTGTTCCTTTCTCTGTGTCTCTGGGTTAGAACAAAGCGCACCCTGGGGCTGGGCAGCCTCTATGGTGAAAACGACCTGCTGGACCTGGATGGGGACCCGCTACGAGAGCGCCAAGTGGCCGAGAAGCAGCTGGCTGCCCTTGGAGATATTTTGTGAGTCTCCAGTCCCACTGCCACCCCATGAATGTGCTGAACAGTAGGACATATTTTGTGGTCTATTTTCCAGCCTCTTTTTCTTTTCCACTTTTTGCCTGAATCTGCTTCCCCTGAAAGCTGGGGAGACTCCTGCCCTCCCTGCTGCGTGTCTTAGGCTGAGAGCTGTAGGTATTTCAAGGGAGTTGCAGAGCCTGGAGATCTGACAGTAATTTGATGGTTATGACAAACCACGGGCTGCAGGAACAGAGAGAGCTTTCTGCTTCCCCTTTCTAGGCCTCTTCCTGACCTTTCTCTCTTCCTGCGTGTAAGATAGCATCTGACACTGAGAACGAGACCAGCGCTGCGAGTCCCCAATGGCTAAAGTTCCTTCAGGAGGTAGACAGAACTGGCTTAAGGGAGATTGAACCGTTTTTACCAGTCAGATCAGAAAACTTAACTAACTAAACTTATTAAGGAGCTTCTGGCACAGCTGCCTCAGTTGCATCTTTCCTGTCCTGTTTGCTAAAGCAGCACAGACACCTGTCTGCAGCCAATCCCAACCACAGAGACTGTAGGGACACTTCAGGCTGGGAGGCAGGAGACATGGTTTTTTAGCCCCAGTACTACTTATGCACTAAGTAATTCTGTGACCATGATGAAACCATTTCATCTCTCTGGGCCGCATCTATAAAATGACAAAATTGGAACTAGAGGATCTATATATATTTCAACTCAGCAAATTTTATGGAGCTCCTACTGTGTGCCAAACACCATTTTAGGCTCTTAGGATACTTTGGTGAACAAAACAACAATTCTTTCCCCTTTGGCACTTACATTGTACTAGGAAGGGACAGAAATATAGAATAAATAAATTATATAGTATGTTAGAAAATAATAAGTGCTGGGGGTGAGGGACAAATGGAACAGGAGGAAGGGGATCAGGAGTTGCCAGGGCCAAGGGATTGCAATTTTAAATAGGGTGGTCAGCACAAGCCTCATTGAAAAAGTGACTTCAGCAATTGAAGAGAGGTGGTTACCCTTGAAGATGTCTGGGGGAAGAGCATGCCAGACAGAGGGAACAGCCAGGACAAAGTAGAAGGTGCCTGACATATTTGAGGGACAACAAGGAGACCCTTGTGGCCAAAGCAGATGGAGAACATCGGTAATAAAGTCAGGGAGGTGATGGGAGGGTGCAGTCCCAGAGAGCCTTGTGGCCTATTGTAAAGTCTTGGGTTTTTCTCTCAGTGAATGGAGATCCCTGGAGCTGGGTGAGACTGGGTTGTAGGTGGAGGGTAGTGGGAGAGCAGGGGGCGGGACATTCAAAGTAGGGAGGCCAGTTAGGAGACTGTCCCAGGATTCCAGGAAAAAGATGATAGAGGCTTGGCCCCAAGAAGTAGCAATGGAGGTTTAGAAAAGAGGTCCAAGATTACGTTTTGACAGTAGAGCCAACAGGAGGATTTCCTAAAAAATTGAATGTGATGTGTGAGAGAGAGAAGAATTGAGGAAGACTCCATGGCTTTTTGCCTAAGCTACTAAAAGGATAAAGGTGCCGTCTGTCCAGATGGGACGCCTGCCCTTGGGAGCAGTATTGTGGTGGAAAGTGAGAGATTTAATTCGGGGCATGTTAAATTTGAGACATACTCTGGAGATGTGAGTAGTTAGCTGCATATATGAATCTGGTATTTGGTAAGAGATCTGGGTTGAAAATGAGGTTAGATGAGCTCACCCAGAGAGTAAATATTCTTTAAAAACAACCCTCTGACCTTCGCCCAAGCCTTGAATTTTTCTGGGCCTTAGTTTCGCTGGTAGTCAGATGGCAGTAACCATCCTGGTCCTGCCAGAGATGGAAACAAGACCTGACTGAGCTTATCTTGAGATAATAGGGACACAGAATTATATGGGATTATGACTGACAGCAGAGCACCCCACTTACAATAGTTTTCCTATTTAAAACAATGACGTTTTGGTCTTATGGGGATAATAATAATACCTGCCTCGTGGGTTATTTTGAGAACTGGATGAGCTAAAACATGTAAAGTGCTTAGAATAGTACCTGGCCTATAGTAAGTCCTCAAATGTTAGCATATGCTGGTACCATTTACCTGTTTGTAAAGAAGTCTACTTGAGTCAGGCCTCAAGGTGTTACCGCTGCTCTCTCACCTTCCTTCCTCTGCCTCAGTGTCAGCCCAGCCTTTCCTGTTTAGTTCTAGGTGGATACAAAGAGGAGCCTCTCCCTCCACGGTAACTTCAGAGTCTAGGACAGATACCAGGCTAGAGGCTACCTCTGCCACATTCCCCTGCCTTTTAGCTGGAAGGACATCATCATCCTGACCATGCTAATTGAGTCCCTCAAGGGGCATGAGAACTCTCACCTCCTGAGCCCCTAGCCAGCTCCAGGGCCGTGACCGAGAGTCTAAATCTAACCTTTTGTCATACTCCTCCCCTTCTCCCCTCCAACCCTCCCTCCCTCCGAGAAAGAACTTACCCTCCTCCCAGTCTCTGCACAGGCGGAGGAGCCTCTGTCTTTACAGTCTGAGTCATCTTTCCTTTCTGTTGTTCCAGGTCCAAGTATGAGGAAGACCGGAGGTGAGTCCATGGTGTGGTTCCTTTGCAACTTTCAAGGTGGGAAGGAGTGGGCTTGAGCTGCTTGCTGTGTTTTCCATCTCAGCTAATCACAGGGGAGTCCCTAGCAATGTTGGACCACATAGGACCATGTCTGTCATTGTGTAATCCTAATGCACTGGGGTCATGAGGTCGAAGCCCCTGATTCTGCCACTAGCTGGTGCTCTCCCAAGCTCAGGGATCACTGCCTGGGGAGGTGGGTCTCCCCCCTCGGTATCAAGAAACCAAGCTCTCTGGCTTCTAACATTCCCATACCTGGCTTCCATTTCTCTCAATTTAGCCCTGTGTCTCCCTTCCCACTTCTACCCCTTAAGTCATTTAAAGAAGTAACGATGATAGAATGAACCTTGTGTTAGCAGCACCTGCAGAGAAGAGCTGGGGTGCACCACGTTTCCTCTCTTGGCATGTATGATGATTTTTTTTTTTGCAGCCTATATACATATCTCGTTGTTTTTCATCAGCTGATGTTAAAATGAGTGTGTATCCCCTGAGCATGCACACTTAATAAGGGAGAGAAGATGGGGTTAGAAGTCTGTTTAAGAGGAGAGTAAAGCCAGGGCTGAAGCATTTGCTGCCTTAAATCCACAAAGTAGATAATCTATCTACAGAATTGAGGGCCAAATGTATTTTTAAATACAGAGCTCTGGGCAGTTTCATTTGTGGAAATTGGAAGCTATTTGACGGCTCCTTTCCATCTTTTTTCTCTTTGTACTTTGGGCTGGAGGGTGGTAAAGGTAGTATACCACAACAAAGGCAGGGGTTGGCATTTCTCCTCTCCCCCTTACCATCCCACTCCCTTGTATGTGCCTGAAGATATTAGCTGTAAACCTCAAACCTTCCTCCAGGTCTGCCCTTAGTTTGGTCAGCCAGAGGATTGTTTGCTTTCATTTTAAGGAATTGACGTATCCTTACACTGACCAGCATCTTCTCGTTAGGAAGAGCTCTGTTTGGGGAAAGAGTAAGATTTCTCTTACAGAGTCACACTAGCCAAGACTTCTAGCCATCTTCTGCCTGCTGTTCCTTTTGATTATTCCAGGCTTCCCTTTGACTACCCTAACCTCATAACTTCCTCTTCCCCATTCCTCTGGGTGGTGGCAGTGAGATTGTTTGAAGCACGGTTCCAGCCCTCCCACCTGCCAACAGGGAATCTAACTCAAGCTTTCTGATTCACATCACAGTTTCTGTCCTACAGTGCCCCCATGGACTTTGCCCTCAATACCTACATGAGCCATTCTGGGATCCGTCTTCGAGAGGCACGGCCTTCCAACACAGCTGAAAAGGCCCAGACTGCTCCCGACAAGGACAAGTGGCTACCCTTCTTCCCTAAGACCAAGAAGGTAACAGAGCTACATTAGAGGTCATGTTCTCTTGCTGCAGATCTCTGCCCTGAGGTAGTCTGGGAACGCCATTTCACAGTAATCTAGCTATGTCCCTCCACCTTTGGGTGTGGAATCAGTGAGAATCCCCAGATTGGAGACGCTCTCTCACTGTTCCTCCAAACCCAGGCCAGGAGTGGAAGTGCTAGTTAGGGTACAAGCATGAGTCCACTTTCCAGTTACGTGCTTACAGCCAGGGGTGGTGGCCGAGTGATTAGTGGCCAAGTCGGAGTATCAGGACCTCCTCCAAACCCGTTTCTTCTGTCTCAACAGAGCAGTAATTCCAAGAAAGAAAAGGATGCCTTGGAGGACAAGAAGCGAAACCCCATCCTCAAATACATTGGGAAGCCCAAAAGCTCTTCCCAGAGCAGTAAGTATTTGGAGAGAAACAGCCTCAGGCAGGAACCTCAACCCCTTCACATACCACTATGTTGGCAGAGGTCCTTAGCAATGCTACCACATTCACCCCTTGACACATCTAGTGTAGGTTCTTCGAGGTACTGGTGAATGTTTCCCGGTCAAGGAGGCCGTATGAGTCCTTGGGTCTTAGTCTAGGCACTCAGAGCCAGTTGTAGCTACTGGGACAGCCATGTAAGGGAGCATTCTCCCCTTGGCAAAGATTGCTCTGTTGACAGGAAAAGCTTCCTTTATATGCATCAATGGGATTCATCTGTATACCTGAGCTGGGAGCATTTATGGACCCTTGATAATAGGGGGTTTGAGTTACTATTAAGAACAAAGCGAGTAGGAGGCAGGTACCTGCAGGGTCCCTTGGCACATCAGTAACCCAAAACTCAGTTGATCCTGTTATTGATCTCTTCCTAGCTATTGTTATTTATCTAGAAATTGTTGCTGCTCCTCCCAATCAGCATCTTAATTTCCCTGTATTAGTGGGAAATTGTGATGGGCCACGGGACGGGCCTGCTGCCTTTTCTAAAATTGCTGCATTGAGGATAGGAGCAGGCTGGGGAGAGGGGTAAGAATGGAGACTCTTCAAGATCAGCCCTGATTTTTGCCACTACATTTTCATTTTCCAGCTTGATGTAATTTTTATTTTGATTCTTGAAACATTAATTTGACTTTTCATGGTTTACTTTTGTTTTTGTTTGTTTTTCTTTTAGCATTTCATATTCCCTTGTCCCCTGTGGAAGGTAAAAGGACCATTTTCTTTGGGTTTTTCTTTGCATTAGCACGATTTCCATTTCCCAAATCTTTTGTTCCCTCTTCCCCTTCCCTTCCTATCCTTTACCTCTTTCCTCCCCCCACCCCCTTCCTTTACCCCATTTCCCTTACATTTTCCTTCTTGCTGCTAAAGCTGCTTTGTGACACAAACCCCTGCCCTTATGTAGGGCGCAAGACCTTGCCTGCGTAACCCAGGGTTTTGAGGAGACAGGATAGTCCTCCCAGTCACTGGAGCTCTTCCTGATAGTTCTAGCACAGGCCAGCCTGCTGGGCCCTCCAGCAATTTTTCCACAGCCCTTTTCTCTTTAGTTCTCCTGTCAGCTCTCCATGAGTGAGGTGCCAGAAGTCCCAAGTTCTGGGTAAATAAGGGAAACCCCCCCAGTGGAAATGTCCTTCTGTGAAACAAAAGTAAAAGTTCCTCAGGTTTTTGTTTTCAGTTGAAATAGTAAAAATCCTTACCTTTAAAGGTTTTGTGATTTTTTTAGTAAATTACTGGGTCTCTAACAGTTTTTCTTTGGGATATTTTTATTTATATCATCTGTTTTGCTTAAGCCCCATAGTGTTGCACCTCCATCTCTTCTGAACAGCTTTGCCAGCATTGTATAGCCAGCAACAGTTAAAAAAGAAAGACCCTAAATATATTTTAGAGCGCCTAAAATATTCTAGAATCCAAGTATTAAATAGATATATAAAATACACATTCACCCACAAAAAGCTTAAAACCTAGATGGTAATAGTACAGAATCGGGCAAGTTTATTTTCCATCATCCAGGTCCCTATGCCTAAAATTAAGCGATTAATATTTTCTAGTTTCTGTGATAAATATACAGAGGCAGCAGTGGGATGCAATCAGGAAATTATTCTGTTGCTAGAATTCATTTTATTTAAGAGTGGCAGTTAAAAATACCATTGTCTTCAAAATTAGTGTATTTTAAAAGTCACTAAACTCCTAGACCCATTATGCTGTTTTAAACAAAAATAAAGAACCATTGAAAAAAATGTTTATAAAAAAAGGAATGACCTTGAAGTCCTGGCCCTTAGTTCTTACCACGCACTTCCTCTTATCTACCTTCTGAAGAAGGGCACAAGACAAACAGCAGGCTCTGAGAGTCTGCCCAGTCATGCCCAGGCCCAGGCATGACAGTTTATTGAGAAGTGACAATAGTGCCCAGGGTGGAGATGCCATTGCTGATCCCAGGAGCAGGACAAGGATGCTGGGTACCTCCCAGCTCTTTGAGTCAGATCTTCCCATTGTAAATTTCATGATTTGGTTTGGGGTTCTAAAATTCTCAGAACATCAGACAAATCAGTATTCATATCTAAAGACCAAACATGCACCAAAGTTAGGGATCCTCAATATCAAGTTTTTGCCGTTTAGGTTCTTCCACTGTTGCCCCTGTTTACAAATGAAAGTTCTTGATTGTTAGTAGCATATAATTCACTTGTATTTAGTTTCATTGTCATTCGGAGCATGGAGGAAGGGGAGCAAAGGCTACCAGTGAAACTTTGCTCTTTTTAAAAATGTATTTCCTTCTACCTGTTTTTCCCCGGTTACCCTGATCTCTGGTCATTTTCCAGGTGGTCTGTGGGAGAGGGAACAGTGGACTCATCCCTGTGGCAGTGGCTTTTGGTCATAGGGTGTTCGCAGGCTCCCACATCATCACCCAGCCAGGACGCCTCAGGGCTGCATCTGCACAGTTGCCCCAAGGCCCAGATGCACAGTCAGCCTGGGACGGGCAGACCTGGTCCTGATCTCCAAAATGGGAGTGATGGTAACAGCTCCCAGTTCTAACACATATGCATAGCCACCTGCCTAAAGGATATTAGGTCATGGACCTCAAAGAGACCAGCTAAATGTTTTTCTGTTCCCTCTTACTTAGAAATTTTCTGAATGAAAGTTGGGTTCAGAGACATAGGGCAATTTCTCCATTTGTGTATGCAGGAATCAGAATCTCTGAAGTCATGTATGGGACCAGGCCTAGACCCCTGGAGTATTTGTCTTGCCTCCCCAGTCTCATTTATCCTTCCCATTGCTCTCAGGCCGAGCAGCATTTTTAGCCCAAACCCCTGTTCTAGGATCCCTGGACTCAGAGCCAAACCAGTTGCCTTTGAAGGCGAACGCCTGCCTTCTCTTCTCCTGCTGAGAGCCACCTGGGTCTGAATTCTCTCCACCAGGGTCTCTTAAGTGGCATCGCATGTGCCTTTTCAGTCTCTCACCTGCCCTGTTTCTTAGAACAAAATCATCTCTCAGCTTTGAAAAGGGGCTGGAATTTGAATGCGAGAAAGTGACATCTCTCCTTTTTTCCTCCTAGGTCATCCCTCATTTGGTAATAAAAGGCCTGAATCTTTAATGATGGAGACCAGAAGTGGGTAGAAAGAACAGGAAGGAGAGCCAGGGAAAAACAAATAATGAACTAAAAGTAATATCAATTTGAAAAATGCCTGTTACAATTTGGCAACCTGGCCAGTTTACATGAAGATGGGTTTTTGGTCTTCCTGGCTATTTTTTTAACCTGTTTGTGGCTCTTGGGGAAAATCTAGTCATGGTTTTCAAGCAGAAGTGTCATGGTAATAAGGGCAGAGGCAAAAGAAAGCTCCATAGAAAATGTACATTCAAACCTCTCATTTTTTTTAATATATTGTTTTTGTGATTTATTTTATTTAACAAACACTTCTTTCACACCTATAATATGCCAGGCATGGTTCTAAGTGCTGTTCAAGTATACTTTTTTTAACATTTTTTATTGTGAAATATAACATATATACAGAAAAATGATGACTTTCAAAGTATGATTTAACAAGTAGTAATAGAACAAATTTCAGAAAACATAATGGATTACAGTTCCACAATTTCAGTTATTTCCTTTTTGCTGTTCTAATACCCTAGAAACTTAAAAACAAATATATATATAAATATATATATATATATATATATATATAAAGATTCAGAATTCATAATCCTTTGTTAAATCCTATATTGTCTGTTGCTATCCCTTCCTTTCTTTAAATCACTTTCTCAGTCTTCAGGGATGTCTAGGCAGGGACCACCCTAACTTGTTCATATTAAAAAGGATTGTCAACATTAAGGGGAAGGGGGCTGCATCTGGTTGATGTTCTTGAAGAGGCTGTTGCCTCTGGGTTTTGGGACTTATCTGGCATAGGAACACTGGAGGATTTAAGTTTCTGAGAAATAAACTTAGCGAGTGAAACTTTTGTAGTCTCTGAAAGGGACCTGGGTATTCTTTAGGGTTTTTGAGACTAAAGCTGATTTGGGCTTGGCACACTGTGGCCATTTGAAATATCTAGCTGAAGCTTTTCCCTCTCATTTTGATGTGAGGAAACTGAGACCCAGAAAGGCAGAGTGGCTGCCTGTGCCCAAGCAGTGTTTTAGCAGAAGAACCAGGATCAAGAACCCATGTCTCCTGATCCTCAGACCCATTCTCCCATCCTCATCCATGCTTGCTCATTGTTTTGTCTTCTGGGCTAGAGGGGAGTGAAGGCCCTGAGAAGTCATCCCTGAACAGAAAGCTGAGAATAGTCTTCATTTTCTTTTCTCTTCCAGTCAAACCAGGCAACGTGAGGAACATCATTCAGCATTTTGAGAACAACCAACAGTATGATGCCCCAGAACCTGGGACACAGCGACTCTCGACAGGAAGCTTCCCTGAGGACCTTCTGGAGAGTGACAGGTAGCAGTGGCTGGATGGAGCTGCCCAAGAAGGGGAGCAGGGCAGGGTTTGGAGCTAGGGCTTTAATTCCAGCTACTTTGACCTTTTCTACTAGCTTGTAAGTGGCAATATTTCCCCACCCCAATATCTTCAGGAGAAGACACACTGTGTGTTGATAATCAAGTTGACTGGAAGAGAGAAAAGGCCCCTGACCACCCAGCCCAGCCACTGCATGCTTTTAAAATTTCTTTCTGATCCATCCCTGGTTATTCAGCATTCTCCATCCCAAGAATGAGCTAGGTTATACAATAAAGCAGAAAATCAGGAACCTCTAAGTGACAAAAATAGAGAATACTCTGGGGGGGGGGGGGGGACTTTTGTTTAAGTCCTGGGAAATAAAAGACTCAGGAAGGGAAAAGAAAGTCTTTGCCTGTGAAGAAAAGAGCTGCAGATGAGGTTCTGCTGCTGGGTACTTTAAAGGCAAATGATATAATTGTAGGTAACAGGTGTCCACTTCAGCAAAGAGATATGAAGTTGACTGACACAAAATAAACCACTCTTCTGTTTTCAAGAAGATAAAAGGGAATTGAAACTGTGGCATCTCTCGTAATCTCCATCTTTGGTCAGGTTCTAACCAGAATCCCTCTCTGGTCTTGAAACATACTCTTGGACTTCCTTGCTCTTGACTGGCTTGGCAATATGTTTAAGATTCTACAGCCAACCCAGAAAGCAAAAATTGCCTGCAGTCAAACATATCTTTGCAAATCCCTTAAGTTACCTTTGAGGTGTAGTACATGTGATTTTCTGTATACAAAAATAATGCCGTTGGAGTCACTGAGCTGGATTAAGGCAGGTACAAACAAAGGCAATTCAATGTAAGTCAAACATTTCCTGCTTGTATGCAAGGTTACTCCTTTCTGTTTATATTAAGCCTTTAATAGCTTAATACATGTTAAAATTTTTTGCTATA
Source organism: Choloepus didactylus (assembly GCF_015220235.1). NCBI lineage: Eukaryota > Metazoa > Chordata > Mammalia > Pilosa > Megalonychidae > Choloepus > Choloepus didactylus. The sequence goes on from NC_051308.1 coordinate 108,563,182, forward strand.
GTGAGTATTAAAGGTTTAGGGGAAGAAAAGGTTAGATTTGTAGTGGGGTGAGGTAGAGATCAAACATTACTGGATCAGTTACACAAGTGGCATGATTGCCATAGTAGATGTGATCTTATACATAAATCAAATATTATAAGAGTATAATAAATAACATCAAGATCTTGGGAAAATATCTGAGAACATTTGCAAATTTGTGTTCTTGGAGTTGGTAGGTAGATTTGCCCTAAAATATTCACTAGGATCCTAAATCTACTCTAAGTAGAAAAGCCTTTGGATTTGATGATTCTAAGCTCATTGGCAGTCTTGGAAGAAATAGTGTTAACAGCATAGTGGGTCAGAAGTTGTTTTAGATGCTCAGCAGGTGCAAGATGCTCCCAGTTCTAGAAGGCGGTCCCCTGGGGGGGTTTAACCAGAATGGATTATGTGCCTCACTTCTTGATGAGGGCATTACTCAATTCTGGGAGTTTGAAGGAAGTTACTTAGCTCTGTGGCCCCAGTAACCTCCCTGGATGAGGTTTGTCATGATGCTAAAGTAATCCACTAAAGAGCTCTGCTGAAAAGAGGTTTGATTTAGTCTGGGTTGGAGATGTAACAGGTATCTGGGAGTTGAGCTCAACAGGGGGTTAGTATGTTTTTTGACTTATGGGCAAACTCTCAGGATCCCAGGAAGTGAGTGCCATTTTGGATCCCCCAGCAGTTCAAGAGACTTGATGAATAGAGAGACCAAGTCATTTGGCTCCTTCAGTGCAGCAACATGCTGTGCTATTCTCAGCTCTCCAGATGTCTCAGGGCCTTCTGTGGTCCTAGAAGCAGAGCAGGATGTAGATTAGTAATAATGTCAGCAAAGACCAGCCCAGCAGGCCATGGTGGGAGGCGCCATCCCAGGGCAACTCGGGGTCAAAGATGCCAGCTCTCTCAGGGCTGATGTACTGCAGGACACAAAAAAAGAGTAACACCCAATCATCAGCATTTCATCAAGCCCCAGAGACACTGAGAGGCCAAGCATGGCAGGTCAGGGGGCGGGTTGCTGCCTGTCAGTAAACAGGCCTCTTTAAATGCCCTCCCAAGACAGTCTGCTCCCAAAGTAGGAAATGGAAGTTTAGGAAACATTCTATCAAGAAAAGAAAGGAAAGAATCCACATCACAACTGGACGGACGAGCAGTATGGGAAAATAGTTACTGTACTTCCCTCTTAGAGCTTGTGAAAGGAAGCATCTACCTCAAGCAGTCAGAGGTGGGAGCTGACCCATTCCCAGTCAGAGGGGATGATGGACTGGCAGCTCGATGGCCCCAGGGGCAAGGAGGGTGGGACCTTGTAGTCCTTGGTCAGGGACTGTGGTGTACTCAGCTTTCCTGATTGGGGGACTTAGGGTCTTTAGGCCTCTGGACACATCACAAGTCAGATTCTGTTAGCCCCAGATTTCATCTTCCCATTACAATCCTTGCCTGATGGGTCAGGAGGAAGATGAGAGGTTCTATCCATCAGGCTAGTCAGGGTAGGGAAGAGTTTGAAGAGCAGCAAAAATGGCTTGTCATTGGGAAGCATCCGCCACCTAGGTATTCTGGCCCTTGGCAGGATGGAGTGAAGAACCTGTAGCACTGAGGCATCCCTGAGAAAAGGCAGCAGATCAAGCTGACCAGGAACAAGATCCCAAGGTCTCTTATCCTTTTCCCCTCAGTTCCCGCTCAGAAATCCGCCTGGGCCGCTCTGAGAGCCTGAAGGGCCGCGAAGAGATGAAGCGGTCTCGGAAGGTGGAGAATGTTCCCCGTTCTCGCAGTGACGTTGACATGGATGCTGCTGCTGAGGCTACTCGCCTCCATCAGTCAGCCTCGTCCTCCGCCTCCAGCCTCTCCACCAGGTGGATGGGGCTCAACTGGCTCTCCCCACTGAGATCTGGGGAGGCAGGGTTAGAGCAGTGAAAGATGCTGAGAGTTGACATTCTCTCCATAGGTCTCTTGAGAACCCAACCCCTCCCTTCACCCCCAAAATGGGCCGCAGGTGAGTGCTGGGCACAGTAGTGCCTCTGTTCTGTACCTCTGGATCCCAGCTGCCCTCAGCTGTCCCTCCCACCCCTGAGTGGCTGCTTGGATGTGCATCTCCTCTTCACAGCCCACTGGTTTCCCGTGGGCACAGGGCAAGCAGGTTGGGCAGGAGAGGAGGGTACAAACCCTGTGTATGAGCTCTTCCTCTTGAGAAGCTGAGCTGCCCATTTTCCCCTAGGAGCATTGAGTCCCCCAGTTTGGGGTTCTGTACAGATGCCCTCCTCCCCCACCTCCTGGAGGATGATTTGGGGCAGCTTTCTGACCTGGAGCCAGAGCCAGATGCCCAAAACTGGCAGCATACTGTGGGCAAGGATGTTGTGGCTGGGCTAACCCAGAGGGAGATCGACCGGCAGGAAGTCATCAATGGTGAGAAACCACTCCACTCCCCCACTTTCCGCTCAGACTTGGGTGCAAATAGGCCCTGAGCAATGAAGATGCAAAAGTGGGAGAGAGGTGAATAGGTTGGGAGTCCTTGGAAGGCAGGACCAGGTCCATGTTGCCTGCCCATGTAAGGTCCACCTCAGTCCTGGCCCTTTGGGTGAGAGGAAAGTTGGTGTCTGATCTGAAAGCAGCACTCCAGCTCCCCCAAAAGTGAAGTGATTGGGGGGGGGCGGGTCCAGGGTGCTGACTGTACAGACTTGCTGATTTGTTTTTGCCCTTCTTTTCTACCCCTCCTTGCCACAACCACCACTCAGAGTTGTTTGTGACAGAAGCTTCCCATCTGCGCACACTCCGGGTCCTGGATCTGATCTTCTACCAGCGAATGAAGAAAGAGAACCTGATGCCCCGGGAGGAGCTGGCCCGACTCTTTCCTAATCTTCCTGAACTCATAGAGATTCACAGTAAGGGGCTTGCCCTCCCCCATCCTCCTTCCCCTACTCCCCATCCAAACTCCTTCTCCAGCTGGCCTTCAGGTGACTGTTGTGGTTCTGTCCATATGCCAGGACCTCCCCAGTAGATAACCCTAGCCAGTCGTCTTTGGTGAGAGAGATGTTGATGTATAATCTGAAACCATCACTCCAGTTCCCCCAAAAGTAAAATGGTTTGGGAATCTCCTTTCCCAGGCCCTGCCCCACAGCACAGCAAAGATCCCTTTTCTCTCAGTTAGGAAGGCTGGCAGTTGAGCTGGCAGTGCAGCTCAACCCCAGGCTTTTCTATTTCTTCTCTCCTCGCCCCAGATTCCTGGTGTGAAGCCATGAAGAAGCTCCGGGAAGAGGGCCCCATCATCAAAGAAATCGGTGACCTCATGCTGGCTCGGGTATGGCTCCAAAATTTCCCCACTTGGCAAGGAGTCTGGGGGGGACAGGATCCCATTGCCCAAGGATGTGGCGGGGAGAGAGAGGGAGGGGACGGGACTCAAGCAGAGCTGTGACAGGAGCTGGTGTCCATTCTGCCTATCAGTTTGATGGTCCCGCCCGAGAGGAACTCCAGCAAGTGGCTGCCCAGTTCTGTTCCTATCAGTCGATAGCCCTAGAGCTAATCAAGACAAAGCAGCGCAAGGAGAGCCGATTCCAGCTCTTCATGCAGGTAATTCCTTGCTCTCCCACCCCAGCCTTCTCTCTTCTCCATAAAGTTCACCAAGGATCTCCTGAACTCCCTCCTCTGGTCCCCAGCTCCAAGCACCCCAGCCTCTTCTCTCTGTAGAGGATAACCCAGCAACTCTCTGTACCTGTCCGTACCTTCCCACAGCATTGCTTCAAAAACTGACACCTTCACGCCCTCAAATAGAGGCCACTGCTTGTTAAAAAGGATCCTGGATTAGCAGTCAGAAGGCCTGGCTCACATACGAGCACATCTGTGTATGCTTACATTAACTCTCTGGGTCTCAGTTTTCTTGTCCGTAAATGGGAACAATACCTACCGTATGTAGCTTATATTTGACCATACTCTTTCTTTGGGTGGTTGTCTTCCTGCCCTCATCAGCCTTACCCTAAATATTCAAGGAAGAAACTGCCACCACCAGTTCTGAGTGACCCACCATGGATTAGGACCTATTTGGCATTTTCATACCCATCATGTTGTGAGCCCTTAAGCCAACTCTCAACCACAGGTTGACATCTCCGTCTGTCTGTGCCTCCTGCCTTCTAGGAGGCCGAGAGCCACCCCCAGTGCCGGCGGCTGCAGCTTAGAGACCTCATCATCTCCGAGATGCAGCGGCTCACCAAGTACCCACTGCTGCTAGAGAACATCATCAAGCACACAGAGGGTAGGGCATAGTGAGGGGCTAGTGGGGGAGTCAGGAGACCTTGCTTCAAACCCTAGTTCTAGCACTGACTTGTTTTGTGACCGTAACATGTCACTTGACCTTTCTGGTCTTCAGTGTCTTTATCCATGTCTTGTTATGGTAAGTGCCAAAGAAGATAATGGTTGTAAATGTGCTTTGGAAAATATAAAATGCTCAACAGCAGGAGTTCAGGGCCACCACTAGCCTGTGCGGGGCCTTTGTGCAGATCAAGAGAAAAGCACCCCTCTCTGGGTGGCCACAGAGCTTGGCAGGCGGAGGGTATGTGGTGTCCTCTGGATGAGCATGGTCAGACCAGGGTTTTAGCTCCCATTCATCCTCTCCTGCTGGGTGCCTCTCAGAAGTACATAAAAGACACAAATGCCTGTGGTAGCCCTGGAGGGGATGGGTCCAGGCTGAGTAAGGGGGTCTGGCTCAGCTGTCACTGCCCCTAGAATCCTGAGCATCTTCTACTCACAAATTGGGGACATTGAAGTCAGGATATAGGGAGTTGGCAACCTGAACCTGATTTGTGCAGGCCCTCCTAGAGACATATTATTGCCCTCAACCCCGGTCCCTGCTCCCATCCCCTTAGCATCTGTAGAGCTGGTTGTGGTATGGGCAGCAATTCCCAAGAGTGATCAGTGTCTTCAGAACAATGGTCTGAAACCCGAGCACACTCAGTAAAAATTGACCTTATTACTTGAGGTCTTCAAGGTTAGAAAACTGTGACTTACCCCACACGCATACCTGCTGGCCTGAGACAGGCCAGTCACCATGGATACAGGTAGCCAGGGAATATCTGACTGTGCCAGAATTCTCAGGCGGGAGCCCCTAACCATCCTCCCTACCCCATTGGTAGGTGGCACCTCTGAGCACAAGAAGCTCTGCCGGGCCCGAGATCAGTGCCGGGAAATTCTCAAGTATGTGAATGAAGCAGTGAAGCAGACAGAGAACCGGCATCGTTTGGAAGGCTACCAGAAACGTCTGGATACCACCTCCTTGGAGAGGGCCAGTAACCCCCTGGCAGCAGAGTTTAAGGTAGGCAGAGGCAGCAGCGGGGACAGCCCCTGCACACAGGCTGCTTGAGCACCCTTAAGAGCAGAACTCTGGTCACAGTCTGGAGACTCCTGGAGGAAGGGGACGTGGAACTGTCTGTGATAAGATGGCAGTGATGGGGCCCTGGAATCCACATACACCCTGTTAGCATTGTCTCCCCCTCCCTAGGTGCAGACAGACCCCCAAGTAAAGATTGTAGGTGTCAGAACTCAGCCTGAGAGAGCAGGGGGTGGGAGTAGAACTTGAAGTAAAGGTGAAGATAATTTGGAAGGGAATAAAGCAGAAAGGATGTGAGAAAAGCAGACTGATCTTTCTAGGCAGGTAGATAGCATGGGATGGGTATATGCCCCCAGCTAGCACATGGCACAGGACTTCATAGTTGTCTTTTTACTTCTCTGTATTCCCCATTAGATTCCCAGCACCTTTGCATGGTGTCTGGCGCATTCTCAAATACTTGTGGAATGAATGAGTGTTGTCTCCCTAACAGAGCCTGGACCTTACAACCAGAAAGATGATCCATGAAGGACCTCTGACCTGGAGGATCAGCAAGGATAAGACCTTGGGTATGTGCCAGGGGCCTGGGAGTGAGCAGAAATCCGTGGTGGGGTGGGTTTCCCCAGGGCTCTTCCTCTGTATTTCATAAGCCCAGGAAACTTGCTCTAAAGAGGGTAGTAGGGTAGCCAGGCGGGGGGCAACTTGAAACAAGGCTGGCGGTGGTCGCTCAAGACTCCTTGAGCAGAGCATGGGGTGGGAGTGACCAAAGAGAAAGGAATCAGTGTCACAAGACTCCCTGGGCTTCCTGGGCCCAGGGGCCAGGCATCTGGCAGCCCTGGGTGCCCCGCTGTGTTGCTGAGGGATGAATGGGCCACAGAGAATGCCTCACAACCACCACACCCCTCCAGACCTCCATGTGCTGCTGCTGGAGGACCTCTTAGTGCTGCTACAGAAACAGGACGAGAAGCTGCTGCTTAAGTGCCACAGCAAGACAGCAGGGGGCTCCTCAGACAGCAAGCAGACCTTCAGCCCCGTGCTCAAGCTCAATGCCGTGCTCGTCCGCTCTGTAGCCACAGGTACCCACAAGGTGGTCCCAGCCTTGTTAGGAGGCTGTTAGGAATGTCCAGTGAGCCCTGGGTGATGTGGGGCCCTCTGGGGCCTTTGCAGGATTTACCTATCTCCCTGTGTTCCTTTCCACGTATCCTGACACAGCCTAAGAAGGAGGGTGTGGTCCCACCCACGGGGAGCTCTCAGAGGGGTAGGATGGGGACCAAGATGAAGACGGGTACCCTAGGCAGATGGTCAGCCCTCGAGGACAGTGCTGGTTTGGATGGGATGTGGGCACCTAGGATGGACCAAGGATGTCTAAGCAGGCTCAAGAAGGATGAGATTGGGCAGAGGAGAGTGGGGCCAGCATTCCTGCTGGAAGAGTGACTTGGGCACAGCTTGGTGGCAGAAGACAGTGAAACACCTGTGAAACTTAGCCGAGTCCGGTGGACAGAGATGTTTCAATGAGCAGTGCTGTGTACCTCAAAGAGCCAACCCACCCTTGTTCTTTGGGCTCACTTTCTTCATCCATAACATGGGGCTGATACCCACTCTACCTACAGGGGGGTTATCGAAGGGGGTGGGGTGTGAAAACGTTTTATATGAGTGCCGTACAGGTGGTAGCCATCACTGTTACTAGAGCAGGCAGGGTGTTGGGGGTGGCCATGAAACGTGACCTGCAGGGTCCCAGAGTTGCCTTGTCCCTTTTCTAAGTAGGTCCTCACTGGTTCTGAAGACGCAGGTCTGTCTCACACTGCATTCTTGATCAGTCTCAAGGGTCAGGGCTTTGAGTACCTACTCTGTTGTCCTGGGTCAAGCTGCAATCACGCCCCTGCCACCCCAATACAGAGCATTCTTTCTTCCTTTCCTCACGCAGATAAACGGGCCTTCTTCATCATCTGCACCTCTGAGTTGGGCCCTCCCCAGATCTATGAGCTGGTTGCATTGACATCATCAGACAAGAACATGTGAGAATTGATTGAGGGGTCACACATACCTGCCATCCCCTTAGGACCTGGGTGGTGTGTTTGAGGACAGTGGGCAGTGAGGCCAGGGCTGGGCCCCCGAGCTGTCACAAGGCAGGGAGATGGGAAGGGAAACGAGAGGTAAGACAGAGTAGAGAAGCTATCAGGGACCACCCCCGTCCCTAATCCTTTAAGGAAAATCTGAGTTCCCGGCAGTCTTCCAGCCAGTATCGCTGTTTCTTTCCTGTCTGTGTCCCCACTCCCTTCCCCTTGGGTTCTTCTTTCCCCTCACCATCAAGCGTTTTAAATCCACGCACTTCTCTCAAGTGCTTGCCTCCAGGACCTTCCTCTGTACCCTACATTCCCTAATGCAGCCAGCCAGAGGCGGAGTGGCATGGGGGAAGGAAGCAGATTGAGTTAGTTTCTCAACCTGAGGTTTTTCCATCTGTAAAATGTGGATATGCTATCACCCTGAGGGTAGAGAGAACATATATAAAATGCTTACCACAGAGTTTAGTATAGAATTGGTGCTCAGTGATTGGTAATTGAAAGTTCTATAACCTGGTCAGGGCAGATGGGAGGCGGGAACCTGCCAGGCAGAGCCTTGGGGCCAGGGCATGGAGGAGGGCTTCAAAGCTCAGGCACAGGGGGGCAAATAGGGGGAGATTGCGTGTGCCCTTGTCTTGTTCTCACCACCAGTCCTCTCTGATCCTGCCGAGCAACAGATGGATGGAGCTCTTAGAAGAGGCCGTGCGAAATGCCACCAGGCACCCCGTATCTGCCCCAGTGCCCGCCCAGCTCCCAGCCCCAGGCCCCCCGGAGCCAGCCAATGAGAGCCGCACACCCAGCAGGTGCAGTGCTCAGTCCTCCAGGCCCCTTCACCCATTCCCACTCATTTGCTTGCTTTTTTTGCCCCTCACCCCTGGAGGTGAATAACTTCAGCAGAGAAACATTAGCAGAGGGCAATGAAGGGCTCCAGGGTCCAGCAGGTGGAGGGACATCCCACCCCACACATGCATTCTCTGCCTCTTGTCCCTGTCTGTTCTGCCTCCACAGCCTCCTGCCCTGCTGTGATAGAGACTAAGCAGGGAGTGGGGTGAGGGGGGTTAGAATCGGGACCAGGAGAAGCTTGGCTAGCACCCACCCTCCTCTCCAGGTTGCCAGACAGACAGGCAGCTGAAGGAAGCTGACACCTCCCCCCTCCTCAGTCCCTACTCCTTCATTGCCCATTCTAACTTGGGTCCAGGGTGGAATTTCATACAGCTCTACTTTCTGGTTGGCCGGGCTGGATTCACTACCAGGTGATCTTCTCTCAACCTGGGTTGGTTTTTTCCCTCAGGGTAGGACTGGATGACTCAGAAGTGTTCCATAGAAGTTGTTCTGAACCAGAACCTGAGGAGCTACCTGGAGGTAAGTCCCTGATTGGTCTTGAGGGGGCAGGGGAGGGCGTGATGCATTCCTCCTTTTTGTAAGCAGAGGTAGGAAGGTGGTTAAGTGCAGATGGATTTTGGGTGTGGAGGTGATGGGAGAGATCAAAAGGGAAAAGATAGATAAGACCAGATTAGGCAGAGTTCTGCACATCAGGGCCAAAGGTATGAGGTTTTGGTAAAGAAGAACAGGAAAGAAACAGTGTTAGAGGGTAGACTAGAAGAGGAGGGGGACAGACTTCAGAGAGTATAGACCAGTTCACTTGAACAGAGATTGCAACTCTGCCTCTGTAGGTGAACAGGGCTTTAGATGTGGAGCAGGAGAGGAGAGGCGGGGTCCCTGCCTCTTTCAGCCAGGTGTCACTAATGGAGAATGAGCTGCCTTCATAATCAGGGAACAGAAAGCATTCGAGAAGGGTGGGAGCTCAAATTGTTTAAAGCACAATTTCCGGGGTGGGATTGGGAGGAAGGAGATACCCAAATGGAATTCTCATTGAGAGTTTCTATATGGGTTTAGAGGGAGAGATTGTGGACTCCCTGCGGGTCCCTGTTCTGTTTCCCTCTGCTTGGGATGCTTTTACTCCTAACTCCTACACCATCTTCAAGCCTTTGTACAAATGTCACCTGCGCAGTGATGCCTTTTCTGACCAGCCCATTTAACACTATAACCAACCCTCCTTGCTCTGTTTTTCCTTCTTTCCCATAGCACTTATCACCTTCTATCAAACTATGTACTTAATTTTTTTGTTTATTATTTCTCTTTGTTCCTCCACTAGAATTTAACCTCCACAAGGGCAGGAACCTGTTTTGTTCACTGTTCATTGCTTAGTGCCTGATACAATGTCCACCCATACTAGGTGACCCCTGGATCCAAAGCTGGGCGTGGGATCAGCCCACGTCTGCCCTCTCTCTTTTCCCATCTTACACTCTCCTCTCATCCAAAACAGGCACTGGGCCCCAGCAGAGGGTCAAAGTGAAGCACCCTGTACTGCGGGAGGACCCTGAGCAGGAGGGCAGCATGGAGGAGGAGGAGCCAGGGGCCCTGTCTTACCCATCCGCATCCCTGGATAGAGAAAACACAGGCATCAGGACGAGGAACCCCATCCACCTGCCCCTCCCGGGCCCTCTGTGCGTGGAAGGACTCGCCGATTCAGCCCTGGAAGATGGTAAGTGCCTCAAGGACCCTGACGTCTGTCTCTGGTCCCCAGTAGCACGGCCAGTGTGAACCGGCACCCATCTTCTCCTCCCTCATGCTCAAAGGCTCTGCCTGGTTGTGCTTGAGGAGAGATGGATGCAGAGAGACAAATGCCACCCCTCACACACCACCACCAGGTAGTTGGCCAGAGCCCTCCAGAACCTGAGGCAGATTCACCAGGTTTGGGGGTGGGGGTGTGGAGCAGTGATCCTCCTGCTCCCTCGGCTCTCCTGCCACAGCATAGCCTGTAGTCCTGAGCCAGGGCAGCCATCACCCTGTTTCTCTCTCCAGTGGAGAACCTGCGGCACCTGATCCTGTGGAGCCTGCTGCCAGGTCACCCTGCAGAACCACAGGCTGCTGGGGAGCCCGAGGATGACCTGACACCTACACCTTCTGTCGTCAGCATCACCTCTCACCCCTGGGACCCGGGCTCCCCAGGGCAGGCCCCCACTGGGGGTGAAGGGGACAACACCCAGCTTCCAGGGCCAGAAGGGACCCAGCCACAGCTGGAGGATGTAGCTTTCTGTTCTTTGGAACACTTGCCCCCAAGAACCAGAAATTCTGGGATCTGGGAGTCTCCTGAACTGGATAGGAATCCAGCTGAAGAGACCGCAAGCACAGAGGCAACAGGAAGTTACAAAGTTGTGAGAAAAGGTAAAACAAACTGGGGCTTCTACTGGGGAAACAAATACCCGGTTTTGCTAGGGTGGAGAAAGTCTTCCAAACAGCTACTTCCTTCCTTCCCTTTATCCTGGGTACCCTGTGTGCAGACCTGCATGGGAAAGGAGACATGTTGCTAGCATGCAAAGGCTTTGGAATTGGGCAACCAAGATTCAAAGCCCTAACTCTGCCACTTGATGTCTTTGTGACCTTGGACAAAATTCTGAGTCATCTCGGAATGATGGGGAGACTACCTACTGCCTGGCACAAATCAAATATCAGTAATAGTTTCTGTTAGTGTCCTTCCAGTCCACTGATCTTCCAATCCTAAGGAAGCAAGGTGGCTTTTCCTCAGGAGCCTCAGACTCAGAAAGGCCCAGGCTTACGGCTTCTAGCCAGTCACTCCAGATACCAGTGACGAGGGAAGAGGCAGTGTGGGGCAGTGTTGCTGGGATCTGGGAATAGAGGCGGAACAAAGAGGGGCAGGCGGGGGTTGGGGGTGGGGCGGCCTGTAGGACAAGCCCTGGAAGACAGCTGGAGAATGAGGGAGGACCCCCAGGTGGTGGAACTCTATGGCAACATCGAAACAGGGCAAGCCAAGACTAGCCAGGATGGGGCAGCGGACAGGTTTGTCTGGCTAGAGCAGTGAGCCCAGGGGAGGGAGGTCCCAGGGGCTGGGAGGAATAAGCAGAAGAGAGAAGGCTGATCTGAGGAGTGTGGCAGGGAAGATGGGACGAAGCCTTGAGTACTCAGTGAGGGGTGGGATGGGATCTGAGGGGGGTAGTTTTCTTATCCTCCCCTGGTTCTCAGCTCTGCCTCCCTTTCCAGTAGCAATTTTTGTTCCAGCTGCCCAAGGTCTGCCCTCTCTCCTGGGTTTCTGGGAACTGACCTTCTTTCTCACTCTCTTTCGGTGAATTGGAAAGTTCTTGGTAGCTCCCTGAGATGTAATGATGTATGATCTTGTGTTCACTTTGTTCTTTCCTTTTTCTTTTTTTCTCCTCCCTCCTCTATCCCACCCCCACCCCCTTCTCTCTCTAACCTGCTCTCTCCCCTTCCCTTTCCTTGTATTTTGGTCTCTCCTCTACCTGGTGGTGGTGGTGGTGTCGGTGCAGCTGAGGTGGCAGGCAGCAAGGTTGTCCCTGCACTACCAGAGAGTGGCCAGTCAGAGCCTGAGCCACCTGAAGTGGAAGGCGGAGCAAAGGCTACGGGTAATAAACTTCTTCTTGGAGCCAAAGACAGGCCAAGGCTGAAGTGTGGGACCTGTGAGGCAGAGCCAGGCTTTGGGAGTCAGACCCCGGCCTGCAGGCACGTGTGCACACATGCATACATACTCCCTCAGCTTCTGGAGTGGGTGAGAGGATGTGGGCAACCAAAAGGCAGGGGAAGACCCTGTGCCATCAAGTTTAACCTCCAGCTTTACAAAACCACTATTCAGAGCTGTGCAGACCCCTTACAGAGAAGGAGGGTTAAGCAGCCTGTGCCGTGAGATAGGGCAGGGAGAACCAGAGCCCACTGTCCTTAACCTGACATTGTAAGCAACCACTTTCCCACCCCAACCACCATTCCAGCGTCACTGTGCAGATACTGAAATGGCCCCCCAGGTTCCCCCGAGCTTTACCTATGCTTCCTGCCCTGTCAGAGATCTTCCAGGTCTTTCCTCCAGCTGTCTCTGATTCCCTCAGCCTAGGGCCAAGGTACCTCTGGAGGCTGGTGAAAGAGATGGCAGTTGGGGAGGGAGGCAGTGTTGCAGTACATCAGCAGAGCTTGAGATGGGGCAGGGTGAAAGAAGCTACTGTCTGCTCCTTCTCAAAAGGGCCTAGAACCAGCCCATCTCTTTACCCTTCCCTTCAGCCACCACCCCCATTTCCCCACATGAAATACTGTGCAACCTGCCATTTCTCCCTTACCTTCCACTGCCAAGCATCATCTCCTGGTATGTGGCCAGGCTCAGCAAAATTGCCATCTAGGAAAGCTCTCTACAGGAGAAGGGCTTTTAGGAAACTGTGGTAGGCAGGATAAGGCCAACGTGCTCTGCACTGAGAACCTACTGACCCTGTTCTGTCAGTCTGCATGGGGAACACTGAGGGAGTGGGAGAATAGATATTCTCTGAATTTGCCTCCTAATCTCTTTCTCTTGCTATGGGGGACAGGAAACTGTTTTTATGTTAGCATGCCAGCAGAATCTCTGGACTCAAGCACTGACCCTTCAGGGGTATCCACAAGCCCCTCCCAGCCTGACAGCCTCCCTGCCTGGCAGACAGAGCCTCGGCCCCAGCTGCGGGGAGGCAGTGCAGATCAAAGACGCCCCAGCCGCTCTCCCCCAAGCCTGGCCCTCAGGGACGTGGGCATGATCTTCCGTACCATCGAGCAGCTCACCCTCAAGCTCAACAGGCTCAAGGTGAGGGGAACAGGGCTTGAGTCCCTGTAGGCCTTCAGTCCCTCACCCAAAGACCAGTCCTGATGAGTAAGTGTGTGTCTCCATGGGAGCCCTAGAGACTGTGCTGCCAGGGGTCTCCTCCCTCAGATCACCCAACCACCCTCAGTCACCTGCACCCCAGGGCCCAGCACTGATAGACATTCCTCTACCACTCTCCCAGGACATGGAGCTGGCCCACAGAGAGCTGCTGATGTCCCTCAGGGGAGAGTCTGGTGGCACAACGCCTGTGGGCAGGTTCCATATGGAGGCGGCTAGATGGACAGACAGCTCCCTCACACCCCCAGCCAAGGAACCCCTGGTGTCAGACTCCAGGGACAGCCACAACCTGGGGCTCTGCTCTGAAGATGGTGAGTATAAACCCATAACCTCTTCGGATCTACCCTGGAGGAGAAGTCCACCAACTAGTAAGGAAATGTGACCAAGTGGTGTGAGGAGTGAGAAGGTGGTTCTGAAGGTCTCCTCTCTCCTGTGGGTATAACTAATTCTTTCCCTCAGCTTCAGAAAGGAGTCTGTTTAGGGAAACCCCACAGAAGTTCCCCTAAAAATGGGTAACTTAGAACTGAGCCCTCTTTCCTTGGACTGTGGAGATAACAGACCAGGGTAAACCTGGCCTCACCTCTAAGATCTGTTCTTATTAACTGGTTCAGCACCAGTTTATGTGGGCCAGGAACACAGTGATGTGCTAACGCCAGAAGACAAAGCACATATACGTACCTGGTATAGGGGCTTTTGCAGCTGACAAAGCAAAAATGGGGTTCAGTAGTAGGTAGCCCTTTTCAGGCCCCGTGAAAAACTCAAGGGTTTCTGGAGGAGGAGAGTACCTTGTCACAGATGGGTGATGCTGAAGGAGGGCCCTCAGGAGCTTCAGGACTTTCCAGGCAAAAGGATGTAAGAGGAGGTTATCAGAGAGGGCCTTGCCAGTTCCTCAGTTGTCACCCCTCCACACCCCCTGCAGGCTCTGACACCCCCCTGGAAGACGGCACAGCAGACGCAGCCACAACTCTCGCACCGTAACCATCCGAACCACCAAATCCTCTGCATCCCCAGTCCTCCTTCAGGGACTGGCCTGAGGCAGGGGCACAGGGTGGGGAGACCCCCAAACCTTCCACCATGGTATAGACAGTTGGGGAAATGGGGATCCAGCCAAGGCCTGGAGGGAGACCTGCATGTTGCTTGGTCTGCTCAGCTCGGAGTCCAGGTTCAGTGTCTCCCCCTCCTTTCACCCCACCCCTCCACACCTCTCTCCCAAGCATGCCGGCTGCATCTGAAAGGCCCCCCACTCACAAGTCTGCCCCTTCCCCACCCATACATGTGTGGGTGCCCTCAGACATTCAAGCAAAAGGAGGCGTCTTCTGTGTCAATGCACTTTCTTCATTTCCGCGGGCCCCCAAGGCTGAGGTGAGGTGCCTCGACCTCTCCTCTTTGTCACTTTGGTTTCCTATAAATATGTATGTATTGTATGTGCATCTTTGCTATTGTAAATAACCTTAATCTTTTTTGTTTCTGTTCCTGGGGTGCTGGAGGCAGTTCCAGAAGGGACTGCTAAGGGAAGAGGGAGTTCACGTGAATCGCCTAGTTAATGGCCCATTCCCCAACCCCAGCCCACCTCCAGGATCTGAAGGTGGAGCCAGACCTGAGTGCCCCTGCCCCCTGGTGGGTGGGGACAGTTGATAATGCTCAGCTTCTGGCCCCACGGAGCCCCAGAGCCCAGCCTCTGCTTGGTGCTGAGGACATTCGGGGAATGTCTTATCCTGTGTCCACCCCTCCCCACCCTATCCCTAAAGAAAACCCACATGTCAGGTACGGAGCTGAAAATTGGGCCCCAGGAGGTGGGGCAGGGGGTGTGAATGCTGTAGACCCTGTATTGACCCCAGACCATCCCCAGAGCCACCGCAGCATCAGCCCCTAGCACCAGGTCCGCACTCCGCTCCCCACTGATGAACAGAACATACACACTGTGCTGGGTGTATATATACATGCATATATATATATATATATATAAATATATATAATATATATAAAATATAGATACGGAAATGACTGTTTTGCTGTTAAGATAATGTATACTCTTATTTTCTTCCTTTCCATGGTTAAGTTTTTTTTTTGTTTTTTTTTTTTTTTTTAAGAAAAGTTAAATATTCTTCAACTGTGGTGGTGTGTGTGTGATTCTTGGAATCATGCGATAGGACATACTGTGGTTATTCCCACTGAGAGAGGTTAGACTTGGATGGAGGAAACAAAAGGAAGCCCTCCCACTCCCCTATTCAAACCTCTGGTCTCACCATATTCTCTTCCAGAGCTTCAGGCATGTGTTCTGTGAACTGGGGACTGGGAGAACCAAATTATACAGCCTCCACAGACAAAACACAAGACAGAGAACTCGTTTAAACACACACATGTATGTATGTATGACTTTATACATACAGAATCAAGAGACCTCCTGAGCAGCCCTCGTGAGTGTCAGGACTCGCCAGGCAGAACACGGGGTGGGGGGGGTCATCTCTGAAGGCCTCGCCAGTTCCTCAGTCGTCACCCTCCACGTCCTCTTACGGGCTCTGACACCTCCCAGAAGACAGCACAGCAGATGAAGCCACATCACCAGGACCATAACCATCCTCTCTCACTGCCTTCATTGTTGGATTAAGTGACAGGTTCCCTTCCAGCCCTAAATATCTAATTTTTCAACTCCTAAGCTTAGTATAATACTAGGTTCTGGCCCTTGTGAGCTTACTGCAGTCTGTTTGGAAGTAACATGAGTCATTAGTGATAGATTGTTGGAAGAAGGCAAAGGGCTGTAAGAGTTCATTGGCCCTTTAGAAGGATTGGAAAGGATACCTGGAGAAGGTGGGACTGACTGATCACCACTGAGCACCTATAATATGCTCAGTGTTGGGAATTGAGAGAGATCATAGGCTTTCCCTGGAGACGCTCATGTCAGGCAGGCAGGCCTTGAGCACTGCAGGCGTTTCAGAGGCCAGAAGGCCCGTGGGAGCAAATGAGCCTCAGAAGACAGGCAGGCACAAGGGAGTTCTGGGTAGGGACCGAAAGTAGGTCTGATCAAGGCTATAGAATGAGGGAATGTGGAACACGTTAAATCCGCCCAAAAGTGAAGGGAGACACAGCACCTGTTTTATCTCCATCTTCCTTGGAAGCAACCTGTGGCTTCCCCAGGAGGCAGGCCTTTGTTCTCTGGGCTCTGTCAGTAGGTCATCTCAGTGGAGGGTAAAGATACAGGACACCTCCAACTCTCCTGATGGCTGGCCCCCAAACAATCGGCTGGCACACCAATTTTCAGACTGCTGATGTCTACAGGCATTGTCAGTAGAGTTCGTGTTTAGTGCTTGGGCTTTGCTTCTTAGATGTTGAGAGACTTGGCAACCTTTCCAAAGTAACCTGCCAAATTTTTGTACAATTTTCTTAAGGTGAGCCCTCACTTCTCTTCCAAACCAGAACTGGAGACCTGAAGAGAGCTGGGGAAAATGTGGAGCCTGTGCTCGATCCCTCTACCCTGCTCACCTCCACTCTGTCTCCTACTCAGGTTGTATGTGTCAACTACTAATCCAAAGTCTGCCCCCTCTGCCTGCCTCTGAGAGCGGAGTCCAAATCCAAACCCTGGCATAGAACACATCCTCTGGGGAACCTGGCTTCTAGCAAGATCCAGGCCCTCTGGGGGCAGAAGAGTATTGCCCCTTGGCTGGCTAATGCCAGAGTGACTGAGACCATCCCCAGTAGAACCTTGAAGCAATTCAGACCATTTTTCTGCCCTTTTCTGGCTATGTGACATGAACAGACTCAGAGTCCAAACATTTCAAGTAGTTATGGAACAGAGTTTAGATAACTCAAGGAAGCATACAGCAATGGTCTTTGTTACTGGTCTGAGATCTCCCCAGGGAGGTCAGCCCACACATGTGGACAGGATGTGGCCCTGAATCTCAGGGAGGAAGCTGGGAGGGGGCTAGGTGGGAAAAGCCAGAGCCTCTTCTTCCCTGGGTTTGGCCTTACTGATGGGGTCCCTTGGCAGCATCAGTTCCTGGATTAGGGTGTATGCAGGACATTGTGGAGGGAA
The DNA here is from genome assembly GCF_015220235.1 of Choloepus didactylus. Lineage (NCBI taxonomy): Eukaryota > Metazoa > Chordata > Mammalia > Pilosa > Megalonychidae > Choloepus > Choloepus didactylus. The sequence goes on from NC_051308.1 coordinate 108,580,299, forward strand.
GCAGTTTTTCTGAAAGAGGAAAAGGAAGGCTGATGGCTGACAAGAGGGATGAACATGAGTTTTCCAGGAGAAAAAAAAATTTCTGGGGCAGCTGCATTAGGGGCAGGGGAACGAGGAGAAAAGGCAGAATGATGTAAACTGCTGACCATGCAGCAAGAAAGATGGAACTTATGTCGTGATCAAAAAGAATTAGGGGAACTACAGACCTTCGTTGGACATGCAGAGACACAGACGCTGCCTGCACCAGCAGCGGGAGAGGGTGATGTGGACTTACCGCCAGGGACAGCCATACCAGCCCCACTGGGCCCTTGGTTGCGCTCTTGGGCTTGTAGAAATGCACCTGGTACTGCACTGCGGCAAGGAAAGCCTCCAGCCCCACCTCTGTGATGCGGTTCCCTGTGGAAGGATGCAGACCAGATGGGCCTCACTGGACACTCTCACTCCACTGTAATTAACCCTCTTGCTCCTCCAGCCCCCTTCCCCAACCTGCTGACTCACTAGCCCAGGACTGGACTCCCTGATCTGATCCTTCACCTAACTCTTAACTCCTCCCTCATCTGATATCCCCTCATGCGTTTTAACCCTCCCACTTCTACCTACCTATCTCTACCTCCCATCATTAACTAACACTCCTTCTCTAACTGCCTGTCCTCAGCCTCCTGACCCAAGCTCCTCCCCTCCCCGAACATTTCAGACAAGAGGGGCTCTGGTAACATGATGCCCAAGCATGGGAGGAGCAGGTTGTACTCCAGGGAGGGGGGAGGAGAGGGGAGTCACACTCATGGCAGGATGGGGCCCACGCAGCTTTTGGGGGTGTGGAGAGGGAGTGGTGGGCAAACATACGGAGGAGGTTGAGGTGCAAAAGGACCTTGTTCCCAGGCATGAAAACTTTCCCATCTCGGTGCTCCACAGGCTCCAGGAGAGGGTTGATCATCTCAGTAGTGTTGGCAACAAACTGCTAAGAAAGAATACTAATTACAGTAGAGAAAAGGGGAGCTGGGCGACAGCCATACATTCATTCATTCATGTTTTGAGGGCTGTCTATAGTCCAGGCTTTGTCCTAGGTGCTGGGGATACAAAGATAAATAAGCACATACCCTCAAGAAGCTCCTTCGAGTGGGTTAGCCATGAAAGTGAAATAGTAATGTGGTACATACCAGTGGAACAACCGATAGAGGTGAGCCCAGAGTACTGTGGGAGTACGGGAGGGATGTCTAGCCCAGTCTGAGAACCAGGAGCGGTCCCCTGGAAGAAGTGGCCTTGAGCTGGTATTTGAGTGGTAATGGGATGCTATCAGATTAAGATGAGGGGGAAAGTTTTCCAGGCAAAGGAAACAGACTGACCAACTAGCTTAAGACTTGACTCCCTGATCAGGCTTTGGAGGCATGAAACAATATGTTGCGTTCAGGTTTTACTAATTATTTCCTAACATCTAGAGTGAATGAAAAGAATGGATTGGAAGGAGGTGACACTGAAGGCAGGAGGAGACGGTACTGCAGGGGTCCTAATGAGAAATAGCAGACTGACCAAGACGGACAGGGCAGAGTAAAATGGGAATTGAAAGGTAACCCTCACCCCCTGTCTCCACCTGGACTACTTCTTCTGTAAGATCTTGTCCTGGCTGCCAGAGAAGACTCCTAAAAGGGGAGGGGGCCCACTCCCTGCCTGGGGTGAGGAGTGTGTCACCTTTTGATGGAGGAGACAGAATATAAGGACAGAGACAGACCCTCAGGCAGCTGATGCCACCAACAGAACTGGACAGCTGGAGAAGGGTTGGGTGCTGAGGAGTCTGCAGTCCAGAAAGGTTTCCAAGGCAAGGAGCAAGTTGGTCCAAGTTGAGAGGGAAAAGGGAGAATCCAGGGGCAAAGGAAAAAAGGTCTCACAAAGGAGCCATGGGGTGGGGCTGGGGCTACACCATGACTATAAAAATGCCCTGCCTTCCTCAGGTAGCTGCTGAGAGGGGCAGAAGAAATGTTTGGCCCTCTGGGAAGCAGAATGAGTTGAGAAAGTGAATCAAAAGTGTGAGCTATTAAGTAATGTCATCAATATGGTGACATAAGACATCCCCTGGAAAAGTCTCCCCACAGAATCAACTAATAAAAGGACAAATCCCACCTGCTTAGAACTCTGGAGGATGATGGAGACTGGAAAAGGACTCCACAAACACTGAATTGAAGAAAAAGTAAAAGAATCAGGTAGGAGATTTCCCTCCCAGATCTGCCAGTCCGGACCCCTCCCCCTCACTAGGTTGCACAGAGGCAGCACAGCCCAGGTCTCCTGCCCTGGATGCAGGCCACAGAGCCACACACAACAGCAAGTTAGAACTCCACGAACATCCAGGCAGAGGAACCCAGGCAGAGACCCAGGGTGGAACACAAGCCACTGAGGAGTACCACGGGCCTCCAGGGAAGGAAAAAGAAGAGAGACCAGCAGAAATGTTGGCAAGAGGTGCGCACATTCAATCCAGTCTGCTGGCCTACCTAACCACAAAACAGACCTTTCTGGATTGACCCACTCTATGGATTGACCCCATCTGGGTCCCTAGGGTGGGGTACCCTAATGGGGAAGAAGCTAGAAGCAGAAAAACCTCACAGAAAAAAAAAAGGGGGGGGCAGATACTAGCTCCTGTAAGACACGATGGGTCCCAGAACTGAGAATTGTAAGGAAAAGGAGGCACAGAGTGAGGTAGAGAATTTAAACAAATTATAGGAGCTGGGGAGAAAATTCTGCACAAAGACAAACAGAACAGAGCAAGATTTCCAGAGGAAGGAACAAAGGAAAGGAAGCTTTCTCCTGGAGGTGAAACAATTGCACAAAAAGTACAGTCTTAACACTTGTACTGCATATCCAGGGCAAGAAACAGATGAAGAAGAGCTGAGAGAATCTGAACAGTTAAACATGGACTACTATAAAGGTCCAGAATAAGTTGGACCAAGCAATAAGAGCCTTAACTCAAAACCCAACAACAATAAAACCCTAGACAAGAAGGAGAAACTGATCTTCAACAATAACACAACAAAATAATAAGATGCCCAGACATCAGCAAAAAATTACAAGCCAAACTAAGAAACAGGAAGATACGGCTCGGTCAAGGGAACAAATTAAAATTTCAGAGACAGAATTTAGAACAACTAATCAAAGAAGTTCAAACAAATCTCCTAAATCAATTCAAGGAGATGAAGGAAAATACGGACATAGAACTAAAGGATATTGATGTATGAGCATAAAGAAAAATTTGAAAGTTTAAAAAGAAATATTACAGAAATTATAGGATGAAACACAAAATAATGGAGATTAACAATACACTACAAGCATACAACTGCAGATGTGGACAAAAGAAAGAATCAGTGAACTAGAAGACAGGATAATTGAAATCATATAATCAGATAGAGAAAAGAATAGAAAAAATTGAGCAGTGTTTCAGGGATTTGAGTGACAGCATGAAGCATACAAACATACACATCATGGGTGTCCCAGAAGGATAACAAAAGGGAAAAGAGGCAGAAAGAATATTTTAGGAAACAATGCATGAAAATTTCCCAACTCTTATGAAAGACATAGACAGTCATGTCCAAGAAATGCAACATACCTCAAACAGAATAAACCCTAATAGACTTATCTGAGACACATACTCATCAGAATGCCATATGCAAAAAAGGAGAGAATTCTGAAAGCAGCAAGAGAAAAGTGATTCATCACATACAAGGGATCCTCAGTAAGACTAAGTGCCAAATACTCTTCAGAAACCATAGAGCAAGAAGGCAGTGGTATGATATAAGGTATGGAAAGAGAAAAACTGCCAGCCAAAAATTCTTTCTCTGGCAAAACTGTCCTTCAAAAATGAGGGAGAGTTTAAAATATTCACAAACAGAAACTGAGAGAGTTGTTAACAAAATTTCCTAACTCTTATGAAAGACATAGTCATGTCCAAGAAATGCAACATACCTCAAACAGAATAAACCCTAATAGACTAACTCTGCACTGAATTATATATGTGAATGTGGTCAAAAGGGGGAAATTTTAGGTCATATGTATGTTACCAGAATAAAATTAAATGGGTTTAAATTAAATGTTAAATGGGTAAAAAGCACATGAAAAGATGCTCAACATCATTAGCTATTAGGGAAATGCAGATCAAAACCACAATGAGATACCACCTCACACCCACTAGAATGGCTATTTAAAATAAAATAAAATAAAATAAACAGAAAATTACAAGTATTGGAGAGGATGTGGTGAAATAGGAACACTCATTCATTGCTGGTGGGAATGTAAAATGGTGCAGCTGCCGTGGAAGACAGTTTGGCAGTTCCTCGGAAAGCTAAGTATAGAACTATATGACCCAGCAACCCCTCTACTAGGTATATACCCAAAAGAATTGAAAGCAGGGACTTGCACAGATATTTGCACACCAATGTTCACAGTGGCATTATTCACAATTGCTAAAATATGGAAGCAACCCAAGTGTCCATCAACCAATAAGTGGATAAACAAAATATGGTATACACATACAATGGAATATTATTCAGCATTAAAAAGGAACGAAGTTCTGAAACATGCCACAACATGGATGAAGCTTTGAGGACATTTTGTTGAGCAAAATAAGCCAGACACAAAAGGACAGATATTATATGATCTCACTGATATGAAATAATTAGAAGAAAACTCATAAAGTTAAAATCTAGAATAAAGGTCCCAGGGGGCTTGTTTAGGGGTGGGAATGGGGAGTTAATGCTTAATCTATAGAGAATTTCTATTAGGGTTGACTGTCAAATTTTGGAAATGGATGGTGGTGATGGTAGTACAACATTGTGAGTATAATTAACAGCACTGAATTATATATGTGAATGTGGTTAAAAGGGGGAAATTTTAGGTCATATATATGTTACCAGAATAAAATTAAAAGATAAAATATAGGACTGTATAACACAGTGAACACTATTATAAACGATTGGCCACAGTTAAAAGTACAACTATAAGTATGTTCTTTCATGAATTATAACAAATATACCCTACTAATGTAAGGTGTTAATAATAGTGGTATATTGGGAAAAAGTCCACCCTAATGTAAACTCTAGACTATAGTTAACACTACAATTATATTCTTTCACCAATTATAACATGTACCAAACTAATGCAAAGTATTAATAATGGGGGTGAGTATATGGGAATGCTATATTTTTTACATGATTTGTCTGTAAACCTACAACTTCTCTATTTAAAAAAAAAAAAAGTTTAAGTATGGGCTACTAATAGACAAGGAAAGGGAGGGGGGGAGCACTGAGCTCCATTATTCCCCCAGCAAGCTGAGATTGGGATAGGAGAGGGTTTCAGGTGTGGTTGGGACAGAAGTGAAAGAGGAAATGTGAATGTAAATGGCTGCAAAGCTGGAGCGAAAATTCCAGGAGGGTCTGGGGATGAGAGTTCCTGGGCAAGCCTGGCGTCCCAGGGATATACTCCCCTGCCCAGCTTCTTCTGGTAGCTTACCTCTGAATCCGGGAGGGTGCTCCGCTTCTCTTTGCTCCCACTCTTGGTCCCTTTCCCCTTGCTTGGCTTCTGCTCAGGGATGTTCGCCTCTGGAGCGGGAAGAGGAGCCAGAGGGCACAGGGCAGGCCTCTGATCCCACCCAGACTCCCAGAGAGAATGGAGAAGGGGAAGACAAAGAGACTTCCCACACTCGGAAAGCTCTGGATTTGGGTGCAATAGAAACAGCTGGAGGGGACCCCCCACTGAGCCAGCAGGGCCTCAGGGTGTGGAGAAGGGTGAGTCAGGATGTCTGGGCCTGCAGGGGCTTTCCCCATCATCTCACTGGCAAGAAGGAAATAAGGCCCAGAGAGCAATGGGACAAGACTAGCTCACGTCATGTAAGTCAGAGGCAACCCAGGCCTAGAACAGCCTCCCGTGCGGTGCCGGGTGCTCTTCCCACCACAGCAGGAAGATGGCGCCAGAGGGACACTAGTACTTACTACCCTTGCCTGCCTTCAAGGCATCTTCTTTCTTAGGGATTCCTTGTGTGGGGGACTGCCCGGACCCTGTCTTTTCCTCCTTCTTGACCACTTCCTGTGGAAGATGTTAGGAGACAGATAAAAGTCTTCCCTTCCCAGGGAATGGGGAGCATGTGTGGAAATGGGCTAGGGTTAGGACCCTTCACAGCCTTCCCTCCACCCCCACCAGCATGCCATGGAAGCTTCCTTCCCATTCCTCCAACACCCAAGGCTCTTCTTACAACACACCTACCCCTGACTTCTCCTTTTTCTTGCCCAGGCCCTTGGGGGTTTTCATTGCCAGCATTTTGTCTGCCTTGTCCACCAGTGCAACACTGCTGACCCCCATCAGCTGATTCTTCTCCCGGTCAGTTTTGTAGTCCCCATATCGAGAAGAGCCAGGCTGCATTCACAAATGGGAGGGGATGAAGGAAAGGCCAGGACCCTTTCCCCGCTGGGAGTAAGGAAAAGCCTCACACCTGGGCACCACGTGACCACCACCACCCACCTGCCTAAATGCTAAAATAATTTGAGACTCCTCTGGAGTGAGGAGGTTCTAGGAAGAAATAGCAGAGGGACCTGGGGATGGAGTGGGGGGTGGGGTGGGGTGGGGGAGATGCTCAGAATCTATTTGGGGGTGGGGGGGTTGTAGCTTTTATTGAGCTAAGTGCCAAGTACATTACATGAATTAACCCGTTTAATCCTGTCAACAATCCTATGAGAGAGGGACAATCATCCCCATTTTACAGATGAGGCAACTGAGGCTGGAGAGGTTAAGTAAGACACCCAAGGTCACAAGCTGACCCGTGGTTAAGCCTGATTTGAAATCCAGATGGTCTCAACATCAATTCCTTTCTCTTAACCCAAACACTCTACTGCCCGTGGGATGGTTCAGGAGTGAGAGCCCATCAAGTAGGGACATGAAAACGTTTGTTAGATCTGTGCAAAACTAGGAGAGAAAGACAGAGGGAGGAGATCGGGCACTGGACGGCATGGACAGCTTGCTGAAAGGCGGCCGACCTGGGAAGCGGGCCGAGGGGCTCTCGCGTCCTCAGTCCTGGCGGCTCCTTACCGATCGCATTCGCTCCTGCGTCCCTTTCTCCAGCAGGAGGCGCCGGCGCTCCACCACCTCGGTGTGCGTCAGCTCGAAGGGGCGCAGGACCTGGAGCGAGGTAGGCACCTCGCGATCAGACGCCCCTGGGAATCGGAGTCAGCTCACCCGCCCGCCATGTCCCTGGCCCCAGTTGGCACTCCCACCTCAGCCAGCTTCAGGGCGCCCTTGTCCTGGATGCGGTTGTGCGCCAGAGACAGCCAGAGCAGGGAACGATTCAGCCTAAGGCCCTGAGGAGGCGCGGAGGGGGCGCGTGAGCGGGCCCCACCGAGCCGTCCCTGCCCCGCCGCGGGTGCCTCCCCCGTCGCGCACGCACATCTGCAATGTAGCCCGCGCCCTCGTCCCCGATGTGGTTGAAGCCCAGGTTGAGCGATACAAGGGTCCGGTTGCTGCTGTACAGCGTGGACAGAGCTTGGCCCAGGAGCTGCGCCCCGTGGTCATCGATGTTGTTGTTCCTCAGAGACAAGTGCATAATCCTGGGGCAGCGAGAGGGAGAACGACGGCCGCTGGAAACCCGGGATCCTGGGTGTTCCCGGGAATCTCGGAGAATGGGGTGGGGGGCATGAGGAGGGGATGAGGAGGGCCATCTGGCCTGAGGGTGAAAGGGGAAGGAATTAAAGACGATGGAGGGGCAAAGTCAGGGTGGTTACCATCGATAACTTTGGATGGGGGTAGGGAGTGGCTCAGAGCAAGGGGGGAGGGAAAGTTGTCTCACGGGCTGTCCAACGCCATGAGCTTGTGATATGACTGCTCCGGCAACGGGTTCCCCTCCAGAGACACCTTCCTGTGGGTGGAGGAGATGTGAGAACCAGAGGCACCCCTGAGGCCAGGTGAGGAGGGGAACAGAGAGGAAATGTGGGTCTCTGGGGAGTGGCTTGGAAACAGAAAAGCATGGAGTCAAGAGATGGCTCTCCAGTATAGGAAATTATATGTGACAATTACCCAAACCTAAAATCCAGAAGTGTGGCCAGATGAAGGGGCCACTCCCCAGAGTTGGGAATACCCATGGGCAGGTAGGTATGCCTTTGTGTAATCCCCTCTCCTTGAGTGTGAGCCAAACTTAATGACTCACTTCTAATGAACAGAATATGGCAAAAGTGATGGGACGTCATTTCCAAGTTTAGGTTACAAAAAGATGGTGGCTTTCATCTTGGGTGCTCTCTGGCATGCTCTCGTAACACCAGCTGCCACATTGGTAGGACACTCAGACAGCCTGTGCAGAGGCCCATGTGGTAAAGAACTGAGACCTGCCAACAGCCTCAACATAAATGAGAGTGGAGCAGAGTCTCTGGCCCCAGACGGGCCCTGACATAACTGCAACCCAGAAGCTTACTGCAACCTCACGAAAGACCCTGAACCAGAGGCTCCCAGCTAAGCTCTACCAGATTAGCTCCCAGTTTCTGTAAGATAATAAATGTTTTTTGTTTTAAACCACTAGGTTTTAGGGTAATTTGTTACACAGCATTAATAACTAAAACATGAGACGTCCCCAAGGCAGTGGCTTCTCCAACAAGAGGAATGGAGGTCTTTCTCCAAGTCACAAGAAAAATTGAATCCTTGGCTAGAAATTTCTCTATTTAAAATTTTTCTCCCATGATTTATTATTTCAGATTAGCTCATCTTTCACATAAACTTGGTTACATTCATTTTAAATTAATTTAAGTAATAAACTTTAAGTTGTTATGATTTATTTTATATATATTATTTTTAAGATGAATTCATACAGTTATTTTCTGCTAGCTAAATTCTTTCTAATTCCCATGACATGAATTAGAAAGAATTCCCATGAATGAAATATGTTTCATGATATTCTATACAAGAGTCTGGGGACTTCCAGCTGAAGAAGACACAGTCCTGGCCCTCAGGGAGCATCCACTCCAATCAAAGGAGGAAGACACACACACCCCAGTGTGTGTAGCCCCAAGGGGTGTGTTCTGTGAAGTGGAAAAGTCAAGGGTGCTATGGGAGCCTCGGAAGGGGCAGCCAAATCAGCTCTGCCCTTTACACACCAAACCACCCCTATAGTTGCGCTACTTCACACCTTGCTCCTGCTCCCTCTTGTAGAAGAAAGCCCTTTCCTAATTCCCTGCCTGTCCTGCTCCTATTCCCCTCTCAAGGCTCTGCTTAGCACCACCTCCTCCAGAAAGCTTTCCCTATCTCCTCACCCCACACCCCAGAGGTTGAATGGCTCTCCTCTATGACTCCATTCCCTCCTCCACTGGGCCATTTTTCCACCACCATGGGCCCCACACTGCCAGGCAGTTTCTATTCCTAATCCTCCCTCCCTCACTGGACTGTGAGTTCCTGGAGGATAAGTACTGTCTTACCAGCCCCTGATACACACAGTGCCAGAGCCCTACGAAGAGAGGATCAGGAGAGACAATCTCCAGAGAGAAGATGGGAATGGGACTGATGAAGAGGAGGGGCACTGAGACCCAAAGGGTCCCCACTTCTTGCTAGATGGGAGTCTCATGACCCAACAGACACAGGCTCCATTCTGTTTCCATAGGATGCCAGTCCAGGCCCACAGGAGCAAGGTCTTGCCATGCCCACCCCCAAACCACTCCCCTGTGACTGCCCACCCAGTCAGGCTGCCCAAGCACTAGGGCTCTCCCCCCCTTGCACAGACCCCTCTGCTGACCTGAGCGTGGATGAGCAGAGAGGCAGGAGGGCGATGAAGGTGGTCAGGGTCTTATCAGTCAGCCCCACCTTCCACAAGCTGGAGTTGGTGGGAAATAGAGAAACACAGAGCTGGAGCCTCACTTTCCAGCTGGAACCCCCTTCCCACAGGGTCCTCCCCAGCCACCCTGAGGACAGAATTATCCTCAGGTACTTCCTCACCCCCCCACCCCCATCTCCCCAAAGTCCCTAAGATCTTCAGTGCCCCCTCTGTTCTCTCTTCCAAGATCCCCATCCTCCATCATGGCCTTCCACTCCCCCCACCCCACCAGTGCCCCCTCACTTAATGGCCTGCAGCTGACTGAGGGGAGGCAAACATTTAGAGAAGATGCCCAGAATCCGATCCTCAACCTTCCAACCTGCGGAAGGGAGAGAAGGAAGGCGTCTCAGACCTGGGGCGGAAGCGGTGAGGGGAGTGGAAATGGGGCTGTGGGGGGCCATAGAGCGAGGGGGCGGGTAGAGGGAACAGCCTCACCGCGGATGTAAATTTCCTTCACTGACTTGGGGTCCTCCTGCTCCATCTCCACCTGGATGGTGGGCCGGAAGAACACGTATTTGCTCTCTAGGCTGCTGAGGCTGCAGGACGCAGACAGCCGCTGCTCGTCTAGAAGGCAGGGGTGCGAGGAGAGGGACTGCAGAGGGAGGGGACGGAGCCGCCGCTCCGGGCCCCGGGTGTTGGAGAGGCCGGGCAGCGCCCACAGAGGGTACACAGCAAGGGTGGGAGGCGCTAGCCCGGGGGGCGGTGCTTCTCGCGCGAGGTCCTCCTCTGCTTGAGTTTGGAAAGGAGGAGGGGCGCCTCCCCCACCTCCCCGTCCGCCCTCTTGAGTGCATCGCCATTCGGCCCACCCACCGGTGAGATGGGAGGCTAGGGATGAGAGACGTGGCCCTGGCACTGTCACTCACCTAGAGTGGGCTTTTCCGACATAGAGGCAGAGGGGACGAAGGTCGGGTTGGGGCGGGGCCGGGTAACAACTTTGGGGAAGTCGGTGTAGCCGGAGCGCGTGCAGAGCTCGGCGAAGTCGGTCTCCAGGACCCCGGAGCACTGGTACTCCTCTGCGGGGGACGGGAAGGACGGTCAGCCCCAGGCGGCCGCCAGAGGGCGGCAGAGTCCGGAGGCGGCGCGGCGGCGGCCGTCTTCACAGCCACGGAAAAAGTGTGAGAGGAGGCTTCAAGGCCGACGCGGGAAACGCTTGAGAGGAAACAGTGGGGAAAGCAAGACCTCTCGGAGAAAGAAGACTAAGGGGCGTGGAATGTATTCAACGCGGACTCCTCTGTCACATGCTGCGCCTCCCCCCCCCCACCTCTCGCCGTGGGGTCAAGGCCGCTCCCTCCGCCAGCGCGGGTTCCCCGTCCCCAGGGCAGAACATCGCGGGGCCTCGGCCTCCCCTAGGGTGCCCCAGCCAGCCTCCTCTCGTGTCCCCCTTCCCTGCTGGGACTGCCCAGGGTCTCTTGGAGAAGGAAACCCAGGCCTGATGTCAGCAAAGAACCCAGAAGTGCCTCAGCATCCCCCTCTACCCCCCAACACAGGCACACCAAGAGGTCTAGCTGAGCAGCAGGCTTTTATTTATTTAACAAACACTTGTATAGCACTTACTCCTGCCTGACACTGTTCTAAAAGTTTCTGAAATATAAATCATCCAAGAGTTACATTAATTCAGACAGATGTCCCCCTGAGAGCTATGCAAACCGGAGGTGTGTGAGGGTCCTCAGAGACCCCTGCCGCCTCCTGTTTCCTCAATGGGCATCCCAGGAAGAAGTGGTTCCTGGAGATGAGAGGGGTGAATGGAACAACCTGGAGGCAGATGGGCAGGTTCAGTGCCAGCCTGCCCAGCTGACTGTCCAGGCAGCCTGGAGCTCCCACAGCATCCTTTCCAGGCCACAGGCAGCGGGGGCTGCAGGAGTGTGGGCTGGGAGGGGAGTCCTAGGCCAAGCAGCAGGGAGCTTGCCCAGAGCATTTGGAGGACAGGAAAGGCATGTGGTTGACATGTGTGGGGGCAGAACACAGAGGGTATCTGAAGGTTCCAGCAGAAAAGGGGTGAGAGCCACCTTCCTCACGTGTCCAGCCATGAGTGCTAACACAAGAAACCTTTACCGGATGGATGGAGCAGATGGCGGCAGAGGGAGGCTGTAGTAACCCCCTTGTACAGCTGACTCCAGCACACCTCCCTGCCTTCCAGGGCTGTTCTTTCTGCTGGGAGAGTCCCTCACCCCTTCCTTGCTTCACTCACACCACCTTTCTCTTAGAAAAGAGATTCTCAAACTTTAATTGCCCTGAAAATCACCTGGAGAGGCTGTTAAAAAGCACCTTCTTGGGCTCCATCCCCAGAGATTCTGATTCAATAGGTAGGGTGAGACAATCAAGCTCACAGATGATGCCAAAGCTGCTGGGCCAAGGGCAGCACTTTGAGAACCACTGCCTAGAACAACACTATCCAATAGAACTTTCTGCAACATCTGTACTGTAGCTAGTAGCTACCCTACTGGACAGTGCAGCTCTAGAAGGAACCTGCAACTGCCTCCTCCCATCCCACACTCCTTCCTCTATCTCACTAATGGCTTTGCCTCAAATTTCACTGAGAAACAGAAGCCATCAGATGGAATTTCCTCTAAATCTATAAACCTTCCTACATCTGCCGCCACTCTTTACTCCATTTGTGCCCCACACCTGCCCCTGCCACCACACAGGGCACCTGCCAAAACTACCGTGACCTCTGTGTTGCTCCATCCAGGGTCCTTGTGCAGTCCTCACTCCCACTCCGTCTTACCCCTCCGCCTGAGGTTGCTCAAGCTCCCTGGCCAGCTCCTCTTCCTCTCCAGACCTTTCCTCATTTCTAGTTATACTCTCATCCTCCCTAGAAGACCTCTTTCATCCCCAGGGTTTTAAATACACCCAAACATCAGCAGCTCCCAAAGTCACATCTCCAGGCCTGACTTTCTTTGGTGCTCCAGACCTGTGCATCAAGCCACCCAGCTGACATTGCCCCTTGGAGGCCCCCCTTTACCTGCTTCTCCTTTGGGCTTTCCCATCTCCTTGAATGGCACCTCCAGCCACCCAGGGCCCAATTCAGAAACCTGGGAATTATTCCTGCTATGTCCCTCACTCCCCGCCCCCAATCCTTCACCAACTCTCACTTAACTTCCAAAGAATTTCTCTAAGGAGCCTAACCCATCTGTTACTCTCCACCCTCACTGCCCTATCTCAACTACTGCTGCCCCTCCACCGGACTATACAAATAGTCTCATAACTCATCTCCCCGTCTCCATTCTCTCTCTCTCCCACTCCATTTTCCATACAGCATCCAGTGTTGTGTGTGTGCATTTTTTTGTTTGTTTTTAATGCAATTTTATTGAGATAAATTCACATAACATACAATCCTCCAAAGTGTACAATCATTTGTTCATAGTAACATCATTTAGTTGTGCATTCATCACCACAATTTTTGAACATTTTCATTACTCCAAAAAATAAAGTAAAAATTAAAATAGAAAAGAACATCCAAAACATTCCATTCCCCTCCTCCCCCCATTGTTCATTTACTTATTTACTTTTGTTAACACTCATTGTTTTTTTAACTGTATCAAAAAATTAACAAACAATAAAAAACATTTCAAACAAAACCAAAACAAAGGAATAAGAAAAAAATAACCTAAACTAACTATATTGCTTCCAACATGTTCCTACCCTACCCCAAGAAAATAAACTATAACCAAACAAAGGAATAAGAAAAAAACCTAAAATAACTACATTGCTGCCCACTTGTTCCTACCATACCCCCCAAAAATTAACAAACCATAGTCGTTCCTGAGCATTCCCATAACATTAAGTTTACCCTCCATAACTTATCTGTTCCTATCAGATTATCATTCCCCCTTCACTATTTGCTGTCTATCGCTAGGTCCCCTACATTCTACAATATAAGCCATTTATTTTACATTTTTCACAGAGTTCACATTAGTGGTAACGGGCAATGTCTCTCTTTTTGTGCCTGGCTTATTTCACTCAGCATTATGTCTTCAAGGTTCATCCTTGTTGTCATATGTTTCACAACCTTGTTCCTGTGTGTGTGAGTTTAACATAAGTAGGTCCATACATGTAGGGAAAGACTGTCTTGTCTCCCCTCTGGAAAGTGTTCTTTCTCTGGCTCTCACAGTTCCCTCCCCAGCCACCAGCAATCACCTGCAGATGGCACCGGTCAGCCAGTCAGAGCCTCTCCCCATGTTTTCTGTTTTTTCAATTGAGGTAAAATTCACATAACATAAAATTCCCCGTTTTAATCATTTTAAAGTGTACAAGTCAATGGCTTCCAGCACATTTGTAATGTTGTACAACCATCACCCCTATTGAATTCCAGATCCCCAAGTTATTTCACCATATGTCCAGGGTTCCTGGCCCTCTCTAATGGCAAAGCCAGCAGATTAAGAAGCTTTCCAATAAATTCTTTTGTGACTAATTAGGATGTGCTGCATTTCTATGACTTGCAACAAAAAGACATGCACCACAGCTTATACCCTTCTAACAGTTTTTTTTTCCTAAGACTGTAAGTTCTGTAAAAGCAGGACTGTGTCCATCTTGTCAGCCTCTGTTTCCCTAGTGCCTGGCTCAGAGCAGGCATTCGAAAAGTAATTGTTGAATAAATGAATGATTATCTATAAAACTCCCTCCTCCTCATAGCCTCCCTCTGTGTTCCCATCACTCCCTGGGCCTTCCTCTCTTAGAAATCATCTAACATTTTATTTTATTTGTCAGCCTCCCAAACCAGAGTGCGTGTTCCTTGAGATCAAGTTCAATTCAAACATCTATCACGCTGAGATCCAGGAAGCATGCTCAGTGCTGGGAATAAAACTATGATTCATCTTCCAAGAATGGGCAGGGAGCTTGGCACACAGTGGGTGCACAGTGGATGTTTGTTGAATGAACAAATGAATCTGCAGTTTATAAAATACTTTCTCACCATCAACTCAGTTGTTCCTCACCCCAACAGGCAGGGTGAAGAAGAAACGGGCTATAAGAAGGTAAGTGGTTTGCCCAAGGCCACACACCTAATAATGGTTAACGCTTACAACACTCTTATTATGTGCCAGGGACTAGTTACATTCACTAACTCCTGTGATCCTCACAAGAGCCATAGGAGGGGAGTGCTGCACATTATCCCTATTTTGTAGATAAGGAAACTGAGACACTGACTATAAGATCTCGCCAAGGGCACACAGCCAGCCAAGGGGCAGAGCCTCGCACTGTGCCCCTAACCATGATGTGACACTGCATCTTACTAGGAGAGAAAGGGAGAAATTCAGGTCACCACCCTCTTCCCAGGGCCCTTTCCATACTTCCATGGGATTCGGTCATTCAATCTTTCAACGAATCTTTCTTCTAGGTACAAAAGGTCCAGTGGCGAACAAGACCAAGTCCCTGCTCTCAAGATGCTGACTTTCTCCTGGGAAATACAAACCAGCAAATCATAGACAGGTGATTTCCTATGGAGCTAGGTACTATGAAGAGAATAATACAGACTAACTGGGGGGGATGGGAGGGGGAAGTACCCAGGGAGGTGACATCTGAGCTGAGATGTGAATGACAAGGAGCAGCCACATAAAGATTTTAACGAAGAGCATATCAGGCAGAGAAAAGCAGATGAGCTAGAAACAAACTTGGCCCATTTAGGGGCAAAATGGAGGCCAGTATGGCAGAGCGTGGAGAGTCAGGAAAATTGTGGTAGGAGATGCGGTCAGACGGGCAGGAGGGGCCCATGGCGGGGCCTCTGGATTTGATTCTAATTGCTGAAGAAAGAGGGCTTTAAAGAACAGATTTGAATGATCTGACTTGCATTTTTAAGCGTCCCTCTGGCTGCTGTGGGTCATCTGTGTGTGCAGGCCCTGGGAAAGGGCAGGTGGAAACTCCTTGGCTTAGTTTTGCAGGACTGCCATAACACAGTATAACAAACTGGCTGGCTTAGAACAACAGAAGTCCAAGATCAAGGTGTCAGCCGGGCCATGCTCCTTCTGAAACCTGTAGGGGAGAATCCTTCCTTGCCTCTCCCTAGCTTCTGGTGGTCTAACTGCTCTCTTTGGCATTCCTTGCCTTGCAGCTACAGCACTTCGGTCTCTGCCTCAGCCATCGTTCTCCTCTCTGCATTTGTCTGTCTCTTCTCCTCTTTTTATAAAGATTGGGACTGGATTAAAGGCCCACCCTACTTATGACCTCATCTTAGTTAATCACATCTGCAAAGACCCTATTTTCAAATAAGGTCACATTCTGAGGTTCTGGAGATTAGAACTTCAACATACTACCTTTTGGGGGAACACAGTTCAACATATAATATACCTGTGCATACATTTCTTCCCCAGACACCCCCAAAGCAGTTAGTGTGTCCAGGCCCTATGCTGACACTGGGAACACCTCTAGAGAGAAACAGAGTTGCTCCCTGCACTGGCACAGTCCATTAGGGGTGGGGTGGGGGTAGGGTGGGGTGTCAGATGAGAAGACAGATGGTTACAGCCTACAGTGGGTTCTTTAGGAGCTTAAATGGAGGGGGTAAGGCAGGAAGGCTTCCTGGAAGAGGTGACACTTGAGATGTCCACAAAGAGAAGTGGGAGTTAGAAGAGGGGGTAGAAAGAGTTCTAGGCCCAGGGAACAACATGGGCTAGGGAAGAGGGGCAAACTGGAAAAACTTAAGAGGAGACATGAGCGAAGGGTGGGACTGTGGGGACAGCCAGCCAGGCTGAGTAGCAGCTGTGATGCGATGGCTGAACTTAAGCTGCGGTGCCCTTTTCTTACAGCACTCCTTACCACCAGAAATTCTACTAGTTATTTCCTGGCTACCCCAACAGAGCGTCCTTCTGCACGTCCAGCACCGTGCCTGGCACAACGATGACACCCTATCCAGGAACCTGGCTCACCTAAGCAATGGGTGGCGGGTGGGAGCGCGCGGAGCCGCAGCTTCCAGACCGATCCCCAACCCCGCCGCCAGCGTACCAGGGTTTTTGGGCTCCTCTTCGCCCACCGGCGGCAGGGCAGTCGCCGGCTTCTCCTTGGCCCCGCGCTCCCCTTTCTTGGTCACCGCACCGGACGACTTCTGGGTCCCAGGACGCGGGGCCCTGGGCGAAGACCCCGGGGCGCTTGCCTCGCTGGACATGCTGGGCGCACCGACTCCAGGCACCCTCGCGGGGACGGGGAAGTAGGACAAGACTTTGCAGGGCTAGCCCTGGGGGTGGCTAGTTCAGGGGTCTCGGTTCCGCGACCAGCAACCCGGACCAGTCAGCGGCGACGTCGCCTACGCGTCCCTCCCCACGGCAACCGCTCGGGGTGGGCGGGCCCGGCGGGAAACGGGCAACTGCAGAGCGCACGCGCAGCCCACAAGGGCGCCACCGGGTCAGAGCCTGGGCTGAGGAGAGCCCTGCTTAGGAGGCAGCCTCCCTGGACAGCGGGGCGGAGCTAGAAAAGACCCAGGAACTGGGCGGGGCTGTGGCAGGAGGGAAGGGCGGGGCCGGGGCAGAGGGAGCAGGACCAGAGCGGTCCGAAGTCACAGGCAGAGTGCCAGGGAGAGGAGAAATGAGAGGAGGAGTAAGGAGCTAGGGCGACTCTGGACCTAGGTGAGGCCATATGGCGGAGGCAGACGAGTATATCTCGTAGGGCGGGGCTGGAGCCGCGGGGCTGGAGCGGGAGTACCGCATCTGGGCGGGGCTGTGTTTGGGGAACGTGCGGGGGGCGGGGCTGGGGCGGGTACCCGGCAGAGGGGGCGGGCCCGGGACATCCGGGCGCAGCAATCACCCCGGGAAATGAACCCGAGAGGGCGGGGACCTGACCCTGCGAGGTAGGGATGCGGCAGTCGCTGGACCTTAGGAAGGGGGAGTCCGGGCGGTGGCAGGACCACTCTCCGGGGTCCGCCCATCTGTCCTGTAAGGTGGAGGTACCCGGTGGAAAGGGCCCAGAGAGACCCGGAAAGTTGGTTCAGTGTTGGGTTTCTGTTTTCGATCCCACATATTTAGCCTCCTGGCGATCTGGCTCAGATAATCCGCTGAGTTAATGAGGCGGGTCATACCTCCTTCACATCTTGGTTTCAAAGTCCTCAGGTGTTCTCGACACTGACTGTTCCGCGCTGCTGGTTCCCCATTTGAGTATACGCTCTCTTTCCCCGCTTCCAGCCGCTGCAACAGCTCCCCCCTCAAACACACACACGCACACCCTCACCCTACCCGGTTCCACCCGTTTCAACTCACTCCTAGCACGTTCCTGCCTTTGCGCTGTTCCCGGTGGAAATGCCGACCTTTGAGGATCTAGGCCGTCTGTGCTCTAGAGAACCCATTTTGCACTTCTAGCACTTACCACGGTGTCACCAGTACTTTTAATTCACTCAGGCGCTCAATCTTTTGGGGAACCTTTATTGAGTGTCTACTGTGTGCCAAGGGGAATCAATGTTGAGCATAAACACAGGATTCCTGTGAATTTACAGCCCAGTCAGGGAGGCAGAGCTTAATCAAATAGTCACATAAAGAAAAAGCATTCCGGTGGTGCCTGGCACCCTGTAGGCCTTCTGTGGGTATCTGATGAACGAACAAATAGAGCTGTGATTAGTGCTATGAAAAAGAGTTTGGGGGGCTGGAGGAGATGTGAAGGACAAGTAGGGTTAACAAGTGATGGGGGAGGAAGAGCATTCCAGATGTACAAAGGGCCTGTGATAGGAAGTGTGGCAAAGAGGCGGACAGAGGCTGGGTGGGTGGAATGCAGTGACAGGGAGAACAGTTCAAGGTGAAACTAAAAAGGAAGAAGGCCAGGCCAGCAGGGCCCTGAAGACCTTGATAACTTTTGACTCTGGCCCAAGAGCAGTGAGGCACCAATGAAGATTTTCAGCTTGTATTTTCAACAGTGGATTGGAAGGGGTACCACGTGGTCTCAGGACGACCAGTTAGGAGGCTATTGATAGAGTTAACTGGGCTTGGGCTGCCTTCCACTAAAAGGTCAGGACCTGTGCCTGGTCCCCGTTTGAAACCACACATGTACACTCACACACACAGCCCAGCCTGGGGCATGCACAGAAAAGATGCCCAATACATATTTGTGAGATCAATC
Organism: Choloepus didactylus; assembly: GCF_015220235.1. Classification (NCBI taxonomy): domain Eukaryota; kingdom Metazoa; phylum Chordata; class Mammalia; order Pilosa; family Megalonychidae; genus Choloepus; species Choloepus didactylus. Next base: position 108,599,140 of record NC_051308.1, read on the forward strand.
ACAGAGTCATCCAGCAACATTCAACCCACCAGTTTATGTATACAGGGTCCTGGGGGCCTTGGGGAGCAGTGGGTGGGGGAAAGGGAACCCTGGGGCCCTGCTGACCAGTCTCCCATGATGGAACCTGGGAGCCAGGCTCCCATCTCCTCTCCATTCACTTCCTCTAATAAACATGTGCATGTCCACGGCCTGCCGGTCCACTCCCTGCTCCTGGCAGGTTACATCGGGCTCTGTCCCAGCCTTGGGCAGCAAAGGGCATGTGTGCTGGCCTCTGCCACACCAGCTTGGTCCCTCAACGGTCCTGACGTCGAAATGGGGGTGATGGAGGATGCCGAACTGGAGGCAAGTCATAGTGTCCAGGGATGTGGCTGTTCTTGGGTGAGTCGTAGTGACCAGGGGGCAGGCCCGGAGGCAGGGGGGGCTGGGGGCCCACAGAATCTCGGTCTAGAGAGAGAAGCAGCAGATGAGGGACAGGTGTCTCCTCCCCCTCTGTGCCAGTTTGGATATATTATGTCCCCCAAAAAGCCATGTTCTTTAATGTAATCTTGTGGGGGCAGATTTATTAGTCTTTCAATTAAGCTGGAAACTTTTGATTGAATGTTTCCATGGAGATATGACTCACCTAACTGTGGAAGATCCTTTTGATTAGATTATTTCCATGCAGGTGTGGCCCCGCCCATTCAAGGTGGGCCTTGATTAAGTCACTGGAATATTTAAGAGAGGAGCTAAGAGCCAACACAGATCCAAATGCTTGCTGATGCTTGCAGACACTTGGAGATGCAGACAGAAGGATGTTTGGAGATGCTAAGCAAAGAGATGAAACCCAAAGTTTGCCCCAGAGCAGCTAAGAGTGGACCCCCAGACACATAGAGAGAAATATCTTAGGAGAAAGAAGCAAGAATGCAGAGGAGCTAAGAGAGAGGAGCTAAGACAGACACCCAGAGACATTTTGGAGAAAGCCACTTTGAAACACAACCTGGGAGCAAAGGACAAGCAGATGCCAGCCACGTGCCTTCCCAGCTGACAGAGGTATTCTGGATACCATCAGCCGTTCTTCAGTGAAGATACCCTCTTGTTGATGCCTTGGTTTGGACTCTTCTATGGCCTTAGAACTGTGACTTTGTAACTTAGTAAACCCCCTTTATAAAAGCCAATCCGTTTCTGGTATTTTGCATAATGGCAGCATTGGCAAACCAGAACACCCTCCCACCACTCTCCTCTCTTCAGCCCCTTCTGCCCAAATAGAGGTGGATGGTGCTGGACATAGACCAGTTTGCCACCAGCTGCCAGTGGGGTGGGGGGGACCACCTCAGACTGCCCACCTCAGAGGGTGTGAGTGCACCTTGCCACCTGCCTTTCTGAGAACCATCTCCACCTCAGGTGCTGTACAGCCACCAATTCAGCTCCTCAGCCCCACATGGTAGGTGCCACCACTCCATTTTACAGATGAGGAAACAGCTCTAAGGGGCAAGGTGACTTCCACAACATCATGCCTATTTTGAGCTCAAGCCTGACCCCAAAGGCCTTGCTCTTGCTGCCAAACCACACTTGCCTCCTTTTCTCCCTCTGTCCTTTCACTCTTTCTACCTCCCTCATCCCAGCTCTCCCTGCCCGTGGCCCCAGTGGAGAGGGAGAGCTCACCGTGGGTCAGGGGACTGGGCTGCTCGTAGGTGCCACTGTCTCTCTGTGGCTGGGGATGTCGCCGCCTCTGGCTGTCCCGGAGTTGAGGAGGCTGCCTGGGGAGAGAGCCTTTCATCTCCACATAGCTGCTCTCCCGGGGACCCCCGAGCAGGTTGGGCAGGTCCCGGATGGTGGCGTAGGGGTTCTCACTGCTCAAGGAGGCGACACTGGCCCCCAGCCCCTCCTCAGAGATCGGCCCTAAGGATAGGAGGAGGAAGTCAGACTCGGTGGAGGCACTGGCTCCTAAACCTTAGCTCAGGTCTGTCCCTCTTTGCCCCCAACTCCATACCTTTACTGTAGAACTGGCCTAGGCCATTACTATTGCTGTAAGTATAGCTGTAGCTTCGGTCCGGGAGGCTGCTACCTGAGGACGAGGAGGCAACTTGCAAGCTGGTCCCTGGTCCCCTCCCCAGGCCCCCTCCTCCTCTAGAACAGGGGCACAGAACCTCCTTCTCCAGACCCACAGACTCAGATGGAACAGGGTGCTGGGCTGCACATACTCACCCTCACTGGAAGCCTCAGCCCCCCAGGCACCTACCTCTGTCCAGAGGCCCTGGAGGGGGCTCCCGGCGGTGCTTCCAGTCAGCAGGCAGGGTGGCATGGTTATCATGCCCATGGCCTCCACCTGGCCGCTCGGGGACTTGGAGGCTGGCAAAGAGCTGACTGCCTGGAACCTGACAGGGGAGGGGTGGGATAGGGAGAGTACTGTTCAAGGGTGGAACTTTCCAGGCTTTTGCCCATCCCTCCACCACAGCATCCCCTTCCCCAACACTGACCTTGTTAGGGGGTGGAGGGTTAGGTGAGCACTGGGACAGGGTGTGGTAGCTGGGGTTGGAATAGTAGTGACTGTAGCTCGGAGGGACATCTGTACAGAACAGACATGGGCTCAAGGTGAGCTCAGAGACAATCCAAGGGCCCATGCTAGTTGGGAGCCAGGCACTTCTGTTCCAGCCCAGGAGATCCATAGTTTGGCCTCCCTGACCTCCCTTCCTTCCTTCCTCCAACTCTCCACTTCCCATCCCCTGGGTCCAAGGAGGGACCCAGGAGCCCCGTACCCCATCCTGTCCTTGTGCCTATGAGCCCCATGTCCCTGTCTGTGCCCCATGCCCCATGCCAGCTCACCTGGCATGACATACTCAGAGCCATCCATTCTCCCAGTGCTGTAGGCCACCGCCAGATGTTGGTGCTCCTTGCCTTTTTGCCAATGGCGGTAGCCAATGAAGAGCGCCACCAGTGCCACCACCAGGGACCCCAGCACTGCAATGCCAATCACTGCCCCGAGAGAGTTATAGGCCACTGGAGAGGTAGGCATCATGGTGAAGGGCTCCTGGCTTCCTGTGTGGGATGGGGAGGTTACTCAGGGCAGTGTCTTGGCCCTGATGGTGAGTCTGTGGTGCTTGCATGGGAGAAGCTCCTTGTGGAGTGGCAGGAGTGGTATGACGGGCCTTGGTCCTGGTAGAAACACAGGAAGGTACTTGGTGTCCTGGTTCCTTGGGGACAAAGGGGACTAGAAGAGAACTCACCGATCCTGCAGGGGGCACCGCTGTGGCCCGGGGGACATACACAGGCCCCGGTCTCCAGGTGACACCTCTCTCCAGGTCCACACTGGCACGGCTGGGAGCAGTTGGCACCAAACATCCCTGGAGGGCAGCCTGGGAGGGGAGCCATGGAGGCAGGTGAGGATCAGAGGGGCCAAAAAACTGTAGCCTCATCTTTGGGCCAGGGATAACTTGAGGGCAGGGACATAGCATTCCCCTTCTGTTGATACCTTCCAAGCAGAGGTGTCCAGTCCAGCCTGGGGGACAGATACATCTCCCATCCTGAGGGTGGCAGGTCCCGCCATGGCGACACTGGCAGAGCTGGGCACAGTTGGCTCCCCAGTGTCCTGAGGGGCACACTGTAGGAGACAAGGGGCCTTTCTGGTGGGGCAGGTCCAGACCTTTCTGGATGAATTCTCAGCCTCCAGCATCACTGAAGTTTTAGCTTAGCTTTGGTCTCCCCAGGGACACCAAGGCTTTAAACAGTATCTGCATACCAGTGACTCACCAATTCATATCTCCAGTACAGTCTCTCCCTTGAACTCCAGACTCACATGCCCAATTGCCTACTCAACATCTGCACTTTGGCTGTTTCATAGGCATTGCAAAATAACGTGTCCAGTGCTAGACAACCAAAGGCTTCCAAGCTACTCTGGAATGCTTAGCTCTGGACTTTTTTTTTTTTTTTTTTTTTAACATGTGAGGGAAGTAAACATTCCTCCTGTTTAAGGCATTATTTTTTTCATCTCTGACACTAGCAAATAATCTCATAATCATTGTTACAAAATTCTACAGGAAAACTTTTCACCAAGATCACTTCCTTCTTTACCCTGTCTGCCAGTGAGCTTGAAACCAGCCTTTTTCATAGTTACAGCCATTCATTTTCTTTTTCAAAATTTGTTTTACTTGGTTTTTGCACTAGTCTTTTCCATGATCTTTTCAATCTATTTATATGGGAAAGAGGCCATGTATAATAAATAAAAATAAGTTGAAAAATGCAGGCAAAAAAGTCCAATATTGAGCTTATAACTCCCCTGCCCCCCAAAATATTGCTCCTCCCAGTCTTCCATGCAGAAAGGCAGGGATTTTTTTTTTCCTGACAGGTCCATTGCTGCATCCCCAGCACCTAAAACCATAGCCAGCATGTAGGTGATGCTCAATAGAAGGTTGAGTCAAGGTGGGTCCAGTGGCTTTTTATACCCAGGAACAGTGGAACAGAGGCCTCCCCTACTCAGCCCACCCTCTCAGCATGCACACGCCCTAAGACAAACAAGCTGCCACATACGTTGAGAGCAGTCGGGGCCTGTCCAGCCGGCCAAGCAGTAGCAGGTCCCATTTGAGGGGTGGCAGGAGGAGTGGTTAGCACACTTGCAGGGCTGGCAGCGTTTGCCATAGTGGCCAGGAGGACAGGCTGGGGGAGAGGGGCATGTGGTGATTGGAGGCGGGAGCCAGTCCTCAATCAGCCCTCGACTCCACTATCTCTCTCCCCACTTCCTGCTGCAGTGAACAGCCCAAAGAGAGTAGGGTCAAAGGAAGAGACCAAGAGGGGTGGAGTGGGGTCTTCTGGTATCTGACACTGCACTGCTCCATACTGCTGATGTGTGTGTGTTTGGGGAGGGGGGTATGGTTTGGAGAGGGAGCCTCACATCTCTGGCAGGAGTGGCCTCGGAATCCAGGTACACACAAGCAATTGCCATTCTCAGGGTTGCAGGTGCCCCCATTCTTGCAGGTGCAAGTGTTGCTGCAGTTCGCTCCCCAGAAGCCCACAGGGCAAGGCAGGTGGCAGTGGATGCCTATAGGAGAGAGGGATAGGGTGAGCCTGGCCCTGGCCCCCTCTTGTCCCATGGGGGTTCTTCTGGACATACTTCTTATGGGATGGGTCCACAGCAGGCCTGGGACTCAGACACTGGAGTGCTCACCTGCCCAGCCAGCCTGGCACTGGCAGTGTCCGTGAATGGGTTCACAGCCATCAGCATGGTCACAGTCACAGCGATTGGCACAGCCTCTGCCAAACTGCCCCTTCTTGGGGAGGGTATAGAGGGCAGGGCAGGCCAGTCAGCTGGGAAGGTACAGTGCTCCCTCCCCTCTCCCAGGTAGGCAGGCTGGCGAGCACTCACCGAGCAGGACAGCTGGCAGTGGGCCCCATGCCACCCAGGAGTGCAGGTACAGGCTCCAGTTTGGGGGCTGCAGACTGCCCCATGGGCACACTGGCAGCTGGCGTTGCAACCAAAGCCCCAGGTGCCGGGTGGGCAGGGCACAGAACAGTTACCACGCTGCCAACCTGGAGGAGGGTCCTTGAAGGTAAGCATGGGGACCCACCCCCTTCTGGAGCAGGCATACACTGGGTGTTGGCTGTGCCAGGATCTGTGCTGTGAGCAGGGGTGGGAGTGGGGGTGCTCATGGCCCCATATAAGAGACTAGCATATAAACTATTAGCTGTTGCACAGAAGGCTAAATGACTTCTGGTGATGCACCATCCCCTTCTGGGTCCTGGTTTCCTTTTTGCAAAATGAAGGGGTTTGGCAGCAAACCCAAATGCTTACAAAGCAACTAAATGGATTACCCAGTTACCCATCAGGTAACTAAATGGGCTATCCAGACCCTGAGTAAGATAATAGGGAGTGCTGGGGACTGGAGGCTGGAGGTTTGTCTGTTACATATATAATAGAGAGCTAGTCAAACAAAATTCTCCATCAGAATGCGACCTAAGTTTTGCCGACATGCCACCCCTGGTAGATCTCAGAAGCCCTTCCTGGCGCTGCCATTGCATTGCATGCTATTGCATGAGGTGCTTTCTGGCCTGGCCCTTTAAAGGACGAGTAGGAATTTTGAGATTGAAGAAAAAAGCAAAGAGAATATTCCGGGAAGGAAGTAGACTGGCTGCTTTCCCACCTCCCGGCTCCAGCCGAGCGGCCCCGCCCTCTCGCTGTGGCCTCTCCCAGGCCTAGGCCTGCCCCTACCCTTGGACCCCTCCTCCTTCCCTCTGCCCCGCCCCTCTCCATGGCTTGTGCCCTCCCCGAGACCCCGCCCCATTACCTTCCTTGCAGATGCACGCGCCGTCGACCGGCGAGCAGGCGATGGCGTTTTCGCAGGCGCAGCGCGATGAGCAGTTGACCCCAAAAGTGTCGGGGGGGCAGAGGCTAGCGCAGTGCGGGCCCTTGGAAAGCGGGTGGACGAGCTAGTGAGAGGGGCGGGCCCCTCCTCGGCCGCCGCCTCCCTCTTGGCTCGCCGCGGGCCGCGTCTCACCGTGTAGCCGGGCGCGCACCGGCAGAGGCCGCTGTCGGCCTGGCAGACGCCGCCGTGCAGGCAGAGACAGTGCTCCTGGCAGCCAGGCCCGTGCGTGTCCTGAGGGCAGCTCTCGTTGCAGTGGAGGCCGGCCCAGCCCGGCAGGCACGAGCACTCCCCGTTCATCGGGTGGCAGCTGCGGACGGGGGAGCGGCGCGGTCTGAGCCGGGGCCCGCAGGCCGGCCTCCCGGTCCCCTCCGCGTGGCGGGAGCCGGACATCTTCGGAGTAAGGAGGCCATAAGGAGGCTCGGTGTTGTCCCGAGAGTGGGCTTGGGGCGAGTACGGGGACCCCAAGTCCCTCCCGTCCTCGAGGCCCCTTCCTTTTCCCTTCTGTGACATCCTGACTCGCCCTTGGATATACCACTGTCACTTTCCGTGACTCCGGTGGAGGACCCCTCCCATTGGCTCCTGACCCCTTGACCGCAATGTCCCGCGACCCACCTGAGGCTGTGCTCCGGGTCGCAGGTGCAGGATTCCCGACAGCTGGGGCCGTAGAAGTCGTCAGGGCAGAGACGCTCGGCGCAGCGGTCCCCGCTGAAGCCGTGTTCGCACAGACACGCGCCGTTGGCGGGGAAGCAGCGGGCCCCGGGGGCGCAGTCGCACGTCTCCGCGCAGTCCTGCCCGAAGCGGCCCACGGGGCACTCCTCGCGGCACCTGGGCGCCTCTTCGAGTGAGCCCGGCCGCGCCCCCACCACCCCCCTGGCCCGCCCTCTGCCCCTCCCGCCCGCGCCACCGCCGCTCACCGATCCCCTGTGTAGCCCGGAGCGCAGCGGCACTGCCCAGTGAATCGTTCGCAGCGGCCGCCGTTGTGACAGCGACATTCCTGGGAGCAGTTGGGTCCGTGGAAGCCCTCGGGGCAGGGCAGGGAACAGATGGTGCCCTGTGGGGATGAGAGGTCAACAGAGCCCCAGGAGCCCAGCCCCCTCCCCATGCCCTCAGGGTCCCTGGACACCCTTACAGCCACTGAGGCCCTCAGAGCTCTCCAGGGCCCACGGGGCACACCCCCTCACACACATCCTCCTCAGAGCCCCGATGAGAACCACCCACAGAATTCTCCCCAGACTCCCACCCCGCTTTTCATACCATCCAGCCAGGTGGGCAGCTGCAGGTGTTCTGGGAGGGTGGGCAGACACCTCCATTGTGGCAAGGACAGGTGCTGGGGCAGAAGAAACCAGCGGTGCCCTGGCGACAGGGCACCTCACAGCTGCTGGGCAGAGTGGGTAAGGTCAGGGTGTAAACAAACAGCACCAGCCTACCCCCTTGCCTCTAGGACCCCCAGCCCCCCACCCCAGAGGAAGGCTTGACCACAGGACTCTGATTCAAACCCACCCTGGGAGTCCTATCCCTCTTTCCTGTTGGGGGCTGCAGGAATCAGAAAGCAAAGATTTCTGGGGCAAAATAATAGTAATAAAACAAAAAAATAAAAAACAGGGGACACCCCAAGGTGGTGTGGGGGGGGTGTGTATGTGTAGAGTGTGGGGCCATGGTGGCATGTCCACTCCCCCGGGCGCCCTCAGCTCCACCTCCTCCCCTCAGCTCATGCCGTTCCCTTGGGGGAAGCGCCTCTGCCTATGGAGGGCTCACCTGAACCCAGACTCCTCCGTGAATCCTTCCTTGATCTCCACCTAAGGGCACCCTCTCCCTCCTGGGATTCTCCAGCCCTTCCTGCAACCTGCCTTGTGACAGGACTCTCTGGGTCTTTGTCTTACTCTTGCTTTACAAACTACTTTTCACGTGCTATCTCATGTTCTCTTCACAGTAACCGTTTAGGTAGACCATACTCTTCCCATTTTCCAGAGAAGAAACAAGCTCATGGAGAGTCAATGATTTGCCCAAGATCACTCAGCTATTTGGTGACAGAGCTGAGACTAGGACATTGGCCTCTCAACTCCCTCCCCACACCTAGGACCCTGCTGAGTCCCCTCCTATCCCCATGTTTGCCCATGCAGCCTATGTCTATAACCCCATTAGCATGTCATCCTTTCACAACTCACTTGGGCCCAGTTCTCTCCGTGGGGCAGAAGCAGGCTCCAGTCCGAGGGTCACAAGGTGCCCCGTGGCACTGGCAGATGAACTGGCAGCCAGGGCCATAGTACCCAGGGGTGCAAGGCCGAAGGCAGTTGGGGGGTTGCAAGCCCGAGGGGCAGTAACAATTCCCACTCTTGGGGTCACAGGAGCTGCTGTTACCACAGCTGCAGGGCTTGTCACACTGTGGCCCCCACACTTCTGGGGAACATGCTGTGGGATAAGGAGGGCAGGGACAGCGGTTTGGGGGGAGGTGTCTAGCCCCTCCCAAACTTCCAGTTAGTCCCTAATTCTGTCTCTCAGCCCACACACACACCCACCTCTCCATAAAAGGCAGCTGGCTGCAATGGGACCCTGGCAGGTAATTGCCCTGGTAGGGAGGGGGTGCCCAAAGGTTCTGTGCCCCTGGGGGTGCAAGAGGCCACCAGCCACTCACCACTGGAGCAGTCATCGCCCCGCCAACCTGGGACACACTGGCACTGATTGGGCGCCACACAGCGGCCGTGGACACACTCCTTGTCACAAAGTGCTGGGACAGAGATGGGCATGAATGAGAAGATGCTTCCAACCCTGCCCTGCCCACCTTTTAGCCTCTGAAACTTAACCCCTTCTTCCTCCCACACAGGGACCTAGACTTTTCCAAACATCAATTCTGCCTCTAAAATGAAGAAAGACTGAGAGACAGAAACTCAAGGCAGAACTTGACAAGATCCCAGGCTCCCAGGTCTCTTTTCATGAAGTACTCTAACAAACATTTTGGGGAAATATATGGTGGGGTGGGATTCCTCAGGTGGGAACTGGACATGCATGCTGTCCAGACAGAGGGTGGGGGCTGAGGGCCAGGGTGGTAGGTCAGGCTGGGAGGGAGTCTCTGCAGGAGCTGGGGGCGGTCAGAAGAGACCTGACAGATACAGGTCAGAGACAGATAGCAACAGAGAGACGAGATAGGAAGAGACAGAGATGGATCCAGACAAGAGCCCTGGAACAGACAGACAGCTCTGGAACAGAGAGGGACTGAGAGATGCAGAGACAGGCTGCTCAGGAACACGGAGAGACAGGATGGAAGGGACATGGGCTCTGCTGGAGACAGGAGCATGAAGTGGGGACTTAGGGGAAGTATTGACAGGACACTGGGAGGGCTGGGCAAGTAGGGAGGGTGGCCCCCTCCTATTCCACAGCCCCACCTGCCCCCTCCCCTGAGCCGGCAGCTGCTAGCTCAGCAGATTTCCAAGAGGTGGGGAGAGGGTAAGGGCAGGGGGCTCCGGCCCAGGACTCACGGACACAGGCCCTGTTGCTCTCGTAGTAGCCCTGGCAGCACTGCAGGCGCCGACGGTGATCTGTCTTCACTACCTGACGGTACACAGTCCGGTAGACGACACTGGGGGAGACCCAGAGGGAGCATGGCTCACAGTCCTCCTGACTGAGGCCCCTGCTGCCCACCCTCATCTCCTGGGGGAGGACTGGGAGGCACTGCCCAACACTCTGGGCTGGGGGAAACACAGAAAGAGCATTCCCTCCTTGCCGCACACACAGCCACACACACATGCAATACAGCATATACACACTGACACACACCACACACGCACACTCACCCATCCATCCTTCTCCACCTGCCCCCACACCAACCACACACACAGCACACGAGGAGTGAGGGCCTCGAGGCCAAATGTTCCCTCTAAATTCTAAAGGTTCTGAGAAGAGAATGGGGACGTGAAGGGCCAGAGGGCTCCTGCCCATTTGCTAGTGGAGGGGGAGGGGGCACTCACGTGGGCTGGGGACAGGTGTGGGGGTTCTCCCAAGGCCGATCACAGGGCTCTGAAGGGAGCAGGCTGAAGGGGCGGGAGTAAGATTCCTTGGTGGTGGTGGTGAAGCTGCAAGACAGCAAAGGAATGAAAGAACGGGGTCAGGGGCCAAGAGGAGGGAGGGAGGCCTGAGCTGGCAAAGAGTGCACAGAAAGCAGGGCTGGGAGGGCCTGGCCACGGTGGGGAATTGCCCCAGCATTTGGGTTTGCTGCCCCAAGCCTAGGATGAACTTTCCATCCCACCCCACCTCTCAAGTCTGGAGGGATCCTCCCAGGCTTGGAATGTTCCGGGACACCCCTGCCCCATCAGAGTTCTCCCCTTCTCACCTATTGGATTAGACCCTGTGATTTTTGTTTCCTCTTTCTCCCCCATCTTACTTCCTATCTGGGAGCTAGAACAGACTTCCAACCTAGATGATGGAGATCAACTGAAGCATTTCTAGCCAAATTCAGCCCTGGCTCTTGCTCCCCAACCCTGTCCCGTTTGCTCCCCACGGGGCAGCCCCTCTGTTTGCTCCACAGTGAATGACTGCCACACTACAATGTCCTGCAGCTGGCCTCCCACAGGGACCAAGGGATGGGGACAGAGAGGGGGACAGAGAAAGGACAGGATCGGAGATGGGGATGGAGTCAGAGGCAGCGCATAGAAGGGAACAGAAATGGCAGAAACAGAGAAATGAGGAGGGAGGTGACTGGAGAGAGGGAGGGAAGGAAAGGAAGGGACTGGGAAGGGGAGCACCGGGAGGGAGAATCAGGTTGTGGGGGACTTGGTGCCCCCAAGGCACAGCAGGGACTCCCTCTCACCTTTCCCAGATGCTGCAGGCGTTGGGGTCACTGTGGTTGAGGGCTGCAGCCAGTCCCAGGCCAAGGGCCAGGAGAAGGAGGGGCTTCAGAGGCGGCGACATTGCAGAGGCCTGCAACCAATGGGGCCAGGTGCAGAATGGGCGAGCGGCACTACAGCCAGAAGCCTGGAGGACCACAAGTCTGCAGAGCTCTGAGGAGTGGGTGTGCAGAAGAGACCTGGTGGTGCCTCTTGTCCTCTGGCCCCATGCTCCTGGGCTCTTATTCCCGACTAGGCCATGCACTTCCATGCCTCCAAGCCTTCGCTTATGCTGATCCCTCCGCCTGGATGTCCACCTTCTCATTCTCTACCTGGAGCACTCATCTTTCAAGGTCTAGCCCCAGAGGCACCCCTTCTTCTCAGCTAGCTCCTGACCCCCACTGGCAGACTGCCCCCACCCCTCCCTTCTGGGCACCCCCAGCACCATTCACCATTCTTCTAGTGCCTGAGCCTCGACCATGACCTCCAGAGGCAGGAACTCAGTGCCCTTTCTCTCTGAATCCCCAGTCCCCAGTCCAAGGCCAGACTGGCACTTTGATATTTATACCAAGGTCTGAAACTGGAACCAATGAGGGAAGCTATAAGGGAAGTAGACTTGGGCTTCATTGGAGGAAGAATTTTCCAACAGTCAGAGAAGTGCAGCAATGGAATCAGCTGCCTCGGAGGGTGAGCTTCCCGTTACTGGGTGTATGCAGGCAGGGGCCAAAACCACCCTGGCAAAATGCTGCAGGGAGTTGCCAGCTTTAAGGGGTGGGAGTGGGGCTGGGTCCAGGAGGCTCCTTCCAACCAGTGGTGTGCTGGAGTGGGCTCATTTGGGATCTCAAGAGCCAGTTGTGTGCATCTCTTCCCAAAGCCAATGTCACCTTGGTAGCTTAAAATCAGATGTGGTGGGATTCTTTTCACCATAGAAATAGGCAAATGTCACAAATCAGGGCCATCTCCTTCACGGATCGGAGCTGGTTGTTAACCATTTGCCAGCAAACCACTGTATCCGACTCTGTCTACCAGAAGAGGTCCCCAACTCGGTCTCAGACATCAGGAAAAGCCCCCACCTCCCGAAGACCACCCACCCCATCAGCCATTCAGAAATAGGTACCTCCTCATCCCCTCAGTCCCTGACCTTGCCCAGCAGGTGGGAGGAGGGTCAGGACCCCAGAAGACTGTTCTCTGGCTCCTGGGCTCTGGTGAGGCTGAGTTCCTCGAGGCCCCGCCCCCACAGCCGGTTTCAGATTCAGTATTTGGTGCTCCTCAAACTTGCCCTGGCTCCCGGCTCTGCGCCTCCTGAGGCGCCCACATCTGCTTGTAATTTTTCCGGGAAGAGAGAAAGGTCGTGGTTGCTGGCCCCTTACCCCCCTGAGTATCTCTGGAATGCCTTGCCTGGCCCCACCCCACACCCCTCACCCACACACTCCCAGGGTCCCCAAAGCCTCTCCCCAGCTCCAATCAGGGTGGCCCCTCCTTCCCTCCAGGTCTCGCAGTAAGAGATATGCTCCCTAACTTAACCCATCTCACCCACTTCTGTTCCATTCCCATCAGTAACTCCTCGACCCTCCCAATGGCCCACCTCTCCTCCCCCTGCCTCCATACTCCACTGCAAAAGTCGCTCCTGCCTGCTGCTCCTCCATCCAGCAGAGCCACAGTGGCTCCCCATCACTCTGGCTGCACTGCCCTCCACCACAGGTCCCCCAGAGCAAATCTGTACCTCTGGTTTTCTCTGTGCTTCCTCCCATCAGTCCTCAGCCCCCAAGTAACTTACCTGGCCTCTACAGCATCCTGGGGCCTGAAGAACTTAGGTGAGCCAGGGGCAAGGTGGATTAACACTGGGGGGACCAGAGAGTGTCCCAGGGGATATGGACCCTGAAAACAAGACATATGGCCTGGCTAGGATGGGGGAAGGGAGGCAGCTGAGAGGGGACACACCTTAGCATGGGCAGAAGTAGGGTCCCCAAACTACCCCTTCCCACCCTGCTCTGTTTGAGCCACTGTCCCAGGCCTGGGGCCCACCTCCAGCACTCTCTCTGTCTCTCTGTCTGGTCCCAGCTAACCTCCCCACCTCTCCCTCAGGTATGCTTGGCAGCCAGGGGTGTGGGCAGGCTATGGCAGGAAGGACTAGAGTGGAGGCACAGGGAGGAAGTGACATGTAGCCCAGAGAAAGCGCCTTCTCCCATTCACGCCAGCCCCCCAGCCCCGACCAGTCCCCGAGTAACAGCAAGTGTGCCCTTCACCTCCTCTCAACCAACTTCTAGAGGCAGTGGTTCACCCAGGGCTTCAAGATGGACCTGGAGGTGGAAGGGGAAGCCTGGGGAGGGATTGATGCAAATAACCACCACTCTGGCTGGCTGGGAGTGGGGGGGCGGGTAGGTCCTGTTTTCCCAAAGGACCTCAGGGCAGGGCTGGAGCAGCAGAGAAAACACTCAGCTGGTCAGCAATGGGGCTGGAAGCCAGGGGGTGGGGTTCGGGGAGACCAGTGGGTGGCCGGTTAGGGAGGGGAGAGAGGGAATGGGGACCCTGGTAGGGAGAAGGGAGAGGCTGGACCATCCTCAGTCCCTGAGGAGGGAATCCTGGCCAGACCAGGAGCCAGGAGCCCCACCCTCCCCTCTCAGGCTCGTTCCCATTTGAGCCTTCGTGCCTGAGGCCCTGGCCCACCCTCCCCTAACTGCCATCCAGTCCCAGCAGCACTGGGTCCCGTGTGAAAGCACTGGGCCCCACATGACTACACAGGCCCCCAAGGGATTTAAATCAGACGACTGGACAATTCCCGGCTCCCGGCCCCATCCCCAGGGACCCACATTGCACTCACTGCAGGCTCTCTTCTCCATCTTCCCATAAAGATGCCCCCCTTCCCCTCCTGGTCCGCCCTCTTTCTCCACTGACTTTCTGGCTTGAGGAGCCCAAATACCTTCCGTCACAATGAGAATAATAATGTGACCACATGTATCATTCGCTATGCTTGAGACAGCAGGGTGCTGAGTAATTTACAGCGTACATCAACCCATTGTGTTAGGCATCATTAGTATTCCTACTTTACAGATGAAGAAACAGGCACAGAGAGGGTAGGTAACCTGCCCAAGGTCACACAGCCAGTAATGTCGAGCTGGGATCCAAACCCAGGCTGTTGGCAGGAGCCTCAAGCGGCTGCAGGCTTTCACAAGCCCAGGCAGAAAGCCCAGGGGCTTTGCATCTCTTTTGAATAGCTTCAGTTATAGGGGTGGGGGGAGCCTGGTAGGGGGACTGGACAGGAGAAGGGGATGGGGTGGGGGCTGCCACAAGAACAAGATCCAAGGCGTGGGAACCGAGATGTGTTTACAGTCAAGAATGAGCTGACACTTCTCGCTCCTCCACCTCGAGATGCAAAGCGGCTGGGCTCTTGGCCAGGCCCCTGAGTCCCCAGTCCCGCCTCCACAGCCCCCCAGCATCCCTGCCCTCTCTGCCTCTGAGCCCACACAGGGCCCAACCCTGCTCACCCTCCCCTGCTCCCCTGCTCTTCTCTCAGTTCCCTCTGGTAGAGAGCCCCCTTTATCTTTACTGTGCCCAGCCCCTCCCAGGAGGCAGGAAATGAGTCTGGAATCTGGGGTGGGGGTAAGTGGAGCAGAGTGACTGGTGGACAGGAGAGAATCATTTCAGTGGAAGGAAGATAGCAAGAGTGGGGCTGACAGAGGTGAGACAGAAAAAGGGACTTCCCCACTGGCTCCCTTCCAATTCTATTCTCCGGGAAGCGGCATAGCACAGGATAACTCCTGGGCTCTGCCTCCACCCCTTCCAGTTGTCTCCTCACCCTGTGCAAACCTGGGTGGAACCCCAGTTCTGCCACTTACTGTGTGGCCTTGGACAGGTTGCTTACCCTCTCTGTGCCTCAGTTTTCTCCTCTGTAAAATGGGGATAATAATAGCAACTCCTTCATAGAGTTGTTGTGAGGATTAAACGAGTTAATATAAAACGCTTAGAGCCAGTACATAATATTAACAATTAACATTAGCTGTTTCCATGTTAGCACCCTCAGCATCCCTCTTGCACCCAACATAACCCTATCCCTACTCCCCTTACACTGCCATGCCTTTTGGGTATTAATTCCAGGAAAAGCTGTTTCTCATTTTTTTCTGAAGAACCCCCAGGATGATCCGGGAATGGGGAATGGAGATGGGGCCGCAGATGCTGACAGAGAGAAAGGAAGTGGGAGTGGGAGGGGGCCAGGCTCCTGGGAGAATCTGATCCCCCAGAACAATGGGCTGCTCGCCAGGTGCATCTCCCAACCAGAGGCAGTTGACAGGGGCAGGATGCCTGGATTCTGCTCACCCCCCAGCCCACAGCCTGAGCACTAACTCCAGCTGCTGCTAGGTTCAGCCGCCCACTTTTCTCTTCTCTGACAGTGTCTCTCCATTTCTCTTTCTCTCCCCCATCCCCCTTCCCACTTTGGAATCCAAAGTGCCTCTGTCACTTACTAGCTGTGTGACCTCTGCACATCACTTAAGCCCTCTGAGTCTCCATCTTCTCATCTGTAAAATGGGATAACAACCCCACCACCTCACCCCCCTCTCCCAGGGCCGCTTTGAGAGTTAGAACTGCTGTTTCCAGTGACCACCCTGGAACAGAGCCTTAGACCAAAAGCTGCCCAGTGGATGTGTGTTGATTCAGAAGCGGATTCTCCCATGCTCCCTTTATCTTTTTGTCTTTTGTCTTGTTCTTCATCAGCAGGTGTCTGCTTTCTGCCTTTTTTCCTTCTTCCATCAATTTCTTTTTCTCTGTCTTTCTGCCTCTCTCCTTCCTTTTTTATATCAGGCTGCCATGTACAGTTGTGAAGTATGTTCACTGCACAAGGGCATTAGCCTTCAAGGGGGCCTGGAAACTGAACTTCAGCTATGATCCACTCACCAAGTCTTGTGTCTTGACTTGGTACTAAGGGTGCCTAGTCCTGTGTCTCTCTTGACTTTCTCCCTATCTCTGTCTCTTTGTGTTCTTTCCCAGCCCATCCTTGCCAGGGAGACAGAATCCCATAGTCCTCCCCATTCAGCAGTGAGATCTCAGCCCAAGGCTTCCTTCCCTCCCTCCCAGCATTGACCCAGGATGCCCTGTGACCCGGAGCCTGGGTTGCTTGGCTCCACATGCCATATGGTACACATGTGTACATGCTTGCACACGTGAGCCCAGAGCCCCTCCCACACCCAGCCAAGCCAGGCCCTCGGCATGCCAGGCATGTCTGCCGGATGGAGGGACAGGAAGCCTGCTAGCACGCCAGAGGCTCAGCGGGAAGGGGGCAGGGGTGAGGGGCTGGCCTTGTGTTCTCTGTGGCTCAGGAAACAGAAGCTAGAGGGTCCTCGGCCTGACCTGTTTACTCATCAGGAAATAGGGAAGCTGCAGGGATTCTGACTCACCAAACATTTATTTCACACCTACTGGAGGTTGGCGCCAGTGCTAGCCCCAACCCTCACCACTGCCCCATAAGGTGCTAATGATTATTATCCCCACTTCACAGACGGAGCCACAGTGAGTCTCAGGTGAGTGACTTGCCGAAGGGCCTCCAGGTAGTCTGCTTCAGAGCATACCCCTGGGGTGTTGCAGCCTAGGGAGCAGTTTGCCACTCTGGCTCACACTGCTCATCCCCACCTCCAGATTACCCTCAGAAAGTGCAAGTCTACTCTGGCCACTACCCTTCTCTAACACCCTCTATGGCTCCCCACTCCACAGGAAAGAGCACCCAGGGGCTGGTCCCACCAGGTGTCCGGCCTTATAGCCCCTGCCCCCTCGCTCCTGTCACACTGGATACCTCACTGCCCCCACCCCCCACATACCTCCCACCACTTCTGCCCAACCCACCTCTTGAATGCCCAGATCCCACCCATCTATCAAGGTCAACCTCTTCCAGGAAGCCTCCTCAGTGACTCCAACCCTCACGCATTTCTCCCTCCTCTCAAGGTCCTCCTGCAGACTCTTGTGCAGTCACCATAAGACCCCATGGTCCTAAGGGGCACCTGGGTTGTTCTCCCTCAACTCTGCCCTGAGGCCACCTCTAAACTGGACATGGATCAGTCCCCAGAGGCCTAACACTTCCCCCAAACCCTCTGCTGGGGACAGGTGGGACTAATGCAGGCCAGCCCAGGAGCCCACAGCCCCCCAGTGCACCCCATCTTGTGACTGCTGATTTGAGCATCTGGTTTCCCCACCAGACTGGGACTCCCTCAGATCCTACTATCTCTGAGGCTCTGTTAGTGGGCCCTGGGTGTCTCCTCATAGCTTCCACCCTACAAGCCATTATGTTTTGTTTGTTTGCTTGGTTTTTTTTTTAAGTTTTTGTGTTTTTGTTAAGGTCTGTCTCCCTCACTAGAATGGTGCTCCATGGTGGCAGGGCTCCTCTCTGTCTTCCTCGCCCATGTCCCCCACACCCAGCCCCCATCTGCACCCACACAGGCACCTGGCACCCTGCAGGCAGCAACTAAGTGTTGAAGGAGCAGGAGTGAATGAACTGATAAACCCGAAATCCTTTCTGACTCCAATAAGCTTTGACCTTACTTTGTGGGGAGTGGGGTGAGGGGGCGGGTGGCAGCTGCTCAGAGGCTGTGGCTTCTTCCTGGCTCCCAGACAACAGAGCTCTGCCCTCAGGACAGGGCGGCGGTGAGACAATGGCAGAGGCGAGAAGGTGGAGTTCAGAAAAAAACCACACACAGAGTGAAAGGCAAGGCGCTCCAGACCTGGCCTTCTGACCTCCCTGCAGGAATTCCTCAGGGCCGGCCTCCAAGTTCCAATGGGGTGAGTGCCCCGGAGTGCGTGGCATTGAGTCACCTGGAGAGGGAGGGGGGTGCCCACCCTGTCTGAGCCTTCATCCTGCCCCTCCCAGGCCAGGGACAACGCCCCCTCCCTGCCCACTCACAGGCCTCCTGCCTCATCCAAAACAGAGGGGACTGAGTCCCAGATGCTGCTATGTGGGGCGGGATGGGGCATAGAGGCAGGAGAGGCTCCAAGCCCCAGAGATCCCCGTGTGCTACTTCTCTTAGGCCTCCATCGCGCCACGCGTAGGCGCTGTAATCCTAATTGCCACCCCTTATGAAATGCATACTGTGAGCCAGATCCTTTCATTTCATTCTCTCAGCAACCCTATGAAATAGGTGCAATTTTGACTCCCATTTTATAGATGAAGAACTATCCCAAAGAGGCTAAGTAATTTGCCCAAGGTCCCACAGCGAATAAAGAGCAGAGCAGGGATTTTGAGCAGGTCTTTTAAGCTCCAAAGCCAGTGCGGCCTCTCTTGATCTTTCCAGCCCCCGTGCCCTCTCTTTGGACAGACTCCCTCTGTCTTTCTTTTTTGTTCTGTCTCTAGGTCTCTCTCCATTTTTTCTAAGTCTGCCTTTTTTTTTCCCTTGGGGCCTCATTGTTCCAAGCAGTCTCTATGCCCCTGCCTGTGTTTTTGCATTTCTCTGTTTCTGTCCTTGTTTTGAAATTTATGTCTCTCTATATCTCTGTCTTTCTCTTTCCCTCTCTCCTTCCTGCCTCCTGTGACTCCTCCTGCTGGCTGCTCCACCACTGGGTAGGTGCCAGGAGGGAGCCAACACCCTCCCCAGAGCTAGGATTGGGCCCCAGGGCCTCTCAGGAGTCCTGGGGGCCCCCTTTCTCAAGGTTCGGGGCAACGTGGTAGAGGCCCGGCCTGGCCTCGGCCCCCTCCCCAGCAGTGGGGGTTCTAAGGATGCAGCCCAGGGGCCTCTATCTCCCTCCAGGCTTCCGATGGGTGGATGGGACTGCCTGGAGAGCAAGTTTCCTCTTCTGGAAAAGTCTAATAGGGAAGGGCAGTACAGGCAGATGCCAACCCTGGCTTCACAGATCAGGGAAGAGGGGAGGGCAGAGAGGCAAGTCTGGCCGACCCAGCTCCCAGGCAGCAGGGTGGGCAGCACCACCTGCACGGCAAGTATGGTGGGTACCCTTAGGGAAGACCTCAGAAGTGGGAGAGGCGGCAGCAGCAGGGGACAGATGACAGGAGACAGGGAGCTGCCCCCACACCCCAACATAGGCACAGAAAATAGCTTCCACTCCCCACCCGCAGGCCCAGCTGAGGTGGGGGTTGCGAGCTGACCCCTTGCCCAATCCTGCCTGGAACCAAGGCCTAGCTGAGCCTGGGAATCTCAGGCCAGCACAAGCTGTTCCTGTCCCCAGGGATCGGGGTCACAGCTCAGCCCCGGGAGAGGCCACTCATAAAAGGCCAGAGCAAGGGAGCTGGGCATCCACCCTGGGGAGGCTGGGGATGGGGGTGAGGATGAGGAAGGGCCTCACTGGGGTCTGGGCTCCGGGGGCCCCTCCCACCATCAGCACCCCCACCCACCTTACTATTAGCCTTACCTCACACCCTCAGCCCCCCGGGGTTGTCTGGGGAACCCAGATGCCTGAGACCTTTTGCCAACCTTCTAGTCCTGGCAACTAGCAAGGATAGGAAAGCCAGGGACCTAGAAACCCAGGGTCCTTCCCTATACCCTCCCTCAAACATTTCTCCCTGGTGGGGAAAGAGGTAACACTAATAATAAGCACCACCAGGCACTGTTCTAAGCACCATATGTTTTTGTTCCTCTAAGTCGGATAACAATCCTAAAAGGTAGACACTATATTTTACTATTTCCGCCTTTAGAAAGGAGCAACTGAGGCATAGAGAGGTTAAGTTCCTTGATCAAGGTCCCACACTAGTAAGCTGCAGTGTTGGGATTCAAACTTGGGCAGCCTTGACTCCAAAGTCGGTGCTCTTATCCCTTGAGCAAAGGAGAAGACCGGGTACCCCCTTCTCCCGCAGCACTGAGAGGGAGCCGGCTGGTCAGAGGCTACCCGAGGACTCACACTCACTAAGGCCCTCTACGAGGCGCTCGGGAGGGAACTCATTTGCATTTCATTTACATGTTGTTCATTATTCATAAAAACCCCGATCCCCTTTGGCCCCTCTCCACTGCCCCCTCCCCTCCGACCCCCCAGACACACACCCGTCACCTCTCTCTCCGTCTGGCTCTCTTTTTCCCCACTGCCGCCCAGGGTCTCTGACTCCCAGTCGGGGTCCCCTCGGCCCTTTCCCCGCTGTGGGGTCTTCCGACCGCGGGAGCCTTCCCCGCCGAGGGTACGCAGTCACTCACCTGCCTCGGGGCCCTGTCTCTCCGCCGGCTTGGGGTCGGCCTGGAGGAGGACTGGGCGGGGGTCCCTGCGTGGAGCCCCAGCCCGACTGCGGGAGCTGCCGGGGAAGCGAAACGCAGCGGATCGCGGGGCGGGGAGCGGCGCGGAGGGGCGGGGGGCAGGAAGGGGGTGGGAACTCGGGCCCTCGCCCAGGCAGGAAGTTTTGACAAGGAAACCGAGAGCCGGGGGAGGGGAGATCCAGAGTGCCCTGGAGGGAAAGTGAGTTGGGGTGGGATCGCAGACAGGCCGAGCTGCGGGGCCGACTGCCGCAGCCTGACCCCGGGCGCAGAGAGGGTGGGGAGCGGAGGTAGTGACAGCAGGCGCCCGAGGCTGGGGGCCCTCCTCCGCTTTCCACTGGCTGGGTGGCCCTGGGCCGGCTACTCAACCCTTCTTGCCTCAGCTTTCCTAGCTGCAAAATGGGGTTGTGCAAGAGAACCGATGAGATCGTCTGTATCGGGCATCTTCCCAGGGTCAGCACGTGGGAAGCGCCCCCAAAACGTGATCTTTATTAAAGACCCAACCCGGGGACCGACCCGCCGCACCCTAGTCAGGGAGAGGCGGCCGACGAGGTGTTCCTCCTCTTCTCCTGCAGCCCCAAATCACGCTGAGGGAGGATGAGGTCCTGGGAAGCGGTCTCCCGCGCAGTCTCCCGCGCTGCCCGCCCCCTCGACCCCCTCCGCTCCCGGGTCCCTGGCGCTTCTGTCGTCTGCTGCGCAGCAGCTTCTGGGCAGACCGAGCCCCGCACGGGCGCCACCTCGCGGCCTCCGGACCAGCGTCCGCCTCCCGCAGCCCGCAGACTGGACCTAGGAGAATGTACTTCCTCCGGAGTTTGCCATCCTGTACCCCATCCATCTTAGGGCACCGACATTTCCTTAACAGTCTCTCTGAGGGGTCAGTGACGATTAGTATAATTAACATTTGTTTTCGTCAGTAGCTCTTTAGATGTACTGTCTCCTTTAATCTTTAACTCGAAATTGGTTCCATCATTATGCAGTCATTTTACAATGATGAACATTTAATTACAACATTTTGAAACGGACTTCCAGCATGGTTAGGACACCAGTAAGTGGCAGAAAGTAGGATTTGAACCGAGGTCTTTGGTTCGTGTGATTAAAAGACTCTCCAAACCACCACATCAAGAAGCCTCCCAGAGGAGGGGCAAGGCAGGAAAATTTCCCTGGGAGAAGTTTTAAAATTAACTTTATTGAGAAATAATTGTCAAACAATAAAAATGTACCCATTTTAAGGGCACCAGTCTATGAATTTTGACAAATGTGTTCACCTGTGTAACTGCCACACCGATCAAAAAAAAAATTTTAAATATTTCATCACTCCATAATGTTCCCTCTGGCCCCTTTCAGCTAAAACGCTACCACTCCAAATCTATCCCCACCCTCAATCCCAGCCCTATGCAATTTCTGATCTTTCTGTCTCTGTAGATTTGTTTGCTCTAGAATTTCATATAAATGGAATCTCAGAGTATGTCGTAGTTTAGGTATAGCTTCTTTCAATACCATAAAGCTTTTCAATATTCCATTGCTCTTTATTGCTGAGCAGTTTCCACTGTATGGATATACCACAGTTTGTCTTATCTTTAGACCATTTGATGAGCAATTGAGTTTTTCCTATTTGGGGCTACTATGAGCATTCCTGTACAAGTCTTGTGTGGACATGGGTTTTTGTCTGGGTAGCTACTTAGGAGTGAGATGAGTTCTGTATGTATTCTGACTTCAAGTCCTTTGTCAAAAATGTGTATTGAGAATGTTTCCTATCTTGGAGATAAGCAAGTGTTGTTTAGTTTGGAGCTTTGAGGAGTGGGGAAGGGATAGGCGACATGATGGTGCTGCTGGCTTTGGGAAAGGAAGGGAAGGAGAAAGCAAGGTTGGAATCACTTTTCCTGACTTCAGTGCCACCAAGAGACTCCAGCAGGGGGCAGCAGAAACCAGAGCATCATTCAAGGGCCAGGAAGCCAAAGACCATAGAGTTGAGGCACGTCAGAGGCCAGAGAGGCCTTGAAGTTCATCTGATCTAGTCTCTAGAAAGGATAGATTGGGAGAATGAGGACCGGAGAGGAGGAACACGCCGTTCCCCATTCCTTCACCTGTTTTACTTGGTCTCACCCTTCCACATTCACCTCAACTTCCCCTTTCTCTCTGAGGCTCTCCACACCTCTCTCTCCTCAAACCCTGAGAGCCTCATGGGCTGGAGCCAGATGGAAAGCATCTTTGTGCCCCCAATACCTGGTACAAAGTAAGTGCTCAGTAAACATTAGAGTGAAGGGCTGACGCACTATGCAACGCTCTTCCAGCTCTCTGCACTCCAGCTCTGACCTCTGGACCCAGCCCTATAGCTAGAAATACAGAAGTCCTTCTGAAGGTAGGAGGGGTCAGAAGCCCTTCGTTCATCCTTCTGGTCAACAAACACTCATTCTGTGTTTACCTGGTGCCCGGGATCCGGAGGAGACCACAATGATAATGATGATTCGACAATATTTACTTTTATTGAACACCTACTGATTACCAGGCATTATTCTAAAATCTTTATATGTAATAACTTATTCAGGTGACCAATGAAAGTTTCTTGCCTTCAAAGAGTTCAAATGCTAATTGGGAAAACAGTCAATTATTCATTCATTCATTTAACAAATATTTAATGAGCACCTACTATGTGCAGGTAAGGGGTGGGGTTCAGCTACGAATAAAACTCTGTCTAATTACGGAAGGTGAAAATGAAGCTTACATTCTAGTAATACTAGTGGTGGAGAGATGATAAAATAAATCAGCAAAATTATAATACAGATGATGGTAAATGCTATGAAGGAAAAAGAAAACAGGGAAGGAGGACAGGAAGGCCTGGGGGATGCAGTTTTTGGAAAGATGGTCAGCGAGGGACGACCTCACTGATAAGGCAGCCTTCAGGTAGACATAATGAAGATGAAAGAGGGAGCCATGCAGATTTCTGAGGGAAAAGCATTCCAGACAGATGGAACAGCAAGTACAAAGGCCCTGAGGCCAGAGAGTGTGCAATGATCAAAGACTAGCAAGGAGGCTGGAACACAGTGAGTGATGGAGAGTATGGTGGATGTTGAGAATGGAGATGTAATGGGTGCTGGGGGTCCCACAGGGTCTTGTAGGCCATGGTAAAGGTGTTGGGTTTTACTCTGTGTGACATGGGGAGCCATTGGAGGATTCTGAGCAGAGGAGGGACATGATCCAGTTCAGGTTTTAAAAGAATCACTCTGGCTGTTGTGTTGAGTATAGGCTGTAGGGAGGAAGCAAAAGTGGAAGCAGGTAGACCAGTAAGGATGCTACGCAGTAATCCAGGTGAGCAAGGGTGGTGTCTTGGACCAATGCAAGTGTTGAGGAGTATGTGGACTCACCACAGAACAGCAAGTGCTAGCAGGGAAGCTGGGGGCAGAGTATGGGTGCCTCTTCCCTCCAGGTTGAGGTGAGGAGTCCTAGAGGTAGCTGCCTTAAAGGAATATGAGCAGAACATCCCAGGGCTGGCAGACGGCTGACTTGGAGGAAAGAGCCACTGAGACTGAGCATGAGGCTTGTCCCACTGTCTCTCACACACACAGCTCACCTCAAGATGCTGAGCAGGTTGAACATTGCATGCCACTCCTGCCTCTCTCCCAGCCCCACAGAGATGCACCTGCCAAGTTGCATACAGAGGGAGGGAGTGGCCTCTGCTCCCACCTATCCCACAGGTGAGTGCAAGGCCTGGGTCATGGCTGCAAGGAAGCTGATACTCTCTGGCAACCCGCCCTGCCCCTCCAGCCATACACACACAGAGGCTGCGCCATACCCAACCAAGCTTGTCAACCAAGCTTGGGGATGATGCTGATGACACTGGTGAGGTGACCCATCTGTCATCTTCTTGGGTTTTATGTGAGTGTGGGCAGTGGGAGAGGGGGTGATCTTCAAAGCCCTGTTCAGGATCCCCAGACCCCCAGCTGCCCAGCTTCCTGCCTGGCCTCCCTCCTCTATTTCAGGTCCCTGCCCCTGGGTGGTCCGCAGCCTGAATCTGCCCACAGGGCCCCTAGCCCCCTCCTCAATCTCTTATGGCCTGGAGGCCTAGCCATCCCCTCCCAGGACCTTGCCTGCCCGCCAGCCTGCCTGGCACTCCCACTCCCATCCTTCACCCCCTCCACTTTAGCTGTAATCACAGTTCAGCCCAGACCTCCCCCCACCTCCTGTGAATAATCAGGTCTGATTTAGGGGCTATCATGGGAGAGGGGGGGCTAATGGAGTTCGTGGGGGGCCGCCGTGGTGATGAGGGGAAGGTTGAGAGGCAATTAGCAGGGCTGACAGCCTGGGGAATCACCTAATGCGCCTGTGGGAAGGGCTGGTGAAGGGTTGGTGGGGAGGGGGCGGCCCGCCCCACCCCCACATCCAGGGCAGACTTGGACTTGAGAGGGAACCTGTCCCTCCCTCAGCAGGAGGTTGGAGGACAGATAGCAAGAGGGACTTCCAGAAAAACAAAGGCAAGGGGTAGGGGGGACAGAGGGGGTCATTATGGGGAGGGAGGAGACTGACAGGGATGATTCAGGAGCTGCTGGTCCCTCATAGCTCCACACACACTCACACTCACATGCAGTCCCACACACACTCCCACACACTCACATGCAGTGCCCCAGCTAAATCCTATCCCTCGCTGGGGACCAGCTCCTGATTAATACCACCATTAGTCCTGAACATTCTCCCCTCCTGGCCTCCTTGTCATTAATTACCTCGTCTCTGAGCCTAACAGAGGGGAAGCCGGCTCCTTGGGGGCAACAGGACCCAAGTGTCTGACCCCCTGCCAGGAGAAGCTACCCCTGCCCCACTCCTGCTGCTTCCGAAGGAAAAGGGAGAAAGGAATCTGGAGGGAGGAAGGGAAGTTGTGCTCTTCCGTTCCCAGCGTTCCCACACCCCAGCCCCTGCCATTCTCCTCACATCTCCTTCTCCAAGTCTCTCACCCCTTGGGGACTTTCTGTTGTCTAAATAAACCGCATCCCCACCCCCCGGAGATGGTCAGCCAGGAGCTGGGAAACGTCTGGTTGGAAACGCCGTAGAGAGGCCCTCCCTAGATGAGGTGGGCAGCCAGATCCCCGAGCTCCTTCTCCTCCCGGCATGCCTTCTGATTTCAGGTTGGGAACAAGGAATTTGCACAGAAAATGCCATGAGCCAAGTTCATTCACATAGACCTTCACACAGAGACTGTCCCATGGAATCACAAAACTAGACACACTGGGATCAAAGTCACCCAGGGAGTGGGGAGGGGTGGCACGCACACGCCTCGAAGCATAATCACATCAAGAACACTCAGTTCAAATGAACACCAATGGCTGCCTGGAGAGTAGGGTGTCACAGTGTTAGCAGAGGAGCTCTGCGATGAGAAGTTTGGGGGTCAGTTGTGTATATGAGCCTCAGGAGGAGGGATCCCCTGCCTTCCCACCTTGGGCTGACATCTTGAGTCTCTCTAAGTTGATCCCCACCCCCACCTCTCTCTCTCTCTCTCTATCCGTCTCACCCTCACACACACACTCATACCTGAAAGGAAAGTGTAATGAACTAAAACCAAGCCCACTTCCACCCCAGCTTTGAGGCCTAAATGCCTGTCTCACCCACCCCACAGTCTGCTTCTTGCCCAGGCGCCAACCCCCCACTCCCCTCTCAGCCACCTCTGCCTAACCCCTGCCTCCCTACAGTCCTTGCCTCTCAAATTGTGTCTCTACGTGTTTTCCTGTGGGAAAACCCAGGCAGCCCAGCTCCCACTCCAAGATACGGGGTGGGGGGCCCCGCAAGGTTTTTGTGAGCCCCTCCCAACACCTCTCGTGAGTCCCGTTATAAGACCAAATGAGCCTGGAGACCTGACAATCAATATCCCTCAAAGATGAAGACGCTAATAACTTTATCCCCTCCTGTCCAACTCTCACCTACATTAGCCCTGACCACAGGCCCCAGACAGCTGGGACCCACAGTGGGCAGGCCTATAGCCCAGTAACCCCTTCACATCCAGGTGCGCAGCATGCAGGCAGACTGTAGGAAGGACTTCCTGGTGCTCAGGAATGGGAGGCCAAGGGGATAAGGGAGAGAAAGCCTTGAAAGCTGGTCCCCCTCCCGCCCCACTCCACACTCCTGGGTCGATACTGTTAGAGAACTGACTTGGGGTCTGCAAGGGTTTGTGGCCTCAGAAGCATCCTACAGGGGTGCCAGGGTCCCTGTCTAATCCCAGAAGAGGTGAGCTGGTGAGCTGGGAGGGGAGTTCCCAAAAAATCAGAAAGTGAGAGAACTGGAGTTGCTTAGGGGAAGTGGGGTTGGCTCTGCCCTCCCTACAGAACCTAAAGGCTCCTCCATCACCAGGGCTTATTGGGGCAGCACAGAGACCTGGAGCCCATATGGCTTCAGAGGGAGAAGCCCCCTCCTCACCCCACACACTCCCCAGCCTGGCAAGTCCCCTCTCTCTGAAGCAACTGTGGCTGGAGGGGTGGTCAGCATTAGGGACAGGAGGATCTCTTCTGCAAGTACTATCGCCAAACACACAAACTGCCTGCCTGTCTGCCCCACCCCCAAAATGCCAGGGCCAGGGCCTGGGCTGGAGGTACCCAAGGCCCTGTGGAAAGATACAGAGGAGAAGGAGGAGGAACAGGCAAGAGAGTAATAGAAACAGAAAACATGTACATCGCACCTGCTACACCCGGGCCCTGCTGGAAGAGCTTTCCACATGGGATTTGCTTAAACCTCATAATAGCCCTACAAGAGCTATTATTATCCTCATTTTGTAGAGGAGGGCACTAAAGCACAGAGAGGTCAAGTAACTTGCCCAGGGTCACACAGCCGGTAAGCAGCAAAATCAGGTTTTAAATCCAGGCAATCTGGCTCTGGAGTCTAGAAGCTTGACCACCAGGCAACATGTTACTGGGAGAACAGAAAGGGGACTCTGCTTGGTGGAAAGGTAGGCTGAAGAGCCTCTTGTTCCAAGTGCTGGATTTGAGGCAGGGATCAGAGGAAGGGACATTGCCCTGCTCCCTTGGACCTATTCTGTCCTTCTGCATCTCGGGGTCTCTGCCTTTTTCTCTTATACACATCTCTTGGGTCCTGGCACTGCTCTGGGCAGCTCCTCTCTCTGTCTCCAGGCCCCTCCCTGCTTCTCTGTGGGCTCCTCCTGCAGCTCCAGCCCTATGTCCTGGGCCCTGCCTTGTCTCTGTCTCTCTTCATCACTGCCCCAGAGCCAAAGCTGCTCAAACTTTCCATCTTAGCTCTGGAGTCTGTCAGAGCTGGGGTGGGGGTGGGGTTCAGAGAGAGACCATCTGGGAGGGGACTGAGGCTTGGAGCTATGGAGTCACCTCACT
The DNA here is from genome assembly GCF_015220235.1 of Choloepus didactylus. Taxonomy (NCBI): domain Eukaryota; kingdom Metazoa; phylum Chordata; class Mammalia; order Pilosa; family Megalonychidae; genus Choloepus; species Choloepus didactylus. The sequence continues at coordinate 108,626,775 of NC_051308.1, forward strand.
ATCCCTTGGGGGTCCTGGACTGTCTGGTGGCATGGCCTGGCAATAGGCTGAAAGTTAGAATTCCTTGGTCCTGGCACCTCCAGGGACCGCCCTCCTCGAGGGACAGCCTGTCCAAGGCCACTTCAGGAATTTGGCAAGACAGGCTCTCTCCAGCTGATACTTAGCCCAGCACTCATGGAGTCTGGAATTCTCTCTAGGATCTATCTTCAGCCTGGGAGTCCAAGAGGGGCACAGGACAACATTCCCCATCCCTGCTGCACAACCCTCTGCCCACCCTGTTCCTGGAAACCTGAACAGATGCTCTGCTCTCCTGTCAGGAATCCAGCCCCTGAGGGAGCAGAGCGGGAGGGAGGCAGATGCTGGTTGGGAAGGCTGAGGGGGTCGGGAGGGGCTTGGACCCCTGGGCACTCTAGGGACCTCATTCCAAGGCCCAATGGCTTCCGCACCATATCTTGGGTCTTTTTCACAGAATAATTACAGGGGAGCTGGTAATGAGGGGAGTTCTAGGTTCTTTCTTCAATGCTAAGTGTCCCTGAGGTACCCACCACCTTTCCTGAGTGGGCCTCTGTCTTCCAACCAAGTGAGCCCTCTCTGAGAAGGAGAGTTGGAGGGAGGGGCCTAGGCCAGGTCTCGGAGACCCAGATGTCCAGTCCCCACGGCTCAGGTTGCTGTTCTGGTCCCAGCCCCCAGTGGGGCCCCCAGGGCCCTATCCCATCGATTCCCCTGCAGGCGTCCATCTCTGTGGTGCTCAGCCCGCGGTGGTGGTGGTGATGGGGAGCTAATGGACTTGGCACAGCCAGGAGGTAATTAAGAGGGAGGGAGCAGGGGCTACAGTAGGGTGGAGGGGGGCACAGTTGATGACAATGGAATCTAACAGCTATGGTGATGGGAAGCTGGTGTGCATGCTCTATATACGTGTGTCTATGTGTGTGCACACCTGGGCTGCGTGGGGTAGGCCAGGGTGCCTGTCAGTGTACTCATTTGCATATCCATCAGTGGAGGGGCACAAATGGGGGGGGCGGAACTTTCAGGCCACTAAGCTGATAATGTGGGTGCAAGTCCCCACCCTATCCCACCCCCAGGACACTGCCCCAGGCCCAGATTGCCTGTAGGGGTTGAAGGGTTTCAGCTCTTGGGTCCCAGATCGATGAAAGCTATCTAGTTCCCTCTCCCACACTCTCCCGGAATTTTCCTTTCCTTGTCCAACCCTTGTTCCCAGAATCCCTCATGTTCCAGGCCAACCTGCCTAGCTTTTCCAGCAATGCCTCCAGCTGTGACTTTAAAAGCCTCCGATTCTCTGATGCTCTCAACTCTGGAAATGCTTCACATGCCCCGGCAGTCCCTTCTGCTACCTGACCTCCATCCCCCCTGCTTCCTGGTGGCCCTAATTCTGCTTAATGTGGGGTGAACCTCAGACCCCCTTATGCCTCCATCCACAGAGCCTCCAACTCTGGAAGCATTCTACCCCTTTCTATCCCCTGAAAAGATGCTCATGAGGCAGAAGTAGTAGGACAGGATGGGAGTGAGGGTGAAATAGAAAGCCCCCACTTAGGTGTTTTCAGGCTGTTCTCCAGGACATTCTGGTTCCACTGCTTGTCCTAACTGAGTCTGCTTACAGGTCTCAACTCACCTCTGTCTCCATCTATGTCCCTCTCTGCCTCGCTCCTCTCTCTCTCACTGTCTACATGTTTCAGTCTCTTTCTACCTTTGCAGATGCCCTCTACGTTTCCACGGGGTTCCGTCTGTCTCTGTGCAGCAGTCCCTGGGGTCACCTGTTGGATCTGATCCCAAAAGCCCTGCCCTGCCCATGTCCCCACCCCTGCTTCCCCAATCACTCCTTGTGCTTTAAGTGTTGCCCTCCCTTAGTTGGGGGTGTGGCTCCAGCCCTACACACCCCTGGGTGAGAGAGGAGAGCCTGTGAACCTGGCCCCCAGGGAACCAAACCTCCCCCCACCCCCCATCAATCAGCCTGCAGCCCTGGTCAGACCTCCATTAGCACTAACCAGCCTGGACAAGAGGCAGATGCCACTGGGCTAGGCCTAGGGGTGATAAGACTCAGATTGAATCATGGGGTGGGGGAGGGCTGGGCACCCAGGGACATGAGACAGCCAGCGATTAGCCCTGGGGAGCCAAGAGGAGTGTGGGTTATTGCAGGAGCCGGGCAGGTGATTGGAAATGATGGGGCTGGGTTGGGAGGGGTGGCAAAGTCGCTCCTCCCAGGCTCTGCAGCGGAGTGCAAGCCCTTGGGTTGGAGAAGATGGGGGCAGGGCCCAGCCACCTGCCCCGATGGGGATGGGGGCACCTCGCCCAGCCTTGGTGCTGACAGAGAAGCCTCAGAAGGCCAGTGATGTTCAGAGGGGCAGAGGGGAAGGAGGCCCCACCTCCTACCTCAGGCAGGATGGGATGGGGAGATGGCTCTGTACCTAGGAAACCTCAAAATACTTAGAGCCAAGGAGAGTGTCAAGGGAAGGAACAAGGGGTCCTGCCTCCCTCACCAGCCCTCAGTCCTGCTCCTTCCCCCTCCCTGACACATCCCTCACCCCCCATCTGTTTTTTCTACTGTGTGCTTGCTTGCTCCGTTCTGGGCGCGTGCAGACAAGTAAGACTCACCCATCAGTGCTTCCACCCTGTCCACCGGGACACCTAACTTCCATCCCTCCCACTGCAGCACCAGCCTTCCTGAACATGAAGTACAGAGATAGGAAATTAGGGTCTGAGGGTCTGGGAAGCTTGACTTGAGGCTGCCTCCGACCCCACCTGGCTCCACCAGGTGAATGGGGATCCAAATCACAGCCATGATGTGGGAAGTGGGGGAGATGACAGCTGCATGGAGTCAGGGTAGGTGGCTGAGGGTAACTAGAGAGGGGGAGGATCCCAGAGGCCACCCCCCTACCTGAGTCCCAACACCCACTCCCCTAAAGACGACATCATCTCAACAATTAGCAAGAGACACAGTCAAGTGATAATACATATAATTGCTATGATGGAACCCTGCCTAAAGAAGCAGAAACAGCCTCCACTCCCAGCCCCCACCAGGCCCCTCCTGCATGCTGAGGGTGAGTTAGATGCTCTGAGATCACCCAGGGGTGCTGGGAGCTTTGGGGGTTATAGAGGGCAGGCCCCAGTATTCCAGCTACCCACCCCCAGCCTCTGGGCTGTGCCCCTAGCCCAGGACATCCAGGTAGACGGGAGGTGCCTGGGCCAGGGCTTGCAGCCTGGCGTGTACATCCTTGATGCTGTGGCGTTGCTGGGGCTCCCGCTGCCAGCAGCCCCGCATAATGGCGTAGACCTCGGGTGGGCAGGCGCGCGGCCGCTCCAGCTCATGGCCCTGCGTGATGCACTCAATCGCCTGGGGCCATTGCCACCAGACAGAGAAGAGAGCACATTAGGCTGGGGGCAGGAGAGGGAAGCCAGCCCCAGCACTACCCCTGCCTCACTGAGGCTCCCAAGACAGATCATGCAACATCGCTGGGTGTGGACATGGTGAACCCCAAGAATCCTTTCTATTCTGACACTGAGCAGAGGGAAGGATTAAGGCTAGACTCTGGGAAGATTGGGCTGGGGATAGGATTGCTTCCTGCAGAGCTGGGATCAGACCCACTTGCCAGGTGGGTTGAGGAAGAGGAAGGACTAAGACATTTGCCAAATCAGCTTAGAGTTGAGGCCTGAATGTAGGAGGGGAAGAGTCTGCTATCTCTCAGCTCCAGAAGGAAAAAAGCAAATAGGGCAGGAACACAGTTAAAGGCCTTGAAAAATGGCTGGCTTGCATTTAAGGTAGAGGGCAATCTCCCTTCCTACTTCCTTCTTTGGGTTCCACTCTGTGGAGACCCAGCTCCTCCAAAGCAAACTACAGCAGGAAGGATCAAAGTTAGACTCCAAGAAGTACTGCTAGAGCAGCTAAGGGATCCAAAGAAAGAGAGACAGTGGCAGGGAGATGGTTGGAGAAGGGGCCTGGAGCCCGCCACACACACACCTTTAGAAGTCTTGGGTTATGGGCAGCACTAATACCACTGCTTCATTCAGTGCTTGAGAAAATTAAAATCTATAACCATCTCCCCCACCCCTCCAGTCTCCAGGGAGCAGACTGCATTAGAGGAGAAATGGAAACTGACAGCTGCGAGCCAAGGAGGGGGTAGGGGTTGCTGCTCTGGGAGACAGAACACCTGGGGCAGGCACTGGCTGAGTCCATCCAGGAGGGGGGGGCAGGATTGTCCTTATGACAGTCTAACCTTCAACCTTCCTGCTGCAGTACCAACCCCCCTTGTGTTGTGCTCCTCTTCCCATGCCTTTCCCTTCCACCCTGATAATACCTACTAGGGTGCATCTAGGGATGGGGATCTTGGCTCCAAGTGCTTTGAGCCCACCCCTACCCCCCTCCCCCAAGAACCAATTGGGCCTGGACTTAGGACCCTAAATGGAGGCAAAATAGGAGCGAGGAGAAAAGGGAGAAAGAGAGAGGAAGAGAAGGAGAGGCAGGATGCTGGGGTGGGTGTCCTGGTGGCAGTGAGATGAGGGGCAGAAGGCATCTCACAGGACCCGAGCTCCCTGGTAAAAGGACCTGAAGGGGCAGGGAGGGGGTTGTGGCCGGCAGGGGTGACCCACGGGTCGGGGCTGACCTCGGTGTTGGAGAGCTGGTACCAGGGCTGCTTGCCGTAGGTGAAGATCTCCCAGAGCACCACACCGAAGCTCCACACGTCGCTCTCGGTGGTGAACTTGCGGTAGAGGATGCTCTCGGGCGGCATCCAGCGGATGGGCAGCATGGTGCGGCCCCCCACCTGGGGGCGGGAGTGTCACCTCGAGGGGGCGTCCGCCCGCGCCCGCCCCTCCCGGCGCAGACCCCGTCCCCTGGCCCTTCATTAAAAATAAATGGGTCTGGGTCTCCCGGCCCGGACTAAGAGGGAAAAACCGAGGGTGCCATTTCCGTCTGGAATAGGGGAGACAGACCCTCCTCCACTAGAGGCCGAGGAGGTGGGAGGAGGGTTAAAAACCAGAACCTGAGAGTCTCAGACCCCACACCGTCGGCCGGAGGAAGAGGAGGGCGTGCCGGGTAAGATCGGGTCTCTGCAGGGACCCCGGGGTCCAGGGGGTCTACAGTGTGGATAATGGGGTGGGGGGAGGGGGTGAAGACCCTTACGCGGTAATAGTCTGTGCTGTAGATATCTCTGCTCATGCCGAAATCACCGATCTTGACCACTAGCCCCTGACCCACCAGACAGTTGCGTGTGGCCAGATCCCGGTGCACGAAGTGCAGACCCGCCAAATATACCATCCCTGCAGCGACCTGGCTGGCCACTGCCAGCAGCTGCCCCAGGCCCAGAGGACCTGGAGCCACGTCCTCCCTGCCAGCCAGCAGCTTGGCATCTGGTCCGTGGGACCTGTGAAAGAGGGAGGGAGAAGGGATGGACTGAGGGGAGAGAACCCTCAGGAGCTTGAGGAGGGGGAGCCCTGGGGAGCTAGGCTGGATGGGGTGAGGACCCAGGGAACAGGAAATGAAAGAAGGAAAGGACAGGGGTGGGTTGGGGAGGTAGCTGTCTAGAGGGGCTGGGATAGGATGCTCAGGCAGGTGTGCCCACTTCCAGGGCTTACACCAGAGCCCACAGTTCCTACATCCACACCTTCCTCTCAGGCAGCCTCCCTGAACTCCAACCCCAGCATCCATCTCCTCCCATAGCCTGCGCCCCAGATGCAGGCATCTCCCTGGCCCTCATTCCCAGAGCCAACACTGAGCCCCCACCCTGTCTGGTGAGAAGGCCTCTTCCATGGACACTTGAGACTCAGTCCTTCCCAAGCTGAGCTCAGCATCTTCCCCCCAAGCCTGTCCCCACCTCAATGCAGAGAACCTCCCCCACCCCACCCAGGCTCTGAGCCTGAAACCTGGGAGTCCTCCTTGACCCCCCTGTCTCTCACCTTTGCCCTCAATATGCAGCCATTCCTGTGGGGTCTTCCTCCTTTCCGAAGGTTTCCAGGATGCCCTCCTCCTTCCCATAGCCACCACTCCAGGTCAATCTCTGATCATGCATCTCTACTCCCAAATATCCCTTCTTCTGAACCTTTGCCTGTGCTAATCTCTCTGAAATAATGCCCTTTCCCACTGTCCAACTTTCTCCTTATTCTTCCTTTATACCAGATATTTGTTAAACATCTTCAATGCACCAGGCACTGAAGCTACAGTGGAGAGTGTGATGCAGGGAAATGGGTCATAGCAGTGCAGTGTAAGGGACAATGATGGGCATTTGGGGTGGGGGTGGAGGAAATCAAGGAAGGCTTCCTGGAGGAAGGGATGTCTGAATTGAGACTCAAGCCCCAAGGAGGATAAGGTGGATAAACTATTCGAAAGGGGCAGGGATGGAGTGGGTGATGTGGCTGAGAGGGAGGTCCAGTATACTAGGCAATGGGATCTGTAAATACAAAGGCCCAGAGGCGAGAGGAGACAGATGGTCCCTCCCAGGGGACATCTTCCAGACTCGTCCAGGAGCATTTCTGACTCCCTCTGCTGAGTCCCCTGGTGCTCTGTCCAGCATTTAATGTGAGCTCTCCTGGCCTCCTCCCATAGCCTGGGCCCCAGATGCAGGCATCTCCCTGGATTCCCAGAGCCAGCACTGAGCCCTATCTGGTGGGAGGGGCTCCTCTCTGGCCTTCTCTTGACTTGGGTTCCTCTGAGCTAACCCAACCTCTACACTCTTCACCTCAGGACTGGCCTCGCCTTCCTTCTGCTCCACACCCTCCACTGGCTCCCCAAACCACCAAGTAAGCTCAGATTCAGGGTCTCTCCCAGCTGAATTCTGCAGCTGGACTGCGTGAATGACCCCTGACTCCCACAGGGGAGGTTTGGGGACCAAATTACGACCATCAATGGAACCACCACACAGTGCTTTCTCACCCAACATCATAGTCCCTTCTTACTGATGGGGAAACTGAGGCCAGAAGGGAAAGCTACTCAGCAAGGGAGCTGTTAAGTGGCAGAGCCACGACTTGAGGCCAGACCTCCCAATTCCAAACCCTGACCCTCCCTCTGCCCCACACTGCCCCATCCACACAGGGGACCAATCTCATCAGAGACGGGCTCACCACAGGGAGAGTGAGACCACCACAGACAGCCAGGGGTTGATGGGAGGGAATCGGCCTGCAGTTACAAGCCCCCTCAGTCATTTGCTAGCTGCAAGCCCTTAACCTCTCTTGCAAGAGTGAAGGTTGAATTTCTTCTTCCCCCTCCACCCCCTTGGCTGGGGACCCTTATGTAGTGCCCAGTCCTGCTAAAATAATGCCCTTTCCCACTGGCCAACTTTCTCCTTATTCATACCTTTCTTCCTTTATACCAGATATTTGTTAAGCCCCATCTATGAAATGGGCCCATTGGTCAATATTATTTAAATTATCAGCACAAATAGATAGGCATATCAGAGTTGTTCTGTTCAAAGCCAAAGACATGAATTCCTAACTTAAAAATGCAAAAGTCCATTTTTAGTAACTTTTCTCAAATATAAATTGCCATATATGCTTGGAGACTATGAAAAGTGAATATTTATATTATTGTATAAGATACATATAAGTAAAGCACACAGAGCCATAATGAGAATGAATTGTAAAGCACTTCACATAGTGCCTAGATCAGAGAAAGTGCCTGAGAAGTGTTTGTTGTTGTCATTGCTAAACTGCCCCCTCCCACATACATGAATGAACACACACTCTCTGCAAAGCCCACTGGTCCTGTAGTACTGGCTCGTGGCCTCAGCCGGGGCAACCACCCTGGCCACATCCACTCTCTTCTGTGCACCGATGGTTCCCACACACACAAATCTGCTTCCCCGACCACCTGAGAGCTCCTGGGGGGCAAGCACGGCACCTGCCTGCTCCTTCTTGGCTCCACTTCTCGGTGCGTAGCCCAGCATGGAGCAGGGCCCACGGGGGACCCCAGGACTGACCAGCAGAATGGAGATGTGTTTGTGGGGCGGGGAGGCCGGTGCTCAGAGGCAGGGCGGGCCAGGTGCTCCTACCGGAGGAAGCGGTTGAGGTCGCCATGCCGCATGTACTCGAAGACCATGAGCAGCGGGCGGCCCTCGGTGCAGACGCCAAAGAAGCGCACGATGTGCTGGTGCTGCAGCATGGTGAGCAGCTCGGCCTCCCGCTGGAAGTCTTGCCGGGCACTCTCTGACACCTCCTTCAGCGCCTGGACGGCAGGGGGTGGGGTGGGACTGAGCGACGGGTGGCAAAGGGGCCCCAGCCCTCCCCTCCCCACATCCAGGGTGGCCTGCCCAATCCCAGCCCCCAGCTCGAGCACCCTGCCTTGGTACGATGATGCTCTGCAAGGTGGGACCCAGGCTGTCAAAGGTCTTATTACCTTGACAGCCACCAGCATCTTGTCCTGGTCAGGCAGCAGGTTGTGGCATTCGGCAAGGAAGACCTTTCCAAAGGCCCCCTCGCCCAGCTCCCACTTGAGCACGATGTCCCGGCGCTTGATGTGATGAACACCTAGGGAGGGGGTGGAGGGATGGGAGCCGCAGTCTGGGGAGGGATGGGGTAGGCACAAGGCCAGGACCATCTAGCAGGACTGGGCACTGCATAAGGATCCCCAGCGAAGGGGGTGGAGGAGGAAGAAATTCAGCCTTCACTGTTGCTAGCCCCATGCCCTGGTGGGGCTGCATCTGCACAAGAGAGGCCATGGGATGGGCTAGAGGAGTCAGGCTGACCGCAGTCTGAGGGGGATATGCCATGGCTGGGGTGGGGGTGGGGGTGGGGGTGGGGTGGGGGTGGGTGGAAGGGGTGGGAATTATTTTTCAGGCCTGGGATGGGCAATGGCTAATGGAACAGGGACATCTTCATACACACACATACACACACACACACACACACACACACACACTCACTCACATGCACACTCCCACCCTTGACCCAGCCTAGCCCCTCACAGGCATCACTGAAGTATTGTGGATTCTCAATGATGTGGCCTTGGAGTCCAGAGCCTTTGCCCTTGGTGGGAGACAGGGAGCTGCCACCCAATGTCATGAAATGCAGAGACATGGCCAGTCCCTCCTCTGGAGCCAGCACAGCGGGGCCTGGGTAGCAGACACAGCCACAAGACAGGGTCATGGTCCAGGCATACACCCCAGCCCCTGACCACCAGTGTGACCCCCACCCCCTCATCCCCTCATAGATTGCAGGGGAGGAACTGAGGAGCTAGGGAGCAAGACAGCAGCAGGGGAAGGGGAGGCACTACCACCTCTTTCTGTCTGGCTCATCCAACCCCAGGCCCCATGGGCACCAAAGAATTCCCCCCTACTGCTCCCCGCACCCCCCGCCCAGCCCAGACCTCCCAGACCCACTTAGTGTTTGACTACAATCCAGCCACCAATTAGCAGCTGCTACCTCTGAAACTGCCCCCAGCACCAGCCCCCACACACTCACACCCACTCACAAGCCCCACAGCCAGGCTCTCATATATAACTCCAACCACACTCATGCACCCTACAGCTCCATGGGTGCACAGGCCCGCTAAACAGAGGCCAGAGTCAAGGAAAGCCAGGAAGAAACAAAGCCAATAGCACAGACATCCCCTCTGCAGCTCCCCACTCACGGTTGATCCCAAACTTGTTTCTCCGTCCGCATTTGTTGAGCACAAGGAGCAGGGTAGAAAGGAAAAGGCAGGCAAAGACAGCCAGGCCCACGGCCACCGAGACCTGGGGGTGGGGAGGTTAGATCCAAGGGGCTCCCCGGATCTCTCAGAGCTCCCCCCATAGCAAACTGTTTCTCCACCCTGCATAGGAGCTCAGAGCCAGGCCCTCAAACCTGCCTCCTCCTCCCCCTGAGGGCCCCAGTCATGGCCGTGAGGGTGGCTGGCAGAGCTCTGGCCAGACCGTGGTCATCTCCATGCTCTGACCAGAAATGATACGCAGATGAGCCGCTGGCCCAGCCTCCTGATTCCCAACTCCCAGAAGGGCTTCCACTTCCCAGGCTCACCCCAAAAGCTGTTTCATCCTTCTTCTCTACCGGATCCCCTGATGTGCTATTAGCATCTGTGAGGACACAGGGCAGGAAGGGTGGGCCCGGGCACAAACTGAGCCTCCTCCAGCCACCCACCCCCTGGCCCTGGCTGACCCCTCAGGGATCAAGTCAAGTGGACCCTCTACCCAGCTGTGGCTCCAGGGACCAGACAGACCTGCCCTCCAGCCTGGGCTACTCACCCACTGGCGAGAAGGAGACTGCAGCAGGAGGGAGGAGAGAAAGCAGTCAGTTGGGGGTGGAGAGCAGTGAGTCCCCTGTCCCCTTTGGGACTCATCCCTTCCTGGCTTGGAGATGGAATGGGGAGAAGGGGAGCTGCTGGACCTCAAGGGATAAGATGCATCTGAGCCCTTTTCCAGTTGGACTGTGGACACCCTGCTGCATGGCTCGCTCTTCAGCCGACCCAAGTGAATGGAACAGCTCAGGGGTTAAGGAGTCCTGGGGCTTAGACAGGGGTCAGTGGGGGGGAGGAGAGAGAAGAAGTCCAGGCTCTTTTCTGTCTGGGACCAGGCACGCCAAGCTTCTGGGCCCCCTGGACACCTGCATCTGTTCCCCAGGTGGAGCCCAGGGAGTTGGGGCAGGGTTTGGGGTGGCCCTCGCACCAGGGATGGGATCCTCGGGGTTGAACTCGAAAGGATTGTCCATGAAGGCGGCCATGATGGAGGCAGAGGCCTGGCCGGAGGGGTTGGCGGCCAGCAGCGTGTAGTTGCCGTTGTTGACGTGGGTGGGCTGGTTGAGGCGCAGGCAGCCGTGCCGCACGGTCTCGTTGGCCGCCATCGGCTCCAGGAACATGGTGAAGATGAAGCTGGTTTCGTTGAGCACGGAGCCATTGAAGAGCCAGCGCAGAGAGGGCGCCGGCTGCCCGTCCACCGAGAAGGGGATGCACCAGTGGTGCTGCTCCACGGGCGAGTGCAGCTGCACGCTGGCGGGGACTGCGGGCCGGAGACAGTGACAGCGAGAAATCAGGGGGCCGTGAACCCGGGCACAGACCCCGGCACGTCCAGGGACATAGGCATAGAGCAGGAGATCGGGTGGCAGGCCTGAGAGAAATGGGTCAGCAGGCCCTAAGGGATTCACAAGGAGAGGCCTTCCAAAGAAAGCTGACATTAAATCTTAAATAAATCGGGCAGCAGGCCTATACAATTCAGAGGCTTAAAGAACTTAAGCAGTGCGCCTGAAATACGTAGGGTAACAGACCTAGAGAAATGGGACACCAGCTTATCGAATCTTTTGGATAAGGGATTTAGAAAAATTCAGCATAATCAAGCTTAAGAAGATGGGATAGGGGGCTTAAACATCAAACAAGCCAAAAAAAAAAAAAACAGTTAAAAAAACATTTTTGAAAAATGATATGGGTTTGAAATAGACTCAACCTAGGGGAAAAAGCCCCTCAATAATAGGAAGTATATATATATATATTTTTTCATACAATGGAATACTATTCAGCAGTCAATTTAATGAAATACAGCTACTCCCATCAACATGAATCTTACAAATTTAATATTAAACAAAAGAAATGAGACACAAAATAATACAGAAGGATTCCATTTTTATAATGTAAAAAAAGCAGCCAAAATTAAACTGTATTAACAGGGAAACATGCTGTAAAATTATTTTTAAAAGCAATAAAATGATTATCACAAAAATCAGATTAGGGTGGAGGAGAGGGATGGGCTGTGAATGGGAAAGGGTGGGTCTTCCAAAGCGCTGTTATTCTTACTCTTGTTTAAAGTGCACGTGTTTTATGCACATTTCTATGTGTGTTACAGTTCACAACAAAAACAAAAATGAGGTAGAAGAGTTAAAGTAATTTATTGGCAAACCGAGAGGAATTAGGCAGGCGCCTAAAGAGGAACTCGGGAGGTGAATTTCCTCTCAGGCCGGGATGCAGGGCAAAGGAGCTAAGGAGAGAAGAAGGGCATGACAAAGTGCTGCAGGCGCAGCAAGAGCAGCCGGGCAGCTGGCGTTGGGGGCCTCAGGTAGCAAGGCGTGGGCAGGGGGCCAGAAAGAAATCCATCTCAGTCCTGCTGGCCTTGATGAGCCCTCAGGACTTCCCCTGAAGGATCAGGTTTTCATGGGAATCTGGAAACAGCTGGGAGGGGGCAGCTGTGGAGACACACGCATCCCACCCCTTTCCTCCAGCACAGCCCCCTCCCCGCCCCATCCTCTTTTCAGGGAAGGAGGGGTGGGTGCAGGAGCAGTCCTCGGGGACTCACAGGAGACGTTGACCTGGACAGAGACCTCGGCCCGTCCCACATCGTTCTCTGCCCAGCACGTTAAGTTCTTCTTGTTGAGATCACTGGTGACATTGGCCAGGGTGAGCCCCAGGGACGGCAGACCCCCAGATTGCTGGGTCAGGGGAAAGAGGAGGAAATCAGGAAGAGCTTCAGCCAGCCCGGGGCTGGAGGCAGAGGGCTGAAGCAGATGTCTTTGGGGAGCCCCTCTGGCTCCAGATGAAAAGGAAAGGAGAGCTGGGAGCAGGAAGGGGAGGGAAAGAGGTCTGTGGGAGAGGATTGAGCAGAGAATGACCCTCCTCTTTTAGAGTTTATTTGTAGACAAACTCCTTGTGATCTAATGATCTGCAAAAATCTAGAACATGACCAGTTACCTCAAAATTAGCACAAAATACCCAAACCAAAACCCAAACCACCCTCTGAGCAGCTATATTGATATCACATATCAGAAATGCTAAGTTCATATGCAGCTTGTTGGAAAACCAACTAGGACCTCACCACCTATTACTTCTTGCTTTACACACAGTTGTAACCATCTTAGTCCAAAGGATCAGAAACAAAGAGTCAGCTCTGATAACAGAGCAGCAGTTAGAAGCAGCTGGAGAAGCATCCCCTCCTATTAGAGATGAAGATGGTGAGTGAGGTTAGAGACTGATTCTGAATCATCATGAAAAGATTCAATCACATTCAGGACTCTCTTCCTAAGAAATCATGGATGTGTGTAAAAATTAGACAACCTTAAGAAAATTCTTAATCTTGCTGAACTATGGCTTTCTTGTCTTACAAACTGAAGAGGATCATTTAACATTTTAGAGAGCTATTTCCATAAATGGATGAAAATGAATGAAGTGGTACACAAATCTCATTTATCTGGAAATTTCATAGATGAGGAATCCTTTGAAGCTTCCCTGGGTTGCCACTGGAATATGTGTTCAAAGATTCCAGAAGAGCTCTGCAGCCTCTTGTGCAAGACCTGGGCCTCTGGCCACATGGTGGGCTCACCGCTTCCTGGAAGGAAAGCCTCACTCTGCCCTATGCTACTCCAATTGTCCCACTCCTCCAAATCACCCTGGAGTCTGACATCCTCAAAACTCCTCCTCTTGAGCTCCTCTGCCACCTCTCATTCTCCCAACCAAGGGTGACCGATCTCCCTCCCCTCCATATAACCCAGCTAGGAAGCGAACATGTAATCTCCCCATACAGAAAAGCAAAACCCTGGAATTACTCAAAACAGATGAACTAAAGTCAACTCACAGATGAGCAGGGCCAGCCCCTTGCCCCTGCCTAGGCATCTTTAATCTCTGGAGAGGGAGGGTCCACTCAGTGGTCAGTGGTCCCTCACCATGTCTGGTTTCCCCTGCCCAGGGCTCCAATGGTTCCTCCTTCAGCATGGTTCCAGGGGCCTCTGCAAGTCTGGTGCTGACCCCCCTCCCAAAATGAGGGCCTCAAAACTGAAGTCCACACCCCGAGCCCCACCAGCCCAGCTCCTTCCAGGAGCTGGACTTCGTGCGTACACTCCTGCAGTCCAGGTGGGGCAGGCTTTTCGGACGTACACAACCCATTGCCAGCCCCTGTTGACCTTGCCATCAAGGCCGCCCGAGGCTGAGCTGTGGGGCTACGCCCGGCTGCCGTCACCAGCCTGGGAACCAAGGGCAAGGCCTGGGCAGGTGCCCAAAGACATGTCTGGATAACAGAGATAGAGGCCAGAGAATGTCCAGAGGCAGGCAGGACATCAGAAGGCCATCATGTCCACCTCCTCAGCTTACAGATAAGAAAACCAAAGTGCAGACCGATTAGGGATTTTTCTGAAAGTCACTCTGAGAATTACTTAGCGAGAGAGCTAGAACCAAAACGTGTGTTTCCTTTGCTAATATGCTTATCACACAACCAAGGGGGTGCTCCTTCCAGAATCTCCTTCCAGGTCTCCATGAACTCCCGCAGGTGCAGAAGCACAGATATTATGCCCCCTCCCTGGTCCTCAGTTTCCTTATCTAGAAAGCAGGCAGATAGGAGGGATGGTCTGTAGGGTCTCTCAGCTCCAACATGTTGGGGACTGTGACCCTGTCTTGCAGCCAGTGCCCTGCTCCCCAGAGAGGGGGGCTGCCTAAGTCCTGGTCCCAGCTGGGCCAGTGCCTGCCCTGGAGGGGGTGTGTGCCCTAGCCTAGCCCCACAGCACAAGCCTGAGCCCAGTGGGTCTCTGCCACCCCTGTCCGTCCCTCACCTTCTGTGTGCCCCTTATTCGTTGCCTCTCTTTCCCCAACAGTGTGTATCTCCTGCCCTGTGTGTATCTCTTTGTCCCCTGTGCCCTGCCTGGCCTCTCGGGGGGCAAGGGGTTTCTCACCATCACCGTGGCTGCCTCCTCAAGCTCCGCAACAATCCAGCCGGCCTGCTTCAGGCCCTGCCCCTCCACCTGGCACTGCAGCAACACGTCGTCCCCCACGTCCACGGAGGCATTGGGCATCTGGACCTTCAGCGTGGGCACACCTGGCCACCCAGAGTGCCCGAAGCGTGTTAGAGCTAGAAGAGGCCTCAGAACCCTATCCCCGGGCAGTGCTCCTACCCCTCCCTCCTCAGTGACCCCAAGCTCAGGCAATGCCCTGTTCCTCAGCCCCTCCTCAGTGCTGCCTCCCCAAGTCCTGCTCCTTGCCCACCAGCCCTGCATGCTGCCCTCTCCCCAAGCAGGTGCTCCCTTTCCAATGCCCTCAGTACCGCCTCCAGCACTCACCGCAGCTGGTGTTGGACATGAGGGCAAGGGGCCCCTGCCCGGGGCACTGGAGATGCTGTTCCTGCACTCCACCCAGCCCCTCCTCCTCCCAGCGCTGCAGCCAGCGCAGGGCACAGGAGCAGTGCAGCGGGTTCCCCGACAGCACCCTGGGGGAGGGGGGGACACCAACCGAGTCAGGAAAGGTGTAGGTGTTGGGCCTAAAGAGCCTCAGGGAATAAAACGACCACACTAGGAGGAAGTGCAGTGAGACAGCAGGGAGGAAGGTCTAGAGGTGAGAGAATGTGGACACGGAGAAGTTCCTCTCCTGCCCGCCTGGAACAAGACGCTATTAAAAGAAATAGAAAAGGATGGCTGTGACTAAATGCACAAGTATATAAAAAAGTTCTTTCATGAACTAGGGCAAATGTATGACACTATTACAAGGAGTCAATAATAGAGGGGTTTACAGGAAAAAATGTGCCTATTGCAAACTATGGACTATAGCTAACAGTAATATCTTAATATTCTTTCCTCAATAGTAACAAATGTACCACATCAATAATAGGGGTCAATAATGGGGGCAGGGGCAGAGAAGGGGTATGGGATGCTTTGGGTTTTCTTTTCTTTTTATATTTCTTTTTCTGGAGAAATGAAAATGTTCTAAAATTGTGGTGATGAATACACAACTCTGATGATATTGTGAGTCACTGATTGCATACTTCAGATGGACTGTATGGTGTGTGAATATATCTCAATAAAATTGCATTTAAAAAAAAAGACTGAGACATTTTTTAAAAAGAAAGAACAAAGTCAAAGACAGCCAGCTGTGGGAACCAGGCAAGTGCTCTAAGCATAGTGACAAGGAGGAGAGGACACTGCTTGGGGTGTGACCGCGAGGCCGTCAGTACCTACCGAGTACACCTGGGTACAGTGCACTGGGAATGTGGGCACACAGGCTGTGTGCTCACCCAGCGGGTCCGCTCAGTGTGGGCCCAGGGCCTCCCACCAGCCTCCCACGTGCACACACAGGATTTCTCCAGGACAGCCCTGCCCCCCACGCCCCCCAGGGCAGGAGCCCCCCACCCCCACAGGAGGTTCTGCAGCCAAACACGCAGACCCCAAAGAGACAGCAACCACCCCCTCAGCCCCTCAGTCAGTTCCACACAGACACAGTGACAAACCACCACGCTGAGACAAGTGCACCCGGGCACACACACTCGCACACGCACGCGCTCCTCTGGCCCCTGGAAGCCCCTGTGCTCACAGTTCCTGTAAGGAGAGGCCCTGGACGGTTTTCCAGGAGAGAGACTGCAGGCCATTGAAGGAGAGGTTCCTGAGAGAGTTCAGACAGAGCGAGACAGACACCCCGTGAGTGACCCGACCTCACTCCGACCCAGTGCGAGGAAGGGGAGGAGCAGGGAGGAAGGTGACATCTGGCGCCCCCTCCCCAACACTAACTACTAGCCCTGGGAGGCCGCGGGGTTGGGGGTGGGTGGTAGGCTCTTCAGAGTCCCACTCCCCTCCCTGGACAACAAGGGTTAACCCCACTTAACCCCCTCCCCGGGGTCTGAAGGAACAACCAGTCCTCTCCCTTCCCCCACCCCTTAGGCCCCAGCTGGCAAAGTGCTGAGACCACAGCTGGGGGAGGGGCTCCATCTGTGTTCCCCTCCCCCACAGAGCCCAGGACAGGGCCTGAGGAGGAAGAGGGGGAGGACTGAGGCTCCCACACTCCCTGGCCCCCTACTGGAGAGCCAGGATCCCCAAGCACTGCCTCGAGTCCCCTCCCTCCTTCTCCTCCCACCCCCTCCTTGGGAACTAAGAAAAGTCAAGGCAGGGAAGGAACCCCAGTTCTCTCTGCTGTAGGGGTGGAGAAAGTGAGCTGGCTCCAGGCCACACAGGAGGCTGGTTTAGGTGCTCTGCACCCTGTGCCAGGCTGCCACTCATGGGACCTTCTGCCTTTGGGGGACTGCTCTGACCCCTCTTTATGCCTAGCTGCCCTAGAATTTGGGGTGGGGGCTGGGTTGGAGAGATACCACCACACAAGGACCAGAAAGAATACCCTCTTTAGAGCTAGGCAGATCTGGGTATTTGGTTCTGTCCTGCCACTTAACAGCTGTGTGACCTCAGAGGGTTCTCTTATTCTCAGAACCCACATCTATAAAACAGGGATAACACTAACTCTCTCACCAGGTCGGTTGCAAAGATTCACTGGCATAATTGTGCCTAGCACAATTCCATGAATGGCAACCCCCAATTCATCACCTGCCCATGTAGCAGGGAAGGGCTGCCAGGGACTCAGGTGGCTTCTCCATCCAGGGTCACTCCTGCCCACTCCATCCTCTACAGAAGGAGTAGCTGTAACTCCCAGTAAAGGGAAGGATGATGAGTGGCAGACCTGACTCCCCAGCTCCCAGGCTATCCCCGGGGCCATGTGGATGTTTTCCCACCAGGGAGGGTGTGTGTGGCAGGGAGATGGAGTCCCAGCCAGAACCCAGGAGTCCTGCTGTCCTCCCTTGCTCCCTTTGGACTGTGTGTATCACAGCCCATGGAGGAGAGATGGGGCAGGCACCTAAGGGAAGTGTCCCTGTAGCCTGAAACATGGAAGTGAGATAAGAAGGACCTTCTAACTGGCAGGGCTAGGGGCTGAGAATATGGCAGGCCTGGAGTGGACTAACAAGGAGTCCCAGGAAAATGGGTGAGACGCCTTCCCTGACCCAGCTGGGGCTTTCCTCGGGACAGTTCCCTGGGGAATCCAAGACTATCAATGGCTCAGTCGGGGTATCCTCCCCCAGCTCCCTCACCCCAGCCCCGGCCACTCACAGGTGACTGAGCCGAGGAGTGAAATGGAAGGCATCTGGCGCCACGAAACGGAGGCCACTCTTCACGATGGTGCTGGGGAGGGGTGCGGGAAGATCAGCCCCCAGGTCCTCAGCTATCCTGGGCCCCTCGTACCTATGGCTCTCTCTTCTTGTTCCAGCCCCCAGTGCTGAGCCCTGCACTCCTCCCCACCCTCCCATGTGTTTCTCTAGCCTCTGCCAGTGCCGCAGATCCTCAAGCCCTCCCTGACCCTCTGTCTTCCAGCCCCCATGCTGAGCCCCACCCCGGCACAGCCCCGGCCCCTCACAGGTTTCTTAGCTCCCCAAAGCCCCTCAGGTCGCTGAGCTCCAGACGCTGCAGACGCTGCTGATTCTCGATGTAGCTGTGGGAGAGAGGAGGGAGTCATGGGGCAAGCCCATGCTCAGGTCCCTGTGCCCACCCACATGCCTCCTTCAGGTGAGCATGCATTGTACACTCATATACACCCGTGCACACACCCATGGACACAAAGGCCTGCTTGTACACATACACACTCAAGGTATGTGCATGTACACATCCATGCATACACACATGTAGGGAGACAGCCCCACACACATGCACATGTATATGCAGGAACACAATGCACATGCACATACATGCAGGATGCATACTCACACCCTTACACATGCAGTCCCATATGCACACACTCTCACATAGCTCTCTCACACACATATGCACACACATAGACTCGCACAGACATACACATATGCACAGACACACCTCCTCACACATTTATACATGCGCAGACACACGTGTGCATGCACACACATGCATGTTCACACCATAACAGGGCACACACATATGCACAAACCCTCACACATATCTGGTGCACACATACACATGTGCACAACATATGCTCAGATACATACACAAGCACACAAATCCATCCTCAGCCTGGTGTTCTGCTTATGCACAAGAGGGGGCTCTCCCGCATATGCTCAACAATGGAGGGGGGTCCCTCCTGAAACATGTGCTTCCACAAAGGGCCTAGGCTCATCAGTGCCCCTGCCCCACCCAGCACAGAGGAAGCCTGGAGCTAATGCAAACACGCCTGCTCAGGAGCCACTATCTGGACTTACCGACACCGCAACACACCCACCACACACCACACAAACACATACATGCACACCACATACTCTCTGCCCCCTCAAAGCCACTAGTCTGTCACCACACTCAGGCAGCAACCTCTACTTCACCTCCCAGACCTCTCCCCACATCACACACACACACCTTTCTGTAGAGCAGACAAGGGACACAGAGGCTGTCAGGGACCTCCTGAGCCCCTCCCTGCCGCAGGAGGCACCCAGGACGAACAAGGAAGGAGAAGAGGGGCAATGAGAAGACAGAATCTGTGTATGTGTGTGTGTGTGTATGTGTCAGGGTGGGGAGAAGAAGAGGCATGAACTGGCTGACTTACACAGTGAGAGAGATGAGAAGGCTCAACTGGGGTGGGGGGTGAGGGGGTGGGGGGAAGCAGAAAGAGAGAGTGAAACAGACACCAAAAAGAAGAAACTGACAGGAAGAGACTGGCAGAGAGAGGAAGACAGGGAAAGAGAAAGACAGATAAGAAAAGGGAGACAGAAAGACAGAGAGATAAAGACAGAGAGCCAGAGAAAGCAAGATAAGGAGATAAGAAAGAAAGAGCCGGCATGTGGGGATGGGGGCTGGCTGCCACCCCGGGCCCTGCCCTGTTCCTGGACGTAGCATGCCAGGGAGTTCCTGAGAACTCCAGCTGCCTTGCAGTGGCGTGTTCATGTGCTCCCCCAACATGAACTAGGGGCCCTTGACTCACTGCCTGTTCTCAGAATCTTCCCCTCCACCCTCTTACTTCCCCTAACTTGGGAAAAAAACAAGACCAGCCTGGGTGACCTGCCACCCTCCTCCCCAGCCTTGTCTCCAGCAGGACAGCCAGGTATCAGGTCGTCAGTCCCCGTGTCCCCCACTCCAGCCCCTGTCCAGCGAGTTGAGAGCTGCAGGGGCCCAGGGAAGGGGTGAGAAGGCAGTGGCTGCAGTGGCCGGGCGGGTGTGCGAGCTGTCAGGCAGTACATTCAAAGCTGTCTCAAAGCTGCCTCATTCGCTTGGATTCATAATCAATCTGTCTATTCGAGTCCATTATCTCCTCGTTAGCTCCCCGGGTGAGGGAAGAGGGAGGGGACCCGGCGGCAGGCAGCAGAGGCGGTGGGTGGGTCAGCCTGCTGCCCCACCCAGAGGGACAT
Source organism: Choloepus didactylus (assembly GCF_015220235.1). Classification (NCBI taxonomy): domain Eukaryota; kingdom Metazoa; phylum Chordata; class Mammalia; order Pilosa; family Megalonychidae; genus Choloepus; species Choloepus didactylus. Next base: position 108,646,781 of record NC_051308.1, read on the forward strand.
CTCAGCTCACCGCCCTGCACGCCTCCTAGTCCCCAGCCTTGTCCTCCTCCCCTCCTCAGCCTCTCCTCCCCACCGTCCCTTCCTGGACCCACCTGGGGCTTGGAAGGGAAATGGGAGGTGGGAACATCGATGTGGAACACTTGGGAGCCTGGGCTCTTGTTTGAAGGCCCAGGGTGATGAATGGACTGGACAGGGGGTGGCAGCCTGGACCCCATGTCCCCTCCCACCATGCGGGGTCCTAGGCCCAGACGAAGACGCCGGCCATCTCTCCTCCTGGTCTCCCTAGGGCCATTACAGAAAGATGTTGAATACCTTCCCGTTAGTTATGATGAGATACCCGAGTAACTCAGTGCTGATTATCACAGGCTGCTCAAGTAACTCCCAGACAGTGATGGCCCCTGCGTCAGGGCTGCCTTCCACCCCCTCACAGCATGAGGCCAGGGTTCCTTGCCCTCTTCCTAAGCCCGAGGATACGGGAGGAGGATTTTCCAGCAGTTCCTTCCTTCTTCTGGAGGTCTTGAGGGCCCCACCAGCAACACAGAACACCAAGTATTTTCTAGCCATCGCTATGCGATGCCTGAATATCTCTCTGCCAGTTATTACAGAATATACTCTCATAGGTTTCACCACCTGCTAAAAAGTACTTGAGTATTTTGTTACCAATTACTGCAGGATGTCAGAGTACTGCAGAATGCTGGAGATTCCTCCCAAATTGAGCCCTAAAGGGACTCTCCTCTCAGCCCTGAGAGGAGAGGAGAGCTCAACCACCAAGCCAGGACACCCACCAATTCCAGCTCAATTCCCAATTTCAGGGGAAGAGCTGGTATTGCTTGGTCATGACAACGAAACCCACCCCCCTCCCTGGGAAAAGGAAAAGGGCAATAAGGTGCAGAGCTGATGGGTTCTCCTCCGCTGACCATCCCCTTCCATGGAGCAGAGCTAGGACTCGTGGCTGAGCTCCCGAAAACGGTTTTCAGACGGCAGGGTTTTCTCAGACCCCCCCTCCTCGGAGAGCCTCCCTTGTTCTCCCTGAAGCCAAGAGCGCCCCAGCTGTCCTGAGCCCTAGGCAACGTCTGGGCAGTGACCGCGGGGTCTGCAGGGACAGGCGGCGACAGCGGAGGAACGACTGGGCACCGCTGAGGACTGCGCTGAGCTAGTCTTCCGCCGCGCCTACCCCATCTGACCCAGCAAGCAGGCAATGAGCCCGCGCCCTTGGGGCAGAGGTACACCCTTCTGTCCCCGCGCCCCTTGCCCGCCGGACACTCACAGCTCCGTCAGGTTCTCGGCGCCCGGCAGGTGGAGGAGGCTATCCAGCGCCCCAGCCCGGGTGCAGCTAAGCCCCGAGGGGCCGTGGGGGCAGCAGGCATCTGGGCAGGGTGCGGCGCCCGCGGATGCTAGCATCAGCCAGGCCAGTAGACTGCTCGGTCCCGTGGCCCGGCTGTGCCCACCGAGCTGCCCGCGCCGTCGGCCTAGCAACATCACGGCGCCTCCGGCCTGGCCGGGACCCGGCGGCCGTCCGTGCGCTCCCAGCGGCAGCTGCCCGGCCTCCCCCGACATGTGCGCGCCGCGGTATTAAAGACCTAGCCGGGGCGAAAGGGCGGAGCCAGCGGCCCCCGCTAGGCCCCGCCCCGCCCCTCTTCGGTTCCAGCCCCGCCCCCTCCTCTCTGCCGCCCCCCAACTCGGCCCCTACCCTTTGGGGGGCCCCAAGTGCCATCCTTCTCCCCCAGAATCCCTCCAGCTCCCTGAGACGCGGAGGGGCCGCAGCAGAATGCTTGAGTCGTGTACTGGGGGTGGGAAAACTAGGGAAGTTGATACTTTATTTCTCCCAGGCTAAAGCAGCTGCATTTTTAGATTTAGGAGGAGGGGAGATGATTGAGTTGGGGAAAGATTGCCACCCAGGTCATCTTAGCCAGCCCACGGCCTCAGAGCTCCCTCCTCAGGGTGCGCGCGCTTCCTGTCACTTGGGGGTAAATTAGGCGCAACACTCTCTGCGCCCTAGGAAGAAAAGGGATAGGACTCTAAAAGGACCAAGCGCAGGGTCTGGGGAAGGAAAACAGAAGAGGTAGAGAAGGGAAGGGGCCGCCCAAAAACAGCTAGAAAAGGGATACTAGGGAGCCGAGATCCCGCCCTTCCAGGAGAGGCCACAGGGTGGCGCCAGAAGCCCACGCGCAGCAGCATGCACGCTTGGCCGGCTGGGGGTGCCCGGGTGGGGTGGGGGCGCCGCCTGTAATCCCGATCGCGCTGCGCTTCGGGTCCCAGCATCAGACCCTGTCCCCAGCCAGCCAGCACTGGCCCCCAGGCCAAGTAGGACCAGGCCGGGCAGGGCTGGCATCGATTGCCGCCCTGACAAGAGCATCGATTTCTGCGCGGAGAAATTAATAGATCTTCTCTTAGCATCTCGGACGCCGGAGCCGCCCGCGGGTGGAGCTGAGGAGCGTCAGCCCTAGGAGACTGCGCACCCAGAAAGCCCGGGGATCCCCAGCACCCAGGGCATCGGAGGGCAGGTCCCGGTCCCTCCCATCCTGCCGGCCTTTGTGGCTGCGAGCGCCCGCCCCGTCTAAAGTCTTGGAGAGAGGGGAAAGAAAGGTCCTGGAGGAGAGGCTCCTGGGGGAGGAGGACAGCCCAAGGGCCTTAGGGAGAGGCCGAAGGAAGTTCTCCAAGAAGCGCGCGGCACTCCTCTCCACCTAGGCCTCTGCACACGCCGTCTCCCAAGTACCCGACTCAGGGACGGACAGACAGACCCACCCAGCACCCTGAGTTCAGGAAAGTGACCGGGCAGAGGCAGAGGGATCGTGCTCCCCGTGGGCGTCTTGGCCAGGACCGAGCCTCGCGCTAAGGGACCTCGAAAGCGGACGGGACGGCCTCCTGGGAGACCCAGAGGGACTACTGAGACTCGAAGGGCTTGACTTCTCGGGAGAAACGTTTCACATTCCCGCCGAGTTTCAATAAGCCCCCTCCCTCCGCGGGTTGCGGCTGCCGGAAGTTACCCCGCAGGTGTCAGGGACAGCGGGTGGCAGAACCCAGAGCCACTCCTCCTCGGGGTACCCGCCCGCTCGCCGCCGCTCCGCCCGCGAAGCCTGGGGCAAGGGGGTGGGGGGAGGAGTTGGGAGCTCAGTTCTAGCCTAACCACCCCCACCCCCCATTTTGGCCTTATTTCCCCAACAGACCTGTCCGCCCTCATCCCCCCAGTTGTCAGGCTAAATATTTTGGCTTGGTCGTGTATGGAGCGGCAGAAAGAGCCGAGAGGTCCGGGTAAACCAATCCGGTTTCGGCCCGGGGCTGGGGCAGGGAGGGCGGGACTTGGGCGCGGCCCCGGCTTCCCAGCCCGCGGAGAGGACGCAGCCTGTGCGGCCAGGTGCCGCTCGGTAGCCAAGTGCGCCGGGAGGGATCCGGGGAGGCCCCCTCTTGCCGCGCTCTAAGAGCCGCGGGACCGCCCCGCCCCCCCCCCGCCCCCGCACCCTGGCTTCTGCTCGGCCCTCGGGGTTGGCCAGCCTCTAGGCCTGTCTTTTGCTCTGAATCCTATGTCATTCTCTCCCTCTGGAGGTCTCTGGAGTCTCTCCCTATCGCTGTTGCATCTCCGTCCTATCTCTGGGTTCTCGCTGAACCTGTCTCCTGCCGCCTGTCACCGTCTTTGTGTCTCTGTGACTCTCATTTCCTTTTTCTGTCTCCTGCCCTCTCTTGTGGGATTCCTTGTCTCTCTGCCCCTGCCCGCCCCCTCCTCGCTGAAGCCTGGGTCTCTGTGTCCCTTAGGGCCTGTCAGACCCTTCTCCTCTCCGGAGCCATCAGGAGGAGAGCCAGGACTGGGCACAAGCCAGGGTCGAGACGATGGCAGTGCCCAGCCTGTGGCCCTGGGTAGCAGGCCTGCTTGTCAACCTCCTCTCCTTGGGATTTGGCCTGGACACACTAGAGGGTGAGTCCCCAGCACTGTCTCCTTGACCCCCATCTCCCTCCCTGCCAGCTGGGAGCCAAACATCTGAGCTTCCAGCCAGAACCCATCTACTTACTCTACACTACAACACACAGACTGGGGCTAGCTCTCAGAAGGACTTCCCATCAGGAAGAGCAGTTTCCCACAAAAAGGAAGTGTTTTTCTCTTGGCTCCCTGGGAGGTGAGAAGGACCTTGAAAACAAGACGAATAATTGTCCTCCATTCTGGCTTGGGATACAGTGATCATAGTAAAGTCTGAATAAGAATTGAAATGAGGTTGGGAGATTGTTAGAGCTCATCTCTGGGGCCGCTGAATGGGAAGGGGTCAAGGATGAAGTGGGTAGCTGAAAACCAGGCACCATTAAGTAACTGAAACCCATTGTGTAGATGAGGACACCGAGGCCCAGAGAACTGAGGGGTAAAACTAGACTTGGTTCTGAGCTACTGCCTCTGGAGCCTGTCCCATGTCCCTTACAGGTCCTGAGCCCCTAGTGGGAAGTGGGAGCTTGGGCAGGAGGACTGCTTTGTGCTAGGGCCCCTGGGCTTACCTCAGCCTAGACACTGCTGGAGAGGGGGTGGCAGACAGTGTTGACTAAATGGTTCTCATGGGGGTGCTGGGGGACTCGGTGGGGAGTGAGGAAAAATAGCACAAGATGGAAGATTCAAAGGGTTAAGGATTAAAAGGTGTCCCCTTCCCCAACCCCACCACTCCCCTCCATAGTGAGAGAACTCAGGAAGACAGTGCTCTGTGCCTGTTTTTGTAATGGGCTCAGTCCTTGCCTGCGGGGTCCCATGACCCCCCTCAGACTGGGGGCTTCCAGGGGCCAGAGTAGTGTCTCTCCTTCCTACAAAGACAGAAGAGTGATGCAAATGGGGTGTGGTGGGGGTCCCCTGAAGGGCGCTAAGTCACAGAGGTTCTGCTTTCAAGGCACAGCCCCCACACACACACCCCCTCCTCTCTCCACTGCTGTGCCAGGACAAGACATGGCAGATACCAGCTGGGTGCATGGTTGTCAGGACAGGAGCATGTCCCTAGGGGGGGTGGGTATTTGGTCAGTGGACCCAGATGTCCCATTCCCAGTGCAGCTCTGTGCAGAGCCATGTCCTGAGGGAAGGCAGGGGTTAATCTGGAAAGGTCGTGGATTTGTTTTTCCAAATGACTCTCATCAGGGGAGCCCTGGAGAGGCAGGGGCATGATGGGAAGTAGCATGTGGGCGCCTGAGAGAACCCCCATCTGCCTCGCAGAGCTTGATTGGCCTTCACAGGGAAGGAAGAGAAGTGTTTTCTCATTGTCTCTCCCTCTTCTGTGTGTACCTGTACTTGCACGCACACAGATATGCATGAGCACACACATGCAGGAGCTGAGCACAGCCAAGCTCAGGCCCATTACTGACAAGAGGGAGAAGGTGTGAAGTAAGCTCCAAGGAACCAGACTTGCCACCCCTCCTCCCCCCACATATGGTGTGTGTGATGTTGCTAGTGGGCTAGGTGGGGAGGGAGGGAGTAGAGGCTGGGAAGGTTAGCAGGACCCGAGTGTCAGGCTAAAAGATTCAGACTTGAATCCTGAGCAATGGGGAGCCATGAAAAGATCCCCTTGGGAGCAAGGATACACAGGGACCAGGTATCCAGTCCCCTTAAGGGAACAATACTGGGCACCTGGGGGAGACAGTGGGAAATGGAGCTGGGGCCCTGGGTCTGAAGAAGCCAAACACCTCCAGGTCCCCAAGGGGGGCTGGGCTTGGGACCCAGATGTTCACAGATACAAACCACTGGCACATGAGGGGATGCAGAGCTGACTAACAAGGTCCCCTCCTTCCAGAGGCTCCTTCCTCAGAGCGGGTGACAGAGATGCAGATGACAATGTCAGGGACTACCCTGGGTACTCAGATGTGGGTGCTGGACTAGGTGCTTCCAAGCCTGAGGGGGGAAGTGTTTAACTTGGGGCCAGAGTGTCAGGAAGGGGAGCCTGATGTGAGGCTGAGAGTGTTATAGACCAAGGAACCAGCCCTTCTAGGCTGCAGAGATCAGTGGGGACCAGTTTATCAACACCCCAGAATGTCAGGCTGAGGAATTTAAGCTTGAAATGTTGACAAATGAAGCCATAGAATGTCCCTTCGAGAGTGACCAACTGCAGGGACTGGGCATGTAGCCCCCTCAGGACAGAAGGAGAGGGTGTGAAGCTCAGACCTGCTTCCCAGACACAGTATTCATTCATTCTTTTGTTCATCAATTCACTGGTGTTTATTGAACACCAATTTTATGCTAGGTACTACACCAAGCATTCAGGACCAGCAGTGAATTATACAAGGATCCCTGCCCTTATGGATTTTACAGTTAACAAAATAAATAAGTAAATTATATATTTAAAGTGTTAAAAGTTATGGAGAAAAATGAAGTAGGAAAGAGAGTAGGGAGTATCCCAATTTTAAATAGAATGATCAGAGAAGACTTCATTGAAAAGGACATTTGAGCAATGACTTGAAGGAGGTGAGAGAGGGTACCAAGTAGAGAGAATAGTGTTCTAGGTAAAGGGAACAGAAGGTGCAAAGATCCAGAGACAGGAACTTGGCTGGCTTGTTTCAGGAAAAACAAAGAGGTCAGGGTGGCTGAAAAAGAGAAAGAAAGGAGATGAACTCACAGAGGTTTCAGGGGCCTAAATCATGCAGGGTCTCAAAGACCATGGTAAGACTTTGGCTTTTGCAAAGAGTGAGATGGGAGCCAATGGGGTTTTTGAGCAGAGGAGGGGCATGATCTGACTTGTTTTGAGAAGATCAGTCTGGCTACAGAATGGAGAATAGATTAGACCACAGAGAGGACAAAGATGGAATTGGGGGGACCATTTGGGAGGCTGTGACTGTGAATCCAGGGGAAGATGACAGTGGAAGAGGTGAAGGTAGTGACAAATGATTGGATTCTGAATATAGTTTAAAGCTAGAGCTCACAGAATGAGGAGTTAGGGAAAGAAAGGAGTCAAGAGTAATTTTAAGGTTTGGAGCCTGAGTATCTGCAAGATTGAAGTTGCTGTCAACTGAGAAAGGAAAGTGGGTTCAGGAGGGAGGATCAGGGGCTCACATTTGCCCATGTTGGCTCATCTGGTTGAGCTCCTTCAGGCTGCAGGTGAGGCCACTGAGGCCCAGAGAGGAAGTCACCCCACACCTACAGCAGGGTGTCACACTGGGGGTGTGGTTCCCATCCTCCAAGCTGCCAGGGTGGGATGGGAAGCTCTTGGTCCGGGCTGTACTGATGGCTCCTGGCCATGGGTGCCCACAGTGTGCCCCAGCCTGGACATCCGCTCGGAGGTGGCAGAGCTGCGGCGGCTGGAGAACTGCAGTGTGGTGGAGGGTCACCTGCAGATCCTGCTCATGTTCACGGCCACGGGCGAGGACTTCCACGGCCTCAGCTTCCCGCGCCTCACCCAGGTCACCGACTACCTGCTGCTCTTCCGTGTCTATGGGCTGGAGACCCTGCGCGACCTCTTCCCCAACCTAGCAGTCATCCGTGGCGCCCACCTCTTCCTGGGCTATGCGCTGGTCATCTACGAGATGCCACACCTGCGAGACGTGGGGCTGCCAGCGCTGGGGGCCGTGCTGCGGGGGGCCGTACGTGTGGAGAAGAACCAGGAGCTCTGCCACCTCTCCACCATTGACTGGGGCCTGCTGCAGCCTGCACCTGGCGCCAACCACATCGTGGGCAATAAGCTGGGTGAGGAGTGTGCCGACATGTGCCCTGGGGTGCTGGGTGCTGCTGGTGAGCCCTGTGCCAGGACCACCTTCAGCGGGCACACCGACTACAGGTGCTGGACCTCCAGTCACTGCCAGACAGGTGGGCGCTGGCACAGAGCGTGGACAGGGGGCACGGGGATGGTGTAGGCCAGTACTTCTCTGCCACCATTTATTTTAATCCTCACTCATCCTATGAGGCAGGTACTATTGTTATTCTCATTTTGCAGATGAGGAAACTAAAACTCGGAAAAGTTAAATAACAGTCAAGGTATAAGCGCAAGATAGCATCAGGTAGTAATGGAGTAGGTAAAGGACAGGTACCAGATGGGCACCAGGGAAGACGGTTAGTCATGAATGGATACAAGGCAGTAACAAGAGGCAGTATGGGGCAGTGGTTAAGTACAAAGCCAGAGGGCCTGGGTTCAAATCCCAGCTCTACCACTTACTGGCAGTGTGATCTTGGCCATTCATTTAGCCTACCTGTGCCTCAGTTTCCTCTTCTGTAAAATGATCATAGGGTTGATATGAGGAATGAGCTAATCTATAAAGCATTAGAGCAATGCCAAGGCCATAGTAACAGGCCTATGTATGTTCATATTAAAAGCGGCCACGGCACAGGTAACATGGTTTAGGGCTGGCAGTATTGTAATGGGATGTTTGGAGCGAGTTGGGGGAAGAAAGGAGGAGATGAGAGATGATGGACAGAACAGGTGAGGGCAAGTAGGGGAAGTGGGATCTTCTTTAAGTAAGATGCACAAAGAGGAACAAGAAGGGAGGAGGTGGAGAAAGGGGGAAGTGGAATAAGTGGGGATGGCAGGAAGAGGAGAAAGTGAAAGTTACAGGGAAGGGAAGGAAGCCTTTTCAGAGGTTTGAGGCAGATCTGGAGTTCCCCAGCCTGAGAATCTTTCCAGTTAGTTCCTGGAAGTCAGCTCTCCCCACCCCCAATGCCTCAGCATCAGGGCGCCAGTGTAACCAGATCCCTGCTGTATCTGCTGGGCCCCACTCCCTGGTGCCTCCTGTTGGCTGTAAACACGCTGCTGCATGTCCTTGTGTGTATAGTGTCAACACGCCCTGGTTGACCCCCAACCCACACATCGCTCCCACAGACGTTCAGCTGCCACCATGCAGAGTTCCCAGGCTACTGACTCTGCAGCCTCCAACCCACCCACTGCTGCTTGCAGTTGTCTCCTGCCCAGGGAGACCTTGCCCTGGGTGTAAGTGTTCAGGAGAGGCTGGCTGGTTCACCCTGGCACTGTGCCCAGTGATGGTCTGGGCACTAGGCCTCGGCAGGACAGCAGGCTGGAGAGCAGCAGCCCTGACAGATTAGGTCACTACTGTGTCCTGAGTTCTGACAGTCCTGACTAGGCACGGTGAGAGGTGGAGAGCCATAGAAAGGGGGTCCAGTCCTTGTCCTCAAGAGCCCCTGACTGAGGGGCACAGAGTCAGCAATCAGCATCATCTGAGTTGGAGGGATTTGGGTGCAGATAGGGAATGTCATCTCAAGAGGGAGGTGGGGCTGGGATTGGAAAAGGGGTGCCAGGTTTGACATGGCACTCTGCCCACAGTGTGCCCCTGTCCCCCGGGGCTGGCCTGCACAGCAGGGGGCGAGTGCTGCCACACTGAATGCCTGGGGGGCTGCAGCCGGCCGGAAGACCCCCGTGCCTGTGTGGCCTGCCGCCACCTCTACTTCCAGGGCGCCTGCCACCGGGCCTGCCCTCCAGGCACCTACCAGCATGAGTCCTGGCGCTGCGTCACAGCCGAGCACTGTGCCAGCCTTCGCTCTGTGCCCAGCCGTGCCTCCACCTTCAGCATCCACCAGGGCAGCTGCCTGGCCCAGTGCCCTCCGGGCTTCACCCGCAATGGTAGCAGGTGAGCACAGGGCAGGTGGGGGGCACCCTCGGAGGGAGGAGGCCTGAAGAGGCCCATGCTGGTCTGGGGCTCACGCCACTTCCTTTGCTTGCCTTTGCTAGCATATTCTGCCACAAGTGCGAGGGGCTGTGCCCCAAAGAATGCAAGGTGGGCACCAAGACAATAGACTCTGTCCAGGCGGCAAAGGAGCTGGTGGGCTGCACCCACGTGGAGGGGAGCCTCATCCTCAACCTTCGCCAGGGCTGTCAGTACCTTTCTCAGGGCCACACCCCTCCTCTAGGCCACATCCCTTACAATGACCCAGCTAAAGCACCACTTCCCCTAGTCATCCTGGGTCCCATCCCTGAGGATCCACCTTCCCTGGTGTCCCATTTGACCCCCCACCCTGTGGACCCATCCCTTTCCCTGCCCCTGCTCCAGCCCTGCCTTCCCTATCCGCAGACAACCTGGAGCCAGAGCTGCAGAGCAGTCTGGGACTGGTAGAGACCATCACCGGCTTCCTCAAAATCAAGCACTCCTTTGCCCTTGTGTCCCTGGGCTTTTTCAAGAACCTGAAACTCATCAGGGGGGATGCCATGGTAGATGGGTAAGGGGTCAGAATCAGGCTTCTGACCAGCCTCTCTTCTGCCCCTCCCCCAACAACACTCCCAGAGCAGTGGTGAGGAGCAGGGGCTCTGGACCCAGCTCTGCTACTTATCAAGTGTGTGACTCTGAACAGGTTCCTTAACTTCTCTGGTCCTCATTTTCCTTGTCTATAAAATGGGGTTAATATAACACTACTTACCTCTTAGGGATTGTTGTTAATATTACTTACAATGTTATGTGTAAAGCATTTAAAACAGAATCTAGAACACAGTATCTACTATATAAATTATACTTATTTTGTCATCTGATCCTCTCAGCTGCAGAGTAAGTCTGCCTGGGTTTGAAACCCAGTCCTACTACTTATCTGTTGAGGTCTATTCCATAACATAGCAAGATTTTTCTAAAATAAAAAGATTGTTTTAAATTACCATCCAGTCAAGTGGACACTTGGAAAAGATGTTTTTCCCGTGGCTTCTCATGCCCCTTGGAGCACTGCCATGTACCCCCAGGGGCACCTACAGCCCAGCTGGAGAGGCATAGCCTCAGGCTGGGTACCAGTTCTCCCTGTGTCCCCAGGGCTAGCAGAGCCTGGCACATAGCATGTGCTCAGTTAATGTGAGATGAAGGAGGGAAGGAGGCAGGGAAAAGCTGCTGACCGCATTTCACTGATGAGGAAAATGAACTCAGAGAGGGTCAGTGACTTGCCAGAGATCACTGGCCTGGTCAGTGGCACAGAATGGATGTGTAAATGAGTGTCCCACGTGTGCTGGGTGTGAGTGAACTGCAGAGTGCTCCCCTCCCCTGTGCTTCCAGCCCAGCCCCTCCAGAAGGGGCCCATCAGCCACTTCCTTCCCCACCCCTGCCTCCACCACGGAACAGAGCAGGAGTCCCCTGGCCTCCCCCAGGAACTACACTCTGTACGTGCTGGACAACCAGAACCTACAGCAGCTGGGGCCCTGGGTGGCCGCCGGGCTCACCATTCCCGTGGGCAAGATCTACTTCGCCTTCAACCCGCGCCTCTGCCTGGAGCACATCTACCGGTTGGAGGAGGTGACCGGCACGCGGGGGCGGCAAAACAAGGCGGAGATCAACCCCCGCACCAACGGAGACCGAGCCGCCTGTGAGGCCCGAGACCCCCCACCCCCGAGCTAGCGAGCTCAAGTGCCCCGAGACACACCTAGAGATATGCATACGAATGCTCAGACGTGCACACACACTCAATCATTCACACACGCTGAAACACGCTAGGCACATGTGCCCGGGTGGAAGAGGGAGCTGGAAGGGCTTGAGATGTTCTCTTCGGAGACCGCGGCGTTGAGGGTGGGATACCGCGAGATGGCCGTGGGTTTGGGGGGTAGGCGACCCCTGCGGGTGACTAGAGCGGTTGGGAGCAGGTGTTCACCCTTCGGTCCGCTCAGGCCAGACTCGCACCCTGCGCTTCGTGTCCAGCGTAACCGAGGCCCACCGCATCCTGCTGCGCTGGGAGCGCTACGAGCCGCTGGAGGCCCGCGACCTGCTCAGCTTCATCGTGTACTACAAAGAGTCGTGAGTAGCGGGGGCGGGGCCAGAACCACCGTGAGGCCAGTGTCCTGGGGGGCTGTGGAGAACTAGAAAGCCAGGATCCCCCAAGTCTCACTCTGTCGTAAGGGCTCACGTCTGGCTCTCTCCCCGCACCTTCTACATCTCTTTGTGCCTTGGTCTCCCCCCTCACCAAGTGAAATGGTGCTTCTGGGAGCCCAGGAGAGCCACCCAGCTGGGAAGGACTGGATAATTAAGCTTCAATTCACTATGCTAATGTTCTATAGTGACCCACATGCTCCTGCCCAAGCAGCGGTTTGGGGAGTGCCCACTGATTTGGCCAGTTTTATGAGCAACTCTGCCAGCATTTCATTAAAGCCTGAAGCAGGGGCTGCCAAGGAGCAGCTGCTCTTTTCTTTGGAGAGAGTGGACTGACCCCAGCAGGAGAGATAGAGGTTAGACCACAGGAAGGACTTCTCCAAATGCCAGGCTAGAATCAAAAATAGAAACCCTGAGGGGAGAGAGATGGATTTTGGATGGCCAGCTGGGAGGACAGGAGTGGGGAATCCTCTCCCTCTATGATAGAGAGAATATGGGAACCACCTGGTTTGGAATCGTTTCCTGTGGATTCAAATTGAGAGGTCTTAGTTGATCACTAGCACAGGACCTGGCCCAGAAGGGAGGAAGGAAGGAAGGAAAGAAAGAAGGAAGGGATGGGAGATCTGCTCAAATGGCCAAGACTCTCCTAGGCCTCATGGTAGGTGAAGGTCTCTAGCATGGGGAGCTGAAGAGTTTGTTAAATATAGATTATTGGGCCCCATCCCCAGAGAATCTAATAGTTAGAACCTGGGTGGGACCCATGAATCTGCATTTCTAACAAGCTCCCAGGTGATCCATGGACCACACTTCAAGGAGGAGCACTGCCATGGACTACAATATGAATAGCAACCCATGGGTTGTGCAGTTCACACTTTGCACAACCATACACAGCTGCCTGTGAGCTCAAAGGGCAGAGAGCCCCCGGGGTCCTTCAGGAAATTCCTCTAACATCACTGCCTTGCTATGTGACTGTGGCTGCACTCCTTCAGAGATCCTGGCTCAATTCCGGCTCTGAGTAGATCCAGACCAGTGTATCACCCCCACAGAGCACCTGCCCCCATGATGCCCACTCTGCATGCCCCCACCCCTCCAAACTGCTCCTAGACTTTCCTGCTTCTGGGTCCTAACAAGCATTGGCACTTCCAAATGGATCTCAAGTCCCCACCCACTCCATCCCCTTTGACCTCCCCTTGAGTTCTGTCCCTGGCCCAGCATGGATTCCACCCCTCTTCCCCCACCAAAGAAACAAAAAGTCCTGAATATCCACGTGATGCTCCATTGTCTCCCCACCTTCTACTTTCATATCTCCCATGTGGGTTTCACTTTCATCTCCTCCAGGGGGAAGCCCCCCTTCTAACCCTAAAGCCAGTGGTGCCTCCCCAAGCCTGCCCCTGTCCCAGCCTCCAGTCAGCCAGCGTTGATTGCCTCTGGCCCCAAATAATTCCCCTGTGGCAGGAGATCTTGGCCATTTGGGATTGTGGATATTTTTGAGAAGGTGATGAAAACCTGAAACCTCTCCCTAGAAAAATGTAGATGTACACAACTTCACCTACAGTTTGGGAGGCCCATAGACTTCCAAAGCCCATGTGTGGGCCCAGGTTAAGATGATCTGCCCTTGGGAAGAGAGTGTGGTCTCCTGATTCTGGCTCCAACAATCTCATTTGTGGGATTAGAATAACCTCATACCTTGCTGTTCCTAGGAGAAGGGACTCTATCACATCTATCTTCTAGTTTTATTTATAAAATACATTTTTGAATACACATTGAGACTGAAGCTCAATATTGCTTGCTAAAGGATAAGGAGATATTTCATCACAGAGTTGACTGGTGACACAGATATCATAGGATCCACTGGTGGGTGGAGTCATAGCGCTGCCCTCATGCCTAATGGGAGAAGAATGAGAATGACAGTGGGTAATTCAGAGGGAAGGGGTTAGGGCTGGTGGTAGAGCCGAGCAGCCCCTCAGCTCCTAGGATGGGGGTGTTCAGCCCATTCCAGAATGCCACAGAGCACGTAGGGCCAGATGCCTGTGGGACCCAGAGCTGGAACTTGCTGGATGTGGAGCTGCCCCTAAGCCGCACCCAGGAACCGGGGGTGACCCTCACCCCTCTCAAGCCCTGGACACAGTACGCAGTGTTTGTGCGGGCCATCACGCTGACCACTGCTGAGGACAGCCCCCATCAGGGAGCCCAGAGCCCCATCATCTATCTGAGAACCCTGCCTGCAGGTATGGTGCAACTTTGGAGGGAGGAAAGGCAGGGGCCAGATGTCTGGATCACAGTGAGAATGGGGGGATACAGGCACCAGAAATAGACAAGCTGGGGCACTGAACACCTGGCCCATTGAGGCTGGGAAGCCTAGGTCCTAGGGAGGCTGGGCATAGGAGAGGGCAGGGAGAATACTTGAGGGGCCTCAAGAACCTCTGGGGGAGAAGTGAAGAACAGAAAGCTGAGTTCTAGGAAACCGGGGTGGAGTGGGGGTGGGGGCGCGTGGAGTAGACAGTCACCTATTCCTTCCGAGAAGGTGAAGCGGGGAGTGGTGCTTTGACTCCAAGGAGAGGCCCATTACCAGTGTTTGGGACTGAGCCTCGCGGCCCTGAGCTGTACCCCCCTCCCACCGCCAGCACCCACAGTGCCCCAAGATGTCATCTCCACGTCCAACTCCTCCTCCCACCTGCTGGTGCGCTGGAAACCGCCCACCCAGCGCAACGGGAACAACACCTACTACCTGGTGCTGTGGCAGCGGCTAGCAGAGGACAGCGACCTCTACCTCAACGACTACTGCCACCGCGGTGTGCAGGGAGGAGGCGCGGGCCAGCGGGGTGGGGGCGTCGGGGCGCGGGCGCCGCCTGACCCTATCTCCCTCCCGCCCGCCCGCGCGCCAGGCCTGCGGCTGCCCTCCAGCAACAGCGACCCCCGCTTCGACCGCGAAGACGGGGATCCCGGGGTCGAGGTGGAGACCGGCTGCTACCCGTGCCAGCACCCACCTCCCGGGCAGGCCCTGCCCCCGCTGGAAGCGCAAGAGGCCTCGTTCCAGAAGAAGTTTGAAAACTTTCTACACAACGCCATCACCATCCCCAAGTGCGGCGCGGCCCACGCCGACGGGGCGGGTCTTGTAGGCGGGGGCGGATCGGTAGGGACAGGAATCAGGGGCGGAGCCGCCTAGGCTTGTGTGGGTGGGGCTGGGGGTTGACAGGTTTGGGGAGCCGCCCTTGGCTGCAGAGGGCACAGGGGCGTGTTCGGAGCGGGCCTGACAAGGCCCCCCTGGCCTCCCCAGATCCCCTTGGAAGGTGACATCCATCAACAAGAGCCCCCAAAGGTGAGCAGGGGCGGGGCCGGGGGCTGAGAGATGTGGCTCTCGAGGCGGGGCCGTGGCTCTGAAGCGCGTCCTCCCCAGGGACTCGAAGCGGCACCGCCGGGCCGCGGGGGCGCCCAAGCTAGCGGCGAATAGCTCGGATTTCGAGATTCAGGAGGACAAGGTGCCCCGGGAGCGAGCGGTGCTGAGCGGCCTGCGTCACTTCACGGAATATCGGATCGACATCCACGCCTGCAACCACGCCGCGCACACAGTGGGCTGCAGCGCGGCCACCTTCGTCTTTGCGCGCACTATGCCCCACAGTAGGTGGTCCGGGCCCTCGACCCTCACGACCGACCTCGAGGGCCCTATCCATCCTGAGCGCTCTGATTTGGATTGGCCTCCCCTAACCTCAGAACCTCTCTTTGCTGGCGGCTTCCAATCCCAACAATCCCAGAGCTTCCCCCAAACTCCTAGCTTCCTCCCCATGGCCTATGGACCTGAAGATGAGAGGAAATGCTTGTGGCCCAACTGCCGGTGTCCCCACCCACAGGAGAGGCTGATGTTATCCCAGGGAAGGTGGCCTGGGAGGAGGCCAGCAAGAGTAGTGTCCTCCTCCGCTGGCCTGAGCCCCCGGATCCCAATGGACTCATCCTCAAGTATGAAATCAAGTACCGCCGCTTGGGAGAGGTAGGTATCCCCAGGGGACCCCTTTATCCCAGCTGGAGTTTGCCCCTCCATCCCCTCCCAAGCCAGCTTTCTATGTTGTCCTCAGGAGGCCACAGTGCTTTGTGTGTCCCGCCTGCGATACGCCAAGTTTGGGGGGGTCCACCTGGCCCTGCTGCCCCCTGGAAACTACTCTGCCAGGGTTCGGGCAACCTCACTGGCTGGCAACGGCTCCTGGACTGACAGTGTCGCTTTCTACATCCCCAGCCCAGGTACACACAGCCTGTCCCAGACCTGGACCCCCAAACGGGCCCACATGGGCCCCCAGACCTCCTCAGGCCCCTCCAACCAATCCTTCCCCATACCCTCGTCTCCTAGTGTGGAAGGAGAGGCATCCCTTACCCTCTCAATTTTTCCCCTGCTCTCTGCTGCCCTCTGACCCTGTGCTTTGACCTCCAGAGGAGGAAGACTCTGGAGGGCTGCACATCCTCCTCACAGTCACCCCGATGGGGCTCATGCTGCTCATCATTCTTGCTGCCCTTGGTTTCTTCTACGGCAAGAAGAGGTGATAACACATCCCTCCAGTTCCCACCTGTCTTCTTTCCCTGAGCCCTCATCGTAAGGTCAGTGCAGTCGGAAGGTGGTAGATGAGAGAGCAGAAAGGACTTTCTTAGCGGCAGTAACTATTCTGCTGGGAACAACATGGAGGAGACGTACGTCTCAGCTGATGTAACCAGTTGTCCCAATTTTAGCAGTGAAAGTCCCACATCCTGGGACACCCTTCCATTTTGGGCACACCAGAACTGTTGGTCCCCGCCCCGCACTCTCAGCCCAAACCAAAAAATCATGAACGTGGTCCTGCCGCAACAGAGGGAGAGGCAGGAGACCTTGGGATGTGTCCCAGGACACCTGATGTCAAATCCCCCTGAGCTGAATGCAAGAGAGAAATGGGGACAGATCCCTGATTAGCTGGACCTTAAGGACTAGCTGAGGGGGTGGGAGCCCATGTACTCCTGCGTGTCTCCTCCTCCCAGACTGTCAGATCC
Source organism: Choloepus didactylus (assembly GCF_015220235.1). Classification (NCBI taxonomy): domain Eukaryota; kingdom Metazoa; phylum Chordata; class Mammalia; order Pilosa; family Megalonychidae; genus Choloepus; species Choloepus didactylus. The sequence continues at coordinate 108,663,509 of NC_051308.1, forward strand.
CGGGACTCAGACCAGTATTTAGGGCTCCCCAAGAGGAACCTGACCAGGGCTGGGACCTCCCAATGTCCCACTTCCTTGTCCTCTGACTTGCCTCCCTCCTTCCTGAGGACGCTTCCAGCCTGACCGCCCCTCACCTCCCATTGCAGACACAGCACCTGGTATGCCTCTGTGAATCCGGAGTACTTCAGCGCCTCTGAGAGTAGGTCTGGGGTTTAGGGGGCAGGTGGTGTGGGAAAGTGTGAAGGAGAGGAGGAGAGGCAGCCTTCCACTTGACCTTCTTGGAGAAGGCAGCCTTGGGACCCAAGCCCTATCTGAAGAGGAGGAGGAGGAGATGAGTGGGTGGAGGAGTGGCCAAGAGCAGCATCCTTGCCTCGTGACCCCCACCTCCTCTCAGTGTACGTCCCTGACGAGTGGGAGGTGCCTCGGGAGCAGATCTCCATAATCCGGGAACTAGGCCAGGGCTCCTTCGGGATGGTATACGAGGGACTGGCACGAGGACTTGAGACTGGAGAGGAGTCTACTCCCGTGGCCCTGAAGACGGTGAATGAACTGGCCACCCCCCGGGAACGCGCTGAGTTCCTCAAGGAGGCCTCTGTCATGAAAGCATTCAAGTGTCACCACGTGGTAAGGGAGGGTCAGGGACACTATCAGGGTCATAATTAGGGTAAAGGTCATGTGATGAGGAAGAAAGGGTCATGGATGTGGTCAGAGTACCATGAAGGTCGGGATTGAGACTCTGGTTAGGGTGCTAACCAGCATAAAGGTCATGGTTGGGATTAGAGTCAAAACCAGGTCATGGTAGGACCATGTTAGGGCCATGGCTCTTGCTGAGATCAGTCATGGTTGGGATAAATTATTCAAGTCACAGTTAGGGTCAGGGTCAGAGTCGGGCCAAGTTCATGGTTGGGATGCTAGTCATATACACTCAAGGTCATGGGTTAAGGTTAGGGTCATTGTTAGGTCAGGATTAGGGTTAGAGTCATGGTTGGGGTTAGAGTCAGTGTTGGTGTCTGGGTCATGTCTGGGTCAGGTTGTGGTTGCAATGGATCAAGTTCTTGGCTATGTGGAGCAAGGGGAGCTAGAGTGGACCTGCAACCAGGCTCTTTGCCCATCCCAGGTACGCCTCCTGGGTGTGGTGTCCCAGGGCCAGCCAACTCTGGTCATCATGGAGTTAATGACCCATGGGGACCTCAAGAGTCACCTTCGATCTCTGCGACCCGAGGCAGAGGTGGGGACCAGGAAGACTCTGGTCCAAGAAGGACCAGCCTCTTCCAGAGCTGGGGAGTCAGAGAAGACTTGGCACAGTGGTAGGGGTGGGGAAGGGGTCCTTGAGCAGGAGTCCAGCCTCTAGGCTCCTTCTTACCAGCCCCCTCTCTTGGTGGCAGAACAACCCCGGGCTCCCACGGCCGGCACTGGGAGACATGATCCAGATGGCTGGTGAGATTGCAGATGGCATGGCCTACCTAGCTGCCAACAAATTTGTGCACCGAGACCTGGCAGCCCGCAACTGCATGGTGTCCCAGGACTTCACCGTCAAGATCGGGGGTACAGAGGGTGTCGGGCGGGTGAGAGCAGCCTGACAAGTAGAGAGATACCCCCTAAGCTAGGCATCAGGAGACCCAGGCCCTAGCCCACAGCTCTGTCCCTGATTGCTGGTAAGAACTTTAGCAAATCATCCCCAGCCCAGATCTCAGTTTCCTCATCAGAGGACAGATGGGTTTGGATGGGAGGACCTCTGAGGTCCTCTGAGCCCTCCTTGGAGCTACGGAGGTAGAGAGGGTTTGTGGGGCTGTTCCTGAGGCAGAAGCTGGTGTGTGACTCCTCTCCTCAATATCCCCTTCATCCTCACTTTCCAGACTTCGGGATGACTCGGGACGTGTATGAGACAGATTATTACCGCAAGGGTGGGAAGGGGCTATTGCCCGTGCGCTGGATGGCCCCTGAGTCCCTCAAAGACGGAATCTTCACCACCCACTCGGATGTCTGGTGGGATCTGGCTGGGACAGGGATGGGGCCTGGGGAGGGCCTGGGACACTCCCCTCCCTCAGGGTAAGAGCTGCAGGGCTCAGGCCCCCTGCCTGCCCTCTAGGTCCTTCGGCGTGGTGCTCTGGGAGATCGTGACCCTGGCTGAGCAACCCTACCAGGGCCTGTCCAACGAGCAGGTACTCAAGTTTGTCATGGATGGTGGAGTCCTGGAGGAGCTGGAGGGCTGTCCTTCTCAGCTGTGAGTCCCCCAGCCGACCCCTTCCTCATCTCTGCTTTGCATGCTCCCCACGATTCTGGCCCACCTTCTCCAATGCTTTTACTTCCACTGATCCCCAGCTCTGTGTGACCCCCCTCAATTCTAAATCCTCACTATAACCCCCATTCACTCCCCTCTGACCCTACCAGACATAATCCTTCATGATTCCCACTCACCTTGACTGACTCTTCCAGAGCAGAAGCCAGGGGAGACCCCTCTGACACTGCCCACCACCCCACCCAGGCAGGAGCTGATGTGCCGCTGCTGGCAGCAGAACCCGCGCCTGCGCCCAACCTTCACCCACATCCTGGACAGTATACAGGGGGAGATGCAGCCCTCCTTCTGCCTGCTGTCCTTCTATCACAGCCCCAAGTGCCGGGGTGGCCGCGGCTCCCTGCTGCCCACTGATGCAGAGCCTGACTCCCCTGCAGCCCCAGGAGGGGCTTCGTCAGACTGCAGCTCCCGAAACGGGGGTCCTGGGCGCTGAAAGATGCCCCATTCCCTGACTGACTGGCCTCCCATGGGCAGAGAGGAAGGGACCTGACCTTTGCAGCCCTGAGAGCTCCAGATGCTCACACCCCCACCCCACGTCCCAACAGCCCACGGAGGGGCAGGGAGCAGGAACAGGAGAGGCTGGGGATGGGGCAGTCAGAGCTACTCATCGCAGGAAAGAGCTTCTCAGGATTTGTCATCTCCATAAGAAAGCAGGATTACCGCAGGAGGAATGGAGATTAGACCATGGGCAAGACTCCCTGGTCCTCAGAGTGAGAGACCCTGCTGAGACTAGGAAGAGAGAACCTGCCCTCAGCTTTGGGTCTCCTCTGGACATCTGGGGCCATAACACGTTCTGAAACCAGATGAGCCATGGGAACCTTCCGTCCAGGTTTTGGAGGTGGGCAGTGGGGCATCCAAATGACTGCCCTTCTCACCACTCCTACCCTCCGCCCCATACACCAGCTGGTGTGGGGGGATCCCAGGGACCTGGGTGAGCAGGTTCCCAGCCTGTCCCGGGCAGGCCTGCCCTCACCTCCACTCATCAATCAGCTCTTCCCTCACCCTGCCCCACCCAGGGACCCCCAGCTTGGTGCTCTTCCTTCCTTTTCCCAGGGGCATCCCTTGGTGCAGTTCACCCCTTTTCCCAGTCTTTTCCCCACAATCTCCCTCACACCCTTGGATTATTAAGGCCTTAAGAGCCTTGTCTTCCTTCCTGCTCCCCACCCCCTGCCTCTCAGCCTCTCATGGGAAGACTGGAGAAGTCACAATAAATAGCGAGGTCTGTTTGTACCCTGGTCTCAGGCAGCCCATTATCTCTCCATCTATATGGTGTTAACACGGAATGAACTTCCTCTCTCCCTCCCTGGGGACCTGGGGTGGTGACCCTAAAGCAGTGATACAGGGTCAGTACACTGCTGTCAGACCCCACCTCCTTGAGGACCTGAGCAGCCAGGGTTGCCATGGCAGTGGAACAGGACAATCTCCAGGTGGCCAGAAGTGATTGAGCCCGGTGGGGAACCTTTGCGTCTGGCCTCCCAGCCTTACCAACAAGTCCCCCACACCTCATTTTATTTTGCTATTTCCACTGGGTAGGGCATTTTCCGGGATATCACAGGACAGACTCTAAGTGGGCAGTATATGGGGGTGTGGGAGGGGTCCCGTTGGCATCACCAATCCATGTCAGATGTCCCCCACCCATCCAAGACAGGGGACACACATCAGAGGAGAGTCCAGGTGTCCAGCTCCCTATGGTTGTTCTAGGAGGCCCACAAGCTGAGAGCCCTTGAGGCTTGGTGGAGGGGGTCCAGGGGAATCAGTTTGTGCCAGTACCATGAGGGCATTTGAAGTGGACAAGGTGCAGAATGACTTACAATCTTGGAGAAGGAGGTGGCAGCAGGAGGAGCTGATTGTGGCTCGGGTCGTTTAGCATCCTGGAGCAGCCATAGCTCCTGCGCTGCCGCACACGCACCAGGTCTAGGGAGATTTGCACCTGGGTGCTCTCAGCAGCTGTGCCACAAACTGCAGCCCCTTAAGAAGAGTGGCCTGAGCGGAGTGGACATGAATGTGGCGAGAATGTGGGCGAGGCCGTCTCAGGCAGCAGCAACTACAACTCACAGCCCCCTGCTGAGGGGCAGGGGGTGGGCAGCAAGGACCACCGGCCAGGCACCGCAGCCCTGCCCAGCCCCTGACGCACAAGTGGCTGAAGCAACAGTGACCCCTAATGGCTGCTGGATAGGGTCACAGTTTAGAGAGAAAGCTGGGGCGGTGGGTCTCTCTTCCCTTCTGCAACTTGTCTTCAAGGCCTTGGCTTAGCTCCAGGAGAGTGGAAAGCAGAAGGGACGCTGCACAGAAGCCCTGGATCTGAGGCCCGCACACTCACACAGAGCACACGGGAACACCTGAACTCACACAGGCCCTGATGAGAGCAAATGGGGTCAATCGCTCTCCTCACCACCCCTGCTCCTAACCTTCACTGTGCTGGACAGGGCATGTTCAGGAAGTGCCGGTCATCTGGACACACAAGGGCTTAATTTAAGGAAGAGATTGTGAATCAAAGGAGGGAGGGCCTTAGAGATCCACTGTCTGGCTTCATCTCTAAAGATGAGCAGGTGATCACTGGTCCAGAAGAACTTTTTGGAGAATGGTGTAGGGATGCTAGAAGACAGTTATCCATGTCCTAGAAAAGAAATAGAATTAACAAGGCAGCAAGAAATCTCCCTGGCAACATAGAATATGACTCCTGGGGAGGAATGTAGACCTGGCATCATGGGATGGAGAACATCTTCTTGACCAAAAGGGGGATGTAAAAAGAAATGAAATAAGCTTCAGTGGCAGAGAGATTCCAAAAGGAGCCGAGCGGTCACTCTAGTGGGCACTCTTACGCACAATTTAGACAACGCTTTTTAGGTTCTAAAGAATTGGGGTATCTGGTGGTGGATACCTGAAACTATCAAACTACAACCCAGAACCCATGAATCTCGAAGACAATTGTATAAAAATGTAGCTTATGAGGGGTGACAATGGGATTGGGAAAGCCATAAGGACCATACTCCCCTTTGTCTAGTTTATGGATGGATGAGTAGAAAAATAGGGGAAGGAAACAAACAAACAAACAGACAGACAAAGGTACCCAGTGTTCTTTTTTACTTCAATTGCTCTTTTTCACTTTAATTATTATTCTTGTTATTTTTGTGTGTGTGCTAATGAAGGTGTCAGGGATTGATTTAGGTGATGAATGTACAACTATGTAATGGTACTGTGAACAATCGAATGTACGATTTGTTTTGTATGACTGCATGGTATGTGAATATATCTCAATAAAATGATTTTAAAAAAACAAAAAAAACAAGGCAGCAAGAGAGATGGAGGTTAGACTTCAGAAGGGACTTTTCAACTATTGTGGGAGATTTTGTGGAGGGAGGAAGTATTCTTCTCTCAGATACAACTGGAGATAGGCAATAGATTAACATGGGGAAGGAAGGATGGATGCCTACCAGGGAGGCAAAAGAGTAAATGACATGACTGAAGTAGAGAATCCAGGAACACTCTTTCTGATTCCCTCCTCTTCCTTCCCAGATTCAGACAGAATTCAATATTACCTCCAGAAAAAAATAACCTGCACCTGGCTGTGGAGAGTGATGGAGGGTGGGAGATAGGCAATAGGGTGGAGAAAAATGAGCATAAAAGAATGGCATGTTCATCTTCCAACCCTGGGACTGTCCCTGTGCCCTCGTGACAGGTCCTCTACCTGGGGAAACGAAAGTGCTGGGGGCTGTGGGTCTCATGTTCTGCCCCCTCCAAGCTCAAGAACAACTGCTCTGTCTTTGTGGGGATAGAGAGGAAGGTTGGAGTCCTCTGGGGAGGGAGGCTCGGAGGCCTGGGGCTGGGGGTAGAGGTGGTCCAAGGTCAGGGGAGCTGTGTCATGAGCCAAGGTGGTTCCTGGCTGCACCATGTGGGAAGAAGAGTGGGTTCTGAGGAAGTAAGGGCTCACCATCCCACCCACACCAGTCTGGGGGAGGGCAGAGGCAAATACGGCTGTTTAGCCCACTGAGCCCGTGGGCTGGGGTCAGCCCCATAACACTGGACTCCCAGGGAGCTTGGATGGCAGGGCACCAGGTCTTTTCTTTAATGCAATTTTATTGAAATATGTTCACATACCATACAATTATCCAAAGTGTACAACTTGTTCCCAGTTTCATCATATAGTTTTGCATTCAACACCACAATCAATTTTTGAACATTTTCATCACTCCGAAAAATAAAAATGAAAATAAGAATAAAAGCAAAAGAGAACACTCAAAGCATCCCATACCCTTCCTCCCCACCCCATTTACTTTTTTTTTAATTTTTTTAATTGAAATATATTCACCTATCATACAGTCATCCAAAGTGTAAAACAACTATTCACAGGATCATCATATAGTTGTGCACTCATCAACATGATCAATCTTTGAACATTTTCATTACTCCAAAACATAAAAATAAAAATAAAGTAAAAAGAGGACTCAAAACGTCTCATACCCCCCTCCTCCATATTATTCGTTTATTTTTGTTCCCATTTTTCTACTCATTTGTCAATACGCTGGGTAAAGAGAGTGTGAGCCGTAAGTTTTCACAATCACACGAGGGCACCAGGTCTTAGATGCCCAGCCAGGGGCCTTCCCCTTGGCCTAGTATTGATGACGCTGTGGAACTTCCTTCCCTAGTCTGAGTTGTTTAGCTTCCTCTCCAACTTTCAGTTGGGGACCAAGGCCAAAGGAAATGTTAGAGAAGGGGCCCCCAACCCCAGCAAAGGTCTTCCTCCCTCCATTCAGAGGCCCCTACCCACAGCCCCTCAGGCCAACACTGCCCCTGCCTCCAGGGGTGGGGAGGAGAGTTTTGCTCTCCTCACATCCCTGTGATGCTGACAGCAGTAGGCACCCCTGCCCTCCTGTTTTCATTGCCCAGGGAGCCAAAGGGCCCAAACATCTGGCTCTTCTGGTTGCCTGCCATGAGTGTGAACCTCTAGGGGTCCATGCACCCCAAGCAGCCACTAGTGAGTGGCCATTAGGGTGGCATGCTCCACCCTGGGAGAGAGTGGAGGAAGCAGCACTGAGCATGTGCCAGATCAGGAATCCAGCTGGTGGGGCTGGGGCTGGAGGTGGGGGTGAGGGGTGCTGAGAGAGCCCCTGGGTTCAGTCAGGAGAAAGGCTTTGGCTATACCTGAGGCATGACTGAAATAAGCCTCTTCAGGTTGGCCAATGTTCAAAGCCACTTGGTTAAGGGTTTCAGGGTCTCTGCCATGGACAGGAGGCCTGAAGGCATGGCCTGGATGCCCGGCTCTAGCCCAAACTCAGGAGTGAGTATTCACACTTCTCCAAAGCCAGGAGATCTAGTCCCCTCCCAGGATTTTGGCTGACTGAGCAGATGTTTCAGCCCCAACTTAGAAGCACCCCTCATTTGGCCTGTAGGGAGACAGGATATTTGACAGTTTGGCTTCTCTGACTTAGCAGGGCTTTGGCCAGACATCCAGCCCCTCCCCACCTGTCCCCACCTCCACCACAGATGAGGGAGAAAGGGAGAGATGCCCTCCGCTGAGAAGTGGGGATGGGCAGAGGGGAGGCACTCGCAGGATAAAGGGGATGACTGAAGTTCTAGGACAAGAAGGAGGTGGTAATTCAGGGCAGAAACAGGCCCTCATGCCTCTGCCCACCATCACCCCTCTCCCCAGGAAGACAGCAGCTCTCACACAGCAAGGCCATGCTCCTGATGTCAGAGAGAGGAAGAAAAGGATGGGGGTTGTTCCAGTTTGCTAAAGCTGCCATTACGCAAAATACCAGAAATGGATTGGCTTTTATAAAGGGGGTTTATTAGGCTACAAAGGTTAAAAAGTTATAGTCCTAAGTGTCCAAACGAAGGCATAAACAATAGGGTACCTTCACTGAAGGGTGGCCAATGGTGTCCGGAAAAACCTGTTAGCTGGGAAGGCACGTGGCTGGTGTCTGCTGATCCCGGGTTGTGTTCCAGCTCCTCTCTCGGCTCCTGAGCGTTCTTGGTTCTTTCTCCCAGGACATTTCTCTCCAAGCACCTGAGGGTCCTGTCTTAGCATATCCTGGGGCAAACTCTAGGTTTCATCTCTTAGCTAAACATCTTTCTACCTGCATCTCCAAGTATCTCTAAGCATCAGCGTCAGCTCTTAGCTTCTCTCCAAAATGTCCCTCTCAGCTGCTCTCTTGGAGCATTTTGTCTTCTTTTAGCTTCTCGGGACCAAACTCTGGGCTAGCATCTCAAAGTGTCAGCAAGCATCTTTGCAGAAGTCTCTCTCAGGTGCTCTGAGCTCCTTCTATGAGCTCTTATAGGACTCCAGTGATTTAATTAAGATCCACATTGAATGGGTAGGGTCCATATCTCCATGGAAATAATTTAATCAAAGTTCACATCCTAATCAAAAAGATTAATCAATCTGCCCCCACAAGATTGCATTAAAGAATATGGCTTTTACTGGGGGACATGATATATACAAACCAGCACAGGGGTGCGGGAAGGTAGTGGGGAGACGGAGAAACTAATAGAGGGGGCGTGGGAGAGAGAGACAGAAGAGCGAGGCAGGAGTTCAGAACCCTCTTCCCACAAAAGCAGTGGAAGCCTGGAGGACCCCCCAGGACTCTGCACCCACCCTTGCCCTTCAATCTGTGTGGGTCTGGTCCTCAATGCTCCTGGCTTGTGAGCAACCACTGGGAGACTTTCCACTTGGTCATTTCCAGAGGTGGAGGAGGCACATCCTGAGGGAGCAGAGGACCCACTCAGGTGCCCGCTGTCCCAGCTGTGTCCAGCCGTGGTCCTTATCCAGAATGCACAGGAGGAGGGAAGGGGATGGAGGTGCAGGGACAGAGAGGGGAAGGATGAATGCAGAGAAGACTGGCAGCGGGGAAGAGATGCTGAGATATGAAGAAGGCTTCTCCAGAAAATGAGGCAAGAGGCTCTTCCTCTGAAAGGCAAAGGTGAAAAGGACAGCCATGGACGGCTGGGTCAGACCAGAAGTGGAGCTGGAGCTGGGGTCCAGCCGGCATCCATCTCTCAAGTGGAAACTGACTGCTGTGGAGTCACGAGGAATAAAGTTGGACTATAAGAAGACTTCCGGTGGGGTGGGAAGCAAGGTGTGAAGGAGGCAGGGATGGCCTCTTTTGGAAGCAGAATTTCCTGAGGGAGAGACCTCCATGTAGGGAGGTCAAGGACTGAAATAAGATAATGGATGCCAAGTGCTTTGTAAGCTATAGAGCACTACCACAAAATTATTATCGTTGTTGTCTAATTGTGATTTCATTAGAAAAGATGCCAAGGAAGTACATTTAGTGACAGGGAAAGATGGCCACGACGTGTGGTGGCATGAAAAGAGCAGGTTATAAATAAAATAAATGAGGCCATTTTTGCATTTACATGCAGACTCAGAAAAATATCTGGGAGTGTATGTGTGTGTGTGTGTGTGTGTATATATATATATATATACACACACACATACACACACACACCTGGGTAAGGGATTATGGATGATTTATATCTTCATTTTGCTTATCTGTTATTTTCTGTTTTTTTTTTTTAAGAGAACATACATTATTTATATAGTGAAAAACAAGCAATTTGCTTTTAAGAGAAGGCAGCTCCCTGGTGGCCGAGGTCTGAGGCTCAAGATGGGAGCACTCCTGGCTCTACGCTTTCTCTGCCTGAGCATGTACTTCAGGGTCTGTCCTCCCCACCCCCATTCTCCAGAACTGTTTCCCCCCCATGTTCTGGGCCAGGCTAATGCCAGTTGCCTTAAATTTAGGATTGGCAACATGATTTTGTAGTCCTAAGAGGTTTTCCCGCTGGGGAGACATAAAAAAAGAGGTGGGAGGGGAAGAAAAGCATACACTTCTTGGAGATTACCTGCAACTCTGGGCCTAAGCTAGCCCAAGGAAGCCCGGCAGCCCCCGCCTACAGCATCTTTGGAGCCACAAAAAGTGAGGGCACCTTTCCCTTCCAACCTTGGGGGACCAGCCCACACCTACAGTGGCTCCAGGGGCCCAGGGTCTGTGTTCCCAGAGCCCTTCATTGCTCAGACATACCACGCCCATGGCCCAAAGGCGTGTCCCTTTTCCATTCCCGTCCTCTCTGCACATCCCCTCTCCCAGTCTCCTGTGAGCCACCCACACCCCTTGAGGCCTCCCCCAAATACTTCCCCACTGGGCTTCCACCCTTCTCTTTTTCCCAGCCTGGAGATACCCTCCTGCAAGCCCCTCCCCCCTACTTAGAATGGTATCCAATATCAATAACTCCTTATGCTGGCAAAGAGCTTCATATTTCCAAAGTATGATGTATTTTTAAAAACCCACTTTAGAGAAGATGGCATCAATGTCTGAGAGGCAAAATGACTTTCCTAAGGTCACATAGCCAGTTACCAAAGGTACAGCTGCCTTCCACCCCGCACCCTGCCTCCAGGGCTGAGAGTGTAGCTGCATTGTCCTCTCCTGTCCTTCCGTCTTTGTCTTTATCTCCAAATTGTGTCTTCCCTGCTCCTGGGTCCTGGCATTTAAGCCCTCCGCTTCTGGCTGCAACCTGCCTTTCCAGCACCATGATAAGCCTTCACCTAATGCAAACCCATGAGCCCATGAATCTAGACTATTCCCCGTCCTGCCAGCGGCCACTGTGCTGCCTATCACTAGGCTTGGTCTTACCCTCACATTGGCCTTCAAGGCTCCCCGATGATGCTGGTTCTGATCTCTGCACCAGCCACAGGGCATGTGCTACCTGCTGCCATGTACAGACAGCCATGGTGTTGGTGACAGGATCCTTTTAGGAAAACAGAAAGCACACTAGGTATCTCCACAGCAGATGGTGAATATAAGGGATTGGTTTACTGGTGTTGGGCTGAAGAGCAAAAAGGAAACACTAAGAAATGCAGAGATAACTGCAGAAAGAAGCTTCTACCCCTAGGCTGGGAGAACACGTGAATGAGGTTGGGGTTGTCAGAATCTAAAAACTCAGGGAAGGGGCCCCATGGAGCTATGATCCAGACTTCAGAGGTGGGGGTGCTGCCTGGAGAAGCCAGCAAGAGCCGGCAAGTCCCTTCCTCCTCCCCGGTCTCCCTCTAGCACCCCCTGTTGGAAAAGCTTGGCAGAGAGCCAGCTGCAAAGGAGCCTGGGAAACGCGGTTCGCAGAGTCTCAGCCCCAGCAGCCCAGAGCAGAGCTGACACAACAGGTAAATGACCAACACCCATGGTAATTAGTCATTATTGCTAAAATATACTGAGCACCTACTACATGTCTACACTCGACATACACTTTACACAAAAAACAACCTGGTGGGCTTCATGTTATTGCTGACATTTTATGGGTGAGGAAACTGACCCTTAAGGAAGGAAAATGACTCACCCAACATCTCACGACTAGTAAATAGTGGAGCTAGGATTCAAAGGCTGATCGTTTTCCACCACATCATGCTGTCCCCAAAGTGCCCCACACTGGGCTGCAAGAGCCATGGAGACGGGTGGGACATAGGACATAAGCCCTTATGGGCAGGGATAGCGCCTGGCACAATTGTGTGGCCCCAACACCAGGCAGTCTTTAACCCATAGTAATGTCTCAAAAAAGACTCCATTAATGCAACCAAGACGTGGTAACCGCTGCTTTTACTAGGTCCTGCAGTGGATGGAGATGTCACAAAATGGACAAAAGTCAGTCCTTACTCTTGAGGGGCACACTGTCTACTGGGAGACAAAAAAATGGCTAATTGCAGTGCACCATGACAAGCCCCGTGCAGCTATGGAAGAACCAAGAGCTATGAGAGCACAATGGTCCAAGGAATGTAACCAGATCTCTTCACTTCCCTGCTGGCTCCCCAGTGCCAGAGAACTAAAGACAAAGCTCCCTGGCAGGCTGACCTTTGGGGCTTCATCTCTCCAGATCACTGCCCCTTCACTCCTATGCCATCTTCCAGAGGCCACTGCAGCTCTAAGCCTCCACGCCTGCACTCACTCGGCTCCATTCTCCCCCACCTCTCCCTTCCCATTTACCTTGAGGTTCACCTGCTCACACTTCAAATCAGCCCTCTCAATTGCCACCTCCTCTCTGAAGCCCTTCCTGACCTCTCCCCTATTGCAACCTCATCTTAGGCAGAATGGATCACTCCTCCTAAGTTTCCCCTGACTCCCCAGTGAACCCCAAACTTCTAGTTTAGCTCCTACCACCCTAGATTATCTGGATTTCTTTACTTATGTATCTCCTTGCCCTAGTGCCTCATTTATCTTTGTATCCTTTGAGCCTATCACACACTCCAGTACTTAACAGGTTTGCAATACAGGTGCTCAATGAATTAATGATAAACCAGCCAGGGGCAGAGGACATGGAGAGGAAAAAACAATTGAACATACTTACTAGTTTACTTGAGCAAGCTGTTGGTAATTGATTTCTCTGAGCCTCAGTTTAGCTCATCTGTCAAATGGACATCCACCACATGTCTTGCAGCACAATGTCCAGCACCAGTTGTGGCACAAAGGGGGCTCCCTGCCCAGGCCCCTGACCCAAGATACCTGTAGCACCACCTGCCTCTTCCTTGGAGTGGTCTTTGGAGCTGTTCAGGTCAGATGTTCAGATCTTACCTTCCAGGGCTGCACCAGGAAACCTGCAGGCCTGACTTCCAGTGACTCCTTCTCAGCCACAAAGTCTATACTCTGGACCATGCTAGAGGAGAAGAGGAGTCCATGCAGTCAATAAGAACCCTTAAATCCCTCCATCCCCTCTAGACCTCTGGTTCCAGCCCTCAGAGTCTATGAGATCATGAGATGTCTAACTCTTTCCAACATCTCCCAGGCCTGATCCCAAATCCTCTGGTTCCTTTGACCCCTTCAGCCTCCTCAGTCCTTCAGAACA